>NC_140201.1:1723293-2323293 GCF_965226575.1 Pagrus pagrus | reverse complement strand
TCAGTCGTGTATATTTCCACAACAGCAAGACTTCTTGTTGGGAATTTGGATCTCTCCTTTAATAACTGAAAAAAGCCATAAAAACAAACCTAGTTTCTGTAAAAAACCTTTGGAATATATTTGGGAATAAAAGTGGAAAGTTTGGTGCTGCAGAAGTTGAGATCTCTGGGTCAGAGTCGTAAAAAATCCAGACACACACAACAAAAGAACAAAAGTCTCAGCAGGATTTGGAAAAACTTAACAAGAACCAAAAAACGTAGATCACTTCGGTCCAGTTCTCTGATCTGTGCAGCGGCTTCCTGTCTGTCAGAGAACGAGCTGTTGGTTTGTAAAGCACTGATTGGTTTCTGATCTGCTGCTACGTTATGAACCGGTCAGACCTCTGAGGGCGTCAGGTGCAGGTCTGCTTTCAGCCCCCAGAGTCAAAACTAAACATGGAGAAGCAGCGCTCAGTTATTATGCAGCACACATCTGGAACAAACTCCCAGAAAACTGCAGGTCGGCTCCAACTCTCACCTCGAGGCTGAAGACCTTTCTGTTTGCTGTCAAGGCTTTGAGCCGCACTCTGACTTTTATTCTTTAGTCTTGTCTCTTTTAAACATCTTCTATTTCAGCTTATGTCAACTTGTTTTAATCTTCCAACTAACAGATACAGTAGATACCACCAACAGCTTTTCTTGGGAAATAAATGAATAATAATAATCAGCTGCTTCCTTTAAGGTTGGAAACATGTAAATGTGAAACCGCAGGTGCTGAGGACGTTGTTCCCTTTTCGCTGTATGAACTTTACAGACCGGTGATCTCACCTGTCGATTGGCAGCTCGTGCACACGCTGTCGTGCCAGGTGTTGCCCCTCAGCAGCAGCTGTTGCCCTGCAGCGTCGCAGGCTTTGTGCTGCGTGCAGTCCTGCTCGGCGGAGGTGACGTCAGAGAAGGTGGTGTTGGAACAGTCGTGGCACACCGTGTCCTCTTGGGGTGTACCTGGAGGACACATGTGCATTTGTTTTAGAGGATTGTTGTCCTGATTACTAACACACCACTAATTACTTTAATGAAAACATCTGTTTACAACGCAACTCTGCTGCCATCCGACAGATGAAACACACTTTGGAAAAACATGAGAGAGAAATGTTCGCACTAATCAAACTGAGGATAACGACATCATCATTAAAAGATGCTGATGCATAAGTGGCCTCAGCACGGAGCATCGGCCCACTGATGTTTGTTGCAGTGTCAACAAAACAACATGTAAACACTGTAAATACAGATGTAGTTGCTGCTGTGCACCTTCAGGGGGCAGTCACCTTCAGTCTAACACATGTTTCCCTGCTGTGGTTACATCAGTTTGTTTATCATGCTGCTCACCTCGACATGTGACTCTTCCTACATTTACAACATACATCAGTGACTCATCATGACCAGCTCATCTGAAGGGGGCTCGTGTTGTTGGCGCTGTCGCCATGGCAACAGCATAGCATTAGTTAGGCTATATGCATCTGTGGAGCTCCAGGCTGATGTTTTTCACTGGACATCACAAGCAGCGTTTAGAGTTGCCAGAGGATTGGGGGACTCCTCCCGCAAAGCACTGTGGGTAATGGAGTCTTTGTCGTTTTGGACCTTAAAAGGGGTCATTGCATCATCACCTATGGGCAGTGATGGATGTAACTAAGTACATTTACTCAAGTAGGCCTACTTAAGAGTAGTTAGTTACTTAGGAGTGTTTTTCATTATCTGCTACTTTAAACTTCCCTATGCATGTTTAAATGAATTTACTTGATTTACTGCTGATTATCAGTTAAACATATATTCTAATTACTTTCATGTGTACTTTTGATACTTAAGTATATGTACTATCGGATACTTTTATCAAGTACTAATCACATGGTTGCAGTAATCTCTTTGACACGCAGCTGATGGGAATATTTGTGTCAAATGTTGAGAAAGAAAAATCAAGAAAACATTTTTTAAGACGTTACTTGTGTCATGTATTCTTGCCTGACTGAATATGTTTAAATGACACGACCCTGCAACATGACCCGTGTCACTGTGGTAATCTGGTCCCTGATCTCCCCGACGTGATGGAGCCCTCCCACCCCACCTGGAGCAGCGGCAGCAGCAGCAGCAGCAGCTTACCTCTCGTCAGGACCCCCTGGCCGGCGGGACACACGCTGTGCGGGAGGCACATGCCGTACTTCTGCTTGTAGTAATATCCCTGTTTACACTCGCACTGACAGTCGCTCTCGGGGTTGCACGCCGTCTTCTCCACCTGATTCTGGCCGCAAACTCCGCATCGCAGACATTTACCGATGTAGTTCCACAGCTCCGTGAAGGATCCCGAGGGACAAGGCGCGCACTTGCTCCTCTGCGTCGACGTGCAGCGCGCCCGGAGATACGTCCCCGGAGGACAGCGGTCACACTCCAGGGGCGCGCCGGTGATCGGGTCGGTGTCTCTGAAGGTGAGAGGCGGAGCGGCCACGCCGTCAACCAGGGCTGCGCGCAGAGTCAGCAGCAGGACCGGGAGGAGAGAGCGCAACATCTGGAAGGAAGGAGGAAACAGGAGAGTCTTGTGACGAGCCAGAAGGAAGAAAGACGAGGAAATTACGAGGAAATACAGGAAAACAACAAGGACGTGAACGCAGCTGGAGGCTCACCTGGAGCAGGTTAGTCTGAACTCTTAATCCACCTGCTCCTGAAAGTCTGAAGCTACATTCTGTCATTTTATTAAACAAAAAATCAACTCAACAATCCTCCAGAATCAGGCGAATGTTTCCATCATCAAGAAATACACTTGAGATGCCGTCAGGTCAGGTTAAATAAATCGTCCCTGAGCCGCCCTGCACAGAGACGTGTCTCTCAGCGGGACGTGTCTCTCTGCAGAGAGACGTCCCGGCATGTGTCTCCCTCCCTCCGTCCCCACCTACCATCATCACTGTGTTGTGTCTGCAGCTGCAGCGGTCTGTCAGGAGGATGGTGCCTTCTCCACCACGTCTCCTCTATTTATTAGTGACGCCCCGCGGATCAAACAAGAAGCGGGAATGCCCTTGACGCATGTCAGTGGCATTTGAGGAGTCATCTCTCCGTATTGTAATCATGGATTATTTCCAATAACTCTTGAGGGGGTGAGACAAGCTGTGCCACTTTACGCGTCAGTCAAGTGGAGGATTCCCCAGCAGAACTTATTTTACAGATGGAGGATTTTGGACCAAAACTCATCAAATTAAACTAGAGAGGAGATATTAATATTATCAGCTAACATGTCAGATAAAGTCTCGTGTTAGGATGAAGATTTGTTCATGAAATATTTCTAAACGTGTCCCTGACGCGTGTCACAGCCCTGTACATGAAGTAAATGTATAGATGCTGTTTGCTGCCTGGCTGGTGCAGGTGTTTAAATCCAGGTGTCACAGATCAACAACCGTTATTTTAATCACACATCATTTTTCTTTCAACAATTGTTGCAAGAAGTGTGTGTGTGTGTGTGTGTGTGTGTGTGTGTGTGTGTGAGAGAGAGAGAGAGAGAGAGAGAAAGTCATGAATATGGTTCACATAGTGAAGTGATAAATACAAATATATCGGAAATACCCCAGACTACCTTTACAAATCCGGTGATTTTAGGAGTTGTTGCATCACGAGGAGAAACTTAATCAACGCTGTGAAGCGGCTGCGACACATTTTAAGTCGTTGGTGTCTTCTTGTAAATTCGGCATTAAGTACAAAACATTAAGATGCTTCTTTCCTTGTAAAAAGTGCCAGTTTCTTCGCGGCATCGCTCTAAAAGCCTGTTATGTCATTTTGCCACACTCCCTTGAGAAAATGAAACTCAAACTTGAACCTGTTGCGTTAGGAGAAACTGTGCAAACGCTGCCTACATCACATTCTTAACTATTTGGGGCTACTTGATCATTCAGCAAACGTTATACATGAAGAAATGATTTTTTTTGTGTGAAAAACATCCGTTTGTCTTTAATGATGTCTGTGTAGTCCTATATTTTCATATAGTGAGGTCAGCCATTGTATTATTCATCTACTTTCGTCCTGACGTTGGGGGGATAGAGACCCGCACAAAGCTCATATTATGACTCCAGCCCTGTTTAAATCACATACTGTACGAGGGGCTTCCCATTCATACAGACTGTCAGGTGCTCACAGCTCCTTTCTGTTGCACTTTGACTCTCCATCAAATAAATGAAAGGAAAAGATGCCAAGTTGTACAACAGGATTAACAAAAGAAGAAGTTCTGGTCAAACCTGCAGGGGCACCCACTGTTGGCATAATTAGATCAGGGTAGTTCAAAGTGCTGTATCATAGGCAGACGAATGAAACAGGTCCATGATGTTGCCTATGAAGCACTTAGACTCAGCTAACTAAGATTATTATAAAACCAAGTCCATAACAGGAAATTACGCCCTAACAAGGAAAAGAAACGCCAAAACCTGATTAAATAATATAAATAAATACACACCAGACAAAGATTATTCATCTGTTACAAGGTGCGGTACCACATCACCCCATCGCTCTAAAAACCCAGCCTACATTCGGTCACATAGCTCACGCTAAGAGAATGTTATTCTTTTGAAATATTGGAAACATGGACCCCAGATGACATCAAAATGGGCGTGACAGGGAAGTGTCTTTGCTTTCCAAGTCACTGAAGTCTGGCCAGGAGAGTGATGCAAGTTGTAATCATCTCATTTGGGTGATGGAGCAACAGAGTAGAACACCAAACAATGGCGAAACAATTCAATTATTTCCTCAAAATTATGTTTTAAAACCATGTTTGTGAGAAGAAGAAGCAAATCAAACTGAAAAAATAGAGCGCATACCTCCGCCAAGGCCAAACAGTTCACTTTAGATGAATCAAGCTTACTTATATATCAAACCCCAAAGCCGTGTGCCACTTTAAATGTTAAACCCATCAAGATCCATATAATACTCCCTGAGAAACCAGTGACAGTGAGGGAAACGTTCCTGGATCCGTCGCTTTATCAGGATACGCACCAGAAGTTAACCGGGTCTATTCTGGGCCGAGACCCATCCTTCACCCAAGTTCAGTGAAAATCTGTTCAGGAGTTTTTGTGTAATCCTGCCTACAAACCAACAAATGGACAATTGATTTAATCTGATTTGAATTGTTCGTTTTTTTCTGTTTTCTTACATACTCTCATTTTTTAAATCATAAAATCTAATAACAACAACCATTCTTTTGACTTTAATCTGTTTTCTAGGTCTTGAAAAGTGCTCTCTATATGAAGTATTATTAACATTAGCATGTACCTTTAACACACTGTAACTGTCTCATTTAACCCTTTAAAGGTAAGCTCATCTCCTCACCTCCATGCCGATGAAAAGTCAGGTTGAGTGTCGTAGACAACAAAGCGTTTAAAAGAATAGAAAGAATGTCCTTTATACAATCGCGGTGAACCTCGCCACCATGATGCTATCACCCGTTACCTATAAACCTGTTTACCTGTGGAATGATCCAGACAGGTGTTGTGCAGCGGTCTGTTGCTCCTGTTGGAAACACAAATTCAGAATAAACATATATTTATGATGAGGTTGAGTTAATATCAAAAAGGAAATGATCACGTTCTGTTTTATTCATGTTTTGCACCACTTTTTTGGGATGTACATGTAAACTGCTTATCTTCTTCCAACATGGACGACAGATATACACACACTAAGATTTTATTTTTTAAAAAATGCTTGTTCTTTTCACTTGTGAAATTTAAATCAGAACTTTTTAAAAAGCATCGAACAAGAGATGGTGGGACACTGAACAGCATGATCACAAACAAAAGTACCATAATGTTGTCGCAGGATTGTTTCCCTGTCCTTTGTTTCAGCGAGAAAGTCTTTTTCCTCCGTTCAGCATCCGTCCACGCTCTCTACGCGCACCAGCTACACGTCACTACATGTCCGGACATGACGCGACGTGGGTTTGATTTGTTCCACAGCACTGCTGACTCATCTGTTCATTGATTCTTACTATTGACCCCCGGCCACCTGCTCAGGTCTGTTTATGTTCAGTTCATGACACCTAGTGGACAAATGATACCACTGCTTTTTTTGTTCTCCTTTAATAACTTCAGTTCATTATAAAATAACTGAAATGGATTTGTGTGACAGGACCTCCTGCTCTTAAAGCTGCCACAAACCTTCATAATTTGATTTCCTGTTCCTGTTTGAATGATCAGAGTAGATCTATGGTGAGTTTACAGGTGATCAACAGCAGTGATTGGAGGGTTGTTATGTAACATCAGTGGCTCAGCAGACAAACTTTGGCTTCATTGTTGGTAAGTCTGGAGAAACTAGATAAAATGTCTGAAACACTAAAACATTAATTATACAAAATAAACACAAGATCACATTACGTTTTAGAGTCTTTTAAGGAACAAAATGAAAACTCAGTCATCATCTCCTCCCTCCATGCTGATGGGAAGACAGGCGAGGTTTTGTAGTCCGACAAACATTTCTGGACTTGTTTTAAAACTTAAGAAACAACCAAAAAACACAAAATGGTGGTGCTCGTGCACCTGTTTCAGACAGGCTGCACGCTAATGCTCTTAGCTTTGCAGCCACAGTGAAGATTTGAGGGTATAAATAACATCTTTTCAAATCAAGTTTGGACCTCTGGGCTCCTGTAGTGTCAAAACAAGTCATTTTGGGGATGAACAGCTCCCTTTAATAACCTGCTAATATACAAGATGTCCACAGGTAAGATATTAAATGAGGTTTGGTTAAAATTGTCAGGTCTGTGAAATCTCTGCTGCTGAGGATTATGAGCAAAAGGAGGAAATAAAGTGTAAAGCAAATAAATTGAGTTGTTTTAAAAATGCAAGAACAATTTTTATTCAATCTTTACTGATAGACATTTAAAAGAACATTGAAAGCTGACGTTCTGCAAACACAGAAAATAAGAAACTGCACCGTGTCCTGATTCTGTGACTGTGCCTGATCACTTCGGCTCCACTGTGAACAACATTTTTGTGAGTAATATGAAGCATTGTTAGCTGCAGAGTCCGTTTATCTCCTCTGATTAATCCTGAAAGGTTCTGGCTGCTCCACAAGACGTGTTGTCGTCCACTCAGCGCGAAGGATCGCATCCAAGATCAGGATGCAGTGAGCCTTCCAGACATAAACCCATGTGTTTAAAGTGGATAACAAGGTATTTTTATCATCTGCACTTATTCTGTTATCCTGTGAGTAACAACACCGTCACTTTTTCTGGGAAAGTATAATCATATCATTTGCGATCACAGCACACAGAGGCTAATTACTTTACTTTGTTTTAAACTGTGGTACGCCTCTCGTGAGGATGTGAGAGGTTTTTTAGGATTTTATCCTCGGTAGATAAATTTGTCTGCGAGGCAGAAATATGTTCTCAATTTGGTGACAATGAGTAGTCGATCAAAAACCCATTTGACCGCCTGACTAATCTTGCAAACTTGATTCACATACAACTACAGATTTTTTCTTTGTGACTTGTCAAAAGATGCTCAGAAGAGTAAACAGGAAGGGGAAACGGTGTGGTTGGAATAAAATCATCAAAGAAAGTGGATCATGATTAATTCAAAAACACACGAAATTAGATGAATTTCTTTTGGATCGAGCAGTGACAATCAGTTACATGCTGTCCTGGGCGACGTCGCAAACAGAAAACTAAGAAAAGTGAGAGGAAAGCTAAAAGCAGGTGTTTTCAGACCATTTTTATTGTATCCGAGCTGTGAACGATTTCCCATTTTAGGAGACTTTCTTAGCTCCAACTAAAGTAGGTGCTCTTCCAGCACCACAGGAAGTTTGAGTGAAGATTAGGCGACGTGCCGGCAACCACCATTTTAAAAACCTATTAACTGTGTAAACAATAAACAACACAGCACAAACAGCTCGTAAAGAGAAAGATGTGGGGAAAAAGACAAACGGGCCGACAGCGACTCGTCACAGCAAAACATCAAGTGAAAGTGAACAGAAGCTCAGAGGTGGTAAAAGTCCTCACGTCCTCTTCACAGCAGACTCTGGTACAAGTAGAAGTACTGATTCAGCTTCTTTACTCCAGTAAAAGTAATCGAGTACAGGCTCTGAAATGTACTCAGAGTATCAGAGTAAAAAGTCTCCCTCTGAAGGACATTTGTGGTCAAAGCTAACTGAAGCTCACGTCATATTAATATAATTCAAAGACTATTAAAGTTAAAGGTAGAGTCAGTAGGATTTGTCCCAGCTGTTCCTGAACGCACCACAAAGATAGTTGATAGTTGAGTCTCATTTCCAGGACGTCAAATAGCCACATGTTGGGTTGGTAAAGCGTCCCGAGCAGCAACAAAGAGAGAGGATGAGAGCAGACAGTCACAAAGGCAGGAAGTGGGACTCTTAATCTTAACCAGTGAAACAAAGAAAACACAACCGAAGACGCTGGACGGGGCGCGACGATACGCTTCAGTCCAGATTAGAAGAGTGTGAGAAACACGTCATTTCCACCCAAACGTTCAGACTTTTCATAGAACATTTTGTTTCCGTCTGCAGATCAGGCAAATCATCCCGCTGTCATATGAGCTGTTTTGAAAGGCATCGTTTCTGAGCAACACTACGGCCTGGACTTCATCGTCTGTCCATCTGTTGTTTCTTCTGTAAATCCTTGTTGACGTGTCGAGACACAATGAACAAACAACAACACTGGTTTGTGGCTGCAGATTTTTAAAAATGCTGACTGTAATAAAGGCCACAGGCCCTTCAGAAATGTTCAGCGCTGCAAAAAAACCCACATTTCTTGTGCTTTTGGAAGATACTGCCCCCCTCGAGACAGGCAGCAATTCAATCAGTTCAATATTAATACAGACAACAACTATAATATATCATATAGACAAATTAACAGGATAAAGCTTCACACAATCAAAGTCAAAACCTCTCCAGTACACTTCTTCGACGCGTCTTATTTTTGAGTCAACATCTAAACCAATCAGCTCTTTGATCAGGCGACAGCCACACATTTCCCATCATGGCCTCAGTCTCAAGAGCAACGTTCACATGAAGGCGATGGCTCGGGATTCGTTCAGCAAATGAGTCCTTGACCCAGGAATTTAACGAGTTCCTCCAAAGGTTCCTCGTCTCCGGGGGAAAGTTCCTGCAGTCCAAACGAGGCTTGAGAGTGCCAAGACCCAGCTCGCCAGATGTAGAAGTAACTCCTTGTCAGATAAAAAGGACCCGTGGAAGCTGCTCAAATCAGACAAACAAATAATCAAAATGTGGACTGAATAGGAGCAAAATAAAACCTCACTGCTAATATGCAATCAGTGGTCGGGAAATGTACTCGGCCCAGTCTCCAGGTAAAAAGCCTGAACATCTATAGGCTGCAACAACAAGCGACTCGACGGAGAGCTGCTCATACGAACACCCAGTTTTACAGATGTTCCAGTGATTTACGGTCCCATTTGATTCTGCTTCAGCAGCTGGTTCTGATCGCTCAGCCAGCGGACCACACACACCCGACTCTGCATAGTAAAGTGACACTAGAAGAGGACGGAGAGACGGATTGGGCAATCTTCAGCTGCGAAGCGAGTACATCTTAGACAATTTAAGAGGTAGGCTTCAATTTTGTTTTGAAACCTAAAAGTTTTAACACTAATAATAAATTTGAAGGAGCACCCACAGCGATGACAAAGGAGTCATTAAACTGTCTCAGTCATGGAGCAATCCAACAAAACACCCAGTAAAGTCAAATTACTGCTGGTTGCTCAATAATCTCCTCTTTCTCTTTCGTCTTTAAGAGAAAATAATCCGCACCACACTTCTTCATTTGTCTAATAAAACCACCCGTGGTCCTGGGGGAAGAGCAGCGGTTGCCACAATAACGGCGAGGTAGCATCCAAATAAACGATGACCCAACTGAGCCGACGATGACGTTTGCGGACAAGAATTCCCTTCGGCAATGCTGAGAAATGTCGTGACATGTTTTTTCGTATACGAGAGAAGAGAAGGCTGTTTGCATCATCTACTCACTGTGACTCCCCGTCGCCGTGGCAACAGTGGTCATATTTTCTGTGATTTTTAGTTTTTTCTCAGATAACGATTTTGTTTTGTACTGACGAGACGCTTGTTTCTAAGAAGAGGATATAAATCTGGGTGATTTGTTTGCCTTCACCTCCCCGAAACTTTCACTCACACATGTGTTCGCTGCACTTGTGGTGACAGATGGTTGTGAAAACTGGCCACAAACCAAAACTATGAGGACTCATGTCTTCCTCTGAGTCAGAGAGGCAACAGGATGTCATGGTGACCCATTAAATAGCTCAGGAGGCCTTAAATATCTGAACCAGACTTTATGGGAATTTGCCACATATTATTGAGATGCTTCACTCAAAACATAAAATATAAACATCTGCACGTGACACATCTTTATATCTTAACGACTGAATAACTCCCAAAACATCCCCGCTGCTGAAACATCAGGACCTTCGTCGTACGCACGCAGTTTGGTTCGGTTGATCGCACAGAAAAAGTTGAAATACAAGTCGAAAATTGCGTCTCACAGTTTTAGCCGGCCTCTTGTGCTTCGGCGGCTGGTTGATGACTTGAATTATGTTAGGTTGGTAACAACTTCACGATATTGATATGATACATGTACCAGTTACGTATGCGGTCACTTCAGAAACTCAACTTTAACGTTACACTGCAGGGATGGCCGAGAGCGTGGGCTGGTGCAGCTCACACGGCTCCCCTGACCGGGTCTGATGGACCAGAAGAGTCGACTTTATCCTCGACATTTCAATTTTTTTCTGCAAATGTAAAAAAAAACCAACTTCCTCTTCGCACTGTTTTTCTCAGCCCTGGTGCTGATACTCTTACATAAGTCTACGATGGGGAAGTGAAATCTGATAGATGTGACTGGATCACCGGTCAGTATTTGTTTTCCTGATAGATTTCAGGGCCAGTGGCTGACAAAAGTCACAGTCCTGATGATGCCACTGATCTGTAGCCAGTACTTTGTGCAATAAACATTCAATTCATAATGTTGTGTAATAAAAAAAACAGACACGTTTTAAGAACAGCTCAGACTTTGACCAAGTGCATCAGGTTTAACAGGTGTGTCACGGTTTACAGCTGCTGCTCTCATTTGTACGCTCATTTCCAGGCGGTGAAAGCTTCCCAGTAAACACCTGCTGATGTGACTGAAAGGTTTTCTACGCAAATGGAAACATTTATATTTAAATAAAGGTGAACTCAAGAGATTAAAGTAACTCTGGCTTACATCATCTCCAAATAAACAGCAGACAAGTGGAGCCTCACATGTAAATAAAACAGACGGCGCCCGCGAGGCTTTCAAAGAACTTATCTGAGTATTTACTACTCATGTGTTTGTCCTACTGCACTTGACCTCGCTAACCGATAGCGTGTGTTTGAGCCTTTTATAGCTGTTGTGCGAGCAGCATGTGTGTGTTTACCAGACATAGTGTGATTAGTAAAGCCCGACTTGTACTGGTGACCTGAGGGAAACGAGTCGTTCAGTGAGGCGGGAAACATCTTTTTCCTTTTTAAAAAACAGGTTGACTGAACAAACAAAGTGTGGGAAGGTCTGATGCAGTGAGGTGAAAATATTTACAGAGTGGAGGTTAAAGTCAGAGCCAGAGTTTAAAAAACATCAGTGACTGAGGTAGCATCAGATAACAGATGTAGTAGAGCGTGTGGAAGCCCAAGAGGGACAAAGAAAGTAAATAAATAACGTGAATTTTGTGTTGTCGTTTGTCAAATCCCAAAAAAAAGTCATGTGAATTAAGGAAGTAAATAAATAAAGAATTAAATAAATGCAGAGAGTCATTTGAAAACAAATTAGGGGAATTATAAAAAGGGAGATTAAAAAAAAATAGTAATAATACATGATAAACAAACATAGTTTTATATATAGTGCTGAAGTGATTAGTCAGTTAATCTGATCAGATTCGGCACTTAGAACTGAATAAGGAAACAAAAGAAATACAGATATATAACAAAATGTGTTAATGTGTGTGTGTGTGTGTGTGTGTGTGTCGTGTTTAGGGGCGACCGAGAGGGCAAAATGATGAAAATCACAGAACCTGTTGCCTGACAGATGATAATTTAGCTTTTGACGTTGCTTCTGCTCGTACTTTTTCACATTTTGCAGTGGCACTCTCCAGGACCTGTGTGTGTAAAATGTAGTGGACTTACCCTTCAAGCCGCATGACGGGGTTACAATGAAGGGATGACATCGCTGTACGCTCATATGTGGTTTGCACCTGTGGCTGTCTCATCTCCATTAAGGGTGATGGAAAAACCGAGCGTCTCACGATGAGGATGCAAAAAAGCAGCCTGCCGTCTGGTCTGTCTGATTCACACACCCACTCCGACACAGTCCCAACAACATGAGCCACTGTGCTGGAACCCTCCGACCAGGAAAATGAGTCACAAAACAGAAAGGCTGAACCGGAGTCATCTTCATTTGTAACGTCAAGTCAAATGGGTTGGTATTGTTTTCACCTCTGTGAAGTGTGTGTGTGTGTGTGTGTGTGTGTCGTCATGGTAATTGTATTGGGAACTACTGTACCACAGAAACTGTTACCATGCCGGGAGGAAAATAAAGGCGGAAAAAAGGCAGTGGGTGTATTCTGAGTAAGGGAGCCGGAAGGAGATGGGTAGGAAGTGGGAAGGGGACCACTGTCCCTGCACTTGACGAGCCTGGTCCACACTTGTTTCAAGTTGCAGATCGCTGTAACCCTGTTCCCATCGTTCACTGCCTGACTCTTACCCTAACCAATCCCAAAACGTCTGCACAGCTGTCACAGCGGGTGTGATCCCATCACAAGATGGTCTCTAGCTTCTCCTCTGGGCGTTAGTTTCTGTTTTAGATGACTTATTAGTCCCAACATCCACCCCGACCACCTGCCTGCAACTTCTGTGCTGTACACAATCTAACTGGGGAAACAAATTAGTGCTTTATAAAGAGAAATTTCCAGGAGCAGGGTTGGTGGAGATCACAACTGAGAAACAAACATTACTGAAGCATGAAACACGGGTCTTTTATGTAGAAGTGTTCAGTGATGTAGGCGAATGACAATGATCATTACAGCTGTGCACACACACACACACACACACACACACACACACACACACGTCTTGCAGACGTCAGAGCGAGTTACGTTGGAAAGACGTATGGAGAGCGTTTGCTTCTTGGGAAGACGTTGGCGACGCCTCGTACGTTGTTCCAACGTAGCTTCTATTCGTTGTGCAAGATGTATGTGTGCTATCTGGGCCGTGTTTAGCTGATATGCTTTAATGTTTAAGTTCACTATCAGCAAGTTAGCATGCTAACATTAGCAGAAAGCACAGCTGAGACTTAATGTCATTAGTTTGGTCTTGCTGGATTTGCAAGATCATGTGAGCTTGCAATTTATCCGGTGTCAATCATTGTCCTGTGGGACTCAGCCAGCTGTGGTATGAGATAAGTGACTGCTGGTCTGTTATCTCTGTTTACGTCATTGAAAGAAGAGCAAAGAACTTTCCTCGATGGAAAACGTGTCTTGGCTCTTCTCTGCGATGGCGCTCTCCTACTGTTGATCTGATCGGTTGAAGTCGGCCCGTGATAGTTGGTGACGTTCATCTTATCATCTGAAAAGTATTTCTTGCAAGTGCCTGCCCTTTTTTAAAACATATTTTCCAAGATTCAATCAATCTGGCACCTTTTCATTAGTCCTAAACCAAAGTACTGGACAAATGTGACATTTGACCTGATGGTGGCGCTAGAGGAAACGTCAAATGATCACCAAAGTCATGAGGTTGGCTTATCCAACAGGGTGTTTCCCTCCTCTGAGCAGGGCTGGTTCACTGAATGGAGCCAGTGTGTCAGACTTTAATACACTGGTCAGAGTGTGAGTTTCACTTTGAGACTGGAAGTTAATGCTTGGCAAGTGAAGACTGTTGCCTCTTTATGCAAAATGTTTCACTTTGGATTGATTTTTCAGATGAAAGACTTCCTCCCAGGCACCTGCAGGCCGCCTTTCATTCCTCTAATTTAACTCTGATGGAGTTTAGCAGCCCACGCCAGGGAACAGAGAACAGCATGACTTTGTGCTGGAAGTCTGGCTCATGTCTCACTTCGCTGGAGGATTGCAAGAAATCCACTTCAGGTACTTGGAGCAAAGTCTGCTGAGCTCACATCACGTCACTCTCTCAGCCACACTGTCCAATGCACCTCTTTACAGCATGTACTGCTCACCTAAAACCTCTGGATGCTTTCCATGTCTGTCAATACGCTTCGAGAGAACCTTTCGTTTAACTGGAAAAACACCTTACCTGGAAATGTGTTCACTGACTTGGCAGTACAGCTCATTTCATGGGCCTGTACAAAATAATGGGTTGCTGTAGAAATCCATTTAATGCAAGTCTATTTCTGTCCATGCATCATCATAAATATACACATCATGAAAACTAGATGAGAGCAGGCATCAGTCAGAGGGGCCGGGCCACCTTTTAAGGGGAAATCCAGCATTGTGATAACGCTGGTGCGAAATTAAACACAACTAGCTGTGTTGCATTTTGCAGGTCCAACAATAACAAACACCAGTTTGTGACTGTGTTTACTTCCCTAAAGAACAGAGAACAGCAGGAGAAGAGCTCTGTGGCTCGAGGTGACTGAGTAAATGATGTGTGTTGATTGTGCCTGTAAATCGAAGTGAGTCAGAAAAGAGTGATGAGTTTTTTACCAGGAATAAAATACGACCCGGCCATAAAACACCTGTTTTTTGAATGGAGTTTGGTTACAGTAATGTCACATTGCACAGACCTTAAAAACACAAAATAAAATGTCTTAATGGCAGAAAAAGTGACATGTAACAGAAAGATTTCACTCAGTAAAGGTAGTTGTGTGCGTCAGACTCTCATTTCCAATTTTTCCTTTGATTTTTTCTTTATAATGATGCTTTTTACGACACATCGATGTTTGTTGTTATCCAGCGACCTCTAGTGGCTGTAGTAATTATGACCAATCATTGGCTTCATATAGGCAATCATGTTATTTTAATAAATGTCTAATGTTTTATGAATGTTTATTAGCGAGTTTCTATTTTTGACATGCTGTTTGTGCGTCCGTTCTGTTTTTTAGTAATAAAAAATAGAATGTAATAAGTAAAAAATAATTCCGATATCGATCTATCGGGAGATTTGCACACATTTTTTTGCAACAAAGGCAGAATAATTAAATTTAACGCGCTTCATCGTCTAAAATCAGACATCGGTGCAAAGAAACTAAACTTCACTGGGATTGTTATAATCATAAATTGGCTCAAAAATAAAGCTCTCATGAAAATGACTTTTGATCCACCCAGTGTGTTTACACTACAGTACAACCTGTTTGTCTGGGTGTCAAAGTGATAACAGAGATGTTAAATAAGATGACACATCCTAATTATCGAGACTTAACGACCAATTAAAAACCTGTTTTTTCCATTCAGCATAAAATCCCCCTTTATCTCGAAATGTGCATCAGCGAGACTTGTTTTTCCAGAACTGCGTCACTATTTAATTAAAATTATGTCTAAAGTTAGCCTCTTATCAGCAGATCACAGGCAGTGTTCTGACTAATGAAGGATGTGAATCAGCCAAGACACTGACATAAATTATGTTTGTACTAAATCACAAGCCGTCTCATCCAACATGAATCATCACGGTCATGGAAAATACATTTTTAATGAAGTTTACTTCTGAATCTCCCATCACATTTATGATTAATGATTATGAACCAACAAGTGCTTCTTATCCAAAAAAACCAAACAAAAATATAAGTGTTTATGTATCCTAGTGATCTGGAGACATGCAGACAGTTTTGGTTTTATTTATGAAAATATATTCAAAATAATTCAACAGCAACACTGAATCTCGTGGACACTTTTGTTTTTTAATTCTTGGCGGACACAAACGGCAAAAAAACAATATTTAATATTTTCCTAAACTGGAAAAGAAAACAAGCATGTGATCATCTGTGACTGTATTTAAAGTCCTGCAGCAGCACAGCTCCAGAGAAAGACTTTAATAATGATAAATCACTCGGACACAAATCATGACAACATGAATATAATACGATTAAATAATACAAAAATAAAATCAACAGTTTAAAATTTCACGCTCAATAAATAAAACTAATTGAACCTTCAGTTCAGTGTTGACAAAGTGACACAATCAAACACTACTAACTCAATATTTTACACATACTGACTATTAATAATATCGATCTCGGTGATTCTTCTTGTAGAAAATGAGCAGCTTCACTGTTTCCTCTGAACGGCTGCTGTGGGGCGGGTCTTCACCTTCAGCAGCTCCGGGATTGGTCGACCGCTGTCCTGATAGAAGTCCAGTCCTGTGATCCATTCGACGTCTCTGACTCGTGACTGATGGAACCACATGTGGTCTTCGACCCACTGAGCTTCAGGTTGTGAACTCTGTCGATAAAATTCAAAAATTCACACAAAGTTACTTTTAATAATGTGACTGTTAGAACGAAGGTCAGCTTATCACCTCAATCATTTATAAAGTATAGTCTTTATGTCTTCCTGGTTAGGTGGGGTGTTTTTTCTTCTTTCTTCTTACTTTTCCTTCCCTCTTCTTTTGTATACGTGCTCCTTATCCAGGCGTTCATCCTCCTGGCTTTTTCTGCACAAGCTTTTGAATTGATTCATGCATGATGCATATGTGAGTATGTGGGGGAGTGAGAGGTTTTTAATGTGGAGAAAATAACTTTGTCTATAGAGAGCTGCAGGGATGACGTCTATGTTTTTCGGCTAACCTGGAAGTTAGCATCGGCAAAAATTGAATGGGATTTTGGATCATAGCAGAAAATAATCTCCTGATACTCACATCAAGATAATCGACAAAGAAGAACACCACTTTTGTGAAGCGTAAATTAAATCGTTTGTCTGTTTTAAATGTGTTTATTCTTAATATTTCCACTTTGTGCTTTAGAGCCGAGTCAGCACCGGACCTGATCTGCTCAGTGCAGACTGACGCGGGCGTTGCCTGTTTCTGTCAAAAATAGACTCGTGGATTGTTTTTGGTCTTCACCTTTTTTACCTCTTACTTCCCCTCATCTCTGCGTCACTAAATGGGAATGTTATCATTGACCAGTCAGCATGAAAAGCTGCCAGGAGGGAGTCAGTTTCAGATGACGCCATGAGAAGAGTTTCGGTGTATTCACGTATCTGCAGTGTGAATGTAGCCAGAAGAGGATGACTGTGTCCGTTCAGCTGGATAAATGCTGACATTGTGATATCTTACTTTACAGCTTTCCATGTTGTTGGGTCTGTGGGGAAGGAGGAAGGAGACGGTCTGCAGCTCCCCCGGGCAGGCGTTCACCGGCAGGACTGAGTCTTTGCAGCTGGTCAGCACCACAAAGTAATGTGTGGGGATAGGGATGTTTGTGCCTGACACAAATCTGGGGTCACACACACACAAAAAGAAAATATACAGATTATTCATCTGCAAAAGCCACCGCAAGTATAATAAATGTGGCTGTTGAACGTGTGAGTGTAAAACCATGGAGGCTACTGGTGTGTCCCACCAGATGTTAAACCTGCTGCAAGGATTTTCCCTATTTAGCTCTACTCCTCCTTTACTGCCTTTTCATAGCACTGAGGTCAGGATTTTGAGGTCTGCCTGGGAACCTTACGCTTGTTCTTTGCTTTGGACAGTAGCCGGTCTAGCAGCAGCCATGTGGCAGTTACAATACTTCAATAACTTCAATAACTTTCCTCTATTAGAACTGAAGGGCCCAAAACCAAAAACAATAAAACAGATCCCCAGGGAGGGACGGCCGGCCGCAGTTGGAGTCACATCGCTGGATATTTATATTTTGAACTGTGGTTTTGCAGAATCGTGCTTTGTTGGCGTTCTGTGTCTTTTTGTTGGCAATGCTGCAGCGTCTTATTCCAGAGAAGTCCTCCAGGTAACCACTCTCCCAAACAAAACAGCAAACCCTCTTTTGAAAAAAATCCCTCTCATAAAATTACAGACAGACAAAAATCACTGTTATGTCAGCCAAGTAGGAATGTCCTATTAACATTTGGACACCAAAATCCCTGCGTATTTGATATCAGGCACCAAAAAGATAATAAAATTCATGTGAAGATGAGGTGGATGCAGGGCAACCCTTTTCCAGAGAAAGAGACATGCAATGAACCAAGTTTGTGGTGGCAACACTTCATAAATACCTTGGCAACCACACAACACAACAATAGGTGGTGAGAACTTGCACTTTGTGCTGATGGATGGTATTTAGCTTTTATTATTTCCTGCTATTCATGAACCCCAGATACAGGTGAGAGAAAACAACAAGGGTGGATAAACTCTCAGTTCCTGTTACCTAACATGCAAGTACGTTTCCATTATTCTAGTTAAATGAACATTCGTTATTCTGCATTACTCATTTAAAGTATAAACATCCTATCTCAGTCACTGTGGGCGTCTCAGTGTTGATGCCTCATTCAGACTGTGTTTTGTAGTAACGTACCTGAGATCAGACAACAGGAACCCTTCGTGATGTTTTTGTTAATCAAAGAGAAGAAATTAATTTAATATGAGCCGGCTTCAAATAAAGGCCCTGCTACCCTCAAGCTAAATAAATGAATACTGACATAGAGAAATATTGAACAGTATGACACATACATTTACATAACAGTATGAACAACTGACCACAGTCCCATTTTTTGTGTCTTATTTTGTGTAGTGACCCTCTCACATTCCTGGATTTGGATGAAGGATGACGCCATCCCCCAGACCCGGACCTCTCCGGATCCGGACCACCTAACCTTTAAATTAGCAATCTTCACAGTTGTGTAGTTGAGATCAAAATGAAGGCTAGTTCAAAGATGGGTGTGGTCCACTCATGAGTACGTGTATGTGCCCTCTAGTGCAGAAACCATAACAGAGGTGCAGCGTGGCGTCTTTCACCGTTACACGACCCTGTACCACCAACATGATTTTGAAGCTGTTATTTTAAAGCTAAATGCAGCACTCATCGCCGTACTCACAGACCAACTACATGTGTTGTAAATCATCTCAAATCAAATCTGTGGATTCAGAAAGACACAACGACATGACTCAGGGAGACACACACACACACACACACACACACACGGGGAGAGACGAGGGACAACAGACCGAGAAATACATGAGAGAGAAACGTTTTTCACACGGCGTGCTCTTCGACGGCTTTGACTCAGGAGCAGTCGACTCTTACATGTTCATTCTTTCCACAGGCAGCTCAAAACCAGCATGTCTCATATCCAGGACTGAGGCAGCAATGTGAGGCAGCGCTGCTAGATACCCACCCTGATCTGAACTGACAGCACTGAAAATACATTTTTTGCCACTGAATCACAGCGGAAGCTAGAAATTCATTATGTTGTTCAAGACCGTAAATAGAGTAAAGAAAAGAAAGGGCAGAAGAAACCGAGCACGAAAAACAAGCAGCAAAAATGTTCCACTTCCTAATCATTTGTTCCTATTGCTCCATTTGTGTGGATGAGCAAAAAGAAAAAAAAACAGCTGGAAACAGCTGTCACAACATTCCTATTTTTTTTCTAGTATCCTAGATACTAGAGCAATGACAGACTGGGGTCTCTTCCAACCATACGACTGCTGAATGGGAAAAAAACAACATGAAGTGTCTCAAGAAAGTGTCGGTGACCACAAGTCTTGAGGACACAGTAAAAAAAAAACATTTCCTGTTTTGCTGAAGTTTGTTTGCTCTAACGCAATCCTTTCACGTCCTACACGCTTGACTTATGTGAAATTCTGAGTAAAGGCTGATATATTGTTCTCAGTGATGGGAACGATTGTTCAATGAAATTCCTGCGGTGTGAAAATGGTGAAATGCTTCAAGCAGAACCTGCGGTGTCAAGCGATATTTACATGTGATCAGGTTCTGGACGTTGGTTTTATCTCATGATGATGGAAAATGTAACAAAGATACTTTAAAGAAAAATCGTTTTAAGTTTAAAGGTCCCATATTATACTGTTTGTCATAAATTTCACACAGCTGTCAGAGTCCAACAACAACAAAAGTCGCTCAACTGAGCTCTGCTGAGAGCAGCTGTTTCTGTGCCTGCAGCTTTAATGCTAATGAGCTCCGTCCTGCTACGCGCCCCTCTCAGGGAGAGGATGCCGCTTACGCTAGCGGTAGCATGCGCTAATGTTTACGGTGGATGTATTTTCAAAGTTTTCATGCGTGTTGCAGCACCATAGACCCAAAATAACACCCCAAATCCCAGAAAAAGTGAGTTTTATGGGACCTTTAAACCTTGTGGATGAAGTAAAAGCTCACAGTGGCGATGCTTATAACGTCCTTTACAAGGAAATTAAACTTACTGCTGGATCTGCTCCGGAGCGTCGTACCGGCCGTCATAGTTGTAATCAAAAACAGGACCTGTCACAACGTTAACTCCGTTGTAGATGGAGGCGTATTTCTTTAATAGGGTGCTGTGAAAATAGTCCCAGATCTCTGAAAGAGGAGAAACGATTCAATTAAAGTAATTATAAGCTTAGCAGTGAGGTTTTTGCTGTGGTGCGAACCAGTAACTTACTCTTAAACTCGGGGTACATCGGCACCACGTTACTCATCAGCAGGGCATCAAACTGTTCATCCGCCGTCGCGTTCAGATCTGCAAGAACACAATTTTTGGATGAACTTCACTGAATATGTGAAGACAGATCATTAAACTGCCTCAAACTATCCTTTGGAAAAGAGATTTTCTGTTTCATGCTCAATCATGTCAGGAGGTGGCGGAGACAGAGGTGGCATTATTACAGCCAGCATGGCACCGCTGGATATTTCCTCTACGTATTTGTCACATCGAAAGCTGGTGTTTTCTTTTTTTTCTTTAAGGAGACCTGAGGATATTTCCTGCTTTTTGTTATGTCGACCAAAACCGGCTATTTTTCACTGGAAGTTGAACCAGCTTCATCCGTGATCGTGGCGACCAAAACCACGATGTTTTCCGAACCCTAACAAAGTGTTTTTTGTGCCTAAAAATAACCAGAGCATCAGCACAGCATCTTCTGGCCATCCGGTCGGACAATCACCCTATTCAGTTGTAATGAATAGGGTGATTGATGTGTTGGATTTCCACCAAAAATTACTCACAACGTCCTTTATGAAATGAAATTAAACACACAAAGTAGAACAAGACACAACAAACAGTCTCAGTTCTGTAGAACCCAACATGTCGGTGTCACAACACTGTGCAGCTGTGAGCACATTGTGATGCACAATCAAAAAGGAAGTGAGACAAAGTTCCAGTTGATGCCATTATTGATATTTCTTGGACAGAAAACAAAGTCGACTACACCCCCGCAATGTTTCTGTGCTACTTGAAGTGGATGGAGACGAGGAGGTCAGTTCTGGAGAAGCGGTGCTTTCATCTCATTAAAGTGAGCTGGTGAACTGCGTCAAACTTAAAAAAAGATTAGATTTAAACCGCTGAACGTCTGTTTGTGCAGTTTCATCAGAATCATAATTATGATGTGTTTCAATACAACAGTGAGTGAGCAGTGAGCATTAACCTGCACCGCCCAGTCTGCCTGGAACTGACCCGTGCAAATATCATGAGGGAGATTTCCTACAAATGAAGCTCTGACAAGTGAATCAACAGTGAAGATGATCATGAAGTGACAGTGTGGTTTTCCAGGGAAGGGAGACTGCAAACAAATGAACCCACCACAGACACACAGACACACACACAGACACACACACACACACACACTTTCATTTCCTGACTTTGTGAGTCAAGATAACACTGTTTTCTTTTTCAGCTTAACCAAAACTGCCAGTGACCACATCAGCGGTTTTTGAGTTAATTTTCCCAATTTCCACACACTGTGGGTGGCAGCAGCAGGAGCACCGAAAACATGCACGGACTTATGAACCCTCACTGGCACTCAGACCGATTATCAGGACTGATATTCAACTTTTTTTTTTGCATTCTGTCAGATTGTTGATAGAATAAACTACATTTTAAAGCCTTCTTCTTCGACTCTGATGCAACAAGCTGGCTCTCCGCATGAGAGAGGTCGAGCCCGAAACTAAAACCCGTGAGGTTGAGCTCATGCATCTGCACATACGGGCCAAGGAGCTGGACCGACCTATGCACCAGGCTGCGTCTACCCCTGTGAGTATGCGTCCTCCCACTGCTTCTCCTGGGCATTTTGATGTGAGTAGGCATATTGCCATAGTTCCACCGTTTAGAGAAAGTGAAGTGGATTCATGTTTCAATACTTTTGAACGCATCGCAGCAACGTTACGGTGGCCAAACGATGTGTGGAGTTTGTTGCTGCAGTGTAAACTGGTGGGAACAGCCCGAGAGGTGTGCGTAAGCTTATCCACTGAGGAAAGTTTAGATTACGACGTAGTAAAAGCCACAGTGTTGCGTGCTTGTGAATTGGTTCCAGAGGCTTTGGCACCCCTAGGACGTCACACTCGACTCCTTCTCTGAATGCAATGTCGTGGGAAATCTTTCTCTTTCTTACGTGTGTGGTTGAGCAAGTTAGAAAGAGCAAGCTGCAGAAAAAGTGATGGAGAATGAGAGCGTTTCCCCACATCTAACAGTTCATTCTGTGGTGGAATAAAAAAACACGATGACAATGAAATGTAGCGTCGAAGAAAGAGGAGAGAGGAAAAGAAAAGGAAAGAAATTAAAAACAAGAACAGCCCCGGGGACGGTCCTCCATCAGCAGAGATGATCCGTAACAGATCATGGAGCATTTTAAAACTCATCGTCATTACGTGTGAGAGAGAGATGGATTACACGTACACAGATTAACAGAAACCAGAGTTTCGAGTGATTAAACTTCGTTAGAAGCCAAAACATACAGGAAAAAGGTTGTTTTGACGAAACACGAGCAGATGCTCACATCCTTTTAAACACTAGTGCCGTTTTTCCACAAACCGAGTGGCGCTGATTTGTTTTCCATCACCAGTTTTACCGGCAACTGCAGCCAGCCTGTAACAACAATCACCATCTCCCTTCAAATCGATACTCACCCCATGTCTGTGCAGGAAACCTGAGAGAAAGTGAACCTCTTTAGTTTCTCTCGTCCTGTTTGTTCTTTCAAACACCTGCAGGAGTCGTGTTTAGTTTCTGCTGCTGAAAACACAACGTTTCCTGTGATGCTGCTCCTTAATAAAAGCCTTTAAATGAATAAATAAAAGGGGGCTTTTGTTGTGAAGAAGTTATTGTAAATGAAACGTGTTCTAACTGAATTAGCAGAGCCACTTTGTTAGCGGTGATTCTTGGATAGCACTGCGAGGACCGAGACAAGCGCCTCATTGGTTTAAGACTCATCTTGAAGCAGGTAGACCAGCTGTGACGGCTGCGCCGCGCCAAGTCAAACCGAGTTGAGCCAGGCCGGCAGACGTAATGTAAAAAGGGCGTAGGAGGATGGATGTGTGATCGTGAGACTCTTGTTTGGGTGTGTTTGCTCTGTGCCAGGCGCTGATGCATACTTGGCGGGTACAGGAAGGCGTGGGTCAGGTTCCCAGCACTCTCATACTGGTCACATCTGGGCATCTTTGATGATGGGACTCTGACATCAGCCCTTAAACAGTCTGGCGTCACTGGCGACAACGGGTCCAAGTTTGTCTACGAGAAGGAGGAAATCAGAATCAGACCTCAAATCAGGTCCAGACACAATTGTAGTTGTACGTGCTTAACTTTAAAATCACAATTAAAGAATGTGGGGCAGCTGTGGTCTTCGGATTGTGATCTAAAAACTGTAGGAAAATCAAAGCGTAGCCAGACGCCAGACGTATCAGTAAGATTAATGGGTTTGTTTGCTTGTTTTAATCAGAACTGATTCTTTGAATTATACATTTGTGATATGCTAGGATGCATAACGACAGGACCCCAGGAAGCCAACAACAGCAAGTCGACAAAATCATTTTTCCACAAAAGAGTTTTAGAGGTTGCGTTGCGCTGGGTGAAGTCAGACGCTGAGATGCACAATTTATCCGAGAGTCAGGCAGAATTTGATCTTTGTTGGGCGTCGTGTGCCGTGCAGGCGCTCGGACGTTTGGATGAATGTTTGACGTATTTCTGCTGCACTGGGTCGGAAGTAAAAAGTGATGTACAAAGATGCAAAGAATCAGGTGCTCTTTAAGGATGAGGACAAAGATCCAGTGACTGTCCAGCTTACAGGCAAAGAAAGTCAGTGGTACAGTCGATACGCCTACTTCAACTCAAAGAGCCTTCAGTCGGGCATACACAGTAAAAAGAATCAGAAATTTTTGTCGGCTCTTGCAAAGTCTGTTCCCAAAGGTCGGTACCTTTTTCTCACTGCACCTGAACGTGCCATGACGTCAGAAAATACTGAGGTGCTGCTGACTTGTGTGTGTACATGAAACACACAGATACATCTGTATACTGTCAATCAGTGATCAGTAATTAGATTAACTTGAAATTGTGCACGGTTCAAACTGGACAGGATCTCATTATTCCTCGGCACCACAGTCTATCACCATGTGTGTTTTTATTTTATTCTGATTTAAAAACATTCAAACATGTTCAGTTTGAAAATCAGAGACTTTTAATAACCCCTTACTGGCCGGTCGACGGTGAAGGAGCTCCACAGAGGCATCAGGGCCGTGTGGCTGTAGCCCATGATGTATCCCTCCTGGCGCAGGACGCAGTACGTCTGGTCGGGCTGCAGCACTCGAGGACGACCGAACAGCAGGTGCTTCTTCTCTGCAGCGGACACTGAGAGAGGAGAAAAGTGCAGTTCACTCAGAATCGTTACCATCGCGATCCACGTGCAAAACAAATGCTGCAGTGGACGTAGTCAGACGTTAGATTTTAGCGTGTGATTGTTGCTCCGGACTGAAAAAGAATGATCTGGAATTTGACAAATCTAGAGAAGAAAACGCCAATTAAAGAAATCAGACACACGGAAAGTAAAAAAAAGTCGATCAAATGAAACGTCCTCACCTTCCTCTGTTGTCAGATTCAGACGGCTGTTGGTCGTATTATCAGTCTGAAGGGAAAGAAAAATAAGGAAAGTTCAAGTTTTGGTTGTTTTGTTTTTTTGTCCCTGTCCAGCTTCCATCCTTCATGAGCCATATCAAGAAGCTCTGCCTCGGCACACTCGGCTCACGGTTTTTGTTGAAATATGTCAAATAGTTGAATCAAATTTAACTAAACTGTCTTGAATTCTTTATGAAAAAAAAATCCAAAACTATGTTTCAAGACAATTTATCATTATACCATCAGGATCGTCCACTAAAATCATACTTGTTGTCCCTTTATGCTACTTTAAAAAACAAAACTATATGAATGGATGATTGAACAAGTGGTTGAGGAGTCTCACAGCCTGAGTAAAGGCGCTGCTCTGTAAGTCTGCGGCTGAGGTAAGCATCTCAAGGCTTCATCAGTAATAAAGCCGTGTAAGATAAGTAATTACTCCATTATTCGCCATCTGTTTTCTTACAACTTCCAAAAGTGTGGACAAGTGGAAGCAGAGGGCTGATCTCAGTTTCCTGAGAAGGATCGAGGGAAAACAGATCAGCAATCCCCTTTCCTGAGAAAGAACAAGTGACAACAGAGACGAGCCCTCCGGTTACGTAGGAAGACGTCATCCTGGTGGTTGTGGTCATCGAACAGACGGTGGGATCTTGATAATTTATCTTCCTGTCACATCAGGGTGCATTTCCTCAGGCTATTGGAAATAGTCCTGCATGTAAGAGTCACTCCAGACTTCAGACAGTGACATATTTTATGTATTAATAACCTCCAGTCTGTTAGAGATCAGAGCAGGTGATAGGAGCTCTGGTGTGACTGAGTATATACTTTCAGTATATCGTAGACAAAAGTCTCATTCACACAACACTGTTGAGCAATAACAGCTTCCACCGTTCTGGTTTCAGTCTTTCCACCAGATGCTGACCCCTTGGCTGTCCAGGTGTGATCCCATTCAGCCACAAAAGTGACCACGACATTCGTACTGTCTCAGATCGTACCGTCTCCTTTGATCAACAGAGAAGTCGAGATCAACCCACGCATCATAGCTCATGTCTTCCTTTCCACAGCCGGTGGACAGATCCTCAGTGACGCCTTTGTTTCATCCAGACTGCAGTTTTTTTTTCTGCCACGCCTTCGTACGAAAAGTCTTCAGAAAGGTTTCCGGATGCTGCAGCCAGGATCTCAACTTAAACTAAAACATTTGACCAGATTAACCAATGTTAGCTTCACTCCTTTGAGTCCCTGTATAACACTGTAAAGGTCAAATGTCAAAATTGTACACAGATGTTGGGTGATCAGGTCCAACACGTTCACCGCTTGCTGGTCAAACAAGCCGGTTATGTCACGTTAGCTATAACTCACAGCCGGTGGTCCAGTTCAGGATTGAGGCGAGGACATCGACTACGGCCTTTTTATCTCTTCACTGGAACTGAGGGTGTGCATACTGTCACTGAGTCAGCGTCATCCAGCTCTGTATTATCAATTACCTCACAATCCAACCGTGAATCATGGATTTACTCAACGGATTTGATAACCACAGCAAATTTGAGGTCTTAGTTTTTTCACACCATCCCAACTATCTGCAGGATTCTCACACGTGGGAGAGGTTTTACCAGCAGATGGTCCCAACGTATGTTCATATGCATCTGTCTCCACAGAGTTCAACAGAAAGTGAAACAGAGGAAGCAAAAACAGATGTGTTGGGTCATCTTCACCAGTTCAAGCTAAAATATTACAGAAAAGGTGAAGTGTGCACAGGCGTAGGCTGCCTGCCATGGTGCCATCACGTTCACAGTACATGATTACCTGACTTTCACATTGGGAGAGACCGCAGTTCGAGTCTGCGTTGCAGCATTTGTACATGTGAAACCACTGGATATTATTAATAAATAGATATAGATATTATCTGCAGACATGTTTATTGTGACCAAATCTGGATAATTTTCAAAAGGAAGTTGGACCATCTCCAGCAGCTCGTGGTGACCAGAGTAGTTTGAAGAAAGACCGCAGGACGTTGTGGCGACCAAAATAAGTTGGGGCATCACCAGCCATGATTGTGGTAAACAAAACTAGGTACTTTTCACAGGAAGACACACAATCTCCAACAATGTTTGTGGGGACAGGAGTGAGTGTTTGGTAGGAGACCTTCGGACATTTCCAGCCATGTTTGTGGCGACTAAAACCAGATATTTTCTACAGGAAGTCAGGTCATCTCCAGCTGTTTGTGGCTGTGTTTCTGTCCACAAAATGCAGTATTTTAAGCCAATCCATGATGTTTTCCAGCATAATCACAGCAAGACAGAAATGGAAAATGAAACCAAACTTTTAGCTAAAATGACTCCTGTGATTGGGTTGGCACAGGCTGGATTGACAACAACACATCTACTGACCTTCAGTTTTCCTCAGGAAAACAAAGACCAGTTTTTATTAAATCCATACTGGATGATTCTCCACCGCCAGATTTACATCCAATGGCAGTAAAGGAGTTGTGGAAAAGTACAGGTGGTGGATTGGATGTAATCCGTCAAGCTTTCCTGCAGAAGACCAGAGTTTGGGCTCCTGCACAGACGTGTCGTAAATGTTCACCTTTTAATTCACCGGATCATTTTCATTTTCCGCTAACCTTAAATCATATCCAGCCATAGTTTTCCAATGAACGCAGTTTTTCCCGAGCCTCACCCACACCGTAGAGTTACCATGTGCAGATGCTAAAGACAGTGGTGGCTTCATTCTGCACTTGCCACATCATCACAGTGTCAATGACATATTTGATTCATGGACAGACACGATGTGTGCAATGTGAAGCTTCATCTCTATCGGGAGTCTAACAGAAGCATCCTGAAACAGCTGCAGTCTGTAATGTCTTGGCAGATACAGCAGGAATAAATCCACTGCAGCATCCGTCTAATTATAAAAGCATGTGGTTGTTTTTTTCGTGTGTGCAGCAGATTTTTGATCCTGCTTTCAGAGGGACAAGACTTTGACTTGCAACACAATTATTTGTGGTTTATTTCTTCTTCTTATTATTATTATTATTATTATTATTATATAGGATTGTGTATAATGATACCACCAGTTACTTTAACACTGACCTGTGCTTTAAACAATCACGCAGCAGTTGCCTTTTCTCTTGTGTGGATTTAACCATTTCAGAGCAGAGCATTTTTTCAGGTAATCAGAAAAAGTATTTTTTGAGAGTATTTGATCTGATAATCGACGAGGCAGATTAGATCAGGGAGTGCCTGGTGAACGTTGCTGTCGTGGTGTGTAATACGAGTTGGAGGGATGCAATATTTTCGAAGCTTTGCTCATATTTGGGACTCAAAATCAGGCTGTCTTGACCCTTGTTGACCCTGCGTTTCCCAACTTCATATCCGTGCACTCCCACGGCTACACAGCTGAGAGAGGCTTGGTCACCACACTATTTCAGGCAAACACACACACACACACACAACATCTGATTTCAGGGTGAGGTCAGAGGAGAATGGAGCAGCGCTAAATGTGTCCCACTCTTCCAGGTAACAAAAGCAATGAGCTCATCTTTGTCCAGTGAGCTGTAGAAAGCAGCCGTGAATCACTGTAAAGAAAACTAAATGATAGATAAAAGAGAGATTGTTAACCTTAAATAAATCGAAATAAAAGACTATCTGTCTTCTCTGTTCAAGTGACTAAGCTTCTATGGTAAGATGCATCAGGCCATTACTGGCTACCTTTATTCGCCCTGCGTCACCCAGTACAAATGTAACTTGTAACTTGTGTTAACATGTTAACCCATGAGACCCCCTGAAAGCCTCAAAAGCAACATTTGAGGGGTCTCAAATTTTGTCAAAAAAATAAAATATTTTAGTGTCACTAATGGTCACTAAAATGTGTTTAAGCTCACCATGTCCAGTATTCAGAATCCAAAACATTTATTCACACATATTTTGTATTTGTTGCCACGCGGAGCAGCCGGTCCTGCGCATGTATGCAAATTAACCATGTGCGCCAAACAGGAGAAAGACATAAAGTTCATACTGAAAATGGCTAGCAAGCTAAAGCTAAACCAGAGTGTACCGCTCACACACTTTGGGTTCACATCCAAAAAGGCGGCACTCAAAGATGAAGAGGCACGGAAAGACGATGCAGGTGCAGCTAGCACAGTGGGCCCACTCGGAACCAGAACAGAGGACCCTCTCCCACCCAGTGACTCCCCAGAAGAACAACGTGAAGTTGAGGCCGAGTGCTCCGAAGACGCAACAGGTGCTGAGGAAACGTTAGCTGCTACTGCTGCTAGCACAAGTGACTTGCATGGTTTTGCCTCTCCTTGTTATAAAACCACGTGCATCCAAACAACTTTAGTCAATGCAACATCCTATGTCAGTGTTGCTTTACGAATACTGTAGCATATCGGATTGTCAAAAATTGTTACGTGTTTGTGATTGTCTTGGCTTGCATCCATGAAATATTGTAATGTTATAGGCCTACTGCATATTGAGAAAAATTAGATCGGTATTGCGCAACAATCGGGAGATGGGGACCCACCCGAATATTGACGGGTATTTCGCACACGGCCTGAAATAGAACTGAAGTGTATTTCTTAATTTCACCGACCTTTAAAGTTTTCCCAATGAAATGAAATGAAAAACAAATTAAAGGCGTGTAAAGGAGACTGGGTGTGACGGGGTTCAGTGAAAATCAAAGAAACCCTTCAGGCTGTTGTTAGGCCTTTCTCAATGTCTTGATTCAAATCTCAATGGGCCTAAACAGAGCAGAGGTTCTGGCTGAAAGTCTGTTTGGATGAGGTCTGCAGTGAGTCAAGGACAGAATCAGAACCACTTGTCTGTATCATTCCTTCCTCCTTTCAGCCTTCACGAAAGGGCGTAGCACACCCTGACTGGCTCTGATGGGAATGCTTCAAGCTGCTCTCAATCATTGATTAGGATCCGGTCTCCACACACCCTGCACAGCAGGTGGACTCGATCTACTGCAATAACTCCAGAGGGATTTATGACATTCAGCTAAAGAGAAAGTAAGTTTTAAATATCAGAGCTGCTACAAACTAACTATGTTAAGACTTGTCAGTGTAGCGCCAAGGGGATCTCCACCTCATCTGTTATTTTTGTATCACATCCGTGGACACAAAGAGTACAGTCAGATGCACTTTCTGTCTTCACTTTCTATGTGACTTTACTTTTTACAGGAATAATCCAGGAAATCAGAAAGAACCTGTACAGTCAAGCTTCGGAAAAAGACCAGTTGTCTGTCTGATACGCCTCACACGGATTCTTCCAGAGGACCAGGACGTGGATCAAGAATATGATCATTATCATTGATTAAAGTGACTACGAGGAACATTTAAGTTTTTATGAAAACAGTCTGGTGATTCCTCTGATAACCACCATCAGCCATCAGCAACAAAAGACCTGTAGATGGCATTTTGTTGCCAGGCGACCAATGAAATCATCTTTAATCGTAATCATGTAATTGTAGACTTATTTTTTTCATTAATGCAACTGGTCTGTAATGATTAAATTAAATTGCTAGTAGTGTTTCCTCTTTCTGGGCTTTTGTCATAAATATGTGTGATCTGAATAATTAAACTGGGCGACACATCCTGTTCATTGTCTGTTTCTCTCCTCAAACGTTTTCAGAAGCATATTTCAGCGTCTTTTTTTAGCTGTAATTACATATTGTTTGTTACCAGCTGGCCACCCGGCTGTTTCCTTGCAGTTTTTGTTGGATTTAAAGTGGCACGCATGTATCCAATTCCAGAAATAGGAATTCAGTAATAACTGTAATGCAATACTGCAGTCTCCACACGTTTAACTCATTATTACAAGCCAACATCTGATGATTTGTAACTTCTGTACTTACTATTCTATGTGCCAGGTGGTGTGGTTGTCACCCACTGTGATATACGTTATATACAGACACTTTGCTGAGCTGAAACCGATTAAAACCGTTAATACTGCTCTCACCACCGCAGGGAAAAGCAGCATTTGGCCGAGACAAAGTGCTTGAAAGAGCCAAGAACATTCCACGAAGTCGGAACAAGATGAAGTACGACTCCTCGTATCTTGAGCTTGGATCATGTGTTCATAAGCTGAGAGATCAGATGATAAATGAGCAAATGGTTCCTTCATGAAACACTTGAATAATTAGGAAAATTGATGTGTTTATCTCTGTTTCTAGGAAACAGGGGCTGGCAACCTTTTTGTTGTATACAGAGTAAGTGTCAGTTGTTGCTTTCCAGCAACCCAGATTACCAAGAATCTCACGATCATGTTTCCAGAACTCGCTCGACAGCTTCTTTCTTTTGGAATACGTGAAACACGCCACACTGCAAGTGATATCATCATCATCATCATCATCATCATCATCATCATCATCATGGAAATAAGAAACCTCATTGGAGGTTTGCATGTTACAGACACTGCTCCCTGTTCCTGCACGTACGTCGGATATCTTGTTTAAAATCTGAGCACATCTTTTGAGCATCATCCAAATTACATCATGAATTGTTGAGTTCAGACAATATTCACAACTGATGATCCGCCACGGGGCAAGGTGTGAAGTCATTTGTCATTTGTCTGAGTTATTGTTTGGATTAATTAAGTATGTTACCTCATCTTATTTTTGTGAAGACATCACACACTTTGTGTGTGTTCATGACACATTCAAAAATAAAAGACAGCAACAACAGCATGATGTCATCTTGTGCTGCAGGTGAGTAGTAACCTCAGACTGTGGTAAAAGCTAGCCAGCCAGCAATTACTGCATGTTCTTATCTTTTTCAACCAGCATTAAGGTGCATCACAACCACCCACTATGACAATGTGAGAACACAAAAATGATTTAGGAGGAGCTATTTTAGATGTTATTACCATATGAGTATTATTAATATGACATCACTATCGCCAATATCATTATATCGTGAGACCGCTAAGCCAGTGCCTCCTAAATCATTTCCAGTTCTTTTTGTTTTTGCATTGTCACAGTCGAGAAGAAGAGGAGGAGGAAGTAGAAGAAGAGGAGGAAGAAGTAGAAGAGGAGGAGGAAGAAGAATAGGAAGTAGAAGGGGAGGAAGTAGAAGAAGAGGAGGAGGAAGTAGAAGAGGAGGAGGAAGAAGTAGAAGAGGAGGAGGAAGAAGAAGAGGAAGAAGAAGAGGAGGAAGAAGAAGAAATAGAAGAAGTAGAAGAAAAGGGAAAGAAGAAGAAGTAGAGGAGGAAGAAGAAGTAGAAGAAGAAGAAGAAGCAGTAGTTAGGCACTATCACAGCGCGTGCCGACTGCTGCTGCACAAAACCATGGCCAGAAGATCAGCAGGAGACACTCCACCTACAGTGGGTAGATGCTGTGATAATATCATCACCATGAGCTCTGTGGGCTACGATTATCTTGAAGTGAACATCTGATATCTGTAGTTTGGGCTTTTTTTCTAGAATGTTTTGAAAACAGTTTTTGCATCATAGAAAGTCCAGCCAGAGATGTTCCTGACACTGAACGACAGCACGGTGAACCAACAACACTCAGGCCGGCTTCATCGTGTAATCCCACAAGCTCTTCAGAATGATAGTACTTATTATTACACTTTCTTCTTCTTAAATCAGTTTTTTTTTAGATAGAAGAGTGATAATACCCACCAGGCCAGGACAGGAGCATCCCAGGCTGTCTGCAGGGTCCAGGCTTCCCAGCGCACAGTTGTCGGGCGAGCTCTGCTCAGCGGGGAGCCTGGGTGTGTGGTAGGGCGCCCTCAGGATGTGATTCATACTGCCGTGAGTCCCATTGTTGTCGGCGGGAGAAATCTCCAGGACGTCTGCGTGGGACAATGATGTTTACAGGTTGAGTTGGTGCCGGTTATTGTTAATGTTGACGTAACACACAAACTTACCGCACATGAGATTGTACAGCTCGATGTTGGAAAAGGGTTCGATTTCCGTTTTGTAATGAAACTTGGGTCCATAACTGAGAAACATGGCCTGCAAGAACAGAGAAAGTGAGACATTTGAAACGGGTGGTGGCCATGTTGGGAAAAAAAAGGTCAAGAGGGTAAAAAAAACAACAAAAAAACATGCAAACTTAAAGGTGCAGTATGTAAGTTGACCACATGCCCAATTCAGCATAGCGTAGGTGTTGTTAGCTATTTAGCTCATTTAATTGTACAGCTAGCAGTTTGATTGGGAGCTGGGAGCACCGGGGGGATTGTTGTTGTTTCTTTAATATCAGACTATCAACTCTTGAGGTACAATGTGGCTAGGCCGGGGCTAGCTGGTTAGCATGCTAACTTGAACATAAATCCTGCCGCACAATACAAAGATGTCAAACGTGTTATATCTTCACCTTCTGCTGCTTAGAGGTAGAATAAGACAGCAGTGCTGCAACTAACGACTGCTGTCATTGTCAGTTATTTTCACGATTAATCGATTAGTTGTTTGGTCTTTAAAATGTCAGAAAATGGTGAAAAAAAATGTTATTTACTCTCACAGAGGAGGAAAGAAACCAGAAAATCTTGACTTTTTTTCTCTCAAACCATTGAATCGATTAATAAGAAGTTTATCGATCAATCGTCGCAGCCCTAGAGGACATTACTGCCGACTTATACGACAGAACAGTGCAGGAATCAGTGCTCACGTGCATGCTCTCAGCATCGTTGTCATAGCCGTGAGTCCCACCAGCGCAGAAGGTGAGAGATCCTGGACTCCTGTGGAAAAACGAACACGACTCTCTTCAGTTTTGGAATAAAACAAATGAGATCAGTGTGCAGAGCTTGAGGGAGGTAAAGGAATTAACAAAGGCCCCTACAGAGAATTACCTCTGGGGCCATTGTGGTAGGAAAATTACATCAGTAACCTCCTGTAAAGAATGAATAATGACCGGATTGCATGATGAGTATTCTCTTTGTGAAGAAAACGAGGTTTTCCATCTCATGCACTGTGACTGATCTCTTGGTCTGTCCCATGGAGTTTACCACACGTGGACTTGATTGTTTCAAATGAACCTAATAAAGAAGAAAGAGGCATTGACTCACTGAATCTCACTTTGTGGTGCCAGACTGTGGTGTCAGCGGTGTTGAAGTCTAGGGGAGAGGCATGTAGAAACACTAAAGCCCAACGTTTCTATGTGGCATGACTCCTGGTGAAGAAAAGCCTCCAGGAAACTAAAGAACACACTTCAGAGAGGAGGTTTACCACTGATGATTTAACTGGATGTTGTTTGTGCCTCTGCTCCTGTTCATGGTGGAACTGCGATCTCATCAGCGCTGTCAGTCATGTGGTCAAGTCACAGTCATCAGCATAGATACGTCGGGCTTCGTGTGTTTCTCCATGCATCTCCCACAGACTTCAATAGCGAGAGTGAGGTAATGGCTTGTCCTTTCCTTTTTTTAGGCTCCTTGGTGTGTTTTGGTTTTGTTTTGCTCAGAACCATTAGTGATAACTCCCAAAAGTTAAAGTTAATTTGAAACAGCAAAAAAAAAAATTAAAACAAATGATCTGCAAACAAACTCCAGATGTGTGATGGATCACCTCTCAAACAGCCACTTCAGCTCCACCAGGACGTTTACATCTTCGATGCGACGGCTGTTGGCAAAGTGGAGGCGCTTCGGTAGGTCGGCCTTCAGGTACGGTTTGATCTTCTGGTCCGGCTTCTTACACTGAAAACACCCAAAGATTTGAAATCCTCACATTCACGTGTTCACGATCTATCCCATTTACTTATCGTGGGCGGTGGAGTGATCTCTGAATACTTACAGTCATGTCAGCGACAAGTCCAGTTGGGTCAACTGTTGAAAAGGAGAACATGAATGAATGATGTCAACATCGCTGTTGCTACAGCAACTGCAACGCCAACATGTTTGCCTGCCATTCCCAAATTTAAGAATGACGCAGCCCAAATTTAACTAAAACTAATGAGGAATTATTTGTGCTTCTAGATAACATACAAAATCAATGAAAAGACAAGAAGAGACGCAAATTTGGGTTTATTTTTGGGGCTTTTTAGCGGTTTATGCGGTTTGTTATAAATGTGAGATATTAAACATGATAGTGATTGGAGCTGAATCCAGTTACTAAGTAGCTCTGTGCCAAAACTTAATCGTCTGAACAGCCACAACACTGGTAGCTGCAGGCTCCGACTAATAAACAGACGACGTTCAGTGTAAATATTGAAGAATCTCAGCTTTTGTGAGTTTCTCCAAATATCACAGATTTCCGCACGTTGTTAAAAAAGCCCACTGGATGCTTGTTATTGTATTTATAATCAAATCGACTCATTAATTAAATAAACAGTAGTATTGTTGTTCCCTCGAGTTACGAGAGGAACATCCGGTGACGAGAGGACTTCAAGCCGTGAAGCGTTTGTCACAGGCTGGGAATGTGTGAGTAGCTGTTGACCCTAACAGACAGGCGCCACGATACGGCTGCAAGGCACTGAAGCACCTGATAGACATTGTATTATGTTACTCTACCGTGTGGTTTGAGCTTTAATCTATCAGCCTAGATAGACAGGACCTATGCGTCACACATGAGTAAGTCTGTAGTTGTGTGTGCATTCATTCCACTGAATGACTAAAAACATGTCAACAGGATCCAGTCCACTGCACCTCGTCAGTCAGGTGGACTTAACTCTTTTTCTGGATGGGCTGATGAAATGTCAAGGCTTTTAAGGATTTGATGTCTTTTCACACGTCTTCTCATAAAATCGGCGACCATCTGGATTCTGACGAACGTTCACTCACTGACTGTGTCTTTGTTTCTGGCTCTGATACGTCCAAACGGTCCCTCGGTGACCCAGTATTCGCTGACGTCTCCCACCAGGTCCTGCATCACCTCCTTCCTTTGGCAGCTCGTCTCCTCCATACCTGCAACAGTACGCAGCTGTTAACAAAAAACATTTGAGTCGTTGATTCACTGACGCTTTGATTTCATGTAATTTGCAGCTATTTCACACACAATATAATTATATGATGATATGACATAAGTGCTGTCTTCTCCTGGTTTTAAAGGCTGCATTACAGTAAAGTGAACCAAAATCTTGATATTTTTGAGAAAGTATTGATAGTCATCCTTTCGGTATCGGTGCGATGTCAATATCGAGGTATTTGGTCAGGAAGCCAAAGGTTTCATCACACTATGAAAATCCATTTGCAGACACTTGAAATGTTCAGTAGGTGTAACAACAATACGAGCAGGCAGACATGTTCAGTGCAGAATGATCCTGTTTGGCCTTTTTTCCTGCAAAATCAGTGTGTTACCTCCTGTCGCTGATCAGTCGTGAAGTGTTGAAGGTTGCAGAAGGTTGTGTAGCGTGAAAAGGACGGCGATCTGACGACTCTGAACGTCGTGTAGTCTGTTCAGACGGTTAGTCATCAAAAGGAGATCACATAAAATTGTGTGAATGTGTGTGTGTCCCACTTTCCTCAGATACGACACTAATGAATGTCTTCGGGCAGAAGTTATTTGTGTATTTGGTGGAGCCTTTGTCGTGATTCTGTTTCTTGTTGTTCTTGTGTTTCCTGTTTTATTTTGAAATTGTACCCTTGTGTGTCGCGTCTTGCTTTTCAGTTCCTCCTGTGCGTTTTTCCCTCCTTCCCTCAGCCGTCCTGACCACTTCCCTCCTCACTCCAGCTGTACCCCATCCCCTCATTAGTGCGTCTGTATATTCAGTTCAGTCGTCTTCTGTCTTCGTCCGCGGTCGCCTGTGTCGCTACTCTGTCTTCGTCCGTCGTGTCATCACCAGTGTCTCCTCGTGTCTCGCCTGGGTATGTTTCTGGTTTTTGTTCCTCCTGTTTCTCATTGTTTTGTACTTTGCTTTTGTTGCACTTTGTTTTAGCTCTTTAGTTGCTACTTTGTCTTTTTGCCCATCGTGACTCGTTTTTTGGTTTTCCTTGTTTTCTCGTATCGTTCAGCTTTGTTTTATTAAAGCTCGCCTTTAGTTCCCGTATTCCTGCCTCCCGCGTGTGTGTCTGCATTTGGGTCCTCACCTTGTTCACAACCGGAATAATAACGACCAAACATCATGACATCATACGGACGCTACGTACAGTAAACTAAGAGGTGGGAGCTTTGTCTGGCCACAGCTTGAAAACACCTGCACAAGTTAGTGTTAAAACTTGTCCTCAGCAGACGCACAGTATAAGGTTACAGAGTCGGCTTTCATACTCTGCCAGATTTCCTTTCTCTCAGGATTGAGCGTCTCTAATTGTTGCTCTTTGTTGTGGCACTCCTGAGCTTCCTGAAAGCAACGCACAAGAAGTTTTTAAACCAGACCTCCGTAACAGCGTGACTCATTTATATTTTTGACGATGAATAATTACAGGCAGTCTTCTCTGTAATGGTTTCTCTAAATAAAGCTTGTTTACTGAAATGATCGGCGCCCTGAAAGGACAGTAAGGTTCAACACTACAACACAATACTCAGAGCTGACTCAGCGGCGGGTTGTGACTAAATAATGATAGAATGATATTGATAAAGAACAGGGATTAGTTGCATTGTAGCTGATGATTCATAGCTCAGTACGCTGATATTGGTCATGTGTATCCAGGCATCAACACACACACAAAAACATACACACTTTGTTCAATTGTTCAATATACCCCTGACAACCTGAAAACATTTCCAAAGCCATGTCACGTCTTGTGTTACCGTGATCTGCCAGGATGATGATGTTGACGCAGCGGTGGAGGCCAATCTGCTTGAGGCCGTTCATGAGCTGACCGACGATCTTGTCTACGCCCTGGATGGATTGAACCAGCTGCAGGAAACAGTTGAGAGAAACAATCGTGATTCTAATATGAATTGTAAACTGCAATAATCAGTGGGTGGCTTGAGGCCAAACGCTTTGTTAACCTGCCACCCCCTGTTGTCCAGTGACAGAGGGGTTGTTTGGTTGTATATGTTCGCCGTGTCTGACTCATTGGCTCGATCACAATAAACCCCAACTCAGGATGAGTTCACCTTGTTGGGTAAAGATGTGTCGTTCCAGGTAAAATGGGTGGATATGATGCAGCGCAGTGTCTTTGTTTGTGCCAGAAGGAGGTGTGTCAGGGTGGAGACGAGCATGTTTCAGTACGGTGTGTGGTGAACAGATGTTACAGTATGAGGTTGCCAATTAAAAGTTGCATTTTGTTTTATCCTTTACTGACAAATGTCGACATCAGCAGCTCTCAGAGGTGCAGCTGGACGTGCAGCCCAGTCACCAGGATTTTACGTTAGCAGTTAACGTTTCTGCAAACCACAGATGACGCGAGGGAGACATATTTCCATCTGCAGTTTGAGTCTGTGTTGCAGCATTTGTAAGCGGCAGACCACTGGATATTTTTAAGGTGAATCTGGGGACCTTCCCAGCTGCGTTTGTGTGTTCAACAGCTGGTAAAACCATGATTCTTATCTGAGTTGTAGACCGTAGTAATCGGGAGGCGGTCTCTTGTTGGCAACATGACCATTTATGCATCTCCTGTTTGCAAATAGAAGCTGGTAGTATTTTCCAAGAGATGCAGAGATGGTTTTCGGGATGAGTTACTTGTTTGGTTAAATGTGATGATGAAGGTTCTTAGTCATCCAGTCATGGTAAATCTGCTGTATCGTGGGCAACTGGACTCGTTTCAGTTTCTCGTAACTCAAGACGTTTCACCGCTCATCCAAGAGGACACTCACACTCGTTTAAAAGCCTGCAACTCCTCCAGTTAGTTAGAATTGAAGAAGCCTCTTGGAGGAGAGGTGAAACGTCTTCAACAAACTGAAGCAAGTCCAGTTGTCCAGTTTAATGTGTATTTCTAGATAAAATGGGTGGACACGATCGTGCAGAGTTTTTGTTTGTGCCGTGACAGATGATAAGGAGCCTTGGCCGGGTGGAGACGAACATGTCAGAGGTAAGATCATCTCTGGCAGACGGTTTCAGTACACAACTAAGGCAACCAGAGACAAGGCCCCTAAGAAGAGAGGATTCCCTGCAACTCATCTACATAAAGTAGATATTATCTCTGTGTCCTGCTGACATCATGAGAAGCACAGATGAACATTAAGTTCCTGCCAGAGATGGATCAACAGATTAATGCCAGAGAAGGAGGCTCCACAGTCCACACCAAGCAAAAGGATGTAAAGTCAGCAGTTAACGTCTCTGCAAACCTGATACGTCCAAGTTTGATGTGGCATCACAGGCTACATGTCAAATTGACATTCGAACTAAATGTGACGCACTCACATTTCGGCATTTGCAGCGTGACACCACTGGATGTTTTAAAGACGACCCGGGGACCTTTCCAGCAGCCGAAACAGGTATTTTAAGCCAAACCGTGATGTTTTCCTCACCCCAACCAAGTGAATTTTGTGCTTCGTGGCTACATGCTAACATAACTACAATGACAATGCAAACATGCTGATTTTAAGCCGGTATGTTAACATGTTGTAGATTGATTCTTGACGATAAGAAAATTATATTGTATCTTCTTCTGACTCATTAAGAAACAACAAATGCAAATGCTCACGTTCACAACACAACTAAGAGAGGAAATGTTCTCCTTCCTTTTGAAGCCCAGGCGTTCATTAACATCCTTGTATTTGGTCTTACGACAGATGTTCGCAATTGGAAATGACCTGCTTCATACCACTTAGCTGCATTGTTTGTGTATGAGTCACTGCTTCACACGTGAACCGATGTGTTTTCCAACATACTCAGAGTTCAGGCAGGCAGATAATCTCAGTGTTAAATGTTCCCAAGGTGACAGTTACTCAGCAGCTGATAAAAACCTGGTAAATGGTTGACAAGCGGGTTTATTACTGGAGCTGTGGTCGAGACTTGTCCCTGAAATGTTGTTTTACTTCATTTTTTCACTTGGACTCACGACCGCTGTAGAATATATTTAACAGGCTCCAACAGCCGATGATTAAAGGAAAACATTTAAACTGAGCAATCAAACATGGTCCGTCAGCTCGACATGAAGCTGTGAATAGTCTGTAGGTTTGTTCCTTCACAGAGAACGTCTGATGAAACGTCAGCCTGAAACTGAATAACTTGAATAACACCAGTATAATTATTATATATAACAATTATTAAGGATTGATTATAGTGTCCACTTTGAAAAGTTGTGTTGTGAGCTTTATTGTGTCTTGAATGGTGACAGTCTGCAGCTGGTTCACTGCTACATTCTTGTTCTAATCCAATTTAACCCGCAACGTAAACAACACATGCTCTTGTTTGTCCATTTAGATAAATCAATAACTGTGTGACTTTCATCCCTGAATCCCAACTTTGGTTGTAGGCCTTCCGACTGTATTTGTGTGTTACTGGAAGACGGCTGACTGACGTGAGAAACAAAAGCATGCTGTTGATCTCTATCGTGTCATTGTTGTGATTAAACTTGTTTTTGGGGCTAAAACGGATCAAAGCCGTGCTGGGAACTGTCCCCGGTCACCAAGACTCAAACAACAGCTCTGACCACCTGTTAGAGTGGAGCCTCACATCTAACAGCAGCGTGTCCATCAGATAAGTCTGTTTATGCTCATGCAGCACTGAGAGGAGGTTTATCAGGTAACATTAATAAAACGTCTGTGTGGCCTTATCTGCAGAGTCTTTAACCTCATGTCTTTGATCTGTTGTGTATATATATAAATATTAATGTACAAGGTTTTGGTAAGTACAATGTTTGAAATATGGATGTTGCTGTAAAGAAGCTACAGATGCTTCAGTCACATGTTGAACCCGGCAGCACAGACGACCTCTACAGTCACACAACATTATGACGTCACAGTGAAGTTAATCTTTGACCTTTTGGATTAAAATTCAATCACTTTGTCATTTTAATCCGTTTAATTTTGTCATAATAAGCATCTGCAATCTGCAAAGTGGTAACAGTGACGCTGACCACCAAACACTCGTCGGTTCATCCTTGAGTTTGTGCTCGAGCTAATGAGATTTCCTCGAGGGGTTTTCCTGACACATCGCATTCACAAGAACGTGACAGACACGACGTCACTGTGACCTTGATCCTGGTTGCCTGAGACTAACACCACTTGTGGTCCTTTAGTAAACAAGAAAAATTACAGAAGTCGTCTGCAAAACTGTCATGTCTGTCATTTATGAAGTAAAAAGTCCGCCACATATTTCACCAAACACAGGGTCATGTTGTGATTTTAGTTCTGTGTCGAATCTTGGTGATTTTGGGTCGTATGTCTTTTTTAAACATCTGATTTCAGCAGTCAACATCTGTGCTGTGACCGTCATTATTACAGCCAACATGGCTGCCACACGGCCGTCACACTGCTGGATATTTTTAAACTTACACGAAGACATTTTCATCTGTTTTTGTGGCGACCAAAACAGGTATTTTAATCAGAATCAGAATCGCTTTTATTGCCAAGTAATTTAACACATATGAGGAATTTGCTGCGGTCTGTTGGTGCAAAACAACAAACAAAACTAAAAGTACTTAATAGAAGGACATAATAAAACTATATAAATATAATAGAGTGTGACCTATTTTAAAGTGGTCCAGATTTGTCCAGTATTGCAAAAAGTTTGACCTGGGTTGTGCAAGATACAGTAAGAGCGTCAGTGACTAAAACTTACATTAGTAATGATGTTTTCCGACCCTGACCAAGTGGTTTTTTGTAGTTGAATCTACCCAGAGCATAAACACAGCGTTGTGACAAGACAGGAATTGAAAATTTAATCTAAACGAACGAAAGTTGCGACATAAAGAATCATTCAGTTTTGATTTATCTGTTGTTTTGCAGAAATGTCTTGACTAATATTAATTCTGGCGATTGGGCCGAGTTTACTGGCAATACTCAAGTGCTCAAGTGGATGTTTGTGCCAAATTTAAATAAATTCCCTGAAGATGTTATTGAGATACGGCACTCACCACTGACCAAAAACCATAATGCCTCCAGCCATGGCCGGTTCGGATGGAGGCCTAAAAATCTGATCATCCAGCACCTCCTCTTCCCGCCCTGCACACCAGCCCTTCCTCTGCACGAAGTAAAATACGTCGAGCTCGTACAGCAGCCTCGCTTCACGCCTGCGACATGTCAGCTCAAGGAGAGGAGCAAATCAAGCAGCTCCATCTCACAAAGATGTGTGTTGCAATCTGATCACAGTGCGGGAAGAATCGATAGAGCCTGTGATCACATCTCATTTTCCAGATAATGAGTCCAATAAAGTCAAACACAAAGTGATCTGATGGATGAGTCACTTCTGATGATGTTTGCATGTTCAATAAACAACTGTAGCTGTTCATTAATGTTCATAAAGAGTCAAGACTCTGCTGATGTGGTTGTAGTTGTTCGATAAGCGATCTCATTCCACATTTATGGAGATCGTTTATCTGGACTTCAGACTTTTTAATTGTGCTATAACGAGTCTTATCTGCGGTGAACTCACCCCTCCGCTGTCAGGACCGTAGCTGTGTCCAGATTTATCAGGTTCCTCCAGATATAACGTGTAGAAGTCTGGTCTGGAGGGAAAAAGGTCAGAGAAACTTGGTGTTTATCAAACAAAACTAAAAGTCGAATCTATGCTGCTCACGTGGAAACACTGGAACAACTAACCGTTCACCATCAGGCAGCTGCAGCCACTTCAGGACAGTTAAAACTCTTTGTTCGAATGGTACTTTACTGAAAACAGAGAAGGACGACGGTTAGTGAACATTGTTTTTGTTAAATGTCTCCTACAGACAAAATTACATGTTTGAAGAACTTTTTTTAAAATGTTTGTCTGAATAAGAGTCGAGGACGTGGCTTTCCTGTAACAGACCAGTCAGACCAGACTCACTGAAGCAGACAACAATCATTTACTTTTCTACTTTCTACTCTTCTGTATGGAAATGCATTCACTGGATGAGTAAGACCTTCTCTCCGGGAGTTCACAGCCATTTGTGACTAAGTTAATGTACGTTAGTGATGTGAGTGATGTCACATAACGTGCATCACATCCCTTAGGTATCTTACGCTTGTTGTTTTATCTCAAGGAATAATCTGTTCCTAACCCATCCAAGTTTTTTTTTTGCATAAAATATCTTAGTGACTGACGGGTGAGGGCGAGGTTGAGCATCACAGTTTGAAGCTTCTGAACAAACTGCTGAATTAGCGGAGTTGAGAGTGAGAACATGTTGGAAATGAGTCTAGATCTGAATCTCCGTGTCTTTTCTTGCGTGTTCTGCTCGTCCACTACAACGAGCGTCTGCTAAAAGACAGCGTGAAGTGTCTCCAGCATTATAATGGACTTTTCAACAGATGTTTGTAGATACGTAGAATTTAAAACTCATTTGTACTCAGAGATCCAGAAGCCGAGCTGAAGAAGTCCTTTTCTGTCTTGTTGTGAGAGTATTTTGTCCATCGTGTCGTACTGATACTGCAAAGAGCAGAGTACTGAAGCCATTTTAAATATTCAGTATCGACATGTTTTGATATTTCAGTACATTTGAAAGCACGAGTCCTGTCGCAGCTCTGGACTGGAGGCTATTCATGCAACTGGATCACACCACATCGGTGCGTATGTTGCAGCGCAGCACATGATGTGAGAGAGCAGACTTTGGCCAAACAAGTGAACAGTGCCAGACTTATGAGAGGAAGAAAAATCCCAGCCACGCTGTCACGGCTGGCAATGATAATGTAGGTTTGAACGAAACGTACTGTTTAGTTAGTAGGAACTGGTAATCTGCAGCTCGTTCAGGTGACTTACAGTAAAAGTGTGGGGGTTTAATTTGGCATCTTTCAAGCCGTTCTAAGGAAGGCTGGAGATCAGACTGAGTCAGGCCGGCTAAATAGAAAAAGCCTCCAAACATTATCATATCTGGGATGAGAACATCCTGCCATGCTCCCACTGAAGTGTGGCAGGTGTGATGGGGGTGAAAACCTGTGTGTTGAAACACCAGTGGTCATAAGTTTAGTCGTCTGCGTCTTTCCCTTTTAGCTGGAAACAACCACATCTATAAAAAGATCCTCAGTCCTGCAGTCACTGTCCTGCTGCTCCAAATCCTCATCCGCCACTGAAAATAGTCCCCGACAAGTGCACTATTGAAGCCAGGCCCCAGTGTAGATATTTATATTATATTATTTATCAGTCACAAAGTCATTTCTTCTGACATTGTTCAGGTAATGACTGACTCTATTTCTCTGAGCGTGAAACCAGTTTAGAAGAAGAAAACGACTTCTTATTCCAAACTAATTGTTTTTGCGGTCGCTGAGAGACTTTTAACAAGAACATTGGGAGGAATGAACAGATGCAGTCATGGAGCAACAGGGTGTAAATGCAACATTATTAGCGGTTCAACAGAATGGCAATAAAACAGGCCTCTAACTGAGTGACACACCTACTGACAGAAAGGTCAGTCAACAGGCTTATTAAGTTTATGAACGTCTGTTCGTCAGAGAGAACTTTATCAGCTGGGATCATTTTATAGCTGCTTGTAATCACTTTAATTGGACGTTAATATTATGAACCATCCCAGGACTGTATGAATGCATTTAAGATTTATGGATGTAGTTTCAGCGATCTCTGGAAAAAAGTATAATTACACTCTAGATGTTCCCTGTGGGGAAACATGTTTTTATGTGGGTGTAATTACTGCACAACTGCTGCTGTCTGTACAGAAACTCTTATATGGGTCCTCATCTGCTGGTATGCTATGTGGACATTTTGTCTGGTGAGGACGGCGCCAGATTCTGAGGAAATACAGAAGTTACGACATCTGTACTTTCACTTGTAGTTAACAGTTTCCAAATTTAGTTTCTGATCTTTCAGCATCGACATGACTGAGATTTTCGTGCTCATTCAGACGCTGACACCACGTTAAAGTCTCTCACATGACGAAAATATATTTAATATATTTACTTATGCTGCACCACAAGTCCTGAGTCACATACAGATGCCTTTGAAAAGCTGTTTTTTGAAGTCAGGTGACCGTCAGCAGATGAAACAGTACACTTTGGTTTTACTAGGTTGCTTTCCAGGGGAGGAAATGTGCATCAGGATGGATTTGTAAAAGGGCTGCTCTTTCACACAAATGTGGAAACTGTCGCGTACAAAAGAAACACATCTGGTTTGGACTACAGATGTCTTAACTTTGATTTCAGTGCCGCTGTCCACACCAGAAAAGTGTCCACATAGAGTGCAAGCAGCTTATTAGGACACATTATAATTTATCGTCAGGTAGTTACCCCCCGACATGAAGCACGCAAAGGAGGAAGTCAGGTGACATAAGTCTGGAGGACGGGGTGGATGGATGGCTCGACCCAGGAGATCGCCGTTGACTAATTTAAAATTATGCACTTTATTAAGTCACCTAAGCTACATATCTAACGTACTTATTGATGATCTTGTCCTAAATCTAACCAAACTGCAACTGTTTGACAAAGTTAACCACATGATGAAGAAGGTCCAGTCGTCCTGCCCCTGGTACTCTCCGACTGTCACATCTGTTGTTTTTGGATTCATAAATTCAGTCTTTTAATCACAAAGACGTGTTGGATTGTGAGTACATGTGAGTTTATCTGTGCTGTGTCGGACCTTACACTGCCTATTTATTAGTGATGGTGCACAACCAGTACCTTTGGACTCCGGGTTCTCCAGTGGAAACAGGAGAGTCTTACCCATCGTAAGGTTGGTAGATGTTGGGAAAGCTTCCGTTGACGTTGACGTCTGATCCGGGCCAGAAGAAAGTTCCCGCCTTCAACCCCTGGTACTGAGCCGTGTGCCAAATCTACAGAGACAATCAGAACAGGTGATCTTCAGTGAAACACAGGCCGGGCGTCTGATTATAATCTGTGACATCACAAGCTGTGAGCTGAAATTCAATCACTCTCAGATGCTTCTGCTGTTCTTTATCTGCTCGTTCCACAAAATGGTTCGAGTTATATACGGATCCCTCCTCTGTGGCTCATCCTGAGGTTTTTCCTCATTCGATTCGAGGATCTCAGGACAGAGGATGTCGTTCACTGTGCAGATTGTAAAAAACCCACTGAGGCGATGTGATTGTGACTTTAGGCTTTAGAAATAAAAGTAACCTGCAGAACATGACACGCCCACTTCTGTTCTCACTTCATGTCGAGGAAAACCTGTTGTTTTTTGGTGCTCTGGTCTGGAAACGACGCACGTTGGTGGAAAAGTGTGCGATGATCTGAGTTGTGTTTTGTAAAGGGAAGATGCCCGTCTGAGCCGCTGTCTCGTGTTTTGAGCTATAAGTCTTCTTGTGTGGGCTGAAACCAGACGTATGAGGTATGAGGATTGTTTTCTGGTTTGCATCTTTTCTCCTCGGATGACTGGAGCTTTCCCACATCTCTGCAAGGGGGAATTACTGTCCTCCAGTAATTGACATTCTTGAATTTTTATGTTTTCGATTAATATTATACTGAAGAGAACAGAGAGTCAGAGTTGAGATAGCACAGAGTTCGTTGAGGTTTACTAACTTAGATAATTAGACAACTATGATTTACGTCATTGTGCGTCAACAACCATTCTGCAAATGCATCATCCAGTCTGCATCTGTAACAAGTTTAATTTCAATGAATCACACCAAAGAAGACTCACAGGCTGTCCGAGGTACCACTCAGGGTTATCTTTCTCCGGACTGGACAGACTGAAGGTGGCGTCGAACACCGGGTCGTACATGACGTTGTCGATTAAACCATTCGACTCTGGATAGAGACCCTGAGAGGAGAGGAGAGGAGAGGAGAGGAGAGAGGAGGAGAGGAGGAGAGGAGAGGAGGAGGGGAGAGGAGGAGGGGAGAGGAGAGGAGGAGAGGAGGAGAGAGGAGAGGAGAGGAGAGGAGAGGAGGAGAGGAGAGGAGGGGAGAGGAGAGGAGAGGAGGGGAGAGGAGAGGAGAGGAGAGAGGAGGAGAGGAGGAGAGGAGAGGAGGAGGGGAGAGGAGAGGAGGAGAGAGGAGAGGAGAGGAGAGGAGAGGAGAGGAGGAGAGGAGAGGAGGGGAGAGGAGAGGAGAGGAGGGGAGAGGAGGGGAGAGGAGAGGAGAGGAGAGGGGAGGAGAGGAGAGGAGGGGAGAGGAGGGGAGAGGAGAGGAGAGAGGAGGAGAGTAGGAGAGGAGAGAGGAGGAGAGTAGGAGAGGAGAGGAGGGGAGAGGAGAGGAGAGGAGAGGAGGGGAGAGGAGAGGAGAGGAGAGGAGAGGGGAGGAGGGGAGAGAGGAGGAGAGGAGAGGAGAGGAGAGGAGGGGAGGGGAGAGGAGAGGAGAGGAGAGGAGAGAGGAGGAGAGGAGAGGAGAGGAGAGGAGGAGAGGAGAGGAGAGGAGAGGAGGAGAGGAGGAGAGGAGAGGAGGGGAGAGGAGGGGAGGAGAGGAGAGGAGAGGAGAGGAGAGGAGAGGAGGAGAGGAGGGGAGAGGAGGGGAGGAGAGGAGAGGAGAGAGGAGAGGAGGAGAGAGGAGAGGAGAGGAGAGGAGGGGAGAGGAGGGGAGGAGAGGAGAGGAGAGGAGAGGAGAGGAGGAGAGGAGGGGAGAGGAGGGGAGGAGAGGAGAGGAGAGAGGAGAGGAGGAGAGAGGAGGGGAGAGGAGGGGAGAGGAGGGGAGGAGAGGAGAGGAGAGGAGAGGAGAGGAGGAGAGGAGGGGAGAGGAGGGGAGGAGAGGAGAGGAGAGAGGAGAGGAGGAGAGAGGAGAGGAGAGGAGAGGAGAGGAGAGGAGGGGAGTCAGTAAACATTTATAGCTGGTGTTTAACAAACAGTTTCTAGCGGCGCCTTCGTAGATGATTATTATTAATGACCCATCCGGAGCGTCAGGTTACAGAAGCTGTCGCGATAGTTTAGTCTTCACCAAAGTGGTGCACAAAGCCACCGATAGACCAACACTGCCGTCCCATAGATGTATAAAGGAGCTAGATACCTGACCCAAAGATGGCGCCTATCAACTCCAATAAAAACTGCTCGTCTTGGGCAAACACCCACGTTGTTGCTTCTAGTTTCCGGGTTTACTTCCTGGTTATGCGGTTATGCTCGGACCATGTGCTGCAATCCACTGCAAGTTGGAAGTTGATATCTAAATGCATTTGCTCTGGAAAACATGGCCTGCAGCAAACAGATGTTTGTATGAAAAGTCTCTGGAGTTCACAAGCAACAAGAGCAGCTGAATGAACAGATCGGGGCGGAGACGGGAGGGCGGGAGCAGCGTCTATCAAGCACAAGTCAACTGAATAAAAAGACGGTGATGTTGTTACAGCACGTTTCACAACACAAACACTACATAAAGTAAAAAGTGATCAAAAGTTCAGAGGCCATTGTTCGCTGCGTGTGCCGACATATTGCATTGATGTCGTGTGTGTCTGTCGGTGAAGTCGGGCTTTGTGGATCTTTGTGTCCGACCTGGATGACACTCTCACATGTATGAGGTCTCTACCTTGTGTTTAAATGAATTTTCTGTGTTAGAGGAACGTTTGTCAAGTATAAAACCTCCATGGATGAAAAATTCATTCTAGAAAGAGTCGTAATTGACCTTAATTGCAGTTTGATGTCAACAGTTTTACACACAGTAGTAAAAGTAACAACAGTAACAACAGTTCATCATTTTACTTGCAATATGTGACTGCAAAATGTTTGCACTCCCTCGTTCAGCAGTGCGTTGTGTTACCGTAACAATGGTGTAGTGATTGGGGAACGTCTTGCTGGGAAACGCTGCCTGCATGTACGGTGTCGAGGTCCCACACGTCTCTGTGACGTAAAGAAACAGAAGAGAAAACGCGTTAGCTGGCCGCAGATAACTGAATAAGCTGGAGACTTCACAATGAGGATGCATGTGCATGGCAAAACTCTCCATGTGGGCTCAAAACATTCATTATGGAGGGAAAGGCAACTGACGCACAATGATCCCTAGACTACTCAATTTGCATAGTCTTCAACCTCAAGTTTGTGCAAGGCCAATTTCCATTGAGCTATTTCCTGCCAAACAAAACCAACAACAAACGCTGGTTTGGTTCTGGTTTTGGCAGATGTCAGAATTCGTTAGAAGTTGCCATTCATGAGCAGCTGGACTTGTCATGACAAAGTTTTGTTCTTTCGTCTATCGATTGGCTCAGGAATGATTCAGAAGCTTCTTCAGAAGTAAAACATGCTCCAGGACACAAGATCGCAAGATAATCTGCTTTTGACCTTGTGTTTGTGAAACCATCCCAACGTCCTGAATCACTGGGACTGAGACGGCTGCCAGAAAGGTAGGAGATCTGGAGTCTAACCTCTTCATTGGCTAATAATATAAATATCCTTCGGCAATCTTCAAAACCAGTCCAACTACACGTGTTCAATCTATCCTGTAAGGAGGACGCAAATCCAACACTGCTGTCGTTCCTTAAAGGTCCACTTCGTAAGAAATCTCACTCCCAACTCGTCACATACTGACGCTTTGGTATCGCTCAGTATCAATCAATCAAGTGCTTAAAGGGATAGTTCAGCTTTTTTAAAATGCGGTTGCATGACCTCAGTTTGGAGAAGCAGCAGGCGGACTAGTGTTGCTGTGGGCAAGTTGTTTGGAAAAACCCCTTTTAGCCACGTTAAGAAATCCATATCAGTGTAGGTAGACGCTATATTTACAATACTTTCACCTTATATTACTCTTCCCAAAGCTACCAGCCTCTTTTGATAAAAACAGTAATCTAACTGCGCAGGACTCAGGAGTTGCTGATCTTCCACTGCCCTGATCTGTTTGATTGTTTCTGGTCCTGTGTGACTTTGGTGAATCTGAGCTAAACCTTTGAAACGCCCAGAATTACACACAAACACGAACAACTAACCATTCGAGGCAACGGTAGACCAGCAATTCCTCTGACCTGCGAGGTAAAATGACTGTTTTTATGAAGGGAGTCTGGTGACTTTGAGGGGCTTCAGTCTCCCGTCGAGGGAAAGAGCTGTCGAACGGAGGTAAAGCGGTGAAAATCCTATATAAATATAGTGTACATTTAAACTGATATTGATCTTTTCAGTCAGTTTTTTATGTTGCTAAAATAAGTTGTGCTATGAGACACTGACTGTGGATAAGTAACTCATAAACCCGTTGCAGGAGTGTTATAGAGCCAAACATCTAAGCTTTGTGTAAGATATCTTTCCTCTACCCTCAGGACATGAACACTAAAAGTATAATAGTAACAATGTGGTCGACACCCACTGAGTCTGTCCAGAACGGGGATGAGACGGCTCCATTTCTGCAGGTACTGGGCCCGTAGTCCGTCCAAAGAGACGAGGAGCAGAGGCTGACGCTCAAAGCTACGACAGGGAGAAAAAATTCAATCAGGAAGAGAAAAGATTAGATTAAAATACAGACTCAACATACAGTGATGAGGTCCAGAGTCCAGTAGAAGAGCTGACTGCATCAGAACCAAAATGTCAATGAAATAAGATTCATGTTACACCTCGACCTTTATCCACCGCAAATTCAATTATGCGACCAAAACAGGAATTGCATGTGCCATTTTCCTGATGTCATCGTTAACCAGCAGACTCTCTGCGGTCAGCACTGTTAAGGTTGTGGAAGTCTGGATGATAATAACATCAGTTCACGTTCATGCAGAACAGTCAGAACATTTCCTGCTTTCTTCTGTTTTATATCACATTAAACTGAAGGTCTGACAGAATCAGACATTTAAAGACATCGAATTGAGACTTTGAGGAACTGGGATGGACAATTCTCACTTTTTTCTGACAACAATTGATCGATTAATCTAGAAAACGATTGGCAAAGTCATCAGATGTGAAAATAATCATTAGTGAGTTGCAGACAGTCTTCAAACCAAAGCTGTGAGTGCTTTACTACGAGTCAGTGCATGTTTATAGATGTAAAAAAAAGCAAACTCATTGATTCTTACTTTGCTGGACATGCTGGGGCCGACAGGTCCTCACACTCGTCCTCCACCCACTGTCTCTCACCTGCAGTACGAATAAGAGTCTCAGTATGTTTCAGGATAAAACCACTGAATGAAAAGTGACATCTGACACTTCAGATAGAGCACAAAAGACAAACATCAGGAATGAATCTGGCTTTAAATGTATCATTGACAAATCCTCCTGCTCAGGCCCGTCCTGCCCGTTAGCAGAGACCTCTGATCTTCTAAAGAAACGTTAACATGTAAACTGTGATTCATGATCTCAAGAGCCACTTGATGCTGAAAGGAATCCTGAACAAACAAAGTCTCACAAGCGGTTATCAGTGTTGAAATCAGACATGAGTCTCCTCCTCGTATCAGCACCTCCTCAGTTGAATCCAAGTTATTTACATCAAGTTTACTCAAATAACCTGCATGGTGCATGTTCATATCTGCAGCTTCTTGAGCCGCCTTCAGTTTAAATGTGTTTGTATCTGATCTTTCCTGTCCTCTCTTGTCCCGCTCTCACCGTGGCAGACATGTTTGTAGTTTGTGCAGCAGTCTCCTGCAGACAGACAGTCGTCGGAGCAGTGACATTTACTCTGCGCCAGCCTCTTCTCTCCACAGCGAACCCTGGTGCACTCCCACTGCTCGCCTGTGGAGAACAATCATGGAGTCAGTCGGGACACTCAGATAAAGATTTACAGCTCAGCAAGATTATCGACAGGCGTCAAACTCCCGGAGATGTTGACTGTTGCAGAGACGATGTCTTACTGGGGAGGGTGCAGGTGTCAGTGAAGTCGAAGCAGCAGCTGTTGGTGAGGTGACAGTTCATGTCGCACCTGCAGCCGGGGACGTCGCCATCGTACGGCTCGTAACAACGATTCCTGCAGGACGTGTGAGGGACGACTGGATCTGGAGGACAACCGTCTGGAGAATATCCAGGGTGAAACATCATGTATAGTTAATGTCATTGTCAAGGACTCTTTTTTTATATATATATATATATATATATATGTTTATTACATTTTCAAGAAATAAAACAAGAACATATATGACAAAGCAAACAAACATACATTTGGCTCACATACACATTAAAATGCAAATGTATACAGGCGAGAGATTCAGGAGTCACCTCCTACACAAAGAAAACAAACAAATAAGTAAACAAATAATATGCATACATGCACATGATACACATGCACACATATACACACACACACACACACACACACACACACACACAAAGTAAAATACATTGAGGGCACATTGCCGTGTATGATATGTATGACACATCCACATGATCAGAGAGAGGAACGTAGAAAGAAAAATGCATCAACCAAAGCGCAGGGTGTCATTTCTGAGGCAGAGCGTTCAGAGCTTTGATACAAACCCTCTTGCGAGAATGGTGGAAACATTCAAACCAATCTGTGACAGGGAGGGTTCCCATGTTTTACGACAAACATCATCTTTGCTGTGTAGTTTACACGTCAGATAGTCATTATCCAATTCAGAAGAAAACACTTTCCAGCACAGAAAGCAAGTGTTTGGAGAAGGGGTTGTTGTTTCTATTAGTAGACAGCATCTTATTAATTTCCTGCCCTGTGACCTGCCAGAACTGCTGTCAAGGATTGTCATTTCCCCGAGAGAAATCCTGTTGTTGGATGCCATATTTCTTTTTCAGCTGACTAAAAGACGTCATGGTTGAACCGTCCACTGTTATTGTCCATCACTCCAGGAGGGAAATCAGGATTGTTGCATACGGGAGTGAAGACAGAAGTGAATTGTGATCTACCCTCTAATTTTCTGATGGCATGCCTTAACTGTGGAAATTGTAATTGGGTTAGTACAAGCAGACTTTCTAATAAACAAAGGATTACTCAAAGGGTACCAAGGACTCTTTAAAAAAAAAGAAAAAGACCCAAACAAACAATCTCCATCCATTAATCCATAAATCTGTTAGTGATTCCTGACTGTGGCTCTCAGCTCGAGCCGGTCGTCCTCATTGAAAGATGTTTTGAAGGCGTTTGTTGGAGATCATTTTCTGTAGCGGGTTAATTTCTCAATGACTGAATTCTTCTGGAAATTCTTATATTTCACCAGCCGTGTCCTGTTACACACCGAGCCTCGTCCATGTGCAACTTATCAGCTCACTGTAATTTAATAGTCTTAAGAAGAGTGAGTTATATTTTCAGAATAAAAAGAAATGTACAAAAAAAGAATGACGTGCGGATGGATGTGACTCTCCGGGAGTTTCCAACAATAATAAACTGCGTTTCATCTCTTTGCGGTTTGTCTCATCTGTCTGGAGGAAAATCACCTGGTTCTGACACACAGGTATCATTATGTTGCTGTATTTCGTTATGTCTGATGGGAAGATTACTAATGTAACTGTCACTTATACTCAACACATCTGATGACACATTCGATCTGATTGTCATCGGGAAAACACAGAAGATTAACAAACATTTTAATATAATTAATATTCTTCTCAAATTCCAACTTTTTAAAAAGAATTAAAGTTATATTCCACAACTATTGTGACTTAAAAGTATTAATTTAATGTAATGTTGTAAAGTAAGTGGAATAATGTGACATTATTAAAACTTTGTTTTCGTGTTCTTCCTCAAAATTGCACTTTAATTTTGCTTGTTTTTATGATGTACAAAGCAAATCCTCTACCTCAAAATATTCCTCTTCATTCTTATGGTATTATTGATCTTTGCTTTTTAAACTTACCTGTAATAACATAACAATTTCATTATATTTTTACCAAAATAATCTCGCCTTTATTCTATCACGTAGAACAAATCTGAAATATGACTTTTATGTATTTAATCTGCAGTTTCACTGTGGTGATGTTGTGACTCACACAATTGAGATGTCATTCAAAATAGACTTTATCTTGCTTTCTATCTCTGTCTGCTAAAATCAAGAGTTTGTTCTTGTAATTTTGCAGCTTTTCATGAAAACACTATGACTTTTCTTTCTACGTCGTCTTCTATCTTTGTTGGAAGTTTACAGTTTCACATGATTTCACAAGAGACGTGTTAATGTCCCACATTTTGTCACAGGACTCTCATGTGAGGTCACGTGAGACTCCCATGAGGAATCAAGGTGCGTGTCCCCTGCAGATGTCTGCATGAAGCCTTGTGGACAAATGAGTATATCTACTCATGATGACAAAGCAGAAGTGGTGACCCATGGCCTACTAGACGAGACATTTTCAAGAAGTTGAACACAACTCTTACTGAACAGGTCATGCAGACATCCTCGGATTAGCAGCCACTGCCTGAGTACAGTGGAGGTCAGTTAAATTGGTGAAATAGAATAAAATATACTTTATTGTCCCCCAGGGGAAGTTTCTCTTCTGAATGTTGATGGAGGAACGAAAGAGTATTTAAAACGGTTTAATTAGCATTTTGTTATTCTGTACCTTCTGCCAGAAGGCAAGAGCTCGTGTTCTGTTTGAAGGATGTGGGACGGGTCCGACAGTACCCCCCCCCCCCGCGCCTGCCTGAGTACAGACTGCTCATAGATGGACTGAAGGGGGGGCTTTTCAGTCCTCCCCATCACCTTCATAGCAGCCTGTACCAGGCGCTGCAGCTTGGATTTGGACTGTGTGGAGAGATTGCCGAACCACGCCGTCATCCTGTACCTGAGGACGCTCTCCATCACATGATGTTCTGGCTGACACCAAACACCGTCAGTCTGCGTAAAAAATACAGCCTTTGCTGTAAACGAGAACATACATAATCTGCATGATCACTCCAGCTGAAGAGGTTATCCAGGTGGATACCCAGGTATCTGTAAGATGTGGCCTGTTTGATCTCCTCCCTGTGTATGGACAGTGGAGTACGATCCCCCAACGACCGAGGGTCAGACACCATCTCCTCAGTTTTTTTAGTGTTAATGATGAGATAGTTGTCGTCACACCACCGAACAAATTTACTAGCCTCCATGAAGTAAAATGATGGGTCTGAGTTCTGGTGAAGCGGGCTGACTATTGGTCGTTTGTGTGCAGGGTGAAGAGGAGCGGAGCCTACACAGCCCTGAGGTGCACCTGTACTGATGCATTTGGATTCGGAGAGTGAGTGAGTCGTTAATCCTGACAGTTTGTGTTCTGTCTGTTAAAAAAGAACAAAAACACTTAATAATAAAAGGATTAACATTCACCTGGGTCATTTTCTGTAAGAGCAGATGAGGCTGTAATGTATTAAAAGCAGAACTAAAATCAATGAACAAAAGGCGTGCGGAGGATCCTCCAGATGCTTCAGAGTCAGGTGGGTGATGCTATGAACTGCATCGTCTGTGCTCCTCCGCTGCCTGTAAGCAAACTGGAGTGGATCTAGTTCAGAGTTAACTTCAGATTTCAACACGGATACGATGTATTTTTCAAAGCATTTCATGACAACAGAAGTAAAAGCCACCGGTCTATAATCATTGTTTTCTGTAGGACAGGGTTTCTTTGGAATGGGAATAATGGTCGATGTTTTCCAGAGGGCAGGAACCAGATGAGAAGCTGCAGAGCTCTGAAACACAGGGCGCCACGCTGGGGTTAGCTCTGCTGCCAAAGGTCTTTAGGAGAAAAGCAGTGATGCCATCAGGGCCTGCAGATTTCTTTTTGCATACGTGGCTGAAAAGTGACTGGATTTTGAGGGGATCAACTACTAACCTTGAACAGGGGCCAGCAGCTGTAAGTGACTTTACTCACTGCTTTACTCAGTGCATGTGCATGTAGCCTGCTTGTTTGTCATTTGGCTCTTACTTATTCACCCCACCTATACTCATCAACACGTCCAGGAAACCAAATGAAACTATGTACAGCCAAAGTCAAAGTCGTCCAGTGGAAAAACACACTCAGCTTTGACTCAGGGACTCCATGAAGATCAAACTTACAAAGGTTTGTAATCCCAAAATGGAATAAACCAATCTGCCTCCTGCTTAATCACTCAGAAATGCATTTCAATCTTGCGCCAAACTCTCAGGCGATGTGTCGAAACAGCATGACTGTCTCTCGCATGAGTCAGCGCCGTCTTTGGACTGACAGGATCGCAAAACATAAATGGTTAGCTCAGCATCATGTGTGTCTCTCCAAGCCATACGCCGTTCAAATGATTCACACGTGGCTGTAAACACTGTGTGACAAGATGCTGAGTGAGCAGCTGATGAACATGCAGATGAGCTCATGACAGCCAGAGCCAGACAGCGTGGTGAGGAGAGGGGTGCAGGTGTGGTGGGATTTCTGTTGAGCTGGTGGCCTTGAGGTTATGAAGAAAGACGCCAAGAGACCAAATGTTCTTAAGAAGCAGCGTTTTATTAACGGGCTTGATCGAGGAGAATAACAGCGACCCGTACAGTGTGCCAACCACTGCAATCCTGAGATGTGCTGCTGCCTAGTGAGACAAATGCATCCAAGGACAAGGACTGTTGACTCCAGTCTTATCAGAGGCAGCTGCACGAATATAATGGTGTCCGTCAAGAATGTGGCCTTCAGGGAAACTCAGATATCTTCTCTCTGTTTGCAGCTCAGCTCAAACCAACAAGAAAATGTGGCCCATTTGTGACCAAGTGAGATGAGAGGCGTTGGAATCACACAAGTTTCTGAACGATCAATATTATGAGTAAAGGATGACTCTATATTTACATCTAGTGGCAGCTTTAAGACACTACAACATCATCCCATTGTTTCAAAAACACATGGTGTGATGATGGAGTACTTCAGAGGGTTCAGAGGCTGCAGATCTAAAAACGTCCACTAAACTGACGGCTTCACGTTCAAAGTCTCAGGTGTGGTCCAACGGGCCCGTCCACCAGAAGAACAAGAACTATAGTGACGATGAGGTTCTGTAACCAGCGGTGCCAAACACCTGCTGCTGCTGTTGCACAGAAGGACATGGGTTTCACCAAATGCTCCAAATGTGTTGAAATCTCTCAGTTACTAGATTATCCATCCGTGTGAGAATGACAAAATAAACTGTTTGGGTGTGTAATTCTAATAAATCAATTTAATAAATGTTTTATTAACATTTAATCAGTTGTATAAATAACCAAGACTTCGTTTTGAAAGTGTTTCCTAAATGTCATCAAACTGAAATTGAAAACACTCCTGATACATTCATTTACAGGAAAATGTCCCTCGTTGATCGCCCTGTGAGTGCAGAAGGGTTACTCATTATTTCTGCTTAGTTGCTGAAAAAGAAATCAGCTTCCCTGAACCAGCTTTTGTTTGCATTAAGTCGATAATAAAGAGGAAGAAGGAGAACACGTACTTTATTCTTCCTCGTGGAGGAATTTGATTTTCAGACTTCATTATTTGCAGAGCGAGTCAAAAGTTGTTCTTTGCCTCGTATGATAACATTTCCACCTTTATTAAAGACATTTTCAATTTATGTTCGATCTGCTGTGGTCTTTTGTCCTTCTTTTCTACATTTTCATTAATTTCTCCAGGAACACTGCATGGATTTTGATTTACAAAAATCTGGTTATTATCTATGAGTGAGTAGAGTTTGATGTGGATTTAACATGTTTTATTTGACAGTGGGCGGTTTACTGTGACCTCCACCTCTTCGACATCGTTCTGAAAGACGATCTCTGAAGAGAGACCGATAATGACAGACTGTGGCCCGTTCATGCAAAGAGACGACAAGTGACAGATATTTATGTAACAAGTAGCTGCAAAACAAAAAAGTCATAGATGGAGAGTCTCCATCCTTCTATCTGGCATGAAATTCAGATTTGTCTGACTTGGGATGAGTCATTAAACATCTGAGTCATCAGAAATGCTGAAGAGCGTCTTAAGTTTAACAGTTTGAGTTGTAAACCACAGATAAGAAGATTAATGAGATTGAATGACTAAGCAGCGGAGGGGAGGTCTAGCTTTGGGTTACATATGTAGCAGCCAACTGCTGAAGTCAAGATAAACAAGTGCTGCTACGAGGCTGACAGGAGTTCATGCATTTCGGTGTGCGTTTGTGTCTGACTGCACCTTTTTTCAGTCCAAGACCGAGTCCAAGACCGAGGATGATGGTCACGATGGATACTGCTAAGACTCCTATCTGTGAAGAGACACACAAAACAGATTTCCTTTGAGTGCGTGCCAACGCAAACACATCCTGAGCTGACAGGACGAGACAGATTTGATAACAGGTTTGATGCCAGTTAATGTCAAACAACCAAAGTGACGCTAAGGTCAAAGTGTTTATGAGCGGAGGAGGAGGAGGAGGAATGTCTGTTTGTTGAACGGCAGCCAGAGTAGCTATTATAAGAAAAACACAGCAACGTTCTCATTTGATTACATAAACGCAGTATGTTGTATAATCAGTGCGACTACCTGAGGCCTGTCTTTCACATTCCTGTTCTGTCGCAGCATGTCACGACTGCAGTTCGCTGTGCTTCTGTCACACTCTTATAACCGACACACGTACATTCGTTCAAAGCTCTCACAGTGGCACAAAGTTTAAACTCAGCCTGCAGCTCACAGAGGCCATAAAACTGTTTGAATATTTGCCTACGATGTAATTATCTTCAGCTGTTCGTTGAGCCCTCGAAAACAATCGTTTAAATAAACATCCTGATAATTTTGTCAGGCCTGATTTCAGTTATTGACCGAAAACTCGATGGCTTGATTGTTTTTTTGCCTCGGCAACTTTAATGCTGAGAAAAGTGCTCTTTTAAATCTGTATTTAAAACAAAGCAGCAGATTGCTTTCACATCTGTTTCTAAATGAGCTGGTCTGCGCCTGATAACCGCTTGATGTTGATGACGTGTGTGAGAGTTCAAGACAATCAAACTCTGACGGCAAACGGGAATGAACTGTCGGTGATGGAAACAGTTCTGTGGTACATACGGAGAACTAGTTTGCAGATGAAGAAATTCCAGCTGCAGGGAAGTAACTTTTTTCAGGCTAACCCTGAAGTTAGCGTGAGGATTTTTCCATTGGATTTTGGATTATTGCAGAAAATGAGCTCTGTGGCAAACACGAGTTCATGAGACGTACAAGCTGCGTTCAGCAAAATAATCTTCACAGATGAACAATTCACATTAACATTTTTTTTATAGTTTTTGCAGGTAGATGAAGTTGCCCAAAGGAAAAAGCTAACGTCAGGTGCTAAACAAACTACATTAAACCTCCTACAGCAAATACTGTACATACTTTATTCTTCATGACCATCAGGTTAGAATAATTTGCAACTTAAATTTGTGTTCAGTGTGATGACGTGTAACGCCCCCGACAACCTCTGTAGTCTCATTTAGACAATTATTTTATGATGTAGAACAAACCTGAAACTGTCCTCAGCTGGAGCCACTGACTTTATTTCAGATATTTAACCAAAAACCCAATCAGAAACTTGTTTCCAGGTTTTATGACTCATTCCTGCAGCACGCTGTGTACTGTCTATTCATATTGTAATATCATGATCACAATATGAATTAAAGATAAACAAACACAATCGATCCTCCAGGGGGGTTGGCTCCCATATGAACCCATGACACCACAGCTGCGTGTAATATTTCATATCTGTATGTGTGAAGAGGTTAAACACTGTACCAACCAGATCCTGCATTCATTTGAATCCTCAACATGTTTTCAGTCTAAAAAACAACATTTACATAAAAAGGTCTGTGTTACTGTGAATTCAGAACTAAAGATACTCACAATGATCTTCTTCTTCCGCGACTCCTTCACCAAACCCATGATGTCTTCTAATGTGGCAGTCGTTCACTCTCACAGCACTCAGACAGAAAGACAGACACACACAGACTGAAACACATTCCTCTATTTGAGGATAAGAGACACATCACAGCTGTGACCTCTGGACTAAGTGCGGGCAGCAGGTGAGTAACTGATTACCAGAGTGTGAAGATAAGCTCACGTTTCTGTGTTGTCAGTCTGTCAAACCACCAGATGACGATACTTCTGACACCTTTTTTTACTCCAGTATTCACCTGATGCGTGCAGGATGAAAAGGGTAAGTGTGGATAATGATTAGCCAGCGACCAGGATACACTAAACATATGGCCGAGATTCAAACATGCCGATGTAAAACGCTCTGATTGCTGTGAACATCAATAACAGCTGACAGCTTGGAAACAGCTTATTGTTTTAATTGAGAGCGATAAAGATTAATTACAGATATTGTTGCCAGTAATGGATTATTAATGATGTTAAGATGTTAAATATTGATCGCTGCCAGTAAATAAGCACTCATTGTATCAGAGCGGATGAGAGTCATCAGAAACCTTGAACTTGGAACCGTGACAAATATCCTCACTTGATAAGCTGATTATATTTGGAATAATGAAAAAAATCCGGACCTTTGCACTGAAAGACATCGTCTGATTGGCAAAGCAATAAAGTGCAGCATGTTAGTATATGCGGTTCAACAAGGCTAAACTGTGTCGTAAGTGTCTGTGTGCTCAAGAGAAAAAGAAAACCTGCCTGAGAACGGCTCTAGTTTATTCTGCGTATTGTTACGTTTAATTCCAGGTTGACTGTGAGTAACGTGTCTCAACTTCAAAGCCAGAACTTTACAGGCATCTTTGTTAACCTAAACGTACTATTAGCTTGGTAACTAGCCAGCAAGCTAATTCAGCTAAGAAGCTAATATTAAAGTCAACATGCGGCTTTTGACTTTCAGCCTGATGGACCCTGCACACTAGTCGGTCCACACTCGTCTCGAGCTGTCTACCTTCCACTATCATGAGCCAATAAGCAACAAAACATTTTCATCAAACGATTTAGTAGGCCTCATGCAGGATCATGTCTTCAAAATGAATCCGTGAGATTTTAAAATTATGTGCAAACGGTTTTTGATGGTAAACAAGTATTTGCTTGCGAGCCATGTCATTTTCATTTCCAGGGCTTTTGAAAAAATACTACAGAAGTCTCATATTTTACTCTGAATGATGTCTGGCTCTCATTTGTAAATGGATTGCACATTAAGAAGAGTCTGGTTGTGATCATACATTTGTATATAAGTGCTTTGCTGAGAATATCAAAGCGTCACAGTGAAATGTGAAGCGCAGGATGAAGATTTAAACGACAGCTGAGTACTTCCACATGGCTCGAGTTGTTTCGGTTGGCGAGGACGGAGGGTGCGATGCGGCGAAGCTTCCTCAAACTTTCCTCAAATTTCTGTTTTAATTTCTCATCTTTCCACCTTTATTAGCGAAGCATGTGTTACCGATGGACGTGCGTATTACAGCACCTGTGATAGAAATACGTTTTTGACTTTGAAAATGGGAAATGGATAAAGTGCAGCAGACCTCTAGCCGATCAGTGCCCACAACATTTTCCTGCCACCCAGCCGAACCAAACCATTTTATTTGTGTGGAGCTTAAAGGCACTATAGCTTGCATTCTGTTGCATGACCCTGAGTTGTAGAACGATAAATAAATGAACCTTGAACCTCTGGTGTTCAGTTAGAAGTGGGAAACTAGAGAATCTGTGTCTCATTCACTCGCAGGTGCAGCTCAGTGTGTGTGGCAAGAATTGCAGAAGGAAGTGATTTTCCTGACATGGATACTTTGTCAATCGAGATTAGAAGCCTTCGGTGATTATGGGTCCGGACACGTTGCACCACTTGGATGGTACCGCAGAACTAAACACAGCAAAGGGCACCAAAGTATAAATATTGTTTGAAAATGTCAAGTGTTTCAACACTTCTTCCTTGTAGCTATTCTATCATGCAGCTGATGTTACCTGTAAATATACAATGTGCAAAGGCTGTTAGGCCCAGTTTCAATGAAAAACAGAAATGATGATGATGATGATATACAGATCAGATTTCTTGCGGTATGTCAGTCATCACCGTTCCAATCATTTGCAGAAGCAGTAATCATTCAACTGAGTGAAGAAGTACGTTCCAGGGATTTCAAGTTTTCCAATTGTCTACGTCTTTTATTTGAAAGACTCCAGGAATATGCACGCTTATTTTTCACTTTTTGCGGATTATTCTCACTTTTGTACTGATTACTTTGATTGCTGTGTTAACTCATCAGTGTAACGCCACAAACATGTAAAAGAAGAAGGTTCTGACTACTTCTGTCTGTGTGGAGTCAAAAGTGTGAAGGCAGGAAGTTGAATAAAGAGACGAGGTGACTGTGGTAACAAACTGAAAATTAAACTTAGCTTAGACTTTTGGACCACTGATACTGAATGAAAGTAAAATCTCTTTTACAACCTGATTCTGACATTTGTACTTTTAGCTGTCTTTGAGTCATTTTGCAAAGACACATGGACGTAAAAATTCTGCAGAACACGGCTGGACCACCACGAAGGAGATTGTTCACTAATATTAATGTTAATGTTCATTATAATCATCTAAAGTATGCTCACCATCGATTTCACTTCCAACTGCTGTGTGTTAAAAACTGTAGATGTGAAACTGGACGTTAACTGACGGGCTGATGTCGTAAAACGTCTGTGTAACATTTTTAAAGTAAAATGTTATTAAACCAAAAGTATGAAGACCATCTATTTTTAAATTAAAAACAAGTTTCCTTTAAGGCAGCACCAGTGTTGTCACCTCCTCGGTAAAAGCACTACATCGGTTATCTAGTTAAACCTTATTACTCTGGTTTAATACTGCAACACTGGGTGCCGTTACTATTCGATGCTGCATAATAAATATGGAAAATTGTATAATAATGTACACCTAGATGATCAGCTGAGACAAAGGGAAGGGAAGAGAGATGAGCTTGCAGCCGTGTGTGTGTAATGTGTCCAGATGTGTTCAGTGTTCATGTCAGTGGCGTCACTACTTACGTCTGTTTGGGGGAAATTTCATTTCAACTACCAAATATTTTTTTCCGACCCACTGAGGGAAACAAGAAGGAGATGTTGAAGCGGTGGATTCTCAATAAAATCCTTTTCACATATTGCTTGATTTAGTTTGTTTGGCCCATCCAAAAAAAAAAAATGTTTCTCTCTCAGTGATGCAATAAAATCTGTCATCATATGTTTATGTGGAAACCATTCTTAGTAATCATGGAAATATCATGGAGGTGAACTACACAAAAGGCTCAGTTTAGTTTAGTTTGTCTTGCGTGTTTAATGCCACATACTTTAAGAACATTTGAAGGCTTCTGGGAACTTTCTGACCCTGATGTACACATGACTAGTACTGCTACTATTTATATGTATACTGCATGTTCTTTTGAAAGGACTGGTTTGACATTTTGGGAAATATACGATTATTTGGAGTAAACAAACACGATTTAACATGCTGAGCTTTAGAGGTGCTGGTAGATGGATTTTGTTGCCTTCGGACGAGGCCAGTCAAGCTGGTTTCTCAGCCCAGTCACCAGGATATAATGTTAGCAGGTAACGATTCTGCAAACCACAGATACATCCAAGGTTGACATCTGTAGCAAACGTGGCATATCGTGTTCACATTTAAAAGTGTATTAGCTGGCTTGCACATCAGGAGGGGACGGAAGTGGCGTTATTAGAAACCAAACAGACTGGCAAACGGCCGACCGCAGTCCTTTGTTGTGCCGTCAAAAGTGGATGTGTTTTTAGGGAGACCTGTGGACATTTCTGCCATTTTTTTGTCGCAGCAAAAACCGCCTATTCTTCAAGGGATGTAAAGTTGCAACACAAAGAAAGTTCCAGTTTGAACTAATCTGTGGTTTTGCAGGAAACTACTTAGCCAACAATTATTCCAATGGTTGGGTTGGTTTCCAGTCTCTATGCTGAGCTAAGCAAAGGTAAACAGCTGCTCAGTGACAGTGGCATCAATCTTCTCATCTAAGAGAATGAGTGCATTTCCCAAAATGTCAAACTACTCCTTTGCAGAACCACACCTGCAATTTTGGATGTTTTAGCCCATTAACTGCAAATACTTCACATTACTGCTGAGTAAAATTGAGTTCAGGTTTACCATAGAAGTCTTCCAGGCGTTGCCTTACAATGATATTAGAACGCTGACAAAAAAATAACAGAGACTGTGATCAGTGATTTTTATGTTTAAGATAATACACCATCAAAAATGTTTAAATTCTATAGCATGCAATGGATGGTCAGTAGGAATACAAAGTATACATTGTTGACAGTTAAGAGGCTAAAACAACGATATGGTCCGTAATGTTGGCAGGAGGATGTATGGATGGATTTATATGTGTAGTCCCACATCCTGCATCATTCCTGTGCTAGCTTTTTTTCATTCCCAGATTTGTTGAATATCATTAAATATTCCTGCTGTAATCTTCCAAACAACTACTTGCCAAACCATTCTTTTAATCTTTTCAATTTTCAAAAAAAATGCGTTCCCTTTTCCAAGCTCTTCTCGGGCAGTTCCTCAGGAGTGGAACAACGATGCGTCGGCTGTCCAGCGAGCATGCGGTGAAAATGCAGAACTTCTACAAAGGGCTACATCCTGTATATGTGTCTGTCTCTGTGCGTCTAGTCATCACTCTCGAAGGTGTGCAGGTAGGTTTTTAGGCTCAGGGTGCTGGTGTAGGTGAGGTTGGTAGACCGGTAAAGGTCCAGGCCCGTCAGGATCTCCACGTCTCGGACTCGGGCCGTATGGAGCTTCAGCAGGTCTTCGACCCACTGTGACTCTTCCTCTACATTCTGCAGGGACACAGACAGAAAGTCGTTATCATCATCACCTAGCTCGTTAAAGCTAGTGTTTGATTTATTTTTTTCAGTCATGTTTTCATGCAGCAATGAACATAAACAAAAAGGATTAAATGTAGGGCTGAAAATAATGCAGTAGCAATTCATTGATACAATTTAATCTATAAAAATAGTAAAAGTTTTCGAGCCCAATGTTACATCCTTAAAATGCTTGTTTTGTCTGACCAACCACTGATTTTCCAATCACAATTGTATATGTGTGAAGATATGAATGGCTCAATGCTTAAGTTCCATTATCAATCCAGTCCTGGTCACAAATTCAGTCCATACATTAAGTAATCTCTTCTGAGTGTGATTATATGCAGATGACACTGTTTTGTAACTACTGTAGTTGCTGATTCTTTCCAATTAGCTTCAAATTACGACTCAATTTTAATGCAATTCTTCATAGGTGTTTAATGATAATCAAACTAAACTAAAACAAAAACTAAGTTGGGGGGGGGCTAATTTTTAAAATAATACGAATATACGAATATATAAAATTGTACAACATATTAACATATTAAGAGCAAAAAACATTGTCAGACAAAAGCTAGTGGTTCCTGAGATTGCATTTGGGCCAATGAATTCCACCTCTTGTTCTCTCAATACACATTACTTTACGTGCATGCAACAAAAACCTGCTCAACAGTGATTGGTCAATACCAGCGAGAGTACAAATGGACACCAGAACATTTCCAACAACACAGTCCTGTCTCTTGCCTGAAGATTTTGTAGATATCTTTTTATAGAGATTAGACTGAAACTGGATATTGAGTACAGACATTCAGGTGTGCTACAATTTTATCTGCATGCACGTCTGGGTGGGTGTTTAGACTGAGACAAGCCGTGTGTTCGAACATTGCACAAGACTGTGTTGCATGTTGATGCAGGTACCAGTAGGAGAATGAAAAATGATTTAGGTTGTGTTTAAACCTTTGGATGTTGCTGCACACAGATTTACAATGTGGATTATATAAACTGTCAAGAGTACAGACGAAACAGAGACTAATGTACTGTGAATTACACTGATGCACAAAAATGGCTTAATTTTAAGCCTTCCTGCTCTCAAGAACTGACAGCCGTGTTTCCAATGAACATTATCATTGTATTAGCTGTTGAGTCACTGATCATTGAATTTCCTTGGTAAAACATATAAAAAATTCCAACGGAAGGAACAAGATACAGAACAAGATATGTAGAATTTATCTGAAATCTAACCAAATAGCCGAAGTCGGTCTCAGTGAATCCAGCTCTGGCAAGGTTAGAAAGAGAAGAACTAATCCAAAATGTTGACCTTTTCTTTAAAGCGGGAACCTGTTTTGTGTTACCATGTCCTTGAACCGTGCTCATCTTCAGTAACCACATCCAGCCTGTATAAATAGTTTGGAAGCAGACCAATTTCTCTGGCAGATTAAAAACAAAATTATTATTAGATAAATTGCTTTCTTCTAAGGGCCCAGACCAACCAGTGCATTATGCCAAACCATGCTTCATGGGAATGAACCGTATTTGGCTGCTTCTTCTACACCGTTACAGCCTGGAGCACAGTTTTTTCACTGCTGTAGTTCAGTTTTACTTTGTTTTTTCCTTTCGATGCAGCATGTTGCCCCTGCCCCTCTCAAAGGCTCACGGCACAGGGATGACTCATTCTGCATTGTTTCCTGGGAATTCAAAGTAAAATTGATATCATATAAGATGATACTTCTGTTGCAGTGTGTCTGCTGTTGTGTTTTTTTCTAAATCTAAGGTAGTTTTAGTGCTTAAAACCAACCAAACCAAAACCTAAAAAGCGTACAACGACAGTCTGGTACGACTGTCACTGGGATGCTCAAATGGTCAAGTAGTTATAGAAAAGGTGATAGATGTTGTTTGATTAGTGGACAACCTGCTCCACCTCCTCAGCCACAGCCCGATCTCTCATAAGATCTTTTCTGGAGCTCTTCAAGAGTGAAAACAGATTGCAATGGAATTGGAAAAATGTTGCATGTGTGCTGCAATAAGACTCTGAATATTAAGCTTGAATGTTACCCTTGAAAAATGATCCAACTATCACAAATTGTCCCCAGACATCAGATCAGTGTTGAGGCGCTTTATGAATGATTTTTATAGTTCTAAGAAGCCATTTTAAACCTTCTCTAAATGTACTGTCAACACGAGCTGATACAATGAAACTGCTCCCAGCAGGAACATCAAAAGACTCCCATTAAGGATCAGCAGGCACTATCTTTTATGGTTAAACACTTTGTACTGCACGCAGCTGTCACATGCCGTTTACCCTTCAGTGGAAGAAGAAACGGCACTTCAAACAGTCTTTATAGTGTTTTATAAGATACAGCGTCTGCGTGATTTCCCAAGACTTTCATTTGCTGGTGACATTAATCTAAACATTACTTCAGCTTAATGTGGCTTCATCATTCCAACATCATTCTCATAAACAATTTGTTGTACTCGTTGGAACCAAGATGGAGATTTATCTCCATTAACCAGGATCAAGGAACAAGTAAACTCAAAAACAGCTCAGGGGGAAAATCCACTCATACATGTTCTTCTTATTACCTTGTAGTCATCCAAGGTTTCGACAATTCAAATGAAGTTATTTCTTCACTGTCGGTACTTGTTTTTCATCTGTCAGCGCTGCAGTGACTTGGCTTCATTAGCAATGAGTTATTCATGAAGAGACAGACCAGATTAATCAGGTCTAATGCATCTGCTGCACATATTACTAACCTCCCTTGAATTAGAGGGAGATTTCTGTGGAATGAAATTAAACTAAAGTTTATGAGTCATGTGTAGTAGATGCCCAGTTACTATGTAAGTAATTATGCACTTAAAAACCTCCATAGCATCAACAGTTACGGCAAATACTGACTGTGCACAGTGTTTGTCATGCCTGGCGCAAAGTGGCTATACAGTGCTGCAGTGTCATTATTAGTTTCTGACTAGAGGTGTCACGATTCTCCAGATTCATGATTCAATTTGACTTTTCGTTGATACAGCATTTGAATTTGATTGTTGACACTGAACGCTGATTTCAATCATTTTTGTTATTTAAAAGCGCAATCGTGACACGTCGACTTCTGACCGAATCATCTGTCATTTTCATGCCCAGCAGCCACGGTCTAAACCTGGTCTAAAGTCAATTGCAGTGTCTCTTTTAGTATTATTTTTATTTTGAGGGGGGATTTAGATGCACCTACACTACAAATGCATGTTCACAATGCACGTACACTCTGTGTGCCATTAGAGAGGCTGCTTTTAGTCATTTTAAACATTTTCACGCGCACAGTAATGACACTGCAGCAAATATCACAGCTGATTTCAACAGCCAAACTAAAAGCTTCAGTTATAAACTCGACAGGACAGAGGAAACTCTAAACAGAAAACAGAATTACAACTTATAGTTTCTGCAAAAAATATTTTTTAGACAGCACTGATGGAGCTCGGGATTCATCAGGATGATGCAATCCAGTCGGCACATTGGGAGACTTAAAAGATCAATGAAGTTAGGCTGCTGTGCCTCGTGCATAAACCACAGTGTCTCTCTTGATGGCGAGCTAAAAGTGCAATTTTTTTCAGAAAGTTGCCAGAATCCAAGAAAACAGGATTTGTTTGTTTTATTAGGTAGCACCAGAAGTAGAGAATTGACAGGAAATGTGGAAGAGAGTGATGCAAGCTCAACAGCCGGGCTTGATACTGGTCATAGTGGAATCGCCCTCTGCTGGCCATTAGAGAGAATGGATGTTGAAGGCACTTCTGCACCCAGAAGCTCCGTCCATACTTTATACAGTCAGTGGTGGCTCCCCATTTTATGTGTATCAAAAATCAGATATTATCCAATTATATTATCATTTTGGTCATTTTACAGCGCGTTTTCTTCAGGCGTTTTCAGATAACATCTTTAACACGTATACAGTACCACAAGGTCAGCTTGAATCCTCCATTTAGAAGATAAGAACATACAAAGGGACAGAAGAACAAAGCGGTTTAAGTCTGCGAGTGGAAAAATCTGATACAACTTAAATATCTGTGTTGCACTGACGTGAGGATGCCCACAAGCCACAGGTGTAATCAGATGTTTTCCACAATCTGTTATCCTATTCGCCCAGCTCAGTTGGCTCGGCAATGAAAATAACCGGTCACGCTACTGAGAGCACCTTACCACCCACCGACAACTTTAAAAGTATTTTCCATGATAACAAAGTTGGTCTTGAGTAACCGAGGTGTTGCGTGAGAGATGGTTCAGTAAAAAACACAAACAACTGGGCCTTAAGTTCAGCATGAAGAAACACACACACACCAACACACAAACACACTCCATCAGATATCACAAAGTGTTCCACCAAGGATGAGCACGTAATTGAAGACCGTCGGCTCTTTCCAGGCCAAAAGGAGGTCCGAAGGCTGGTGCTGGACCTGGTGCAGTAAAATTCCATTACATCATTTAAATAGATGGTCAACAAGATCATGAAATAAGAATGAACAGTGAAGCAAAAGGGTGTGACGCTCTTACAGCCCCATGAGACAACGTCATAGTTTAATTTGAGAAGGATTCCCAAACACTTCAGTGAACTGACTTTTCTATATAGTAAATATTATCATATACATATTTATGTCTCTGTGTGACAGGAAACGTCTGTGACATTTATGCTTTGATTGTTTTTGGGGGGTTGTTTATCATCCGATGTTGCAGAAAGTTGACTTTCTTTTGTCGCTGTGACCTATGACTGCATGAGGGTACAGTAGCATCATACAAAAACTTTAAAGGTCAGATAACAAACACAAGTGTTTTTCCAAAACATGCTATTCAGCACCCACACACGCGTACACACACGTCCTGTTGCATCATGTTAGCGGGCCACCGTGAACTCATACAGTTTCTAATTAAAACAGCTCAAGGCTGCTGCACTTGTCTCCAAAAGCGGTCACATGCCCACACACACCTACACAGAGTGGAGATTCCTCTGTGATGGTGTTTTCTTTGGATGAGACACACAAGGAACAGCTCTGTTTTGATTTGCTGGGAGCCTTTGGTTCAGTTTGTGCTTTTAGTTTTTTGCAGCGTTTATGACTTTATGTCTGCGTCCTGCAGGATGTCCAGCTGCGCACAGCTGCAAGTGAAGGCAGCGAGGTTTATAATGCCGTCCTTAAGGAGGTCTGTGTAATGTGTTTAACAAACGTTATGACTCCTCGCCTCCTTCTGCAGATCTATCTCCCTCTAGCTCATAACTACTGTCAGTGTCATCACTGTCAGATGTTTTTCACTGGTTGACAACGTTTAATAGTGCATCTGTTTCATATTATTTGTTGTGTGCGCTCAATGATCTACTGTAGCTGTCCAGGGTGTGAAACAAGAGCAAGGGAATTAAAGTTTGTAGGAGGAGGTGGACGGGATGGAGTCACACCACTAAATATTTTTAAGGACACCTGGAGAGATTTCAGCCATTTTTTGGCATCAAAACCAGGTGGTTCTCAAGGAGACCTGATGACTTTCCCATCTGTTGGTGTGGCAATCATAACCAGCTATTTTTCACTGGAAGTTCACTCTCCATGTAGGTATTTTAAGGCAAACCATGATGTTTTCCCAACCCTAACCAACCCAGGCAGAGCATAAGCAGGGGTTGAAAAATAATAGTCTTCTTGAAGGTCATCAACTGGGGAGGTTTTACCCTGTTCATCTGCAGTGTCTCCCATCAGTTGTGGCATTTTAATATTTAATCCCACACATTTGATAAGATAATGACCTCCTCACACACGCGCTGACATTTTGTTAACTCTGAAGGCAAACAGTTGAGTCATAAAAGTGTATTACACTGACACTCCAGCAAAATAATGCTGAGCTGCATTTAATGTGTGACTCACGGTGAAGTGAAAGTTCAGTGCAAGTATTCAACAAAAATGCAAAACTGTCAAAACTGTTTGTGTTTCATTACGTGTGACTGAACCCGTCATTTTTTTTAGGAAAGCCCTCCGATAAACACCAAAAGACAGTCGGGGATTTCTCTTTAATGCCGTTTGCCTTTGTTTATTGGTTTGTCATCAGGAGATGTGTGAGTGCGTCTGGGTGGAGAGCTGCTCTGTGAGACTAAACACGTCCATTAAAATGTTGAGGAAATGCGTAGATTTAAGGTCCGGCACTTGAAAATGTTCTGTGACCCTGAAAAACAGGATCTTACATTAATGTTCCTCGACTTCTAACAGACCACATTAAGTGTTTTCAGGTTGGCAGGAAAACCACTTGACTGTGAAATGGACCCCACAGCTTCCTGGCAGAGCGCAGCTGGAAGAGCACATTAACTTCCCAGACACAACTTAAATGTACAGGTCAGTTCAGAGGAACCGTCAGCAATTTAGCTGATTTAGGGAAGAATGTGATGTGAGTTCACAGACCTCAGAATAAATGTGGCCTCTCGGACTTTCACTTCCTCGTGAAAGAGCAAAGCAACTTAAAGCTGCTTCCCTTTCTAGTTCCTCACCATAACACTTCTTCAGAACTGTCTGTCTGCTGGTGGAACAGCCTGGAGGTCAGATAATGAGATGTGAGGCAATAATTCAATGACTAATACTCATCTGCTTTGTGCAATGTAGGAATGAGAAGTGAGACGAATGAATATAGATGGGTTCAACCATCTATATTCATTCAGAGATGAGTCAGAAGATAATCTGCAGACATGTTGACAGACGATTTACTATATAAATCATTTTTAAGCCAAATTACCCAAAAAATTATCTGATTCCATCGACTCAAATATAAATATTTGCTGCTCTCATTCATTTTTACAACATTTTATATAACATATATTTGGGTTTTGGACCGTTGGTTGGACTAAAAGTTTCAAAGACTCTCTGAGACCATTTGTGATCACTTCATGAAGACATTAAAGGAACAGTTCACCCGTCATTATCTCTCATGCTGATGGAAAATCATCCACAAAATATTTCTGGAGCTTCACAGGAAAACAGTGTTTCAGTAAAGTCCTTCAGTGTAGCTGCTAAGTTAGCCTGAAGTCACTGCATGAGCTCAGCCACTTGCTGAGGGTGTAAATAACGCCTTTTAAAATCCATTTGAAACTGAAGTAGCTGGAGACGTGTTTTAAAATGTGAGTACACAACCTGGATTTAAGTAAGCACATAGGTAAGAGCCTCCCATTGGATAATTACTGCAGTGATTGATGTGATTCAGCTGGCAACAAGTTATTTAACCCCTAACTGATGCAGTGAGGAGCTTCTTATTTCTTAAACAACCATGTCTGAAGACATTTCCTGAGGTCCTGGAAAAGATGTTACTCTGTTTCAGCAGGGACACATTATTGGCCTGCATCAAGCAAAGAAAACAACTAAGGAGATGCTGAAACTACTACAACTGGATTAAGATCTGCATTATTAAAAGCCTGGAGGGAACGTTTGGTGAAATCAAACAGTAAAAGATCAACAGTAGAGCTCACGGATATGTTTAGTAGTGAAAGTAAGAGCATTTCCACACGCACAATGTGAAGAGGACTCACAGGATTAGGACTAAACCGCTGTGCAGCCTTAAGAAAACCACAGTCAGTGATGCTGATCGGCTTCAGTTCGCTGTGGAGCATAAAGACTGGACTCGGAGACTGGACTGGAGGCGGATGAAGTGATTACCCATCATGCCTAGTGCCTACCATACAAGCCTGTGGGGGCAGCGTTATGATCTGGGGTTGATTCGGTTGGTCAGGTCTAGGTTCAGCAACGTTACGTGCCCAAAAAAACAAGGTCAGCTGACTTCCTGAATGTACTGAATATTTGCTGCTTTTGTTTCTTTTACACGTTTTGATTTTTAATTCATCAGATATTTTGTGCTTTTGCAAACATTTCAGTTTTTTTAACAACGTATCCGGACGGTTTTATTTCAAGTTACTGCATAACGTTCAGCTTGAACAGACTCGCTACACAAAATCAAAAACTGTTGACATGTGTTGGCTGTGTGCTGATTTTGTATTGTGAAATGTGCCTCTGTGTAACTACTGTGTGGGGATTTCTTGTCAGATTGCGTTGCGTCATTGATAGTGTTACCTGACAAGAATAAACTTGTAGCGCCTTGTACTGAACGCTCCCACGCTCACAGCACCACCTCACCAGCAGACACAGTCCAGCCCTCCCACACATTATCTGCGTACTATTCAGTTGTTGTTGTTCATGGTGTGAGTAAGAAAAATAATTTATAAAGTTTCTCCGTCTCTCCCCCTCCTGATGCTCTCCATGGCTCTGACACATGACGCATGTTTAGTCTCGTAAAAATCACCAAAATGAACTTATGACCTTGAGCTGAATAAATACATTTGATCTCAGGAAAGAATAAAGAAGTTCTGCTGTGCGACTTTATTTTTTAGACTTTTAAGGTGTTACAGCTAAAAAGGTTGATTCAACTTCATGCAATGCATCATATAGTTGTTTTATGCAGGTAAAACTGAAACTACAGCTGTCAGGTAAATGTACTGCAGTTGTTTAGCTTCAGCGATCATTCAGCGTCTTACAAGCTGAGACAAGTAGCAAAGCAGGACCTGATTGTTCTTTCATTGCAGCTATGCAAGAAGGCTGCCAAGCCAGAGACGACTGTTCAAGACTACATTTCATTTAACAGCACGAAACCAGTGCATATTTTTCAGATGTCACATTTTCCTGCCGTGTTTGTGGCGACAAAACCAATTATTTTTAAGACAAAACATGAATGTCTCCTGATCCTAGCCCCTCATTTTTATTGTGCCCAAATCTAACCAGACCGGGAAATCCCTGACATTGTCCCTGTTTTTTTAGGCCCGTCTATAGTGATTGTGTTGTGTTTCTATGACTAATCTGCAGATGATGGATCTGCTCTGCTGCACCGGTTCACACATTGTTCATAAGAACTAACCTGTGTAGTTTTTCACAGGTTCTTCAGATTTAATCTGAATCGAGGCAGACACAACTGCTCCCACTCTGAACTCGATGACCTTAAACTTCAGACAATCGACAATGACATCTTGTTAAATGAGCTAGTTAAAGTTTAAACAGTAAAAAGCTATTGTTCAAAAAATAATAAACCTTAAACCTGCAACCAATGCCGACTAAATGTTCAAGAAGTTCCCCTGAATAGCCGACACAGCAGGTAGCAGACACCTCAGTAAGGAGCCTCCTCTGCATCCAGCTGCAGTTTAGGAAACTTGCTATGTCTCTCACATATGTTACTCAGATGCTAATGACAGAGCAACATTAAATCCCCGTGACACATGCAGATTAGGTTTGTCAGTGGGAGATCTTTGTTTGTGATAAAATATAGTACCACAGGGAGTCATGATGAGGCCCTGTGTTTACATGCTACATGCCTCTACCTGCTGCAGTGATGTTTACTAGAGAAACGGGATTCCCTCCACAAACTCAAGCCAGTGATGTGAGCAGTCAGCTGGAGTCAGCTGATGTCCCAGATACTGCAAACAATACTGGTACTTTCCTAGTTTTGCACAGGGAAAACCTTTGAGTTTCAACTTCACACTTCTGTTTTTCTTTCTTTTTCAGGACAATAAGATTTAACTTTCACTCACTTTGAATCAGAGCGTGAGATGAGATGATCGATAACACCGATGAGGAGGCTATTAGCATAGTTTAGCTTAGCTTAGCATAGCTTAGCGTAGAAACTAGAAGCTTGGGGTAACTGAAGTTAGCCTGGCTGTGTTTAAAGTAAATACTTTGATATATAGTAAATATGATCATATACATATTTAAAAGCCACATCTCTGCCCAGAACAAATCTGAATTTTGGTTGAGAGCCAAAATAACTTTGCCGCTGCTTCCAGGCTTTAAAAGTGATGGAGGCTAATGTAGAGTTTTTTTTAAAAAGCACGGCCTGTCTGCTCTGTCTAACGAGCCCAGAGACACTCATACACTGAAGAGCGGCTCCCGGCAGGAGCAGCAGGACACCGAGGAGAGGCCGCAGGAGCTGGTGTGTTTGATCCAAAATAACGCAGCGCTGAGACTCTTGATAAGGGTCAATAATACAGTAAGTCTCACTGCTATGAGTGAGTTCTTCCCCAGAATATTTCTAAGGAGGGTGAATCATTTAACACAGACTACTGCAGCCATCGTCCAGCACAATCCCTCCATCTTTGGGCATATAAAGTATCCGACTGTGCGCTTATACATGAGGGATCATTCCCCCAACCTTAACAAAGTGGTGACAAATGTGTTTAAAATGAATCAAACTGAACAATAACAGTTGGTCAGACACGCATCACCACACGAATCTGACAAAGATAAGAGACAGAGTTCGCTCTCAGCGTGGGGTTTGGTTTGAGCGGCGCTGGCCTCCATACTGCTGAGGTCAAGATGACAAAGCAGACTGGACTCGTTCAGAAGAGTCACTCAGTTTTCCATAAACAGCGACTCTAACAGTCCTGCAAAGGGTTTATATTTAAAAAGGAGTGAGTGGTTTTTCTGTAGTAGGACTCAAACAACACCTGGGTGTCCAGTCCAGCAGTGTGCAGTTCATCACACACACACAGCCTATTAGCTCTACAGAGATAAAGGCTAAAAGCAGTGCCTGCGCGGAGCAGGGGGGTCGTCATGATGATTGATGCGGTCCTTAATCTGTGTTCTGATCAATCTTATCAATATGACCACCTCCTTCAGTCTGACTCAGAGGGTGTTTCAGTGAGAGTGCATCCAAGGTAGCCTCTTTTGCAGTCAGTTTAACATGAATCACTTCCCAGCACTGTTTTCTGAGGGGATTTCCTGGTTCCAGTCTTAGTAAGTGAAATCAGACCACCAGACCACCAGACCACCAATCTCATTCTACTTTCTCTTTTTGGCAAAGAAAATACTGAAAATGTGCCAGTCAACACCCATTCGAGACTCATTGTGTGAGTATTTGGGGATTTATTTTCCTTCAGCCCAGTCACCAGAATAAAATATTGGCACGGTACGTTCTGCAAACAGCAGCCTGTTTCATGCATGTCATACTGACATCGTGTTCAGATGACGTGTTTATGAGCTGGCTTATAAAATCAATATTTTAAACCACAACGTGAACTTTTTCTCACCTGTACCAAGTGATTTATGTGCCTCAACTTATCCAGAACATAAGCACAGTGTTGTCACAACATAGTGACACTAACATGTCATGAAAAGTTTCCTATTCTTGGATTGAAGGAACTGTAGTGACTGAGAGGTATTTTCAGTCCAAAATAGGGAAGCTAAAAACGATGTTGTGAAATAAAGCCAGGGGCGGTAGAGGGGGAGTTCCCCTTAATTTCATACACATAATCACATGTTGTCACATACATAATTATGTTGTCATGAAGACCAAATCCTTGTGATTAAACCTGACAACGAGGACGTAACTCCTAATTTTAGCCTTCCAAAGATTGCACTGGTACAGTAGGGACATCACACAGGGTTAAACAGGGGTGACAGCATGTTTATAGTCTGCATGGTGCGACCTTCAGCGGTCTGATTTGACTGAAAAATCAAAATATCGAATCTTAAATAGGTATAAAAACAAGGTACGGATAACCTGGAAGTAGAGTTCCTCAGGCCACAGACATTTGGCTGTAACCTAAATAAAATGAAGTGTGAGGATTTCCAAGATGCTGAAACCTTTCAGGTGATTATCTATGTCAACCAATCAGAAACAGGCAAAAAGAAGAAAGTGGGATGAACCGATATCGTGCAGACAGAAACAACAAGCTAAGAGTCCACACGGACGACCCAACAGAGTCAGAGCAGCGGAGCGCAACAGGTACGGTGGCTGTTTAGGTTCATCTGTCTGCTCCATGTAACGGCTCACCACTTAAAAATAGACAGAGTTTAATCTACACTGTGTACATAACTGCAGGGCAGCGTAAACACTGAGTGTTTTACGGCCCGGCAGCGGCAGCAGAACAGGGCCTCTGGGGTTTTTTTTCCTCTCGGAGCCAAAATAGACGTCTGTGAACCATCAACGTTTCTACAAGGTCGATTCCAAGCGTCCAAGAAAAGTTAGAGACGACCTGGTAGCTAATGAAACAGCAGTAATGGCAGACTGATGACCTGCTTTGATAACACGTCTGTATATATCCTGTTTGGACCGAGATGAGTTTTGCATCTTACGATCACATGGGAGAGAAATAGAAACTTAAAAAAAATAAACCTGTGTTTGATATTGTCCGATCAACACTCGCTTCCAGATTAAAGATGTTGTTGATTCATGCAGTGATGAAGGTCTGAAACAATAAATCCTTCACATCTAGCAGGTAAGAGGTCAGGTGAGTTGAACTGAGTGCGTTTTGATTTTAATGTGTGGTGATACTGTTTTTGTTCTCTTTTCTGGTATACTTATTGGTATTAAATACATTTCTGTTTGTTTTACTCGTATGCTTTTATATTTGAGCTCTTCTTATGTAAAGCTGCACTGAAGCGACTATTCCACCTGGTGGCTCCTTGATGTATTGCAGTGAATAAAAGCATTGGGATAACAAGGAAAACTTATATTTAATAGTTATTAACAACAGTTTGAGAACGTTTTGCACAACAGCAGACGGCAGACTTCAAGACAAACATGCTGCAGGTCAAAGCAGCCTGCACAGTCAGCGACAGCAAGGAGATGAAAAGGGAGAGAAATTCCCCAGACTGCCTTATAAAATCACTCAATTATATCAGTTGTTGAGTGACGAGGAACTTTATAAGCTTTGTGAAACGCTCCTCATGACAAATTCGTAATTATTTGGGCCTGCTCGTAAATTCGGCAAATGTTCTACATGAAGTTGTTTCTCTCTTTGTCTTAAAAACTTTGTCTGTTTGTCCGAGCGATGTGCGACGTGTTTATATGCATGTAGACCGAAGTGAGATCCGATCACAAGCCTGTAAATATCAGCGATAAACAGCCTCATTGTTTGAAGGTTTTTATATCAAGTCAGAACTTCTGTCCATATTTTTACGCTCCCTCTCTCTCGCTCTCTCCCTGCTGAGAGTCTGCCTCTCACTTTTTAGTTATAAACAGTAGATGTTTATTTTAACGCCCCGTTGCAGCAGAAACCTTCCGTTCAGTCAGATTTTCCTCTGTCCTCCTGTGATGGACCGACCAGAACCACTTCTGTAATATGCAGCAGGTTTTATAGCAGGTTTAGCAGCCAGGCCGCATGTTTTTACTGCTTGAACACTGACCGAAAACTTTCCCGACTCCCGTGTGTTGGTCATCATTACGTGGCACACTTTGTTGCATTGATTGGTTGTCGATCTATCCAGAGGCATTTCGGTCGGTGGCCGTTAAAAGGAAGCACATTGAACTGTGTTTACAGGTCTTGGGGGGCCTGTGTGAACCGTACTTCCCAACAGATTTCAAAACTAAAGCAGGGTTCTGGTGGTCCTTCCCCGAAAAATTGAGATTCAACGACTGTGTTTCCCACATCCTGCTGACATAATGAATAAAAACAAAATACAAGTTGACTGGTTAATGGGTGTTTCGAAAAAAGTCCACAAATCATCTTGAACTTTAAGTTATATCTTAGTTTCCACCAGACGTCAGGAGATTTGGTCCAAAGTCTTGGGAAAGTCAAGTCAAAGTCACATCCAAAATAAACTGGTCAAAATGACCAACGAGGTGAATCACCGTCTCACCGCGAGGACAGAAAACATGACCGTAACCTGGTTTTATTATGATGGTGACGAGGCGTGGAGCTGGGAAAACTCCACATTTCATCAGAGGTCAGAGTTTAATGCCGCAGAGACCGCTCACATCCTTTACCTGAGTGAAAAGGATTGAATAGTACCTACAAGTATTATTAGAAAAATGTACTTCAAGTAAAAAAGTACTCAATATTACATGTTACCAACTCAAATCTCTCCAGGTGCCACCATTATGTTAAAATACAGTAGCACAGATTTAAGTTTACCTCAACGTCTCATCACAAAACAATTATTCAGCAGCTGATTAATCGTATTGTGTAATGATGGATGACATCTGCATGAGTGTGACTGTAGCAGGCTGAAACATGAATATCACAGAAAAGCTTATTATGAATTACATTTCAGTTTCATTTGTAGTATTTGGATCGAATACTTTAAACTGAATTTTGCATAGTTGGACAGGTCCTTTCCTGCTCACCTGCGCTCCGCCCACACCTGTCTCCCATCAGCCTCGTTGGCACCGCCCTCTCCCCAGTGTCTCTCCACCTCCTCTCGTTAGTTCAGCTTTTATTTAAGCCTGTTTTGTTCCCTCACTCTTTTTTGGTTTGTCTGTTTTTAGTCCACATGTCTCCTGTGCTCTTGTGCCTGTTCTCCGGTCATTGTGTGTTCCTGCCTTGTCTTTAGTTTTTGTATAACTTTGTTTTTTTTTTTTTCTTTGCCTGCCTTTTTGTTACTTAAACGTTGGTTACCAGCATTAAAGCACACTCTTTATTCCTTAACCTGCCTGCTTCTGTGCGTGTCTTGTGTTTGGGTCCATCATTGCATAAACTTGACAGAAATTATTGTCTGTAACTCCAAAACATGCTCAAAAATCAAACCGAAGAATAAACGGTCCAAAGAAAGTCCTATGACCGTGCCAATCGTCTTCAGACGTGTTATTTTGTCCAACCAACAGGCGTGCCTCAAATTCCCACATCTAAGAAACTCAAACCACATGATGTTTGGTGTTGTTGCACACAACATGACTGTGTTAGTAACAGTCAGGCGCTCGTATGAACTGTGAAACAGGGTTTTCTTGCAGGAATCATCCCTCCTGTTCATCCCGGATATTAAGAAACGCCTAAAGTGGGACAAAATCCACAGACCGCGTTCTGAAAAAACATTTATTATCTGCAGATAAAGTGGGTCTCTTCCAGAGTTACTGTCATGTTAGTGCAGTTTCTTCTTTTCATTTCCATGCTGAGCTTGGCTCAAGATAAACTTTTGTTTTCTTATTGAAACATTTGCTGATTCATTTTCAGATCAACTGACTAACTGACTCACATTTGATGATTTTGAAATGTAAAATTCATCATGAGCTTGTATATGTTTTGTATGTGGTGCTATAAAAAGTTCAATATTTGCCCCTGAAAGTGTCACAAAATGGAAATACTCAAGAAGAGTATAAGTACCTTGAATTTGTACTAGCAGTGTAGTAAAAAGTACCCAAAAGTCGTACTTACAAGCTTAAGTAAAAATATTGTGGCAAAATAAAAGTCACTCGTATGAATTATACATGTTTTTACGATTACAAGATTTGATTTTCAGCATTTCTTTGATCATCTAGATTCTCTTTTTTTTCTGATTGCTGATTAAATAAATTAATTAAAAAATTTGCTGCATAAATTATGCAAAGTAGCAAGTAACTAAAGTTATTGAATAGATGTAATGGAGTATAAGTACAGTATGTGCTGCCAAAGTGTAGTGGAGTGGAAGTATGAAGATGCAACTGAAGTACGAGTAACAAGTAAAGAATCAAACTTTAGAGTAGTACTTCAGTGAATGTCACAGTACTGTCTCTGGTCTTGGGTGATGGCTGACAGTTGAGACGGCGCTGCCCCCTGCTGGAGACACTTTGTACTCACATTGCAGGCCTCACTGTTGTCCGCTCTGTGTTGCAGCAGGAAGGAGAAGACCCTGAGAGCCCCGTCACACTCCTCCACCGTCTGGTTCTGTTCCTGGCAGCTCGTCACCACCGTGTAGAAGTGGGTCGGGACAGGCTGGGCGTCGTCGGCCGTGAGCCTGGACAGAGGACGGAGGTCAGACGCTCATGTGGAACCATTTATTCTTGAGCTACAGTTCCTCTTTCAACACTTGTCTTTACTCTTCTTTTAGTGTTTTAAAAACTTCACTCCTCCCCGTTCGTCCTAAAACAACAGCAGGATTTAATACAAACTCTTAGGCCGCTCGAGGACGACTCAGCCTGCTGGTTCAGGTCAGATTCTGTCACTTCCACGGTGTTAACCACCATGACGCTCCTTCTTACTCTTTAATCTTCTCTGTGGTGTCTCGGAGGCCGTCGTAGTTGAGGTCAAAGATGGGCCCAGCGAGGACGTTGATGCCGTTGTATTCCTCGGCGTAACGCCTCAGCAGCGTCCCCTGCAGGTAACTCCAAATCCCTGCAGACAAAAACCAGGGTTAGATACAACTATACAAATATTGACTTTCAGATAAATATTGACTTGGACAGACATGTTGACTTGAAAGGAACTTTAGCTGAGCTCTGATGCTGCACATGTTCACTCACTGACACTGTGGCCGTGTCCACATTCAGGGGCTGCAGCCTTCAAGGACGCGGCCTTTGCGGCCCACGGAGGCCGGGTCCTTCGCAGAGACCTTGAAGGCCGCGTCCACCGTTGTTAAATGGGACGGTTTAGCCTTCGGAGTGTTTCCTGGTTGCGTCACCAGGTGTTCATGCATTAAAGTCTGTTTTGGTTCAAATCTATCAAACGTGTATATTTATTTGTGTGTGTAAAATGTGTCAAATCTAAATTGAATTATCAACATTACAAAATAAACATTAACCCATTAGTGAATATCAACTATATTTAACACAGCATCACCAGCGTCACATATTTTAACTGAAAGTTAACATCTGGAGGTTTTATAGTCCCTTGAAGTTTAACATATCTGGCGTTGGATGTTCAAATGACTAAAAACCGAGTATAAACACATTACTTAAATTTGAATGTCATGTCTGCGCCACTTGATGTCGCCATTTTCTCTTGCTTCCTCTTCTGTTTCGGGACTGAGCAGCGGTGCACAAAGGATCTTGGGATATGTGAGGCCGCGAAGGATAGTAGCGGTGCATCCTCCAAAAAGAGGGAAGGGCAGGCTGCATTTGTGGGCTGCGTTTGAAGGAGCCTTTGAATTTGGACAGCCTTCGCACGGCGTTGTGACGTAATTGGCCTTCAAATGCGCCCGTCGAGGGCTGCAGCCCCTGAATTTGGACACAGCCTCGGTGAATGAAGCCATCATTAACACTACTGGTCACACCTGTGCCTTTTTCTGCTTCCACAACAAGTCAAAATGTCTGCTGTGAAAAGAGTCTGCTGGGATGCAGCTGCAACACATCTGGAGCCTGACTGACTCACATTGTGATCAGATCTCAGACAGATGTTGATACAGTGAAACATCACATTTTACTTTCACTGACCATTAAATTAATTTGTTCAAAGTGAAAACAAACGAACCAGAATGGAAACTAAGACTACTGGATTGCAGTTGTGTGCCACAGGTCAAGTTCCTGAGTTGTGGCTTTGACTAATGACCAGAACAGTTTCTGCAGAATATTATGATGTCACAGTGAAGATGACCCGTAGACTGTTTGGATATAAAATGTCATCACTGACATGTGTTTGTGAGGTCACTGTGACCTTCGACTACTCAAATCTTAACAAATCATCCTCGAGTCCAAGAAATAGTTTGTGCCAAATTTGAAGAAACTCTCTCCAGACATTCTTGAGATGTCATGTTTACGAGACCCGGACGAATGGACCGACCGACGACCCAAAAAACATGACGCCTGCGGGCACTGCTGTAGCTGGCATGAAGGCATAAAAATGAACACATCCATTATTTGGCACTGACTGTGAGAAGCTGCAGAAAGCCCAGGGATCATAAAACGTTGTTGTCCTCCGTGGAGCTACATCCGTCTTCAAATAGCATGAAAAGAAAACGCTCAAAGAACAATTACCTCAAGACTGAACTTCTGATTCTGGAGCAGATTTACTGAGTTTTCACTGATTAACCTGATCACAGATTAACGTGTCTCTCTTCACGTTCTGAAACAATTAGTAGCTCGCTCTGAAAGTAATCTCGAGGGGAAAATAATGAAAATGCTTCCTCCACTAAGAATTCCCCTGACAGTTTTGAGTTTAATCATATTTAACAGCTTGCCTTTAAAAGATCTGCGTGTTTACTGCACATCAATAGTCAAGTGATTCATTCCATACAATTTATAAATTAATTCATTATTTGCTTTCTTTTAAAGCAGATAACACCTGATCAAATGATCAAACCAGATTTTACCGGAGACGTTAATCATCATAAAATGTGTTGGAAGATAAAACATGTCTTAATTATCGTCATTACACGTCAGAGGATATTTTAGGTCCTTTTAAAAAGAGAGTCTGTGGCAACTGAAGCTTGTTCTGCATCAGATGTTCAGCTCAATACTGTCACCACAACCTGGTCCTGATGTCACCTGTCCATTTACCAGCCTTCATAAATTAAAGTGGAATAACATCTCCGGACACACACTGTGTTCACAGAGCTGACGACAATGATGACTTCTGTGTATCTGCATGACACAGCGGTTCAGAGAGAGAGAGGAGAGAGTGTGTTCTGTCCTGATAAGTCCTCTCTCCTCCACACTAACAATGGGTATCAGGCCGTCCTCGCTCAGACCTGACATCACCACCAATCTGTCCTTTGTCTCATGTGACACGGGTGGTGTACAGGAAGAGAGAAGGGACACATACATCTGATGATCACAGACAGCTGAATGAGGCAGAAATAACTTAAAAGATGAGACAAAAGTCCTGCAGGAGAAAAGACTTTCTCCTTCAATTCAGATGTCAGCGGTGACTTGATGTTCACGTCGGCTGCAGGCTTGTTACAGACACTCCCTGAGGTACCGGCACCACGAATAACCACATTTCACTGAATTCGTCTGAACTGTCGCTGCCTTTATCTCCCAGTAAAACTTCTGGATTATATTGTACTGTATGTTGATCTCTGCCCTCCACACACGGACCTGCACATGAGTCATTTCAGGTGGTGGCAAATCAGCCCCAGACTCCCTTAAGAAATCACAGACTTTTGTGAGTTTTTGAGTTCGAGGAACTTTATAATCTTTGTGAACTTTGTCTGTGACAAATTCTTTATCATCTGTCCCCTCTTGTCTATTCGGCAAATGTGAAACAATAAGTTTTACTGTCGGTATGTCTCTGCTGATGCAGATCAGCTTCACAGATGGATGCAACACACTCAGTTGCAAACACAGTTATTTCTTACTGTATCATTCATTTCCCACCCTGATGCTTTCATTTTTACAGTTTTATTGTATAATGCATCTTTTGACAACTAAATTTGACAACCTACATTTGACATCAGCATGAAACACATATGTGTGACTCACTCTTGAAGGCCGGGTACATGGGGACGATGTTGGTGATGAGCGAAGCGTCGTATCTGGACTCTGAAGACGACGCCAGCTCTGTCAGTAAAACCACAGGATTGACAGAAACTCGTATTATTCACTGAGTTTATGTGTCGAGAAAGGATCGTGTTAAATGTTGGAGTATAAACACCGCTCTCCTGGCGTCCTGCAGGTGTACCTGGGGGGAACAGGAAGCCGTAGGTGAGCTGGTTGTTCTGGCTGTAGGTGGTGCAGCTCTGACTGTGATCAGCTGAGACTCTGGAGTCGACTCGGATACACTGAACACCGGGCGAAACATCTGGAACAGGGGTCAAGTCCTCCTGAGAGACAAAACGAGTTTGATATATTTTGGCTTTCACGTCATGTCGGATAAAATGCATCGTAAATAAACCTGAGCTGATGTGGTGAAGGAGAAGGAATGAAACACACAAACAAAGAGAGCAGTGTATCGTTCTGAAGCAGACAAAAACAAGTCGGTGCTCCTGTTTCCATGTCGTGTGTGTGTTTATGTGCAGGTATTCACTGATGATGGCGTGTAGTTACGTGTCCGACGTGTGAGCAGCTGCACCTCGTAAACCTGCAGCCTGCTCCCGTGGCACACGTGTGTTCAGACACACGGTCTGTGTTCGCCGGTGTTATCGGACATGTTTGTGTTTGTGTTTGCGTGTTTGTGCAGCTCCGTCATGTTCTAACACGCGACCGCTCCGTCGTTAACGTCGGCCTGCATCACAGTTTTACAACCTGACATGCAGTTTAACGACATGAGAGAGTCGGGAGCTGGATGCGGTCGGGGGGGGGGGGATACACAAACTGTTCTGTTTTGAAAGCGGTAACAGAAAAACAAACAAAAAGCAGCTGGAGACCGGCGATGATAAACTCATCCGCAACCGATGTTTGACTGCTGCTTGATGGAGACGGATGGAAACTATTTCCGTCCCCGCGGCCTGAACTTCAACGAGCGTCGTAGCACATGTTTAATTTTTCCACCACAGCCGTTTAAACACCCGCGACTACTGCAGACATCACACGCAGGGTGTAGTGAGTGACACTGATTGCATCCGTTTCATCGCAGACAAAAACCAGATGTCAGAGGATGTGAGTGTTTTTTAGCCAGTGTGAATGAGGAACACATGCGCATTCAAAGAACATCTGAGGTGAAAAACATTGTTGTTAAAAATTAAAACCCTGAAAACAAATAATACGTCATCATAAATGTTTCACCCTTTGAAAACAGAGCTCCCGGGGGCGGCCACCTAACGATCGATCTAACATAGAAACCATAATAGCTAGAGCAGTTGTTGTTTTTCGCAGCAGGAAGCAAAGACGTTCATCTTCCGCTTAATGACGCTGAAGGTGTGCAATGACATCGTGACGTCCGTGACACAAGCTGCAAAACGTGGTGAAAACGAGTGAGGCAGAGAGGCAGGTCGGTAGATGTCAGAGAGAGATTTGAGAGAAATAGTAGTTTTATCATTGTGTATTTTGTAGTTATGATAAAAGTGTGTGAGCATATTGAAGATTAGAAGATTCTCCATGAAATTACATCAGAAGAAGCAAAATACCAACGTAGGCACTACTCATAAAAAAACATAGGTCCACACTTGGTCATTGTAGCATGATAGTCCACTGATGGTAGACTAGGGGTGTGTGTGAGTGTGTCTGTGTGTGTGAGTGTGTGTGTGTGTGTGTGTGTGTGTGTGTGTGTGTGTGTGTGTGTGTGTGTGTGTGTGTGTGTGTGTGCGTACCTGTCGTGGCAGTGTGTATGCTGTCCACAGAGGCATGGCGAGCTCTTTGCTGTAGCCGCTGATGAACTCCACATGATGAAGCAAACTGTACTGAGTGTCAAACATCACGGCTGGACGACCAAACGGGAGGTGTGTATTGTCTGCACACACACACACACACACACACACACACACATGTCAGTTAAGTCCCAGTAACACCAAACCTGAGAGAGGATAACGTTTCAACAAAGAGGCCAAAAACCATCCAAAAGCTTTACACTTTCACATTTACTCGTGTTGTTACTAAAACTGCTGCTGCAGCTTTTAGAGTGGAAACATTTGGACGACACTTCCTCAGCTGTCCCGACAAACATCTGATCAGTGTTTGGAGACACGTACTGTAAGCGTAGATCCCGTCTGGTGCAGGAGTGAAGGCTTCGATGATCTCCTCCACTTTGTTCTGTAACACAGAAACACATTCTGATGGATGAATACCGTCTACTCAGCTCAGGTTTTTGTTGCGTGCGGCGCCACCGTCCTCCTCTGACCTCGTCATCGCAGCTGCAGCCCAGGTCGTGGGTCAGAGCGGCGTCGGAGTCAGACGCCAGTGACGGTGACGTCACTTCCTCTGGCATGCTCGGGTGGTGCGGCGGCTCTTTGAGCATGGCGTTCAAGCTGCCGTGTGTCCCGTTGTTCGGGGCCGGCTTCAAGCCCAACAGGTCTGAGACAGGAGGAGAAACAGTCAGGAATGCATTGACCAGGTTCAGTTTGTTATGTTGCTGTAAAGAAAAGGTTTAGATCTCTGTTAACACATGAAGATATCATCATCAGCTAATCGAGTCATGATTTCTGGAAAGAGAAACATATTTTTTAGCCTTTTTTAGTCTCTTTAAACTACGTCAAAGCATTACAGACAGATCATAATGTTCTCACCACACATGACGTTGTATAATTCTATATTTTCAAATTCTGGCACTCTTTTCTTAAACTTGAAGCTCGGTCCGTGACCCATGAATATGGTCTGCATGAGGAGAAAAAAGAAAAGCACACATTAAATATATATATTCTCTTCTATATCAGCGTTAAACCTGCATTAAAATGAAGCCTACGCTACCCTCATGCTGGTTATCTTGTTGTCAAAGCCGTGGTCACCAAAGAAACCACAGCGAGTCCTCAGTTTCTCCGGCATTTTCCTGAAGCAAACACAAAAGAAATGTAAACAACTGAAAACAATCAAATGTTTCAGCATCCTTAATTTATTAAAAAATATAAAAACAACTCCAGAATATGACAGCATGTTGCAATGGAGATTAAACTCGGACGTGATCGGACACTGAGGTGGAGAAAGTGTCGTTCTGTGTCCGGTGCATCTACGAGGTCGTGGCTGTTACCTGGCGATGTGCCACTTCCTCTCCATCAGCAGGTGGACGTCCTCGATCCTGCGGTTGTTGGCGTAGTGAAGCCTCTTGGGTAAATGCTGCTTCAGGTACGGCTTGAAGTGCTGAGTCGGCATTTTACACTGCAACAAGGAGGTTTAAAGGTGAATCACCTGATCTGACCTCACACACACACGGGACAGTTGGAGAAATGAAAAAAATGATCCGGTTGTGGTTCTGTCGTACTCACAGTGAGGTTTGCCACCACGACTTTTGGGTCGTCTGTGAAAGAAAATATAAAATCAAAATGAAAACCCGTCTGATCTTTTTAAATCATCAGGCTTGCTGTCAGTCTCGTCTTACATGTGGTGGATTTGGGGTCGCGGGGTCGTATTCTGCCCAGCGAGCCGGGGATCAGCGTGATCTCGTCTATGTTGAGCGGGTAGCTGCTGAGAAACTCGGTCCGATCACAGTGAGCCTCCTCCATACCTGAGAGACACAGAGGACAGCCACGGTGTGTTTTTAATGCGTCAAGATTTGGATGTATTCTACGTTTTTAACGTCTGAGTGGAGTTCAGCGCAGAAACTTCTTCATCAATCGGGCCAACTGAACCCACATGAAGCTGCCAGAGATATAACCAACACAAAGTGTTACAGAGAACATGGCGGTCGTACCGTGGTCTCCTACGATGATGACGTTGACGCAGCGATGCAGGTTCATCTGCTTCAGACCGTTCATCAGCTGACCGATGATGTTATCGATCTCCCTCAGAGGGTTATCCAGCTGCACACACAGGAATAAGAAACATTAGGAACATAACGATTGACTGATGTGATGAAGCACGTCTTCACACTCACCTCACTGCTGAGCGGTCCCAGCCGATGTCCGAAGGTGTCGGGCTGCTCTGAGTGGACGGCGTAGACGTACGGCCTGAAGAGAGACGACACGTAATCATGATTTATAACGAAGACGGAGAAAGTACAGCTGAAGTTTTCCGATGTTTTATGAGGGTGTGTGATTAAATATGCTCTGATTTGCTGAATGTCCAGAGAAGACATCTGAACAAAAATACCTAATAATAATAAATAAAACACCTAAATGTTGTTTTGGACATTTTCTCTCCTCTTCTCTGAAAGAAGACGAACCAGCAAAATAGGCCAAAATCTCTAAACTGACCACTGCATGAAACATGTAGTTGTTCCCTGTCGTGTCTCCTCTAATCAGTCAGGCGTGGGAGCATTTTGAGGTCACCATGATGATGAAACCCTCAGCTGAGTTTGTTGTTTCTGGCAGAGAGCGTCTCACTTCGACCCACAGAGAACCGAGGAACATTAAAAAACCTTCCCAGCTAGCTGCTCTGTAAAAACACTCATCAGCTCGTGACCCCTTCACTGACCCGGCTGCTGCTCGACACTAAAAACAGCTTTTATCTTCAAGTCCTCGAGACACACTCAACCAACTCACCGGCTAAATATAAAACACACAGAACTTCCTACAAGCCCATGCAAGGGTGACAATAATCTCTGAGATTGTCGACATGTAACAGAGGTTGTACATCATTTCAGTTAAAGCTGCAGAAGACCACGACTTGTTTATGCATCGAGACATACAGCGCAGCACTCAGCCGTCACTTAGACCTTCACATGAGTCTGACAAGTTTCAGTCCAGCGGAGAATAAGAACTCAGCAACGTATAAAAAGTGAAATGACATCTGGAAAGTGAGCACGTGTGTTTCAGTAGAAGTTGTTCAAACTTGTAAACTTGACTGACGTCACCTGTCAGAGGATAAACGAGGCCTCAGGTGACCTCGACTGCTTCAGGGAAGAGATGAAGCAGCAGAGGAGAACATGGAGGGGGAGTGAGAGCAAGAAGAGGAGGAGGAGGAAGGTGAACCTGCACAACCTCTATAAGAGAAACTCATATGATAGATGTGTATTGCTTTGGTGGAGAGTTTTGAGAAGAGAGAACCGCATTCATCTTAGCTCCAGCAGCCTGGTGTTGTGTATAACATGTCGATCTTTCACCTGCTTTTCCTGCATCATCAGAGAGCTCAACGGCCACCAGACCCCAGTCACAAAACACTGTATTTAACTCAAAACACTGAGAGAAAAGAAAGATTTACCTCTCGTCGTCAGGCAGGTGCAGCCAGCGCAGGATGGTCAGGATCCTCCTCTCCAGAGGAATCACCCTGGAAACAAAACATGGTGACGGATGATTTCAGAAGGAGGAATAAAAGTGAACTACACGACACAAATAATTCATTTCTGGGTACAAAGAACCACCTGAGAACATAAAGCTGATCCGTCTGTAACCGTGTGTGTGTGTGTGCAACATGTCGACAGTAGCCGATCAGCATCAACACATCAGTGTATGAAGATATTGTGTCTCTATTTAAGTATTTTTTATGCTCAGTGCTTCGACAGGTCGGAGCTTCAGCCGCTGTGAGTCTTCAATGGCCGCTGTTGTGACCGAGTGTGTCGAGCTATTGTCTTCTGTGTGTGTGTGTGTGTGTGTGTGTGTGTGTGTGTGTGTGTGTGTGAGGCCATTGTCAGTCAGTCTCAGGATGTGACGAGCGCTCGGCCTCTCTTCCCCTCGTGATCATTATGTCATGGACGTGCAGATGTTTGCTGAAACTAATCCGTCCGTGCCGTCAGTTAAACTGAAATAAAGACTTCAAGCAGCTTTACTCCAGTGATGGCATTGTAATATCAACTAATGAAAAAGGGGAATTAATTCTTAACAACAATAAGCCATAATGTAGATTTTGATTAGATGTGTACAAGTTTTCTACGTGTTGTTTCAGATTTCACAAAACAGCCTGAAAACGCTTCAGTGGACTGAAAACTGGAACATTTGTCCAAGTTGCCCTCGTCAGTGTAAACATGACCTGAAGTTTAGTGTGCGGGTGTCTCTCAGCGCTCTACGTCTGTTTCAGAAACACACAAAGTGAAGTTAACCCAAACTCCTGGCAACATAAACACACAATGACCCACGCTGTTTGCCTTCATGATCTCTGCTCCGTCTCACAGGTATCATGAGTTACCGGTGCGGCGCTGCGTTCAGTGTCTGAAGCTAATGAGAAATATTCCAGTACTAACTTAAGTACCAAGGCCAGAAGAAAGTGCCTGCTTTCACTCCTTGTTCCTCTGATGTGACCCAGATCTGAAACACAGGAAAGAAGGAACGTCACCAGAAGTAGACGTTAGCACACAAAATCCCACGATGCAATGCTTCACCTTTGCTCCTGAGATCATACTGTTGCAGTAAACCTTTTTTTTCTCAGTTACAATAAGTCAATAAACTGTTTTGCACTGAACATTCAAGCATTTGTGAAGTTGTATACAACCTGAAATCAAGTGTAATCTGAAAAAAATGCCTCCAGTGATGTCACTCAGTGACAAAGTTGCATTGTGGGTAATGTAGGCTGTGCAGGTTGTGAAAGGAGTCCACTGAGTCGCGTTGTTGGACTCACTATGAACATATCGATGCAGCACAATCAGAGACGTCACCTGTTTTATTCAACACGTTCTTCTTCCTTTTCAAAACCTGACGCCTACATTACCCACAATGCCACTGAGCATAAAATCTCATCAGTCTTCCCATGTGATTCAGAGAAAGATGTCAAATAATAGCATTTTGAAGAGTGAAGCTCTTCATAAAAAGTTTCTCAGCTGGTCTCCAGGAAGTGAAACTGGACTGTGTTCACTCACCGGCTGTCCGCCCCACCAGCGATGGTTCAGCTTCTCTCTGGTCCGCAGGCTGAAGGTGGCGTTGAACACCGGGTCGTGCATGGTGTTACCCACAATCCCATGGGACTCTGGGTACAGACCCTGCAGGGAGAGAGCAACATCACTCCGGTTATTTCTTCCATGTCAGGTGTAAAACATATAAACAGCCCTGCTTCACTGTTTCTTTTAGCTCTACAAGATATAAAACAGTCATTGCGACATCGGCCAGCTCACTTACTGTGGCTAGTGTGTATAAATTTGGGAAGGTCTTTGTCGGGTAGACTGGTCGCATGTAAGGAGCTGACGTACCACACGTTCCTGAGAGCAAACAGATGTTAACAAGTCACCATTAAACTTATATTTTAGACACAAAGATCAAAACCTGCATTAGATGTCACAACACAAATCTGGACTTAAAGAAGAGAAGGTAAAGAAGACGTACTGAGTTTATGTATGTTGGGGATGACGGTCTTGCCCTTCTTCAGGTAGGAGGCTCTGAAGCCGTCGACAGACAGCATGATGAGAGGAGGACGGATGAAGCTGCGGGATGTAAAAACAAAACGTTAAAAGTTCTTTAACTTTTCTCTGGAACGAAGGAAATGTAAATCATAAAAGGAGATTTGATCAGCTGGAGATCGTCCTCCATTTTACATTTCTGCAAACCAGATACGTTCACGTCAAATGAACCATATCAACGTCAAAATACGTGTCAGGAGGTGGAGGGGAGGGTTGGTGCAAGGAAAGGCTGTGTTTCAACATTTGTAAGCGTGACACCACTGGATATTTCTAATAATATCTCGTTTCCAGCCGTGCAAAGCACGTAAACCACAGCATGTTTTGTATTAGTAACACGCTCGTATGTTGGATTGTTGTTGAGTTGGACGTCAGGTTCAGACTCACCCTGCAGGACATTCAGCACTCTTGATCTCCTCACAGTCTCCTTGCACCCATGAAGTCTCACCTGACATGGAAACAGCAGCACAGAGTCGTTACCTAACTCCACGCCCGTTCATTCTCTATGTCTCATTGTTCTGTAGTGAAGAGTAAATGTGTTAGGATAAGCACCTTTGCAGAGTGACTTGTAGTTGGAGCAGCAGTCTCCTCTCTCCAGACAGTCCTCTGAGCAGTGGCAGGCGTGGTCATCGTTCCTCTCCTTCCCACAGCGATCCTGAGTGCACTCGAAGCCTCCATCTGACAACACACAGGAGAATATATCGGTTTAATTCAGTAAAAAACCCGTTAATGAGGCTGGCGACAACACGAAAACCTCCAGGGATTAATAACTTGAGCTGGGGCAGGCACCTACAGTCTGTCACAAATTAGCCGACCTTGTAAAATAATCCTCTGCAGTAGCTCACGGTGGCAGCGTTCATGAGCTACACTCGTCAGACTTTGGAAACTGTCCCAGCGTTCTTTGCTTAATGTTTTCAAGCTGAAGCTGCGACTGTGTTCTCTCCACCCGGGCCAAGATCTAAATTAGCATCAGATGGAAATCAGCATTTTGCCTCTTAGACATCTGTGTTCCAGCAGAAAGCACTTATCACGTTGTAGAGTTAGCCCTCGAGGTGTTGGAGCTACTACTGCTGTGTACGACTCCAAATAAATTCAATAATAGATATATAACTCCACGACTGCTTACTGTTACTGATATATTAAGAGTGGCAGCATCAATACGTGTACAAAATGTGTTAATGAGCATGAAAACAGTCCCTTGGCTGATCCACTTAAGACATTTTTAAGGACAGAAAACGCAGCTCTTTGCAGAATAGTCATATTTTGGCAAGGGTAAACCCGTCAGACTGACCTGTTTTCAGGCAGTGCTCGTCGAAGTCGGAGCAGCAGCTGTAGTAGGTTTTACACAGATTGTCACACCTGCATCCTGGAGGTTTGGCCTCCTCCAGCTCGAAGCACCTCCCCTTGCAGGAGCCCGCTGAGCTGACCCACTCTGAGACGACTGGAGGAGGAGAGAGCCACGGTTAGACAAAACTCACAAGTGTAAACGACGGTTCATTCAGAGTTCACTTTAACGCACGATGACACAGTGAGTCAAGTGGCTGATTTAACACATGAAACAAACAAGTGGTTTTTGTCCACTTCGGTTTGGTTTGTGGTGGTTTTCTGCCAGATACTCTCAATCCTGAGACGTCAGAGCATTGATGAATGCACCAAAATGGTCCCTGCTCACGTGTGATGATGACATAATTAAATAAAAACATCTAAATGTCGCTGTGATGGTTCGAAGTCTCTGCAGATTATAGCACAATGAGTTTTAATTCCACACTGAAATACATTCAAACCAGCGACTGGAACAATATCTACAGCACGGCCTGGGTGACAGTTTGCAGAAAGCATTCGTGCGCACAGAAGAAAATGCTCCACTTTTTCGCTTTCTCTAAAGTGGGTTTGGATGTTAGTTACCACGGCAACAATAGAAGCTTCCAAGCATTCGGGTCAGCACCAACAAAAATAACAGAAAATCCCTCTCGTCTCACCTTTAGTGTGAGGCGGCGGGTTGTCTCCTCCGTCTGGTCGACTGGCTTGAAAAACATAAGCTCTGCTGACGTCAGTACTCCACAGACAGAACACAACCACTACCTGCAGGAGGACGCAGACAAAAACATACATTAAAAGATTTATTAACATGTTTATCGACTCCATTTAAGGGGAAATCTCCTGCAGGTCAAAGGTCAGGCTCAGCAGCAGCTCTGAGGCGAGGACAGCTTCAGTCCGACCAGAATAGAGCCTGTGAAGATGGTCTCTGTGCCACCGTGTTGCCCTAACTAGGAGTTCGTCTTCTCCTCCTCTGAGACACATTCATGTTCACATCTCACCAGTGGGGTCAGAGGTCAACGGGCAGCCAGGAAGACCTGAGTGTGTCCGTCTCTTTTATAGCCTACTGCAGATAAAGGTTCAGTTCTCACACAATGTGCTGCACAGAGCCGGTTTATGTTCAGTGGGCCGAGGTCTAAACTGCTTCACAGAAACAAACCGGTGGAGCTCAACTGTGAAACTAACCTGTACGCAAAGATCAGGAAGAAAAGCTTCTGAGGTCAACGTCACGTTATTGTCAGAATAAAATCTTCTAGGTATCAGATCAGTAATGGGGGGAGGAAGTGGCTTCAAACATGGAAAATAATCAAATTCAGTCAGTAATAAAACACCTCCAGCCTCACAGAGTAACATCTTCAGATCCGACCACTGAAGCTGAACCTTTCTTCACATTTAAGGACGCGATCGAACAGAAAACACAGATGATCTGCAGCGTTGAGTCTGCAGGTGAGCTCACTGAGTCCTGTCGTGTCGGAGTTTGTTACACGTTGACTTGAACAGAAAAGGTGAAGCTTTTGCTCACTTTATGATTATTTCAAACATCGTTGTTTCCCGTCTTTGCACCCATTAAGTTGTCTTGAGGAGATTTCAAAACATCAAGCTATAAATGATGTACTGTATCATGATATAGACTAAAAATACTGCAGTAGTATTTTAAGTATCTCCTCGTCTGTGAGAATCTGTGATAATAACAGCCACGTTCTTCATGAGTCGTTCCTGATTAAGTAATTAGAAATGAATGAGTCGTTACCAGTTTGTAACTCACAGTTAATCATTAGTTACTCTTCTTGTTCTCACACATCATACTGAGTAGTTTCTTCATTACATCATGATTACTTCACTATTGTTTACGCTTCAGAAACAATCATGATGGAGGAGAAGACTCATCATCTGCTACAGTCCTTTAATCAGAGTTATTCAGGAACTACTAATTAACAGTTCGTTAACTGTTAAATCTCCACTCTGGCAGCTCCTCCAGCCTGATTTATAAAAACATTTTGTCGCTTAAAACATGAAGAAAGATAGATTTTTTTAGTTGCTGTTGACAGTAGTTACTGTACTAAATTATCCTCTTTGATTCCAGAAAATAATTTTCACATTCCTGTCCTGCAAATTGGTGAATTTTTGGAATGAAAAAACACCTTTTTGCATATTTACACATGAAATTTCTGATACTGGCTCAAACCAGAGAGGAGAGAGCGCTCTGAACATCTCAGTGAGCAACATTCTCACTTGAATATTTCACTTTTACATGATTTTGGCCAGAGCGCTGCATGTATACTGCAGTATTAAAGGATAAGTTCACCCTAAAATGTCGTGGTTACACTTTCAGCATCATCATCACAATCAGCTGTAGGATTATATGGAGGACAGCAGCTGAGAGCGCCTGTCTGACAATTAGATAAATGTCCTAATAATATCTATATGATAGAAAGCTTCAGTCTGCCTGCCTGTCTCCAACTTTAAAGGAACACTTCACCCAAAAATGAAAATTCAGTCATTATCTCAAAGAGTCAGTTGAAGTTTCATCGTCCACAAAACATTTCTGGAGCTTCTGTGTTGCAGACATTCTCCTTAACAACTGAAGCAGCTTTAAAAATGTAGGAAAAACACTGAACAAAAACCCAAACTGGTGTAATCCAAGTCCCCGAGATCCCAAATTAATTTGAAAAGACGTCATTTACACCCTTTATTAAAGCTTAAATCTTCACTGTAGCTGCTAAAATAAAAGTGTCGAGACTGTCTTTTTAGAAAATCAGTTTGGGATCTGAAGCGGTCTGGAGACTTGGATTACGCTGGTCGAGCTGTATGGAGCCATTTTTTTTAAGTCTCCAGCTGCTTCAGATGTTTCGAAGAATCCTGCAACGCTGTTTTGATGTGAAGCTCCAGAAATGTTCACCCGACTGTCCATCAGCACGAGGCTGAGCAGAGGATGACTGGATGATCATCTTTGGGTGAACTGCTCCTTTAAGGTTGGAGCTAAATCACTGAGACTCTTTGATGATGAGGACAGTAAACATCTGATCTTATTCATCAGAAATGACAGACAGGTGTTCAAATAACCCTCCAGTTATCGATGATGATGATGATGATGATGATGCTGACAGTGTGACCATTAACCTTTTGTTTACCTCTACCTCCCCCAGGTAAACAAACCTGTGTGACTGTTGACAATGAGCTGTGAATCATCATCATCATCATCACACCTCATCTCGTCCCCCGTCACTCCTGCTCTATAATTCATACAGACTTATGTAATCTCCTCTCTCTCTCTCTCCCTCTCTCTCTCTCTCTCTCTCTCTCTCTCTTAAGAAGGTAAAGCTTCCACATTTCGTGGCTCGTGTTGATGCGAGTCAAAGTGCAGTTTTCTCTCGCTCACAGGTCGATACATCTATTCTGCAAGAGCGCAGAGAGGAAGGGAGGAGGAGGAGGAGGAGGGGGGGGAGAGCTGGGAAACACCAAAATGAACGCTAAAAACGAAGCGACACGAGAGACAGGAGGGAATAAAACACAACAGAGACACAACTGTCACGGTCTTACCTACCAAATTTCCCAGTTGCATGGTCCAAGCAGCGAATCTACTTTTGGCATTCCCCCTGAAAAAAACCGAAAGCTCAGAATTGTAGCCAAACGTCCGGTAGAGTCTCCACTGTGCGCCTCTGCGGATCGATGGAGCAGAGGGTCCAACTCTCCCTCTCTCTCTCTCTCTCTCTCTCCAGTTGTTTGCCTTTGCTTTGCCTCTGCCTCTCTCGGTCTCGGGCCAATGCGCATGAAGTAATGGTGACAGCTGCGCTCTGGTACAAGAGTGCGTCAGGTCGGGGTGACGCTCCGGAGTCCAACACAGTCAGCAGCACTGAACCGCTCACCCAGAGAGAGAGGGAGAGAGAGAGAGGGAGAGGGAGAGAGGGAGAGAGAGAGAGGGAGAGAGGGAGAGAGAGAGAGAGAGGGGCACTCTGAGGGAGAAGAGGGGTTGTATAATGTCCAATGTTCAGTCTTAAAGGAGCATTTTGGGGAGACTTGCTGTGGACACACAGTGGACCTGACCTCTGACTGTTATTAAGGTTTTGTCTGTTTATGAGTGAAATACAAACCTGAAACTCTGCACACACGTCTGATATTGAGCAAAGATGTCAGAACATTTCATCACAAAAACTGTTTTGATTTTTTTTCAGAGGAAAGTTGCAGCAACATTGTGAGTCAGCGCTGACAGAACCGGGCCTATACGCTCACTGATGAAATACTTTAACTGACACGGCAGAAAAACAAACGAGCCGAAGGAAATTTTTAAACCCAATCACCAGAATAAATGCTGGCTAAGTAGTTTTCCTGCAAAACCAAAGATTAGAAATAATAAAACTGGACGTTTACTTTACGTTGAATTTTCTGTTTCTCTCTCGTCACAGCGCTGTGCTCGTCCTCGGTTTGGGTTTAGGCACAAAAACCACGTGGTTCGAGTCAGGAAGGCCTCATGGTTTGACTTAAAGTTAAAGCGTTGGTCGTTACAATCACAGATGGAGATGGTCTCACTAACCCTTGAAAAATAGCCGGTTTCGTCGCCACAAAAACAGCTGGAAATGTCTCCAGATGTCCTTAAAAATATCCAGCAGTGAGACTCGGACTGCAGTTTCGAGTTTGCAGCATTTGTAAATGTAACACCACTGGATATTCTCACGGCAGCTGAGGACATTTCCAGCCATATTTGTGTCTTCAAGGAGACTTTGGGACATTTCCAGTCGTGTTCTCGGAGACCAAGAAGAGGCCTTTCCAGCCAAACCATGATGAAAAAGATCCAGCTCTCCAGCCTCGGTGGCTGTAATAACACCACTGTCTCCTCCACCCTCTGATGTGAAAGTCAGCTAATAATCATACATTGTGAACCTGATACAACACGTTTGGTACAAATATCAACCTTGAGAGTACCTGTGCTCTGCAGAAACATTAACTGCTCACATTACATCCTGGTCCTGGGGACATTTCCAGTCTTGTTTTCAGAAACCAAAACCAGATATTTTTCAGGGGAAGTCTGGCCGTCTCCAGCCATGTGTGTGGTGACAACAGAGGCATCTTCAGCCAAACCGTGATGTTTTCCTAAACCTAACCAGGTGGTTTTTGTGCCTTAACCCGGCTGGAGCAGAAGCACAGCGTTGTGACGTTCGACTCAAACAAACATAAAGTAGCAACATAAAGAAACGTCAGCTTATCTGTGGTTTTGCAGAAACACAGCATTTATTCTGGTGACTTTGTTGTGCTATGTCGTGGGACAGGAAGTTCAGAGACATAAGCGGAAATGGAACGAAGAAAAAAAGGTCGAGCTGCAGGTTAGCAGGTCGTGAAATCAATAAACACGCTCCGTAACTTCTCCGAGGTGAACGATACCTGCAGCCTGCTGCGAGCTCTCAGCCAGCGGAGCTGTGAGAGACATGTGAACATCTCACTGTTTTCCTCTGTCAACACCGAGACAAAGACGTCCCGCTGCGAGCAGAGCTCTCCTGTTCAAAGTTGTCTCTGCAGCAGATAAATACATCAGCGAGAGCTCTCTGCGAGGCAGCTATCAGTCCTCGCTTTATGTTTGTCTTCTCTGTGATTTGGGTGAATACCGCAGAAAGCCACAACTTCTTCTCTCAGTGCTGCTATCAAAACACATCAGGGTTTTTCTGAAAGGCTGCGCTCTGCCGGGAACATTTTGTTCATGGGGGGTGGGGGGGGGAGCGGACAAATCTCTGAGCTTTGAAAGTGATCTGTACATCCATCACCTCGGGGGAAACATCCTCGTCTTACAAAGACCACACACGTATATAAACATTCACATATGTAAGGGCACACACACAGAGGACGCAGAGAGATTCAGAGGCATGAACACAAAATACAAAAGATTTCAAGAGATTCGTTGGGCTGAGCTGTGCGCACACACACACACACACACACACACACACACACACACACACACACACTGCCCCTGGCACAGATTACCTTGCATAAGCCACAAAACAATCTGATTGGCCAGTGTGTCCCCCAGCACCTGAGGCCGTGCTTAGCCGACTGATCCTGGCAGGAGGTCAGGCTGCGGCTTGAGTTTCAGCGCACCTGGCCTCTGTGGACAGGTACGCTCCGGGCCTCTGTGGACAGGTACGCTCCGGGACTCTGTGGACAGGTACGCTCCGGGAGGCGCTCATCAACAGCTTCACTCTTTAAGGGATAACTTCACCCCAACATTTAAATACAGTCATTATCCACTCAGCTCCTCGTCGATGGAAAGTCCAACAGGATCACCAGAATAAATGTGAGCTGAGTGCATCTCTGCAAACCCAGATGAGTCAGATGAGGTTGAATTTTCTATTTCTCCCCTTGTCACAATGCTGTGCTTATGCTCTGGTTAGGTTCAGGCAGAAAAACCACTTGGTTATTGTTAGAAAAACATCAATGTTTGGCTTAAAATATCTGTTTTTGGAGACGGTCCAAGCCCCAACAGCTTGATATGTCCCCACGGGTCCTTAAAAATATCCAGTGGACTTGAACTGCAGCCTGCTGTTTGGCAGACTTGTTGGCTTGTAAGTTAGGGTGAAGTTTCATCATCCTCCTAAACAACTGACGTAGATGGCGACTTGTTTTAGAATATAAAAAAACATACAATGGCTCCATACAGCTCGTCTGGTGTAATCCAAGTGTCCAGACGTGCAGGTTAAGCGAGCTAATGCTTTTAGCTTAGCAGATCTCAGGGATTCAGGAGACTTGAGGGGCTGAATGGAGCCATGTTACTGTGTTTTGGTTGTGTTCGATGTTTGATCAAAGCCCCGACACTGAGCAAAGTCAAGCTTCAGCCTGAGGATGAGCTTACACAGACTCTAAGCCTCCAGACCAGACTGACATCACAACAGCTCAGTTTTTGGCCGACTGAAAGTTGGCAAGAGGTGGTTTTGGAAATCCTGAAGCAGCCGTCCTATCGGCTGCCAGTTGCCTGGGGGGGGAAATACATCTTCACTTAGTTTTTATGAGGATACAAACAAGTCGTTCTCTGATGTAGTTTTATTGGTTTGAAGTACAACGTGTGCCCAGCGTGCACTTCCCTGAACCAGGAGCTCACTGAGGAACACATTTTAACACTGATCACTGAACGGATTGTGCCAACTCATCAGTGTCACTGACAAAACCACAAACGTTTTGCGTTGATCTGTCCGTCTCCAGATGAAAGTCCCTTCGTCGGCTCATCGTGCAGTTTGTTATTTTCTGATTCAACCATGAAAGACTGTAAAAAAGCAGAAACAACAGTGATGTAATAACAGACAGGCGGATGCTGAGTGCTTACATGTGCAGAGTTTTGTACTGAACCAACAACAAACTGAAACAAACCTGCTCCTCAAGATGTTAGCGTGACTGCTTTAGCATCGGATACATCGATGAAAGACGAGCAAGAGTCTTGTTTTGATGTTTTCGCTCATCTCTCAACTGACTTCAGTAAGAGTTTGATTTACCATCTGGCTCTGCCGGTGGTAGCGCTCTCCTACTGTCGATCTGATTGGTTGAAGTTATCCTGTGATAGATGCTCAGAGGTGGTTAGTTACTTCAGCAGATGTTTCAGGTGTCTGTACTGTACCTGAGTATCTCTGAGACTTTCCCTCTCTACATCTGAACACAAACATCTGAACTTTCTCCTCCTCACATTCACTTTAGTTTGTTGCATTTGAGGGGAATTATGGATTATTGTTATTTGGCGTCATCGCACGGCGCCTTCCCAACATCACAAGACTGATGTCGACCTATCAGAGCACATCACGCACGGCAGACGCAGCGAGACGACACAAAGACGTAAAAGACGTAAAAGACGTGGACAGACAGAGAGGGAGGCTGGAATGGGGAGAAAAGGCGTGTTAGTGTCTCGTATCTGCAGAGAGTTTCTTATCTTCTCTCTTTGTTGCTGCTCGGGACGCTTTACCAACCCAACATGTGGCTATTTGACGTCCTGGGAATGAGACTCAACTATCAACTATCTTTGTGGTGCGTTCAGGAACAGCTGGGACAAATCCTACTGACTCTACCTTTAACTTTAATAGTCTTTGAATTATATTAATATGACGTGAGCTTCAGTTAGCTTTGACCACAAATGTCCTTCAGAGGGAGACTTTTTAAGTGCCTTCCCTTTTCCAGCGTATCTAGCGCTGTATTTCCAGGCAGTCTTGTGAAATGAAACCGTCTGGTTCCTCCTTTTCTTCTCACAGTTACGGCACTTTTAAGGCAGTTCTCTTGAAACCCATTTTGGTTCAAACCAAAGTTGAATCATCGGATCAGAAGATGTGTTGAAAATAACTGCTGTGTCTCTGATTCAAAAGTAAACGGTGTAGAAACTTAAAGAAGTCACGAGCAGTGAGAAGCAGACAGAGCAACATGTCATCGCTTCATCTTCACACTTCTGATGAACGTTCGTCCATTATTCACTCTGCTTTTTGCTCCTGCCTTCACCAGTGAACTGTTTCCGTCAGATTCTCTCACACACAACCTGATAAATGCATAATTCTGCAGTGAAATGTGCCTTTAATGACGCTGATTGCTGCTCCAGATGTATCACACACATACTCTCCTGCAGAGAGTTTGAAGTTCAGAGTAGGATAACGCTCAAGTACATTAACTCTGCTGACATTTGTGCATCGTAATTCAGGAGCCGTAATGTACTTTGGACAAAGTTAATATTTGTCTCAAACACACACCCACACTCACACACACACACACACACCCACACTCATACACACTCTCACACACACACACACACACACACACACACATGGACAGCGTGTTCCAGTGTTCACATGTCTCAATTAACATTAATCTCCCACACAGTGAAACGTTTGTGCACCCGATGAGCTTTTCTACAAAATCTGGTTTTTAATTTGAGATTGTTTGTCTTGATTTTTACTCAACACTAAAAGAAGAAGTACTCTCATTTCTTTCCATTTGTTTTTGTCTGAAGCTGACCTGGTTTGGGAATCAACAATGCAGGTAGTCTCAATACTTTGGGAGACACTCGCAGGTGTTTTTGTGGCGACCAAAACACAGGGAAGTTGGATCAAGTCCATCCGTTAGAGCGCTGACCGACAGGCATTTTAATCCAAACCATGATGTCTTCCTAAACCTAACCAGAGCATAAACACAACGTTGTGACAAGAGAGAAATAGAAAATTAAACCTAAACAAACATGAGTGGCAACATGAAGAAAAGTTGGTTACTATCGGGAAAAGCTCATGTCCGGCTTCCAACAGCAGATAAATGTCCCGACATCTCATTTAAAATATCTGGTGCTTTTCTGCTTACAAACGTTGAAACGCAGTCTCGAACTGTGGTCTCTTCCTTCTGGCATAATAATCATCTCATATAAACGTAACAAGGATGTAAAATGCTTCATGTCTTGTATTTATTCTGGTGATTGGGCTGAAACTCCAGAAGTCGAGAGGAGAAAGGAGGAAAGTCGTCACGGATATCATGTTGGGTGGAGAATCTCTCTCTTGTCTCTTCGCAGAGGGACTGAGGAGACTCTCCGTCAAGGTTTCTGGTGTGTTGTGTTACGTCTTATCACTGTTTTGATTCCTCGTGTCTCTTGTCCTTAATGGAGGGAACAGATGGGTGACGCAGGACGTTAAATCTGTTGCTGCAAACACTGTCTGCCTTTAAAAAGAAGTCTCTGGTTCGAGAAAGGCTGGATGAAGTTGTTCTTGACCTTCATGCTTCCAGTTGGCCCTGTGGAGCAGGTTTTCTTGTGACATTCAACTTTATCTATTAAGCAAAATGTTTCTGTCTCAGATGAATCCTTTGTGGTGAATCTTATCTCGGTCCATCAGGGTACAGTAGGTGGGCTGACCTCACAGTCACAAACACTGACAGTACAGTTGATAAACTGTTTTCTGGGGCACAAAAAGGACATTTGACCACCTGAACACTGGCGCTCCCTGTTGGTAACCTCCAGTACTAAACCGTAACAACAAACTGACTAGTTGTTAATATATGATCAGTGATGTTATGATATGTTTTCTGTCTGTCTGTCTTCCAGACTTCCTCCTCTAGTGTCTGTTGTTTGTCTCTGCAGTGGCCGGTGATCTCTCTCCATCCAGGGAGTTCACAGTTGCTTTTTTAATTCTGGGGCCACATTTACATTTGGACTAAAGGTCTAGAAGACAAACTGACTGAGGAACAAGAAGTTTGTGAGGAAAGACAAACTCTCAACATTGAATGTGTCAGCAGCTTTTCTCCAGCAGAGGGCAGCATCTTCCCTGTTACAGTTAACAGGAAGTGAGAGCTGCAGAAGAAGAGTCAGGAACGAGATGCACATGAAGTTTAAAGCAGGACTGTGAAGCTCTCAGAGGACGTATATGTCTTTAAATTACTATAACTTATAACTTCATATGTGAGTGATGCAGCACTGGAGACGTCCAGGTGTATCAAACAAACAAACCCAATCAATGATGAAATATAGACGTCATGTTGAAGGTTCGGTTTAACACTGTGTGTATTGACTGTGCTGCTCACAGTCCTGCTGCCGGTGAGCTTATTGATCCAAGAAATCAATGAGACGCCATCAAGCCGAGAAACATGATGCGTGATCAATGAATAAAAATGTCCGAGCAAATCCTCACAATCACTCAGACTTCAACCGCGAGCCACTGTTGGAAAATATCTTGTTGAACTAGCAGCTCTAGTGGAAGGTTTATAACATGGTTTGCTCAAGGGCACTGAGGGAGGACAGCGTTCAATGTGATGTTTCCAACATGATATCTGTAAATGTTTGCTTTCCACATTCAGTTTCCATGTGCAGAAGCTCAGTTCACCGCAGTGTACTTTATATCAGCAGGTGATAAACCAATTAATCTGGTAATTAATGACCCGTCTCACCTGATTTATGACCTCAGTCAACAGTTTCATAAAGCGTTTATAATCTTCTTCAAAAATAGACGATACAGCAGTGTGTATGTTTTAGAGCGTGGATATCTGTCAGGTCAGATCAGGATGTCCTCCCTGTCTCCGCCTTCTTGTCCAAATATGGTCACTTCTGGCTCCAAAAACCAGGACACAACGGCCATAGTGCCAAACTGGAGCCTTGTTTGTAAATGGTCAGACAGTAAATAGTTTGCTGGGTGTTTTTATTCCACCACTGGGCTGTGTCGCTCAGTGAAATGTTTATAGCAGGACAGTTGGACAGGAGGATCATTTATTTTTATTTAATGACAAGAAAACACAAAATCTGAGCGAAGTCTTGAATGTGAATCATGTGAAAAGTTTGAGCAGCAGCGGCGTCCAAGCAGGAACGATGTCACCTCCTGACAGTGACACATTCAGTTTATGGATGACAATAATCGCAGCACCTGTTATAAAGTCATACAGTTTATAACTGCTCCTCCTGAATGAATTTAATTCCCTCTAAGAGGCAAGTAAACAAATATACGAGGTGACTGTGAGGAGCTGGTGTGTCACGGGACCTTCAGAGCTCTGGGATCACTGTGTCAAAGGTGAAGAGACTTTGAAGTTTGTTTTAGTTTGGGTCTGTTGGTCGAATAGATCAGGACCCAAACGCTCTCATGTTAAAGACTCCTGATATGTGAACACAGACGCTCAGTGCTGAACAATGTATAGCTGTAACTTCTTGCAGCTGAGAACTAAGAACTGTTCTGGTTCTTTGTTGTTGTTGTTTTGGTTCCTGGATCTTCTGTGTTTCTCCGTCTTGTTGTCGTCGCCTGTATCTCTGTGCTGTTATCTTCAGTTTGAAGAAGCCGTGCTGGCAGCCTGACTCATGATCAGGAACTGAAACAGCAGCACTGATTGATCCCTGATCAGCTCTGATGTAACCAGTCAGGAATGTTCCTCCTGCAGACAGAACAGAATGTGGATCCATCAGCAGTGTGTTTACTCTGCGTGCTGTTGTTGTTGTTGTTGTTGTCCTTCTCAGCCACGTCGTCCAAATAACTCAGCTGACATGCATCAAAACACTGGAGATATATTCAAATAAACAGTGAACAGCATGGATAGACACACCTGAAGTCCTCTCTTCTTATTTGAACACCTTTCCTTAACAGCTGGAACTTTCTGATCGAACGTGAGGCTTTTAAAAAAGACGTACTTCTATCTGCACTGTATCGACTGATGGAAATCTCTGCTGCTCTTTCTCTTCGCCCATCAGAGCAGAAACGATCTTTGTGTTTCCTTTTCCTCTCCAGCTGCAGCCTCCTACAGTCTGCATGGCAACCAGGCTGCAGCTCAGGTACATTCATGCCCAACAGCTCTCCTTCAGACTTCACACGTCCGCCTGGTATTCAAACATTTGGTTGCTCAATGCAAGATTTTTATGGAGAAATCCTCCGTCTTATCACAAACTGTAGCTCCATGGAGTAAAATGTCAAACACAGATATTATTGATATGATTCAGCCTCGTCAGGAACAGTCAGTTCTGGTTCAGATGTTAAAAATAGAAACATCATCAAACATACAGCTCATTGTCTCGCCTCAGAGTTGAAGGTGAGGAAATGGTTTCGCAAGTCGAACAACCTGGAAGACTGCTTGAACTTTTAGTCCTCATTACGCACCGTTGTTATGCATCTTTCAGTTTGACCATGAAAGCAAGAGCTGTCTGTCAGTTATAAAAAATTAAAGCTCAGTTCTTCAGTTCAGGACTCGAGCTTTGAAACACTTTTTTCATTCTTCTTTTAAACAGTGGTGTATAGATTGTGGCGTATTGTTGGTGTTACTTGGCTATTTAAGAGAAGAAAGAAATCTGTTTGACATGTGTCTCCTCCTCCCTCCTGCTGAGGGTCACTCTGTTTGTTCAGGGGTTTAATATTTAGCTCACACACTCACCTTTTCTTTTTTCTAACCGGACAACTACGCTCGCTTTCAGATCTGTAAACACACACAGAGACAGATTTAACTGAGCAGCTGATTAAGGAAACTTTGGTACAGTAGCTGTCAGAGGGACAGAGTCTGTCTGTCTGTCTGTTTATATGAGCAGTTAAAGGATTCAACCTCAGCAGCTTTTCTTCTCTTAGTGACTGGATAAGCGACTGAGGAGAGATGGGACCTCGAACAGCAGGTAAGAAAGAAACTGCCTCAGTTTACATCCTGAACGCTAGAAACGCTTCAATGCAGATTATCAACATCACCAGAAAGAACTCAGGGGTCAGAGTCAAAAAGTTAAATGTGATTTGAATTTAGTCTCAAAAATCTCACCTAAAAGTTAAAATTCAGTCTTTATCTCCACGCTGATGTAAAGTCAGGTGAAGTCCACAAATCATTTCTGGAGCTTGACGGTAAAACAGAGTTGCAGCATTCTGCTGAACAACTGAAGCAGCTGGAGACTTGATTTAAAACAGAAGAACAATCCAAGTCTCCAGAAGCCCCACAGATACATTCATATTTGATATGTTTCATATGTAAAAAATTGACATTTCTAGAATAATTGTCACATAATGTTGACATTAGATGGATATGAGCTCACTGTCGTACAGGGAGGTGAGAGGATGGAGGTGATGGAGACGCCATTTCAATATTTGTGAGGGATAAAACCGCTGGTTATTTTTAACGAGACGTTGAGACATCCAACATAACAAAAAGTGAAGTTTCAGCGTGTTCATGGTGAGCAGAAACATGCTGTACTGTGCCCGGTGAAACTTCCAGAGAACACAACATGATGTGTTTGTTGGTCAGAAGAAGAAAGCACCAGAGACACAGCCACATGCTTTTGCTGAAAGTTAACTTTACATTTTAAATGTAGAATTTCTTTTCAAATTAAAATATAAATACTTTGTGTGAAAGTCAAAGAAACTAAAATGAAAAATGAAAAATGAAAGTTCCTGTTCTTATTTTTAGAAATGTAAGATGAGTGTCGTCGACTAAAATGTACATTATTTATTTGATGCAGAAATAATAATCAGTGTAAAACACCTATAATTACTATATAATTATTGTATATACAAATTTGAACACAGTTATCAGAGAATCATTCGATATTGTTGACATTTTTTAAGCAGTTATGTTGATAATGTTTGAGCAGGTTCAGTCATCACGGCTACGAGAGGAAGCAGTGGATTAATTATTATCCCGAATAGGAAGTGTTTTATTTTTACGATGAGACAAAGGCCGAGACATGTTTCATCCGACAGTAAACAAAATGAACGTTATCATTTTATTATCATTTTATTATCTGGGTGTGTGTGAGGTCTCTGAGTCACTGTGTCATTCTGTTATAATGTGAGCCACATAAAAGTGTGTGTGGAGAGACGATAACACAACACGACACACACACACACACGTCCACTGCATCAAATAAATACAAACTCAGTGAATCTGAATGAGACATAGGTTGATCAACTGTCAACAGAAGAGACCAGTGTTGATCAGTGGTCTCTGACTGCTCAGGTAGAGACAGAGCTGGTGATGAGACAAAAAAGCAACTCGATCGCCAGAATAATTGTTAGCTAAGTACGATTTTGCAAAACTACTCATAAGTTAACTGAACGTTTCTTTATTCTGCAACTTTACATTTGTTTAGGTTTAATTTTCTATTCTTCTCCTGCAAAAAACAACAGTTTGGCTCAAAATGCCTGTTTTGGTCGCCACAATCACGGTTGGGGACGGTCCGACTTCCTGTGAAAAATAGACGGTTTTGACGTGACAAGAACAGCTGGAAATGTCTCCAGATGTGAAAGTCAGCTGATAAACAATTCAGAATGAGCACATATTTATGAAAATCGATGAAGTTTCTGGTAAAACATTTAACATTTTTTCTTTGTTCTGTTATCAGTTGTTATCATCACATTCTGTTTTATTTGTTTTACACCGCGTCCAGACTTTGTTAGGATCGACGTGATGTTTCTTGGGACTGTTGCGTCCCTCTGCAGCGCTGCAGACGGACTGATGATACGAGCTGCTGTTCGTTTCCCAGAAGCAGCTGAAGATGTTAACATTTACTGATGTCGAAATCAAATATAATCATCTTATCGCTCGTGTTTGTGTTTACACTGGAGATATGAACTCAGGTCTGCCTGTGGAGATTCAGGTGTGTGTGTGTTTCTGACAGGAGCACTGTTCAGACTCAGTTATTTTGGGAAGGCTGGTGCATTTTGGATAACAGCCGATGTTGGGGTCAGTGGTTAAGGTCAGGATCAGGTTATAGTCAGAGTTGGGATTAGGAAAGCAGTAGTTGTGGTTATGTTCAGGCTGAGTCTCCATGAGGGGCCTGAACAATGATTATACATTTATTAACACGTAGCACTTGCTTTGACGGACAAAGTAAAATCAGGAGATTCAGGAATACAGTATAATAGGATAAAAGAGGGACATCACCCTCACGTACACTGTGAACAAGTAGTCAAAAGAGATGAGGAAAAAGGCAACAACACAAAATAGTTATGATAATAAACAGATATAATGAATCCAAGTAAAAGATGATGAGCACTTGTTAAGATCACTGCTGTAGACAGGAGCAGTGTGAGCCGCCACTGTGACCTCTGTGTGTCTTCCTTATCTCTGCTGTTTAAGGAAGCGCCGCCTGTTATCGAGGCGTGTTTGAACAGACTTGTTGGAAGCTGAATTAAGGAAGTTAAACGCAAATCTGGGTCAGTTTTGATGCTGATTACTGTCACGGAGCTCTGCACCTGATAATCACATCAGCAAACACAACCACTGTCCTCTCTCTCCGTCAGTGGCTCCTTCCAAGGAGGTGAAGTCGGCCGCAGGAGGTCGGGGAGGAGGCCGGCTGAGGAGCTGCAGTGACGGCAGCAGGTACAGCAGGAGAGGAGTCGGCCTGCCTGAAGACAACTCCTCCTCCTCGCCGATGCTGTCCAACCCAAAGTCAGGTAGGACACAAATGTCTGGACAGGGAGGGAGACATTTAAATACATAAAGATATCTTCTCCGTCAGGTAATTCATTCTTAGTTTAACTACTTATTTTTTGCATTTTGTCTTTTGTTTTAATATTTAGTCTTGAAGAGACCGGTGAGCACAGAGGAGCTGCAAAGACCAGGAGGACCCTACATCAAGAAAACATTTACAGTACGTCCACAGCTGAACCTCTTTGCACTGTTAACAGAGTCAAGAGGAGTGTAAACACTTCTCAAGAACAAAAAGGAGGTGAACTGTCTCCACGAGGCGCATTAAAGTTTAACCTCAACATCGTTTATTCAACAACAGCGGTGGAGGACGGATTTATGTCCTTTAGTGGAGCGAAAGTACTAAAACCACACTGAAAATACTCCTTTAAGTAAGAGTATGTATTATCAGCAAAAATGTATTTAAGACATGACAAATAAAAGTAGTCAAACGTTTTATATCTGAAGTGTTTCTCAACACAAAGTATTTGAGTAAGTTTTCTTTCTTTCTGTCTTTTATTTGCATTTATTTCACTGCTGCACCAACTATTAACTGTTTCCCCGCTGGAATCAGTAGAGGAAGTGTTTGTAGGGTGTTTTAGATTTAAGAAGAATGTCTGACTGACTGACTGACTGTCTGACTGACTGACTGTCTGTCTGACTGACTGACTGTATGATCTCTGTGTGTGTCTCCAGATTGTGGGCGATGCAGTAGGTTGGGGGTTCGTGGTGAGGGGGAACAGGCCGTGTCACATCCAGGCTGTGGAGCCCTGTGGCCCGGCTGCTGCAGCTGGGATGAAGGTAGGCATCATGGGAAATGTAGTCAGTGAGTTTTGATTTTGAAATTTCATTGGCTACGTGATGCAGCAGTCATCCGGAGGCTGGTGTGCAAGTGGCTCAGGAGAGAGGAGAAAGAAGAGAGAGCGGATGACTTGTCTACACGATCAGTCATTGGCTGTTGTAGGCTGTAGGGCGGGCGTAGGGCTGCCATCTCAGGATCTACCTGGTCTAGAGGAATAATGACATCTGTTGGCCATTTCATTTTGCCACCATGTAGGACTGAATACTGTGTTTTGGACTAAATATGTTACTGAAATTGATCTAGAGGATATTTGAGACTAAGAGAAAACAGTTTTTGTTGGACTTTGATGCACTACTGAAACACCCAGACACTGTTTCACTCATTAAGCAGAGTTTTCTGAATCATTTGTGTGTAAAACCTCATGAAACTATCTATCTGTCTGCTCATGAAGTTTGAAACCTGCTTCCCATAAATCTCGTTCCGTACCACCACTGAATTTCTGGATCTCTCACTGCTTCCCGTCTCTTCTTCACTTACAGGTTTGCCAGTTCGTGGTTTCGGTCAACGGGCTCAACGTTCTGAATCTGGACTACCGGACCGTCAGCCACCTGATCCTGACAGGACCCAGAACTGTGGTGATGGAGGTGATGGAGGAGACGGAGCACTGAGCGATGAAAGAGCCACTGGTGGAAGGACAGCAGAGCAGAAGCTGAGATGTTCAGCGTTTTCTGGCTTTTATGAAACAGTTACTGATACGCGTGTCCTGTGTGAGGTTTTCTTCAAACGACTGTATGAACACAGTAAAGGAAGAGGAGAGAACCTCGTCAGGAACATTTCTGTTTTTAGATTATCGTCCAGCTGAAGGAGAGCATCTGATTTCAGATTGGCTGAAGATAAAACTTTAAGACTCTGAATAACAAGTCGAGTCAGACGTGACGAATCTGTCTCTACTGTAGTCAAACAATATCGCTGTGAACCAATTATTTTCAAGTAGCTCCAGACAGTTTTCTCAAACTCATAGTTGTAGTTTGGGAGTGGTGCACTGGGAGTTTTGTTTCCCCGCCTCTTAAAACATCAGCATTACCTTCTTTCCCAAGCTGCACCCCTGGGAATGAGAGCAAAAATCATAAGCTGATGTGATTATTGGTGGATCATAAAATATATATTTGATCTAAAGGTTCAAATGTGAAGTGTTTTTGCATGCTGATTTGAGGCGGGTGAGGGAGGATGGCATCCAGAAAGGGTCATCAAGTCACTCGCAGTTTTGAATATAAGTCAATCATTGACAAACGCTACATGGCACTCCTCTGTCCCTGTGGGCTTGGTACATAAGTGATCCTCGAATGATCCTCTTCACTTTCTCTGATGAAAAGTAGATGCTCGGGACAAAAGGTTGTGTCATTTTTTGGTTCATGTATCACCCGTCAGTCCAGCTGTGGATGTGTCACTGATGCTGTTGTCTTTGTTTCTTTGTCTCATCCTTTTATTTATTCCAAACAAACTTGATTTTTAAATTTCATGAGTTCTTCTAAATAAAGATCCACTGTGCACCAAATGTTTCCGACAGAAAAAATGTACATATATTTATGAGACAGTGCTCATGTTGAGGTGTTATTGAGACACACTTGTATTGTGTTGTCATAGAAACGGACCCTGGAAGTCATCCTGTTGTTGACATCGCTCCGACAGTTGGTGTTTCCTTCGTTGGGGTGGTTTGGACTTTTAACCTCCGTGTGCCACCTCAGCGCTTCCCCCACACACAAACACATTACCTGCATGTATCACACACACACACACACACACACACACACACACACACACACACACACACACACACACACACGTGCCCCTCCCTCGGCTGTGTTTACTTTTCCATCCACTCCCTGCGACGTCTGATTCCCAGAAAGGAAGTGAGGAGTGTGAAGATTGTGGAGGCAGATCAACAACTTTAACTCAAGTACTTTGTTTTGAAGTCTCTCCGAACTTTCTCCTGTTGCTTTATTATTATTTTTTATTACCTTTGTACTGTACATGTTATTACTACATGTTTGTGTGTTTGCTGGATTTTTCTGCGCTCATGTGTGCAGCTGAGTCCAGATTCATTAACCATGAAGTGTCTGTCAGGAGGCAGCGTTTTACTCCCTGCTCAGTGATTCTGGAGTGAGTCTCTCAGCTCCTCTTGTCTCTTCGATGGTCGTTTCCATGGCGGCAGTTTGTGGTCGGTACTGTGGGTTTCATTAACAAAATAAACATCCTCACTACATGTAGGTCTCCCCTGTGCAATAGAGAACAGGATGTATTGAGCTTTTACTGCTTGCTTTAGGTTATTTCTGTCATTTCTTCACCTGTACATGTTTGAATTTGTTGGATTTTGTGAAATCTCTTCATGCTGCAGTCCTCTTGTGAAAAACAAATAAAATAATCAAAGGCTTTGATTTGATTGATTGACTGGTTCGTTGTCAGTTCAAGAAATCCTCCAAGTTAACTCAGGTTATAAAAAAGACAATGATGATTTTATTTTAAACACAAACTACTGGATCAGGAAGGTGGAGGGTTAAAATAAATTGTAGGTAAAGTTCACTCAGGTTTTGTTCAACAACACATTTGATAAGAAAAGTTCACTAAGGAAGCAGTTTGCAATGTTACCAGTTGGTGGCAGCACATGTGTGTGTTATCAGACAGTTGTGTGTCTGCACGTTCACATATCTGCTGTTTATTATCAGGTTTGAATTGTATTGAAGCAAGATGAACATGAACCATCCATTTCTGTACATCAGTGTTTTTTTTAAACTGGGGTCCTTACAGGAAGTCCCCAGCTAAAAAGAGGGATTTTATTTTTACCTTTTCTCAATTTTTTGGGAAGTTTGATCATTTATTGACTTTGAAGACTATTTTATCTTCAAACCCTAAAAATAAAGAATTACACAGAGGGTATTCTTCAGGACAAAATCATCTCACATTGGGGGTCTGTGGACATGAAGAAGTCGTCCCACATAAACTGCTTCTTTTGGTCTCTGTTCTGTAATCTTTAAATTATTCTGCTGAACTAAGTTTTAGTTTGCAGAAAAATGAGGCAGCCGTGGTGAAAGTTGTTGCAGTCTGTGTGTTGCCTTTCACTTTGGCTGGCTCTGGGTCAGATCCCACCTGCAGAGGCTTTCAACCAGCACTTAGGTGCAGCAGAGAAAACAACACCGATGCACTGTGACCCTGTAAGTTGTGCAGATAAACCAGAGCAGTAAAGCTGCCAAACCAACGAGATGAAACACCATGAGTAAAGGGTATAAGAAGACCTGGATACCCTGGCCACTCGCAGTATCACAGCACAAATATTCTCTTATGGTCGAAAGAGCATTTTCCCCAAAAAACACCTCTATAAAAGAGATGTTTGTTAAACTGTTAGCAGGACACCTCCGACTCTCTTGAAGCTGAGGAAAGCGTCATCACAATTTAAAGTCTTGGGCCTTGTGAGAACTTGTCAGCAGTGAAAAATGGCATACGATGTTCTCAGTACATCCGTTTTGTGGCATCAAAAGCGGGTGTTTACTGAGAGGATGCCAGAGGTTACAGTGGATGTTTGTTTTGTGAAATCAGGACACACAGATACGAGTTGATTTATTTAGTTTCTTTGCTGAACATAATTCTGTGCTGTGAAATGTTTGGGTCATCGCTGCACTGTTGAACTTGAGCTCCTGCAGCCCTCAGTGTGTGAAATACTTCCTAAAAGAGAAGAGACCGAAACAAATCACTGTCATTACCGACATTCTCTCACGTCAACACTCTCACTCTCTCCCTGATTGATGGTTATTACCAGGTACGTAAAAAAAAAGGTCAGAGTTCACAGAGTCAGGAGGTCAAGAACACGACCTGCTGCGGGAGGAGAAGGTGGAGAGGTCACAGCAGGTCAGGAGGAGGCCAGTACAGTATGTGCTGTGTCATATTCAGGTTTGGTTATCCAGCCTCAGTATGAACTGGCAAAAGACAGGTTTTCTTGATTCTGCATATCATTGTGAAGTAAACACTGAAGGCGATAGAATAAAGACATCATCTGCTTTAAGATTGGTTCCCTATAAACGTCCTGTCACTGTGTTATTCTGTTCTGCCTCCAGGCACAAAATCTCTGGTGAAGATGAAGGCAGCCTGGCACCATTTCTATCTTCTTTCACTTCTCCATTATAGACTAAATGAGCTGATAACTCACATTTTCTCCCGTGTTGTTGGTAGTTGCAGCTTTGAGGCAAACAGAAAGCGATCCAGTCGTCTTTTGCGTCTGTGCCACCAACAATAATGCCAGCTGGAAAGCGTGAAAAATGCAAATAGAGGGGAGGTTTTAAAAAGAAGTCTGATACTTTTCAGCTTTATTTCTATTCTAAGCTGACCTCCACAGCGTCAAACGTTCCCAACCAGCTCACACTTCTTCTTCTTCTTCTGTCACAATCGCAACCCTCTCCTCGTGTCCCAGTGAAGAAGAAGTAGGACGGGACGACATTCCTGAGCGTTCCCGGTTAGTTTTATTGAATTCCAGGTGAGTGGCTTTTGACTCCGAGCCTGTAGAGACACATTCAACACAAACAGAGAAGCAGACCGACTGTGGAAAAGCTCAATGCTGTGCAGCGATGCACCGAGGAGCTGCCTGCAGAGCTGCAGGTCTCCCAGCAACATCATGCTCCATCACAGAGGCTGATTTTAACATCATGAAACAATGTCAAGCTTGTTTTTAAGAGAATAACCAAGAAATGTTTGCTCTCAAAAGCTTTCGTTCTTTATACGTGTGAAAATACTGAGAGTGATTTTGCTCTGTAGGTTTTTATAACAACAGCTTCTTGCTTTCAGTGATGAAATGCTTTTAGATGCTGACTATAGTTTTGTTCCTAAACTAAGTTTAAGTCAGAAAATGCAGGTTTACACATGAGGTGTTTATCTTAATCGATCCACATAACATACGTGTTGCACACTGAATTCATGCTGTCTCACGAAATCTAAATGAACTCTTTTAACATTGTCTTTTTATGGTCATGGTTGTGTTTTAATTGTCAATCAAAAGAAAATTAATTGTTTCAGTCGAGCACAAATGTCAAACATTTGCTGGTTTCAGCTTCTTAAATGTGAGGATTTGCTGCTTGTCAGAGTAAATGAAAAGTTTGGGGATTTTGGACTGTTGGTTTGACAAAAGAAGCAACGTGAAGGCAAAGCTTCGGGCTCGGGGAAATTGTGAAGAGCATTTTTCACATTTTATAAATAGAGATTATTTGCGAAAACAACGATAAAGACCTAGAATATGTTAACTGACTGTCATGTATCGACGGAGATATTACTACCTCAGCAGCTGTCATCAGCTAAACATCAGTCAAGTCAAGTTTATTTCCAGAGCACATTTATGAAACAACAATGTTGACTGAAGCGCTTTACAAGGAGATGACATTAAACACAAGAACGTCGGAATGAAAACAGAAGAATTTGAGTAAAAGACAGAAATAAAAACAGAAAGACAATAAAAACCACAGAGTGATGAGGCGTCGTCATGGTGATAGTTCATAGGCTTAAGAAAACAGATGGGTTTCTGGGGGATGATTCAATTGTTTGTGTCAAACTCTTCCAACACAGTTTAGGGCCAACAAATGAAAATGCTCTACCACCTCTGGTCTTTAGCTTTAGATTCTGTACATGAAGAAGAAAACAGAGCGTTAAGGGTCGACGGCCAAACTTACCTGCTTCACCTTCAGTCAGACTCCAGACTGGAAGCTGCTCAGCAACAACCACAGTCTCGCTCAAGGGCATCTCAGGGGTATTTTAGTGGGCTCTTGTTCCTTCACAACAGATTCTGCCTCCTGAGTTTGTTGGGATTCAACACGCTCGCTGCTGCAGCCTCTTGTTTACATTCCATTTATCGAGCCGTCCGCCGCAATCACAGCACGGCGGGCTGATGTCGGCGTCGATGTCAGAGCCACCGAAATCACTCTTGAAAGACAGTTTTGCAGCTGCGACTGCGGTGCCACGCGCCATTTCATCTCTGTCGTCGTGAGCTGTCAACACCTCTGGTATGATATGATTTGAAGGAGTGTGCTGGTGAACTGAATCAGCAGCGTCTCGAATGTTAATTTTGTTTTCTGGGATACGTACACTGTGTGTTTGGAATGATAATAATGCACACAGCCTGGATTTAGAAACTGTGCCTTTAAATGAGCCCTTGGGACGTCCGTAAGGTTGTGATGTCACAACGATCCAGCCACCGGCGCCATCAGCCACGCCTCACACAAGGCATGGTTAAAAAAAAAAACACCAGTAGAGACGATGTGTGAACATGGTGGGCGGTGCCTGCTCAGGCCTGTGAGAGCTGATCAATCAGAGCAGTCTGGGCTATCCTTAAAGAGACAGGCACTAAAATGGAGCGATCAGACAGAGGGTGAATAGAGGTGCTGCAGCAGTGACGGCATGAGAAAAATGAAAAAAAAAAGCATAAAACGGTAGATTCCTGGCCATAATGGTGTTTGTCCATTCTGACTGGCACATGACATCATGACCGACTGAAGACAGGACACACAAGACACCACAGTCTTTAGTTTTTGCACTGATTTGCATGATGATTCGTGTCAGAGCTGTGTCGAAGCTTAAAAACCTCTCAGTTAACCTTCCCTCGTCCCTTCATTAGCATTTTCTCTTCAAGATGATGGTGAATTTAATACGTTAAATTAATAATAGATCAAAGCTGTGACCTTCCCAGAAAACATTAGAAGAATCCTCTTAGTGTCCATTTGATTAAAAAACAGGAGAAATTATCATAACCGATTCTCATTATGAGCTCTTGGTTCTGCTCGATGTTGCAGTTTAGTCTGATGGATTCAAATATTTGTGATTACAGTCTGTAAAGATTTTTAATGGTAGCTGATGGTTTACGTTGCAGTCTGTAATGGTTGCACTGGTTACTGGCGGTTTCTTTCATCTGTTGGTTCTTAGTTTGTTTTATTTGGTATTCTGTAAAGGTTTAGATAAGATGAGACTTTATTCATTGCACTGGATAAATGTAGATATAAGGAAATGCATACAAGTTTATATTGGATATAAGGATATAGGGATATTTGACTGATATATTAACTATTTCACGTGTAGTATAGTAATATAACTATGAATAATTTGTCATAATGTGTATAAACACAACAAAATCTCTAAAATATCATTAAGAATCGTGTTTCTGCTGAACAGAGTGAGCGTAAGAACATGTTTTATAAGAGATAGAGATCCTGTCTGTATACAAGAGGAAAATAACAGGTAAGGTTTTTGAAAAACATGTTGCCAGTTTGTGAAGTGAGGAATCAGCTCTGCAGATACCACTAATCACTTCTCTTTTACTGCCTCCTACTGGTAAAACCAAGGAACACCCAACTGTACTGCAAGACAAGGCAAGTTTACATTGTATAGCACAATTCAGACTCAAGGTAACTCAAAGTGCTTTTCAGGGGCATAAGATTACATTAAAATACATTCAAAACAAGTCAGAAGACATCAAGAAACAAAACATTAAAAAAGAAAATAAGCTAAAATCGAAGAGGTTTGAAAGAGACAAGGCTAAAGAATAAAAGTCACAGTGCAGTTCAAGCCTTAAAACTGCTTCAATGAAAGGCAGAGGCAAACAGAAAGGTCTTCAGCCTGCATTTAAAGAGCAGTTTTCTGGGAGTTGGTTCCAGTTATGTGCTGCATAGTAGCTGAACGCTGCTTCTGCATGTTTAGTTTTGACTGTAGGCACTGAGAGCAGACCTGTTCCTGACGACCTCAGACCTCAGTATGTAAGTATCAACACATTAAACCTGTGCAGCAGAGGCTACATGGGCTCAGTTCAGAAACCAGCCACTTAAACGTGTGGAGGTAATTAAATAAAGTGTTTTATGAAGAGCACTTGAAGGCATTACAAAACTATTTCTGGAGGTTGCGATTAGGTTTTTACCTCTTCGTTAAACCAGGCAGCATAAACCTGGAAGATGCAATTAAGATGAAAAAGAGAATAAGACGTTAATGGTCACATTAAATTCAGCTAAAAATAAGTTGGAAGGGCCTGTTTGACTTCATGAAGTGCAATGAATTTCACTGAAGTCAATGGAGCCGTATCTCCATTTGGCAGGATGCATTTCGCTCCTTTATGCGTTTTATATTAATCACCTCACACCAACATTTTTATGCAATAACAGAGGGATTTAAGGAGAGAAAATTCTTCAGGTTTAATCATGTAGGACCACTTTAACAGCTAAAAAGATCAACGATCCTCTAAAAATCCCCAAAAATCTGAGTTTTATCCTTTTTATGTGTGTTATAAGATTCAGCTTAATGTTTAAGATATTCACCTCTTACATTGAGAGACAGATCGATGCCTTTCTGTCATCTCTTTTCAGGTGTTTCATTCATCTCTTTCATTTGTGTCGGGCGCACACACACACACACACACACACACACACACACAACATCATTATTTTCCATTCGCTCACAATCAATGCACAATGTGTGAGTGTGATTCTCTGCAGGTGGACGGGGTCACATTTTCAGGTTTCATCAGGAACACAAATGGATTTAGATTTCGTCTGAGTAGCTCCGGTTCAGCCAGTTCATTTTTCGGGTCATGACATAATAAAGTCTCAGCTCTCTGGTTTGTTAATGTGAAAGACGAGACTGTGTTTGTATTGATAAAAGACAGTTTTGATTGCAAAACAATGTGTCCACTATCAGACAGAAAAATGAAAAGCAATGTTAATTTCCCCTTTGGTAAAGCGTGCACAGGCTACTTGTTGTGCAAGCAGATAATTTGAGATGAGTCATAACTTTGACAAAAGACCAAAATGTGATTTGCTTTCAAGCCAGAGACAGCATGGTGTTCATTTCTGTTCTGTTGTTTAAGTGCCTAAGCTTATATCCTATTTGTTTTTGCTGTTTAACCAGCGCTTTAATGTTTATTTTACACCATAAAACACTGTGGATCTGATTTGAAACACCTTTAATATAAACAGTTTTCATCGTCGTCATCAGCATCATAATATCAAAAGTCGGCTCAGAAAATGATCAATTTGTATTTCTTTCTTTCTTTCTTTCTTTCTTTCTTTCTTTCTTTCTTTCTTTCTTTTTATTTCCTTTGGTCAAGTTCAATCACACAGTGCAGTCAAACGTTCAGAGACACAACTCAGGTATAAAAGTCTCAGAAGAAAGTCCATGAACTTCAGCATATTAAACATACAGATGAGTAGTGACAGTCGTCCACAGACACAAAGAAGACCTATAACTGTGCATCACGAAAGAGAAGAGGAAAAAAACTAAATAAATAAAAACAAGACATGTAGTAGTCACATTTAAAGGAGGAAAGAAGGAATCCAACAATTTCACCGTAGTTTGCCTTTAATTATAAAGTGTTTTGTTACACCAGAATAATACGATGAGCCTTGAAATCCTTCTGGAGAAACAAAGTAACGTCCACACTGAGCTGCAGCTGGAGATGTGCAGGTGTTCTTATCTTTGAGGTAACACAGAGCCTTGAATGGACAACAGGCTTCTGTCTGCTGAAGGTGAGCTGCTCAGTGTCTCTGCTCCTCAGTTGTTATTATGGGTTAGTTTGCTGCCAAAACTATCAGGATGATACACAACACACAACATTTAATTATCAATGTGTTGCTAAAACAAACAAACAAAAACAGGCAGCTAAAAGTCAAACCTGAGTAGATGTAATCATGTTGAAATGTTACTTTGGTATAAGTGAAAGTCTCATATAGGATTGGTACTTGAGTAAATTAAAAATAAATTATACATCTATTTATGTTGTTGTATACTTTGGTTGGACTGATTACCGTCTGGTTCAACAAAGGCTTTTATGGTCTTATTGACAATAACATAGTTATTCAGAAATGTGCTGCTTTGGCTCTGATGTAGCATGTAATCTGCAATGTAACTAGTTACTAAATTTAACAAATAAAGTGAGTGAAAGGTGCAGTATTTAAGTAAATGAACTTACATTGCATCACTGCTAACAAGTACCCACCTGGCCGATAATCCGAATTCAGTATTTCATGTAATCAGGAATTCATGTTATCTGATTGCTGATAACTACTTTGCTCTGATGCAACAAGTAATCTGTAAAGTAACTAGTAACTAAAGTTAAAAATTAAAAATAGTGAGTGAAAAGTAAAATATTTGCCTCCAACACTGAAATGGAAATACTCAAGTAAAGTACCTCAAAACTGTACTCAAGTACAGTGCAAAAGTAACTGTACTCAATTACATTCCATCGACGCTACCGATTACCCGCCATGCTGATCATTAGATCCAATATTTAGCATTTTTCCAATAATCAAAATCAGTTTATAAAAAAATCTTATTTCCAGAGAATCTATTTATTTAAAAATGCATGTAATCCGCAATGTAACAAGTAACTAAAATAACCAAATGAGTGTAGAAAGTAAAAGTACAATATTTGCCTACATAATGTAGTGGAGTGGGTACTTAGTAACATCCCGTCACTGCTAACGATTACCATCCTGGCGGACTGTCAGATCCGATATTTAGCACTTATCTGATAATCAGAATCAGTGTTTTTTATTTTAATTTTTTTATCTGATTACCGAAAAACAAACCTAAAAATGTGCTCTGTGCGGCACGTAACCTGCAGAGTAACTCGTAACTAAAGTAATCAAATAAATGTAGCGAGTAAAAAGTGCAATATTTAGAGTATATAGTAGCAGGAAATGGTAAAAAATCAAGTTAACTACAAATACCTCAAAATTGAAGTACAGTACTTGAGTAAAAGTACTTAGTTACAGTCCATCACAGCAGGAGACCGAACTCTGACTTGAGAATGTAAACTGGTACATTGACCTGAACAGATTTTTTCTGGTCTGCTGTGGGAATCGATCACATGTTGAAATGACTGATCAGTAACTTGGTGTGGTTCTGGTTCTGGTTCAGTGTGATCTCAGCGTGTTGCCTTGTGTCACCCACATGAACTTGAGGCACAGTTGCCATTCTAACAATTATATTTCAGAGTTGTTTCCATTCTTCTTCCATGATTTACTTCCATTTTAACAACCAGCCACCTGCCCAGAGCAGAGAGAGGTGCACCGGCCCATTAAAAAGCAGCAGCCCCGGGGAGTCCTCCAGCATTTAGCCGGGGGTCACAGAAATAATACACATTTAGTCCCCACAGCCGCTCAGCCTGTTGCCGCTCATACACATTTTTCTGCTGCCTCGCCTCGCATTAAAGTGGCTAAAAGGAATGAATAGCTGCAGGGGTGGATGGTGAATGAAGCGGGAAACACCCATCAGTCTGCTGCAAGTCTCAACTGAGAGGAGTCTCAGCAGCATCAAGCTGGACTCAGGCAGCTGCAGAGACACAGGAAGCACCACTGAAGTCTTCAGATTAAAAGAGAAAAGTGTCACCCTGAGTTTGCTTTTACTGTCGGCCTGTTTCATAATGTTTGGTGTAAGTCTATATGGCTGCATTGAATGATATGAAGCTGGAGAAACAGCAACAAGAATGGGAAATTAGTACTAAATGCAAAGGCCTGTGCATCTGAGAGTGAAGCCTCAGAAATGATTTTAATTAAACAAAACATTTATGAAAATTACAAATGCCATCAATTTTACATTCTGTAATTAGTGGTAAAGGAAAAAATGCTTTGTACATGTGTACAGGCATGAAAAGGTTTGTTAAATCAATAATGTCGGGTGTCAACTGGTTACCTGTTTGTATTTTTAGGTTTACCTGCAAGTTTCTTGCAAGGTAGGCCAAGCTTTGGTGGGTTTTTAATTGCTTTTCACAGCCGTTAATCACTCTGTAAAAATCACTACAGGATCTGAGAAACCGAATCTCAAAACAGTGGCAGGATTGTGATTTTTCATGTTTATTTGACAGAAATTTGCTGTTTAATTATTTGTAATCTCAGATCCCCAGTGGTAATTTCCCTTGTTGTAACTGTGTACAGTGTTATTCTATGATCAAGGGGAATCATTGAGGTGAGGTGTCGACATTAAGGTCAAGGGGAGAATATCATGTAACACTAAACATGTGGTTTACCTGTTGAAATGTCCATGTTGTATTTATTATGCAGGCAAAACAACACAGAAGCTAAAAAATCACCTGTTAGGAGGCGACGATCTGATTGGTTGAGTAACGCCGCAGTGGGAGGAGCTTCAGCAGTCAGCGGGTTATACCGCAGTCCGGACGGTTGGAGGGGCTAAAGACGCAGTTTGGAGCAGTAAACTTCGGAGAAATGGATTATTTTTTCAGCAGTAGCAGCTTCTACTTTTTGTCATTCGACTTTGAAGACATTGACGATGTTTGAAGGTCAGAAAACGTTTTAGTTTACTCAGATAAAGTTAGCTTAAGTGCTAGTAACGTAGAAGCTAGCAGCAAACTGTTTAAGCTAGCGGCCGAACGTTAGTTCGCTATCAGAACCATAACGTTTCTCCAGCTAGCCAAAAAAGCAAGAAGGGTCGTATTTAAAAGTAGGTTTATAAATGATGTTGTATCAAGTTGTAAAGTGTCTCCTTTGTGAAGTAATTGAATGTCAAATAATGTACTGTGTTATCAGCTGTAAGTGTATAGAAGAAATAACTAACTCTAACTGGATGTTAGCTTTAATCTTTTGCATTTCTTGATATAGAAAGAGGCTCCAGCATCAGTTAACATCATCATATAAGTGAAGTATATAGTTTGGTAACTACGAAATGTCAAATGGCACAAATGAGGCCAAAATGTGCCAAAAATAATAATAAATAAATACAATTTTATAGATTCAGCCTGAGTACTTTATTAGCCTAAAAGTTGGAAGAGATAATGTCCAGACGTTTTGCTATGGTTCGCTCATTCCTAAAGGATACAAGGCAGAAATAACAGCTTTCATTTATACTTACACATCTGAAGAAGAAGGTAAAAACCTTGTTAAAATAGCTTGGATTAGATCGGTCTGGAAATTAAAATTATTCATATTTCTAATTTTGCTCATTTACACGGATTTTTGGGCTGGTATTCGTCGTGTATTTTATTTTGAAAATTCTGCCCGGTAGTGTGGCGCACGGTGCGGTTGAACTTGTCTCGTGGTCGACTGGGAGCGGAGAGTTGGTGAACAGAGTGGATCAGAGTCGCTTTGGGGACTAGTGCGCTGATACAGCTGCCCGGAGGAGAGCTGCGGGGCCGGGACACATCTGATCTGAGGAGGTACAGCTGCTCTTTATTCTCACACTGCTCAAACCTGCACAACACAAACTGCTTTTACACTGAAACCTTCTTCTCTCCGCCTCACACCGATCCGCGCGCAGCTGCTGATGGCGCACCGTGCAGATCTCACCTGCGCTCGTTTCAATTAAGGAAAACTTCCGCTCCTTTTATTGACGGTAAACTAAAAGTGGGTTTGGTGCTGATAAGATATCTGACAGCTGTTTCTCTCAGCAGCGGGAGGCTGCACGGTCTTTCAGAGACGCTCACTGTTGTATTTACAGTACTTTACAGTGATTTGATGCAGAGACATAACCCTTAAAGGATCAAGCTGGAAGCATGCATTAGTATACTATAAAACTGTAGAGGCTGAGTCACTACAAGGTTATTATAATTGGACATTAAACAGCCAGGTGTTTTAATGTCGCCATAAACTCAGTACAGTGAGCCACAGCCACGCTGCAAGTCCCTGAGGGAATATTTCAAGGATATTGTAGTGATTTTTTTGGAGGTACTATGAGGCAGGGCTGCTCTCAACACACCTATAATTCTTAACTCTGTTTTTATTACACAGCTTGCCTTCAGGCTGACATGGTGAAAATGCCAAGTTGTAAAGTCATGTCAATATATTATTGAAAATGGCCTCAAATTAGAAATTTGCAGCAGCTAAAGCTGGAAACAAAAGGTGGCTGATGACTTGACATCCTTACAGATGCAGAGTCTTTTTCTGCAGGTGTTCAAATGATGATGCCTCCAGGTATTAAAAAAACAACATATCTTCAGTTTTTATTAATATCTCATGTCCTGTTTCTGGGACGAGCTAAAGAAAAAAGAGCAATTATAGATGACAGCTCTGTTTCTCACTGCACCTTCAGCCTTCTGCTGGGAGTACTGAGCTTTTTGTTTGATGCAGCCTGTGTATGTGACTTGACTTTTACTCACACGAGAAACTGAGTCATAATAATAATAATTATATTCTTGATTCTGCATACAAAAGAAGACAAAAACAGACATTAATTTGAAAGATATTAATTTTGCAGCTTAACCCAAAAGGGATCATTTCAAACGTTAAACCAATGGCATACCAGTTGTGAAGGGATTTGATGGGAGGGGCAGGTGGCCGGGGGGCGTTGAGGCAGTGATGTAAGTGAACTTGGCAGTCCATACATCATCAAGGCAAGGGGCGGCTTTACTATTAGATATGTGTGTCTATTCATAGCTATATTAACCAGTTTTCTAAACCAATCTGTACTTGATGGAATTCATTTGCTTTTTGTAACATATTTGTTTATGAAATACAAGAAATCTGAGAACAAAACATGAACATAATTAATTCAAGTTGACTCAAGTCTAAGTGCCTTAATATTGTAATGTAATCCAGGATAAAATACTTATAATTTGCCAAATGGTGAATTTAAGTCCTCTCTCAGATGCTTTAAATCCCTTCATCTCCCCCTTCTCCTCTTCCTCCTCTCCCTCCCCACTCCTCTGTTTTGCCCTCGTCTCCCTCTACCTCATCGCTCTCTCCCCTCTCTCTGCCCTCCTCTCCCGATCTCCTCCAACCCGACTCACTCCTTCTTTCAACATCCTTTTACCTGCCTTCATCCTACCCTCCTCTCCTTGTCTCATCCTCTGCTCCTCCTCCTGTTTTTCCTATAATTTCTTCCTCTTTTCCTCCCTCTCCATCAGGTGTGTCGTGTCCTCCTGTTTGCGCCTACCAATATGCAGTTCTCAGTCAGACTGAGCCTCTGCCTGCTGGGCTTCGTTCTCGTCTCTCTGTTCCCTCAGCCAGCGCGGGGCCAAGGTAAGTACCTCCACTATCCTGCTTTCCACTCGAGGGCCGACAGGGTCAACAAGACCAGTAGAGGATTAACTAGCCAGTTACATGGCACCAAACACGGCCACGCTGGGGCTTTTATAAAAGGGCCAATGGGGCTAATCATGCTGTCTTCTTATAGAAGCCCACAGGGCAACCCATAACTTTCAAACCAAGTGCTAAACCACTAGGACACCATGTAGAGCAAGAAATGGCGCTAGCTGATATCATCCCTAAAGAAGGATTAGTGGGTTTTTACATTAGTTGCAAATGCGAAATGGGAATACCAGGGATTCCCACAGGGCCAACCCTTCCCTCATTGAAGTTAGTGGTTGTTTCCATAATAACTGTTATCTTCAACATAGTTTTCTTCAACAACCTGGGGCCTTTGACTTTGAGGCCAAACGAGGCTCTCTACCACAGAGCTAAACAAGGCTTCCCATTGCGATGCTTAGCAGGGTTTCTTAGGGCTTCCCATTTGGATGTAAAACAGGGCCAGCCAGCCCATATCAGGATCAGACAAGGCTATGAACAGCCTAGGTTTCTCATTTACTGAAAAATTAATTGGCTCTTTCCACAATGGTGCCAAACGGGGCTATAAATCATTCACCACTTATCTGCTTTGAGCGTTATAATAAAGGCTGTAAGCCGACGGCTGGCTCGGTAAACCTCACTGTGGCCCTGTTGTGGAAATGCAGGTATCATCCTTTTCACTCACCATTTTATCCTGCAGGTTAAATTCACATTTTCTCTGTGTCACAATTTGATGTGCAGCTTTGCTCCAAAGATGTTTATTTTGAAGTGTTCATTTTTTATTGAATGTGTCCTTCTAATGTGCCTTCAAACACGTGTCTCTCTCAAAGGGAAAAGCCAAATTCATACTGAGCAAAAGTGTTTGACTGTTTGCCAGAGAAACTGGTTTGCTGTGGCGCAACATGTCACCCTATGTAAATAATCAGCACTGTTTAACTTATTAATTTCTTTGGGGAAGATCTATGACAGATTTCTGGATAACTGCGGTTACAAATTTAAAATCTATTTTTGAAATTTCAAAACATTTTGGCACCACTTGTAATTAACTAAGTAACCTTGCGTAAATCAGTTTTTGATAAACTTCTCTTCCGTTGTAACACGACTGATGAGTTCACAGCATTTGTGTGTTTTACTGTCGTGCCTCACTGACTTTTAAGACAAGAGCTCTTCATTAAATTATGTTTTCGCTGACAGCGTGTCTCACCCTATTTACTCACTCAACCTATTCAACAATTAACACATAACCTCACTCATTACCTGCTAAGGAGACTCGTCTCTCTCGACAGTCTTGTTAACACCATTATCATCATTAACAATCTTAAACACTCCTTTTTACCAAGTACACTCTCTCTCCAGGAATACAAATGATGGATTAATATTCATGATGAGTCTTCTTTAATTAGCTGTGCTGAGTGAGTTTTTCACTATTTATACAGACGACCTGACCTTGGATCAAAGTAAGCTTTTGTATCTGTTTTTCAACCTAAAGTGTTGGGTTGGGTGTCACAGCTGGTATGAAATTGTAAGATAAAAACAAATACACTTAAAGATTGATGTTTTGCTTTGAGCACAGTTAGCTAGTGATGCAGCACCCAAAAACCTTCAGGCCTAAAGGTTGTTGGCAGTGTTGAACTGAAACAGGACTGAACCTGCTCAGTTCTGCGGCGGAGAACCAAAGCCTGCTGACACGGAGCCATAACCATAAAGTCAGTGGAAGGGCTGATACTGTGCCACACCACAGATGAGGGGTTTGAAAGGTCAGAATGCACCCTAATTAGCTAAACTGAACAACTGTACCATATGTTGATTTCAGACAGTGAGGAGTTTCCCGTGTCCGCTGCCCAGAGATATTGGTGTTCTGTATTTTGATTGGTCAGCAGCAGGGCACCACATTGCTGCTGCTGCTTCTATTTTGAGTGCTGTAGGGATGACGTGTTATTGTCGGCAACCTTGGAAGTTAGCTTCGCTAGTGTTTCCTCAGCGAAAACCAATGGGATATTTCCATTGATTTAGGTCAGCAAGACATTTATGATTTTGTAGCGTAAATGCAATCACCAGATTGTATTTACACTACTGTATGATGTACATGTAAAAACCCAACTAGGAACAAGAGTTGAAAATTAGCAGTAGATATAAACTCTCTGTGCAGCACATCATCTCTGTATTGGAACTATGTTAAAGAGGCCATATTATGCTTTTAGGGTTTTTGCCTTTCCTTTATTGTGTTATGTAGCATTTTTGTTTCATCTAACAAAAACCTCTTGACTTTGAGACGAGGAAACTGGAAGTGCAAAAATGCTAACTTGCATCCAGCTTTTAGCAGCAGCACTCTTTAGGCAACGTTCATAAAGACCCAGCCTTTACTATAAACTACAGTACAGTATTTTACTATATATATATACAAAACCTTTTAAAAAAGTTTGAGGCTTAACATTTAGGGTTTCATAATTTCAGTTTTTGTTTGGTCCATACGGGGTAATCCAACTTTGAAACTGATGTTTTTCCGTGTCAGTCCTTAAAAAATGTTATCTCAGTTGTGTAATATTGCAAAATGATCCTTCTTGGATATTAAACCAGGCCATGTATTGTTTTCTTCAGAGTGGCTCATTGTGGCTACCTTGATAACAATTTTCAATATTGATAAATCTGCCAATTGTTTCTCTTCTGATTAATCATTTTGTCCATAATGTCATTGTGGAAAGTGATTTTGGTTTGTCCAACCAACACTCCAGAATGTAAAGATATTCAGTTTATTAGTACTTAGACACAAAAGGAAGCAAATCCTTATAATTAAGAAGCTGGAACCAGCAAATATTTGTAGTTTCTACTGAAAAAAACCAAAAAAACGAGTAATTGATGAGTAGTTGCAATGTTTTTCTTTAGATTTACTAATCACTTAATCAGACAAGTCTTTTTGTTTGTTTATCAGTAGGTCTGCAACCATTATTGCCCCAGTAAAGGTACAGCCTGGTACTTGTGCAACAGAATAGGTTTGTCACAATAAGGACACTCAGAAGGCTTTGGCCAGAGTGTGAGTAAACTGAAAGAAACCACAGCATTCCTCAGTGAAGAGGCCATAGTGTGCTAACCTCGGCTACACCAGTGAGCCAGGATGAGCTGAGGAGTTACGACCAGCTTGGAGAGCTTCCACTGAGAAACTCCTCAGCTGTTTTCTCTCTGTTTCAGTGGAGTCAGATAAACAGGCTTCATGCTGACCCATGAGCTCAATCCTTTACCAACAAGTCGAATCCAGAGAGGTGAAACAAAAGAAACATTCTTCTCCATTTTTGCCAAGTCTGGGCTGTTACCATGTGAGTTTGGGCTTTTATTAAGTAATTACTAAGCCATGTCTTTAATTACTCTTTAACCCAACACCTGTCACTAAATCCCTGTTAAAAAGGTGAAAGGTCAGTGATTTCAGTGGCTTAGCTCAGGCTTTGTCGAGGCTCCTCATGTTTTCCTTGCATGCAGAAATAATGGAAGAAAGTTTGAGTACCTGTAGGGGAAACAGATGAGGGGAATGTGGTCAAATGTCAGTATTGTTCAGTGGTTCTTTTTCTGGATGACATGTTCTAAGTCTCATTCATGAGCTACTGACATTCCAGTGAACATTATCAGAAGCTTTGGAGACAGGTAGATGTTGTCAGTGTATGAACTAGAAAAAGAAGGGAATCTCCAAATTATACAAAAAATTGATAAACAGGATAAATATTCGACTCCTTTTTACCGACCATCACTATCTTGTTTACTTTGGAAGGAAAGTTTATCAGTGTTCAGTGTGGTAAATATACTGACTCTGAAATGTAATGTTATAATGACTCATTGTTTAATGGAATTTGCTCTTGGCAATGACAACATGGAGTCTTGGAGTCTTCCTCAGACATGTTTGCAAACTAAAAGCTTCTAATGAGAGTTTTACCGTTTTATATACTCAGCTCAGCACTGTCCCTACCTGATAATGTTACCTGGATTCTCCTGCTCTCACTGATAATATAAAATTCACTCAAAACTTTGGCAGCTGAGTGGCTGCACAACTCCCGGTGGGTGTGACGAACACCTCTCCAGTTCTCGGCAGCAGTCGGCTCTGCTGTTTGCACAAGATTCTCCATGAAAAATAGATGAGAATTAACTTCCCATTTCTACAGGCGAGGCCTTTTGTCTTCACCAGGCTGTTTGCTCGGCATCCAATACTTGTCTCTGCGTGAGAATACCATCTCACAGAGAACATCCATGACTTTGCGTGAGCGAGTGTGTGTGTGTGTGTGTGTGTGTGCTGCTGCAAAGGAACCGGCAGGTTTTCCTACGAGGCGTGAAAAAAACAACTAACAGAGCTCCATGGAATAAGATTCACTTAGATTTTTATGTGCATACACCAGAATGCACTCTCCTCCTGTTGCAGACAAAGATACATAATTCATGCATACACATGCACAGTTGAATGCGCTCACACAGGTGCACATAACAAACGCAAACACACAATCAACACATTTCAACCACACTGTAAACAGAGAGGTGCGAAATCTGCTTCTCGAATCATTTGGGATTTGAGCAGCTCTCTCCAGACGAGAGAGTGTCCTTTGTTTCCGAGACAGAGAGCTAAACCCTGAGCCGAAATCCCATGCAGCCCTCATTCTCATCCCCAGGTTGGTGAGATAATTGGTACAGTATTCCTTATATGTGTTTGTATATAAATATATTTGCCTGCTGTTGAATGCGCCGGCTTCACATTCTCTCCATTGAAATCAGGATTATCCTTCCTGTGCTGAACTCAAGTTTCTTTGCATACCTACATGAGTAGTCTCCTGCATGCATAAAGAGGCGGTTCACCCGAAAAGCTGCAGAGGTGTTTGATGATAGGTCTTATCAGCTTGACTAAATCCTGTATTGTGGAGGAAGCTGCAGGGAAGTGGATAAATCAGTTCAGAAAAGCTAAAGAAAACAGCCGCTGTGTCTTCAGATTCTTGCTGTCTTGTTACCAAGGGCGGCACATTATAAAAAAGTAATCTGTTGATGTTAATGTTTAAATAGCCATACATATTGTTATCACCATGTGTCACACAGAGAGACATCATTTATGCATTTTGTCTCAAACAGCCACACAGCCACAAAAATCCTTCAAAAGGTGCATTTTCCAAACTCAATGTTTTTTTCACCAATGTTTTGTTTTGGGTGAACCATCCCTTTAAGCCTCGTATTTATTGTGCGCCAGAGCATCGGCGCTCCACCAGGTGTCAATCACAGTGTAGGTATTTAAAGAAGTCGGCGACAGCAGATGGCTCACCTCATAATGAGGACACAAACACATGAACGAGTTTGTGGGCTTCATATTTTATTTTCCGCCCCCTGGCTTTTCTTTGTTTTTTCATAGTTTACCAAATGAGATTGGGGAATGTGTTGCTTCTAAATACATATTTATTTTATGGGATTTGGCTCTGCCGGTGTGAAAATGAAGGGGTGTTGTGTTTGTTGACCCTGGATATGTGGTTTTTGGCATTGCGGTTCTTTACAATGGCCTTCTTCCAGTGTTTTAACCTGCGTCTTAATGTGAAAACACAACAACACTGTGTCGTAGCTCAGTGAAATATGATCAGACTGTTGTTTGCCAGAAGGAAAGTTCCACTGACACAGTGTTGTCGACTTTTCTGAGGGTTTATGCACAGGTTGAGGTCATTGTAAAATGTATCTGGAAATCGTGCAGCTCAGTGGATCTAGTCACTCTGTGTTGTACATCTAAACACTCCTGCTGAGGACAGGAGAGGAATAGTAAACAGATGCTATTCCAGCGCCTTTCCCTTTGGTGCCCTTTGTTCTTTCTCTCCTTGCAGTTAAAAGGAAGTCGCATTCACCTTTTTCTCATCCTCTTCTTACCCCTGACGACAGTTTGAAGGCACAGAGACGCAGAAGGAAAAGAAAGGAAAGAAAATTAGATCAGAACTGGGAGGGATCATCTAGAAAGGGAAAGACAGAGGGACAGATGAGGTGATGGAGATGGAGAGGGAATGTAAGCTTGAGAAAATTAATACAAGGGAAGGATACAGAGAGAAAAGTGGGGGGTAGGCCTCTAGGGCTGACTGGGCCAACAACTAATCAGGATGAGAGGCAGGGGCGTCGCTTTGATGGCGACGGTGAGTGGAACACAGAAGAAACCTGTCGTATTCCCACAGAGACGAGCACAATACAAGCTGGTCGATACATGAGGAAGATGAAAATGAGGATGAAGAGGAGAATGGGACTTTGCTTTTTAATGTGACATCTGTGCAAGCTAATCTCTCTGATGTGTATCCTCCCGCTTGGATGAGATACAATTATCCCTCTCTATTTTTCTCCTTTCCTAACTGTTAAAAAACACAGATGGAGCGGCTGCCTGTATGCCACCATAACTCTGGAGGGAGTTCAGTCTAACTCAACTCAGTCACAGTTTTGTTTTGTGCTCAACGGATGAACGACCTCGCAGAAGTAAAACAGAAGGAGAGCAGATTCTGTGAAACCTGCAGTTCTGTTAAACATCCTGAGCAGGGATGCTGTTTGTGATGAGGAAAAATAGACGTTCTTGTAACTTTTCATCTGTTAATAGCAGCATTTTGACCTCTTCCGTTATTATGTGTAGTTGAAGCACAAATCTAATCAATCAAAATTCTGAACCGAAGCAGTTTGAAGCAGTAAAATTGTTCTTTTATTATCAGCTATTGACTGAACAGGATTGAACTCCATCCACTGTTATGAATGTAATCCACTAATACACACTGATGACAGCAGTTTTTTCTAATACTGAGATAAAGGTATTGGAGGAATGGATGATGCATGACAGGGATCTTTTATTCATTCATTCATCATTCACATATTTACAGCAATTTCAAACTGACAGTTATTGTGTAAAGCTGTTTCTTTTGTTGTTTCTCTGTCCAGTTTCACCGCCACGGCGATTTCGTGCCAAAATCCTGAGCACCAACAAACTGCATGTGTCGTGGAAAGAGCCGAAAGGAGCGTTTGAAAGCTACAAGGTCGTTTACACCACACTGCCAGGTAAGATCCAGCACCGATATGAAGAAGTGCTCTTTATCATTCATACCTTTAAAGGTGCAATATGTAACAGTTTTAGTTTAAAAGATTTAAAATTGTACTAAAATAATCAACAGATTGTAAAGAAATTACAGTTTTGATGTCTTGTGTTGAAGAAATATCTACTGAAGTTAGCATGCTAGCCAGATAGCCCCGGGATGAAAACCTCCTTCTCCCAACGGCCCAAAACTCCCAGTAGCAGTTTAAACACCAACACTTTCCTGGTAGTCTGGTTAGCTGCACGACAAACTGAGCTAACAAGCTAACAGTAGCTACAGTCATGGATGTACAAAAAGAATATGGTTAGCAGCTGTTAGCAGTTCCTTTGCCCCTATGTGTTGGGAGTTTACATATTGCACCTTCAAGATGGAGGGAAGGCAGGTTCTGTTTCACTCCAGACTGTAAAACTGATTGCCTCCAGTGTGAGCTTCTGTTAGGACTTTAAGCTCTTTGTCAGTTTCAGAATTGTTCAGAGCTGGTCGACTTTTTCTCTCTGTTGAACCCATTTGAGTTAAAGCTTGGTGTACCCTTGGAAATCTCATAACTAATTCAGAGTCTGCTCCGGTACAGTGGTACCTGGTGTTCACAGAGTTACCCACATTCACACCTGGAAGCTGAGCGGTACAGCGTCTGTGATGGATTGGTTGTTTAGTGCCTTGCTCAAGGGCTCCTTGCAGTAATTGCCACAGGATGAAGCATCATTTAAGCCAGCCTCATTAAAACAAGCCTTCATCAGTACTTGTAGTTAAAAGTGTTGTGTTGATGTGATGCATGAAGGACTACATGAAGGGATTTGTAGTAAAATGACACACAGGATGTAGGTTAATACAGTTTGTGTCGGTTCACAAATCATGTTAACTGTACGTTGTGGGTCTTTAGCTGGGAAGACAAAAATGTTAGTTATGCGCAGAGGAGCGCAGTAGCTGGACCTCTTCCCCTGAGGGAGAACAAATCAACCTTTTTATGTAGGCTTCACCTGCATGCTAGTTCATAATTCACTCTTGAGATAACGAGACACGTAACCACACACAGAATGTGATATAACTAATACCAGGGCTGTTCAGGTGCCCACTGTGGAAACATGTGGATGAATGGCAGCATGATTGACACCTTTTGATTTATTCAACAAGTTTGTGAAAATACACAACACCACTGAATGTTGGTGTTGGCTCAGCATGTTAATGTGGAGCTCAGCCTGGGTCGAGAGTAGAGATGGGTACTGCAACGTGGTATCACTTGAGCCCCGGGGCTAAATTATTAAACACCATTGTTGCGATGAGCTCCAACGTGAACAGTTCTTTTATCTGTACGTTTTAATGTTTTGGTTTATTTTCACGTTGTTGCATCCTCAACTCAGTGTGGTAAAACCTTTTAGAGTAAAATGCTAATACTTTATCATTTCACCTGTTCAACAAGCATCAACATGCAAACAGGTAGAAAGTGATATTTTAATCAGCTGTTTCTGCGGTCTCTCATGCACCACTGCTGTTTTACACAAGCTTAGCACGTTAGCTCGGCTAATTGCAAACAGTTACAGGCAAGCTGTGTACGCAAAACTGTTTGGCTTAGCCTGCCGTGCCATGGTATCTTAAAAATGTTGGCAAAGTCTTGTTAACTTTTCTGCCAGCGGTAACTGCTGGCAGTGAATCTCCTCAGCAGAGGGAGGAGGACTGAGACTGACTGATGTCTGCGTGTTTCATTCTTTCTAAACTTCACTTATTATTTTGATGTCAGGATTATTATTTATTTTACTGACATTCAAGGTTTGTTTCCACTGAGATATTATTGAGTTTATTAAGAATTTGCTGTTGTTAACATTACTGTGGCTACTCCAGAAACACTATAGTTATATTTAAAACATTTAATTTTATTCCTGTTCTGAATGTATCTTTTTTTAAAATTGTCTATTCTTTAAAAGCTAAATGGAAAAGCAAAGAAAAAGATGAACCAAACTGATAAGGGCTAACAAAAAGAGTAGTGGTGTCGATTGTCTAGAGCAGAGGTCCCTAATAGGCGGACCGTGGACATATAATTGATAAAATATTTAGAGGAATTTTGAGGAATCATTTCTATTTTAAATGGTGCAGCTTTTCCAGTCTTTATGGCACTGGTGTAGTGGCCCCTGGAAACTAACAGACCAATTGCGTTGGTGTATGCATTGTAAATCATGTCACATGATGCAATGACTGAGTAAGTCAGAGACATAAAAAGACAGAAAATTTCATGTTGTATGCACAAAAAAATAGAAAAGTCGACAACTAATACAGAGCCTTTAATCAAGAATTGACCCTTTCATGTTTTTTATTCCAACGAGCAGTTCAAAACCAGTCTGTCTCACTCCGAGACCGTGACAATTATTAAAAGCAGCAATGTGACGCACCACTAAGACACGAAGCAGAAAACATACTCACTCAAATCTGAATTTAAGGGCACTGAACATAAAAGCAAAACCAAATATGGTCCAAGAAGCTGGCCTGACACTGCTCCAGCCCAGGTCTAAAATCCTGACGGGGAAAAGCTAGAGCTCACTTGTCTTACTGAACAAGAGAAAGTGGGGGAGTGGGATATAAGAGGGAAAGAAAGACTGTTCAGTTGTTAAGAAGTGTTGAGATTCTTTTAAAGTTGGTTGAGACTATTAAGATGTGAAATGGAGTTAAAAATGGGGGGGGGGGAGTACTCTGTTCTTATTTTCTGTGAAATAGATTTTTACTGAACACTAAACCCGTCATTAAGGCAGGATTTATCTGAAGGGCTAGCCTGTATGTGTCTTAGCCAGGTGAACGTAATAAACTGCTAACTGAGTGTAAACTGACACCACAACTCCTTGTAGGCTTTCACCATCACAGTCAGCTTTAGTGCTTCGCCTCAGTGGGTTCAGCCACGTAGAAACTTTATTACGGTTGGCTGCTGTTTGTCTGAATTCTTCACCAAACAACATAGACATTATGTTGATTATATTGTTTTAAGACATTCATTCATAGATGGACTGTAATGATAGTTATAAGTGAGGGTAATATACATAGACAGTTGATAGTCTGCTCTGTGATTATCATCATAAGGGGTATTATTCAGTGTGAAAACTATGGCCAAGTTTTTTATTGCAGTGAGTGAAAACAGGTGCACTGCAGACGTATTTATTGTTTGTGGTTGTGATGCAAGGCCATACGCTTATATTTTGTGTTGTATTGTGATTATAGTGTGATTAATTTATAAAGTGTATCGTCAGGGGAGCTGTTATTGAATGCTTAGTGGAAACCTAACATTGTAATTATCCATTTCTTTTATGACCTTTTCACAGCAACAGCGGTGTAATCAGAATATTTAACTTCCACCAGTTCAAATAGAAGGGTTTTGATTTAAGGAGAGAACTGACTTCACAGTTTCTTCCAACATGGCGTCAAAGAGTTGCAACTCTTCCTATGTCACTGAAATGCAAAGTAAAAACTCTATTGGAGACTGTTTTTTTAACATATAGACCACAACAGGTAGCAGCTGGAGACGACTGTGTTTGCTGTAAATATTTCCAGTGTTGTTGCTGGTTGTTCTCCCCAAAATGTTCAGTGGGCTGTGACAGGTGCACCTAATGTTTTATTTTAATAATATAAAATCACTGGATTTCAAAGCCTGTGTAGTTCAATTTAACACTGCTCAGTTTCACTTCACAGTACTGACAGGTACATGGCAACACTTCCTCATGATTTAGGTTAATTTTAGGTGGTGCTCATTTGCATATACAAGTTAAAAATGGATGCAGAAAAAAGGCACAAAAGATAGAGACGGTGTTGTGATAGTCCTGGTATGCTCGGGTCTTTATTGCACTCAGAGAAAATAGATACCGACATGAATTACTGTGAAGATCTAAACACATCTGTGGCCATTCCTCGCTATTTAATGTTATGATGCAATATTTCAGATAATCAGTCTGTCATCATCTTGATTTGCTACCGCCTCACAGGAATACTGTAGATTTGGTCTGTAGGCTGGACAGACAGGTTTTTCTTATCACTTTTCTTCTTCCTTCAATTCTTTCCTGTCTGTTCTGGAGAAACACGTCAGGGTACAAAGAGATATTTTATTGCAGTTGGAAAGGGTGCAGCTGCATGTACTGCTGTAAAACTGTCCTTTACTTCTGTTACTGTCATGATGGAAAGCTTTAAGAATTCATTCTGTTAGGACTCGTTATTAAAGCACAGTTAAAAAGATTCCCAAAGTAAGTTGTAAGGCCCTGCAGGGATCCCTCAGTGGGTTTCTGGAGATATAGTTAAATTTCACTCACTAGAAACGAGACACTCGGTACAATAAAGGAACATTACACTGTATAATAAAGGTGGGTTAAGACTGTTTTGATGGGAATTTCCTTGCTGAGACTGATAGAAAGACAGGGAGGAATGATTTATCCTTAATTTATCCAGGCCTGTATGACGTAACTTTAAGTTAAAATCAGTGTTTATTTTAAATTTTGTTATTTGCGAGCAATCATATTTAGCCATATGTCAGTCTCAGTAAAATGCATTGACTGTATCTGAAAGGTGTAAAATTATGTTGAATTAATTTCTGATTTCAAAAAACATCTCTAAACATTTCTTAGTTTACGATTGGCTTATTGACTTCTTCTTTTAATGGTGCAGTGCTTCGTACTGTATATGGCACATTACTGCTATCGATATGCATTAACGCCCTCAGTATTTAGCTAAAAATCTAAATCGCACCCCGCCTTGTGCATGTGCACGAGCATTTACAGCATCACTAGTGGTCAAAAACAACACAGAGCAGGAGGTATTAAGGCTTTCAGAAAAGTGTCTTTCGGGGCATGTTATCCTGATTGACAGGTGTCTCAACCTGATCAGTGCATCACTACCACTGTCATATGTCAGTCTGATACCACAGTGAGATATGGGAATGAGTTAAACTTTCAACTGATGGTCTGTTGTGTGTGTTGTTGGTTCCGAAGCTGTCAGCTGACTGCATTACAAAACTCAGTTTCTAACCTTGTACAGTCAAAAGAACTGAACAGAGACTTTTGATTTCTGAGCTTGTTTTGACTTCAAGGTTGTGTATTCACATTCCAACATGATATCAGGTGCGTAGGCCAAAAGGCGCTCTCAAGAGAAAAATGCACCAATACACTGAACAAATGCTGCCAGGAAAAATGATTTATTAATTCAGAAATGATGTTTTAACAAAATGTAATCAGGTTAATTATTTACCATATTTACAGGAAAAATAATCTCTGTGATGCAATCAAATGTTTAATCCCCTGAAAGAAAGAACATCTGAATACAATAATGTAGCAACAAAGTAAATAGAATTAACATAGCAGGCTACAGCTTACTGAGACAATTGGGATAGAGCTGTTTAAACAAAGAGAAGACTGTTTCCATCGTAGAACCTGAGGGTTACATATTGACGAGTCACACCTGGCTTGAATCTGGTAAAATCTTTTCTTGTTGACAATGAATCATTTGTAAATGATTGAAAGTTTCAGTTGGTATTGAAAGTAAGAAATGATCTTTTTGGGAGCATCTATTTAGTGCGCTGACACAGTTTTTTATCTCATCCACAGAGGTGATGTTTTCACCTTTGTCTGTTTGTTGGTTGGTTTGTCAGCAGGATTACACAAGAAACTACTGACTGGACTTCCACAAAATTTTGAAGGAGGATGGGTCTTGGCCCAGAATAGACCCCCTTAACTTTTGGTTTGGATCCGGATAAATAGACAGATACAGGAATTCTTTCTCACTTCCTTTAACATTATTAGACGTTAGAGGTGTTTTCCGACATTTTTCGTTAATTTTTCAGGGAATAATGAATGGATCTTGATGCAAAAATCAGACATTTTTAAGTGGCTGGTATGAATCAGTGAGTACAATTTGATACAGATCCAATATATAAATCCAGATCTAGAGAATTTAAATATATTTTATTTGATATGGGATGTGGTTTGGCCAAGTAATGTGCTCTGCTGAGTGTCATGCTCTTTTTGAGACATTGTTTAACAATATACTGACTTTAAATGTAGCATTTTACCAGAGATTCAGGCTCGAACGTCTTTATTTTTCTATTTACCTGCACTCTGCTGGATGCACCAGTCTCTTGTGGCCTGAAATTTGAAGGTGAAGTCAACCTCTGCTACAAGCGCTGCCTTCAGCCAGCGGCAGAGTAAACCTGTAGCTTTTGGTATTGCTTTGCCGTCTGTTTGATCACAGTAATGGAGAAAATGTCAGATAAGATGCAGTAAGCACAGGCAGCCGTCCCCTGACACTGCAAGGGAGAGTCGAATGGATGGAGGGAATGACACAGGAATATAAAAAGAGGGAGATGCTAGAGGGCAGGATGAAAGACGGCGCTGGAGAGGCATGGAGAGAGTAAATGGAAAGAGGGATGCTGGATGTAGATAGATTGAAGGTAAAGCAGCAGGATTGTGACAGATCCACACAAAATCTGATCATCTGCAGCTCCTTTCAAAGAATAAAAACACGTTGCTCTGGTTCACAGACGTTCAAGGTTTGCATCAGTGTAGAAAATAAGTTTTTCTTTATAAGGTTTTTCTGTATGAAGACAGTACCACAGGGAAGTCTCTCCCTTCTGCCACATCATTTAAATGCTTTTCAGTTCAACAGTAACAAGCACTTTATCCTCACATGTGCTCGAAAACTTAACTGTCTGTTTCATATTCTTACAGATATTTAAATTGGCTTGACATTTTCACCAAAGCACCATGGCCTCATTTCTGAGACATGCCCACACAGCTCGCTTTGCAACATGTTGCCTTTGGGTAGTGCTTCGTTTTAAAGAAAAGGAGAAAAAAGACTTTAAAAAGTGACTGGAAGTGCAGAGACGGCTGCTCGTCTCCTGGGCTGACTGAGGGAGGTGAATGAGGGGGGTGATCATCTTCTTGCTGCAGGCCGGCGGTATCAGCACAAGTGTAATGAAGGTGGAAAAGCAGTGACGGAGCGGTAGATAATTTTCTTTATCAGCGCAGAGTTTTTGTAGAGCTCTGCTGGATTGTTCCATTGAGATTGTCTCTTATTTTCTGGTTGAAGTCATGACTCACCCTCCGTCATATGGAACGTGTGCATTTAAGTTTGTACTTCCAGAATGCAAAGACAAGCTATTTATTCTTTAAATTAGCTGTGCTGTAGACTCGTTGTCATTAAAGAGTCAAAAGTGGAATTCCTGTTCCATAAAGTGGAAGAGCATGTTGGTTTTGTGCTGAAAGGCAGGAACAGATGGTGGAAGATAGATTTTTGAATCATTCATTTTGACATAAAGAAATTGGCTTTGACGACTGACAATTTAGGAAGATTTAATGATCCCAACTGGAACATTTGTTCTGCAGCAGCAGCAAAAGGAAAAGAACTGAGCAGGAGGCAAAATGACAAATTGAATTGAATCGCACCAAAAAGCAAATAAGGAATTTTTTTTTCTTTCATCACTAACTGTTAAACTGATTTACATGCGATGATCTTGGACTGCTCAGTCAATATATGTGGACATGATAGACTCTCTCTCAAAGCCAGGAATTAGAAACCTACGCTTCTCAGTCAATCTGTAAACTGCTGACTTCTGCCAAACCTCCAGCAAAGCACATTTGGCAGGATTAGATTCTGAATACATATCTTTAATTTCATTGATTTATTAGGTTTTTTTTTTTTTGTTCATATTCTTGGTTATTACCTTTTCCTGGTTGTTCTTACTTGATTTCCCTCTGGTCTTTGCTGCTGAGATGAGCTGTCGTCACCTGAGGCATTAATAACCTTAATCTTTCCTCTGCTCAGTTTCTGATGCTGGAGGGTATGTTGGTTTTCTTTTCTGGGCAGTTGAAGCGATCATGTCACTTTCAAATACAGCTGAAGATTTTTTTCACATATTTGGAAATAGTTGGAGGCTATTTGAGAATGCAGAGAGGGGAGAGTATGTACAGTTCGCATGTATAATGATGATCTGGTACAGTGGTTTGATGGACTGTTCAGTAACTGAAGGTCATTGATGACATCAGAAGCACCTTTATCAGAGCTTGATCTGCTGAAATCATCCTTGAGCTCAACTTGTTCACACTCTAATAGATATATACGTGTTCGAACAAGTTTGGGATGTAGTCAAGGACCCACGCACATATAAGCCACTCAATACTAATATCACTGCAGTCAAATTTGTTAAAGTTCTCTCTCTCTGTCTTTCTCCCTCTCTCTCAGTTTTCCATCACTTTATAGTCTGTCTCCTTTTGCTTTTCTTCGTATTGATCTTTGTGTTGTTGTTGCAGGCCAGGTGTTAAAAACCCTTAATCCCAAAACATAATCCCAGTGTGGATTTCTCTCAGATTGATTTTTCCGTACAACAAAAGTCGTTTGCTGAAGACCAACACAAGGAGTTCAGTCTGCAGGATTAATTGCTCCTTCAGGAATAAAAAGTTTTGTTGTTGCAGTCTTGCTTAAACAGGTGTTGCAAATGCCCGTATTAAATTACATGAACATAATTACACAGATATTACTGAAGTTATAATCCCTGCAAAGTGATTGTCACTTTTCAAATGACACCAGAAAATTATCCTGAAGCAGCTATTTGTAATTGCAAGGAGAAAGGTATAAGCTGTGTGTCTATGTGCTTCCAAAGATGTTTAAAGCAGAAGGTTGGTGTTCATTATGTCTCTTTATTTTAAACAGCAAATCTTCTGATGAGACTAAAAGCAGCGATGAATGTTTCTTTTTAACATCCTTCCATCTTTCTCTTCAGTGCCCGGAGCTCTTTTGCTGTTGAAAAACTATTTAAAAAACACATGACAAAGCAGTACTTTTGGACTAGGTAACACATTCCCTCATTACAGTCAGTTAGCAGGAGGAATTCATTGTTGGTTTTGGTCTCTTCAGGGGTTTTTATTGATATTAAAAAAAAGAAAAGCCAGCTTTGTCCTTTAAACAGTTTGTTAATAGCAGGCTTTTTACTGCTCTGTCTGGTCGAAAGTTACAAGCCTGGTTGTGGTCCGGAGTACGCTCTGTTGTACCTGTAACCAAACTCAACAGTGATATCACAGGGTACCAGACATCACTGCAGCAGGGTCAGAAGTTACCAGATTTCCAAGCAGTGTTAAAGAGTCATTTTAAATGCTCAAACATGGCCTTTAAGAGAAGACACACTAGAAGAACAAATCTAAACTTTCAATCCGTTCCTTTGTTAGTGTCACCACAGAGAATCCAACAGAGTGATTTGCTTCTTTTCTCTAATCATAAATGTCTGTTCTTCTCCTACCCTGGAACAGATGGAGGGCAGAAGGAGGTTCAGGTTTCGAAGCAGGATGCAAAGCTGGTCATCGGGGACTTTAACCCCTTGAAAGAATACAATTTTAAGATATTTGCGGTCAGTGGACAACAGCAGAGCAAACCACTTCAGGCCAAACATGAAGGTAAGAGACTTTCAACCCTCAGTAATATGACTGATAAAAATCTGATGAGTGATTAGCTGTGTGACATTGATGCTGCCAGTTGTTTTCAGAAATGCTCAGGCTGTCTTCAGGTTTGAGGTTTTTACAGAAGAAGCACTGTATGATTAAAAGTTGTTGTAAACGTAAAATTAACTGAACTGAAACGACCTGAGGTCACATTGAATCACACAGGAAAGAAAACTGCAACTGATCCAGTCTCTGTGTGACAACAAGCTGCACTTTAGGCTCCAATCAGTGAAGTCACAGCGGGTGTTTTCATCAGCTGTGATTGGCAGAAGACCTGCTGTGACATCAATGATTGGGGTGTGGCCGAGAGAGCAATATGCTGGAAAGTTTGAACCTGGAGAGAGCAACGCAGCAGTGCTTTCTGTAGTCTCTGTGTGTGTCTGCTCTGCCTTGATGTTGACCTCTGTTGTTCAGTGACACATCTGCTGTGTATTTGGCTAATGTTGTTTAAGCTCTGTGGTTGGTGGAGGATCGAGTGCAAGACAAGTCGAGCAAAGTAGGAAAGAATTCAAACAGCAACAACAACAGTACGCCTCAGCTCACTGCTGTGGTGTGAATACAAAAATATGCCAAGTGAGATGTTTACTTACTTACTTACTGTTTCAGTCTCTCACAACCTGCTGATATTTATTTATCACACTGCGCTTCAGGAACACAGAAATACTACACAGATCTTTTTAAATGGGAGTATTATTGCAGAAATCCACAGGTGCTGAGTGTTTTCTCCAGACATTTATTCAAGTCAGGGTGGAAAAGCCCTTTGACTGTGCTGACAAATGTTTTGTTGTTGATGCACCACTGAGTGAAAAACACTGTAGCAGCTTGTATGAGATATAAATGTGGGTGATGATGTTTGGCATTTAAACAACTACAATCATTGCTGCTGTTTGTGCAGAATTGGATACTAAAAAACTTTCCACCGGTAGTCAAGTTTCAAGTCGAGGCAGGGCTGGTGTCGTCAGTGATTGACTGATTATAACAAACAAATATTAAGGCTGTGTGCCAACATAAAATAATGAGTCGACTCGAATATAAACAGAAACCATCAGTACTTATTCAGTGACATCCTCAGGCTCATCAGGACTTAAACTTTAATCACACTGTGTCTAATTGATCAAAGTAACGATGGTTTTGATGTTGTTTTTCAGTTCCTGCCACTTGGCTTGTTTCCCACATTAAAGCTTAAATACTCTCATGTTGTCTGATTTGTTATCGTGGTTTAAGGTGTCTATTCTTGTCGATTCTATTCTCGTGATTTTAGCAATTTTCTTTATTTCTTTTGCCTTCCCTTAAAAGCTTAATAATGTCACCCATTTTTGATCTGATCTGTTTTCTTGCCTTGTTGTTTATTCTGTTCTGTTAGTTTATTAATTACTTGATAAACATACATTCAGGCAAAGTTACTTGTTTTCCTTCTCCTCTCCTCCCCATTCATTGATGTAGATTCTTGCATTATGTGTTATTTCTTCCAGCTCAGCGATCAGGCATCGCAATGGTTCAGTCTCAAAGGACACAAGATAGCGGTGTCACCGTGGAGAACAACGAGATCTCAGAAGGTAAGATCCACAGCAGGTTAACAGGAGGCAAGACAGGTGAACAAAAAGACTGAAATGGAAAAGATTGACACATCCGTCTGTTGTGAGTCTCTGGTCGTCTGGATTCAAGACCCCTCCTGTGTCACAAGAGTAGAGGAAGAATGTTTTTGAATCACCACGTGAGGAAGACAACCTGCCACTCTTCAAGAGCAACTTAGACAAGGAAAAATAAGAAAATGTTCCTCTAACAAAGAAGACTTTTCTTTTTTTTAAATCAGAGGAGACAGTGCTGTGGATGTCTACGTTCTCAGCTCACTTCTCCTGAATGCAGACACCTCTTTTTGTGACGAAATCTGAAGAAGGTTTTCAAAGGATCAGTTTTAATACTCTGACCTTTCTCAGACTGAGAAAAAAACAGTGCCACAACAAAACAAGGTAAGTGGAAGCTGAATAGGCCTGCGAGTTTTGTCACAGACGGCTGCTGGTGAGCAACGAACTCGATTCACCCTGCAAATCAAAGACAGCTTCTCCTGTTCTGTCAGTCCTTTTTGGAAACACTTCCATTTGATAATGTGTTATTATTACCGTCCTCTCACATTTGAAGAAGGAAGAAGGCCTGTGAATGTGATACTCCTGCCCTTACACAGCGATGATCACTGAGCCTCACTCCATAGAAAATGGATGGAAAGGAAATGAAATGCCACAAAAAACAGGAGTTGAAGCGAGAGGCTGCAACAATCAGGAAATGAGTGGAGAGACGAGTGTGGTAAACAAGCCTATTGTAATTTTGAAAGTGATTGTAGCGCCCATGCTGAGGTGGACAATCAGATCTCACAAGGAAAACACAGGAAACGAGGAAACAACTAGGTAAGCCGAAATCTCCTTAGTGTGTGCCTCCCTTTCATATTACAAACCGCAGCAACACTGGACTGCACATGTATTTGTGTTCCAGTTGTGGTTAAGATTCTGAAAGCTTTACAAAGGGTAGAGTTACAACGTTTGGTTTCCTACAATAAAGGTGTTAATTCAGCGTTTTAGATCATTTTGTATATGTCGTGTGTGCTGCTGTTGTATTGGACTGCCGATGTATTCAAAGGTCTTTCCTATGTTTTGTTCCCCTTTGAATGTTTGGAGTGGTGGACAAAATATTGGAAACACCTTGCTATGATCATATTTTCATTTGCGTTTCCATCAAAGCTGAATTCAATAAACATCTTGTTGAAAACGAGGACGTTTACCTTGCTGTGTTTTGTTGACAGAAACCTGATGTTGAGCCGTGTTCCTTTGCAGCTTTTAAAAGTGTGATGTGTCCCTTTGTGTGAGTGGTGTTGTGTTTTGAAGCCTTGAAATGGAGGAATGGTGTTAATGATGGTGCGAATGAAACTTTGGCAGACGGTTAGCCGCCGTCTCCAACCCAAATTACAGCTTCTGCTCTGAAATCCGTCACAATAGGATAAATACTCAGCAATTCAAATCTTTTTTTGGTGTCTAAATCTACTTACTAGTGCATCTCAATCAGCCTCATCCCATCTTGTATATCTTTAACTGTAGTCACGTTTTTGTTGCGTGTGGTGTGTTTAGATTTCCTTTTGATAAAATTATACACGTCAGTTTGTGTTTTTGTCTGTTCAGAATGAGAAAGAAATACAAAAAAACTACTTTTGCAGCAGAACTTCAGCTTTCTCCTCACTGCAAATCTCATTTCACTTCATCACCTCAGCACTTCTCACGTAATTACAGTCTGGATCCTCTAAATGGGGATTTTATTCTTCCCTCAGTAGTACCAGACCTTGCCAGGAGAGGTTTGGTGATTGGTGATTCTTTTTCCTCCAGACTGTAGAAACTTTACAAACCTGTCATGAATTTTCTCTGCGTCTACATGAAATTGCTCTGGTGTCCTGGGGTCGATTTAATCCTGTCCGAGGTTTCATGCAATTACCCAGTTTCTGACGTGGTATCTGAGCAATGTAACTAGTGTTGGAGAGTGGCAGCATCAGACTCCAGATTTGATTAAACTTAATGCTCTCATTGGGGAGTTAGGGTGTTGCAACAGCAAACTTACATGTAAGATGATTAAAGAGGTGTTTCAGTTGTGAACACACATGGAGATTGATAAATAGTTAAGTTAAAATTAGTTAAACCTTCGACTATGAGCTCTCCAGTTCTCATGCTGCAACTGCGATTTTGATTGATTTTGGTGGTTCTTTAGGAAAGATTGCCAATCTGGACCAAGTTCAAGGGTGATGCATTTTTCTGTAGCAGCAGCGTTCAAAGGAAGGAATTACTTAATTTTTCTCATCCTAATTCTTAATTAAACGTCCTTTCTTCACCCCTCACATTACACACACAGAGTAGAGACAGCTTCTTCTGTACGTTAACATTTCACTGATGTTCAAGATGTTCGAGTGACACTGAAAATGTGACAGATCTGATGTCAGCCATTTCTCTGTGAGAACGCTTATGGCTCGACAGATGTTTTAAAATGGGTGCTAGACTTCGCCGGCTGTGTTTGCACTTGCTGCTCAAGTCGAGTCAAAGCAGAGAGAATGATGGAAGACTAGAGTGAAGGAGGGAGGGAGGAGGTGGAGGAAGCCTTCAGTGAATCCAAAAGGATCTGATCCAAAACACTGAGATAATTACAGCTACGGCATCAATAAAAGTCCTTTTTTTGACTCTTTATTGCTGCTTGGGTGTGAGAAGATTACCTCTGCTGTTTCTTCTTTCTGAATCTGCCACTTCATGTCAGTCTTTAACAGTCTGATAACTATATTTTTAAAATATTATGTATGCATTTTCTGCAGACGGCACTCAACACTTAAATTAAACAAACCGAAGGAAAGAGTTATTATTTTAGACGTTTCATTCACACATAATTGAAGGGCTTGACTTCTACCTCAAAAATCTGCATTTCTTCCTCAACTTCAATTGAGAATGTGGCTCATTTTGTGCTGTTAGCAAACACGTGAAGACAAATGTTACACATCAGGAAATGGCAAAAACTTTTATTAAGGTTGTTAGTCTGTTTGACATAAAAAAAAACAATTGTAGATATATTGTTGGTTTAAATAAATGCACTTTTTAAAACAAAAGTACATTATCAGCAGTATTTTAAGTTGTTAGCTTTTTGTTTGAAAACAGCACTTATAATGTGTTCAGGTAAAAGTTAACTAGTGTAGAATTACAGAATGCAATGATTGGCAAATCCTTTTACTTTCAGTTTCAAACACAATACAAAGACGAGATTTTTAATGTTCAAACTGAAAAACTTCATTGTTTTTTATAAATACACACTCATAATGAAGCAACATGCAAATAAGAACCACATACCAACTTTTTTTGAATCACAGTTGCAGAACCTGTTATATAATTCACTCAGAGGTAAATCTAGTGTGAAAAACTTTGTGTTTTCTGCTTATTTCTCGCTTATCTCCACTCGAGCTGTCTCCTCCATTTTAAGAGTTTCATATAAATATAAAGAAGTCCAGCAGCAGAAGCTGTCACTGCAGGTGGCAGGCCATTAGTGTGAGAGCCAGAGCGAGGTCTGACTGGGACCAACATAGTAACAGTTGGGGATGATTGTGATTTCCTGTGGTGTGTCACGTCGCCTGGCTCCTGCCTCGGCTCAGTCAGTGACAGTCGCCTTTTGGCCAAAGTGTCAAAAATCTCTTAATATTTCAGTGTAAGTCAAGGACGGAGGGAGGGACGAAACGGAGAGAAAACTTCAAGTTTGAATCAAGTTTGTTCTGTATATTAAAAGTTTGCAAAGCCTAAAATTATGTATGCAAAACAAAAATTCTGATTAACGGACAGACAAAAAAGAGAACTTCTCACTTTCAAAAAAATTAATTATCTGATTCCAATCAATCAATATTTTGTCAGTAAGCAAGTCGACAAATCTTTTAAGCACTAGTTGCATCGTAGCTGGTGTTTGTGTTTATGTGTGCAAGTTGGGAACGACTCTCTGTGCCCGTTAATACAAACACTAATGAGAAAGACTTTGCATTTATGTGCCGTCACATTTCTTCAAAGTTAATTAGAGACACAGACTAAAGCTGACACTGATGCTCTGTTGGTTCCCTGCGATGGAAATTAAAAACTACATGATTCAAGATTACATTTTTACACCTGTAATTGGGACTATTGATGTCACTTGTAAGATGGAGAAAAACACATTAGCACATGTTTTGAATATCCAGCAGTGTGTAATGAGTGAAAGCTAGTTCACCCACAGATTCATCAGGTTTTATTACAGAGCCACTGAGCGAAGTGTCCTTTTGTCCCTCATCATCCAACCGTCAACTCGTGAAGTCTTTGTTCTTTCTGTGCAAATTGTAGCATAAATGAGCAAAAAATAAAACAAAACCGGGACACTGCTGACTGCTTTTGTTTTGGTGGTGTGTGATTCATTGGTCAGTTTTATAGTGCAGTCTTCTTAAAGTCGTTCAGTATGTTCTCCTTTCTGGTCTTAAGACGGGCGTGTCAGACCTTTGAAGAGTTCAGGTTCATGATTTTTTAAACTAGTTGTGGTTGCTGTTAATTATCATACTTGCTTGATGAGAGTACGTTATAGCCAGAAAATGTTGCCGATTGCATAGTTTATACTATAAATATGGTGTGTGTGTGTGTGTGTGTGTCTCCTGCTATTTGTCCAAATTGCTCTAACTGGCTGCAGGCTAAAGGGGACAGATGGGGGAAATGGGAGCCAACCAGTGATAAAACACTTTGCTTTTTTATATCACACTACACCCCGCCACCACCTTCTCTACTTGTCTTATTGAACCAACTCCCCAACACACACACACACACACACACACACACACAGACACACACACATAAACAAACACACAGACACACAGTCCATCAACACAACCCCATCGTCATCCCCTCCAGCTCTCTTATTTCATCAGCTCTTTGCTTTTCTCTCTTAACTGCCGTCTCTGTGTGAACTGCTTTTTCTGATTACTGTCTTCCATCTCTCGGCTTTTGACGCTATTTAGTTTTATTTCTTCCTTTTCTTTGCCTCCTTTTTAAAACATTATGACATATATGCCGGCTATGAATACATACGGACTTTACATAAAATCATTCTACATATCCAAGTAACATATCTGCTGACTTTCAACAGATGAACAGTAGTTCATAATAGGATGTAAAATTCTAATTTCTCTCCTCCCGACTGTCTTTTTTCCCTTTTGTTGCCATGATACCTGAACTATGATTTCAGCACCAGTCGAAAGTTTAATATTGGGAAATTTGCTCCTTTTGACGATATGAAAACAATCACTGATATTAGAGGGTTTTTTTTCTGTTTGTCTCAGCTCTAGAAGAAGAAAAGATGATTTATCTGTCTTCTTTCTTTCTTCGTTCTTCTAGTATATATATATAGAATATAAATCACATTTGATAAAAATATGGAACATTTTTCAATTAAAATATTAAATTCAATTATTCGCACTCCCCTCAGAGTTGTATTAAAATGTTGGTTATCATGATGAGATATCCTGCTGCCCCCCTTTTCCCCTGTATTCTGTCTCTTCTTCATCTTTCTCTCAATTTTCACTCTCCCCCGTCTCAGCACCAATTTTGTGCCTTCCTTCCACCTCTTTCTCTTTTCTTTCTTACAGCTTCACCTCACACTGTCTGCTGTTTCTGTGCTCAGAGCTGACAGTCCTCCTTGCCCACACTTGCTGAATACCATAGCTATAGCCTCACAGGCCTGTTCTTGGGCTGCTGCCTTGCTGCTGATCAGACCTTTAACAGCTGCCTGCCTGTCTGTCCGCCTGCCTGCCTGCCTGCCTGCCTGCATGGCTGTCAGTCTGAAGATTTGGCTGCTTGTTTGTCTGCTGGTGGTGTTGTTCATGTCTGATTTTCTGCACGCTTGTCTCTGCAGGCCACCAAGATACTTACAGGGCTAACTTGCCCGGAAAGCTGCCAGGCTCTACACTTTAAAGGAATACTTGTACCAGAGTATTAAATACTTGCCTCTGTAGGCTTGTAAGGTAGCTCTGAAAAGTTTGAAGCTTGCTCCTTCACAGTAGATCACAGCTGTAATTAGCTTAAATTCACAACACTTACAGTGGATTCCAATGGTGGCCCAGTTCTGTGGTGTTATCAAACAGCTCCCGGAGTGTAACCCACTTCTCCCCAGCCAGCCATATATTACAAATACTTATCTTTTTCTTTAAGAATATGGGTGATAACAGTCAGTTGCTAGTGCGGTGAGCATTGTCATTTGTGAACAATCTAAGCAAATGTAATTACATACGACAAAGTATTACAGCCCGACAGACTTTTTAGATTTTTGTAGGTGATACAAAGAAATGATATCTGGGAGTGCAAATAAAAAAGCAAGCAAGCAATAGCAGAAAGCAAAAACAAGCCCAAATCTGTCAAAATTTTGATCGATGACATATAAAGCATTTTGTGGGATATATTTTGAATCCTGAGATTTTTGCTTTGAACACATGGTGGCAGATCAAGGGATTACAATCCTTTCCTGAAATATCTTGAGGGATGTTGGAGACCAGATGGCCTGCCAGACAGCGACAGTGTTAAAGTTTTGTCAAACAGGACACTGGCCTGCTGACCTTTTGACAGTAGAAAGTGTTTTATTTTAGCCAGCGCTCTGATACAGAGTTTACATTGCTGTGGCGTCTGCACCTCCCTGTCTTCCTGCTCATCAAACACAATGTTTGTTCAATTCTTTGTCATCTGTCCTCTGTTGCGTGATAGATGTGGAGTGTAATCAGACATGAGAGCACTACAACTTATCTATCGGCAGGTCTCCCACAGGTCAGCACATAACACTTGTGTGTCCTCTTGTTTGTCCTCCTGTCCACCTGTCTGAGTGCGGGTTGCTCAATCTTCTTTTTTAAAGTGTTTACGGTAGACGAAGACGAAGTACAACATGCAGTACATTGAGAGGAAAATTAGAAGCGTCAGTATTTGTGACGAGTTGAGAACGAGACTCAACAATTAACTATTTTACAAATTTGAGCTTTAAATTTCTTGTTAATTCAAGTCCCAAAAATCATCAGAAAGTTCTTAAATGTTTTCAGGTTTGTTTGTTGAGCCTACGGATGCTGTTTTTGTATCTGTGCCTCCTGTAAAAAAACATTGTTATACAGCTGTTTGCGTTGTTGAAGGCGCTTTTTAGTGGAATTTATACTGAATGGATTTTAAATGAAATAAATGTTGTGACATTAGAGCTGCATTTTCTTTCTAATCAGCCAGAGGATGAAGCTGCAGCAGTAACTCACACTCTACAACACAAAGCTGCCATTTAACCATCACCAATCTATCAGTACCTGTTTTTGGCAGAACAACCCTTCAGGATGTATTTTAGCTGTGAAACATCTGTAATGGGATGTTCCCCCCTGAGAAGTCTAATGACACACCACACCTCTAAATCTCCTGTAACAGTCAGGCCAGGCTTTTATGTCGAGGCTTGTCCCCCCAGAAAATGTCAGGAGGGAGAGTTACATCAGATCCTGTGTTATAGTCAAGACACTATTTTCTTTTCAGGATAACTGATAATAACAACAACCGTGATCTTTTAAAGTGAAATACTGATATCGTGTAAATAATACCCATATGATTATATTGTGAAAATAATCCAGTGCGTCTCAAATCGTTTCTGTTCCTTTCAGTTCTCAGCAGGTGGCAATGATTCGCCTTAGCGTTGGTTGCCAACAACCATAAAACATAAAAAAGAAGGAGAAAAAGCTGCAGTAACAGATAACTGTTGGCCGCTAGATCCATGCCGCTATTGTGTGGCATGGATCTGTCGAGTGGCTGCTACTCATTGATTTATTACTGCTGTCAGGAGCTGACAGACATTAATGTTTACATTGCACTGCTTAAATTTGGACATTTTTGTATTCAGAAATCTATAGCAATAGTCCTCAAACTTAGTCAAACTATCTGGTACGTCAGCGTGAGCGTCGGCACCTGTGCTTTAGCATTTCATCACATCAACTATGAACACATTACACACTTTTAATATTGTTAACATTTGCTGACACTTTGGAAACCCCCTGAGTTTTATTTTACAGATTTGTAATGAAACAGTTGTAAAACATAAGGTTTAACTAGTACACTCGTGCATGTTGTAATAATTAAAGTCTGAACATCTGAAAAATTCACATATGTTTGTTTTTATAGCACTTTCCTGCTCTCCCTTATTCAAGCTTTTTATATTCTCTTTTAGAAAAAACAGTGGAGACACACACAGGTAGAAACTCACGTACACCAAGTTAATTTGTGTTGAAGGATTAAAAAACTCATGGCAGTTGCCATGGCAGCATTTATTGTGTAAAGGGCCACGAGTTTGTCAATGGTTGTGTTGACGTTAGTTTGACTGACACTCTGTTCTGAGATGGAGAAGATTTGGTCCTTGTGGTTAAATTTAAAGAAGACATACTTTTGTTTGAATCCTAAATACTAAATTCTCGACACCACTTTAAGAAACCGACCGGTTGGCAGGTGTGTTTGTGGGCTCTTCAAAAATAGCTCCTGTCAACAGTTGAACCATTGTTCCAACAGCAGGATTTTAATCTGAGTGAAGAATCGTTTAATATTTTACGCGCCTCATTTAGTGTGTCATTACCGCGTTGCTCAAACAAGAAACTGCAAGAAGTAGCAGGATCTGAAAACATGTGCTCTGCATTGAGCTCTCTCAGGATTTTACAATCTTGCTGCTACGCTCAGTGTTACATTACAGGGCATCGTTTTGGCAGCAGAGCTGCAGGAAGGCAGGTGTGGGCTTGCTTGTGTAACACTACATACTGAGCTTTGTCTTTATTATATCACTCTTATATCCTGATACACTATCTTACCCAGTTGGAATCCAAATCATTCAGGGGCCCGGTTCAGTGATCCGTCTGAATTAGCACACGCTGTTTGTATTTGTCTCAAGGCTGTCGGTCTGACTTACATCACTGTCTTGTCTACTCACCGGTGCACAAAATCGACACTGGAAAGCATGTGTGTGCGTTCTGACATTCCTGAACCAACTCTGTGTGGAGCAAATCTTTATGATTATATACAATTGAGGTTAGCTAAAGGTGAACACCATACATGTTTTTTAAACTATACATCCCACGTATTTCACCACACTGATTATCTCTTTTAAAAACAAAATGTCACTTTTAGATTATATGACTGTAGATGTTCTTTTGTTCAGGCAGTTTTTAGTTTAGCAATGTAAAGATCAACTTGCATCGACTTGAATCTTTCAGCAGCTAGGCATCCATCACAGTGAACATTTTGCCATCTTGTCTTTTGTTTAAGTTATATAATTGTTGTGTAATCATGCAGCGATGAGTGCGGACTATTCTAAGATTGTGGGAGACTTCAGAGTTGTAACCAGACAGCAACCTTTAAATTATTGTCATTTAACAAATTGGTATTCTCTTCTTTGTGATATCAGTGTGGACTTACTGTCTTCAGGGTTTGATTTTCTGACAAAATATCGAAGCTCTGAAATCTCTGCTGCCAATTTTGAGCCCTTGAAGCTTTCTGCACACACCAGGAAAAACATACCTTTTTTCTATGCAATGTAATTGAACATGTGTAGCCGTTCAGCATAATGAGTAACAAATGAAGGAATAGCCTGGGGATTATTTTCACTGATTTAATATAAGCACTTATTTAAATGTGAAAACGTGTGCTGAATGGATTGGCTGCGTCTCTTTACCTCTACAAACAACCTGCAGTGTAAAAACTCACAGGAAGGACAGAAAGGAGTTGAAAAGTTCAAGTTGTGAAATCACAATTTTCCTTCCAGCTTGATTCACAGCTTCACATTCACCAACTCAGTCTTTGTTTCAGAGCTTCGACTTGCGACCTTTTCCAATTGCAGACACTTTGATTCTGAGCACAAGACCAATCTGTGTGTGTGTGTGTGTGTGTGTGTGTGTGTGTGTACAGGACTGATGTGACCCATTTATTGAGGTCTAATTCCAGGTCCATTTGTCTCAGGGCACGATAATTAGACCTTGCCAGCAGAGGACAGACAGGAATAATGAAATCACAGCTTGGACCTCTTGTTCCACTCATCAGTGGTGTGTGTGTGTGTGTGTGTGTGTGTGTGTGTGTGTGTGTGTGTGTGTTGGACAGAAAAGGACAAACTACAACATGTGTGACATGTGATTGAGTCACACAGACAGTTCATTTAGGCGTGTCCACAGCTATCTGGAGAATGAATTGTGTACTTTTCTAACCCGTATTTATCCCGAGGCAGTTTTCTCCTCTTTGTTTGTTCATGATGACTGTGTTTTGCGTTCCTGTGTTTATAATCAGGACACTTTCACGCTGGTTGTGTGGTCTGAATTTTGCCTTAAAAAAGTTCAAGAAGCTATAACAGAGTCTGTCTAAGTGAGGTGGATTGGGATTGGGTCCAGCCAGACTGTGGTACGTTTTAAATGATGCCCATTAAGATGTTCATCTAAATACATCTTTCAAGACACAGACAGTGTAAAAATCACATTTTAGAAACTCCTCTTCGCAGCTGTTCCTTATTATCACATGTGATCACTCTGGTTACTTTTTTCCTGATTTAAGAAATTATGCTTTCTGTTCTGTCCTTGAAGGTTGATCTGAATGAGTCTGATATTAGACATTTATTGCCAATATCATGATATTATGAGATAATGTATTATAACAGGAAAATAATCCATACACTCTAATCTGTGCAATCTTAATGGTCCAGTGTGAAGGATTTAGGGGGATCTATTGGTATAAATAGACTATAATATTCACATTTTGTTTTCATTACTGTATAATCACCTGAAACTAAGAATTGTTGTGTTTTTGTTGCCTTAGACTGACCCTTTCATATCTTTTCCTGAGTCCTCCATGTTGCACGCCCATGTTTCTGGGCTGGGGCTCAGGAGGTGGAGCAGGTTGTCCACTAATTGGAAGGTTGGTAGTTTGATCCTCAGATCCCCCATCTGCGAGTGAAATTGTCCTTTGGCAAGACACTGAATCCCAAATTGCTCCTGATGAGCAGGTTGGCACTTGCATGGCAGCCTCTGCCATCAGTGTGTGAATGGATGAGTAAGAGAAGAAGCCCAGAACAGACCAACCAAACAATTTGCTCGAGAGAGCAAATGTTGTTTGCATTTTTGTGGCCACTGTAGAGGAGTTTGAAATGAGGGGAATTCCTTTAGTTGTACTGCTAAATTCTACACACTGGACATTTAAATTATTCATGCATGCTTTTTCTTCATCAGCATCATCGGGCTGTATGCTTTTCTTGTTATTCAGTAGATTTGGATACCAGCAGCACCTTAATATCTGAAATCGTAATGCAATTCAGACATTAAAAGGTAAAACAAGAAAACATGTGGTTTAGAAATCAAGCTTCAAAAACCTTTTGAAAACTTCGAAATTAGTGTTTTGTCAATCATAAGCATCTTCAGTGAAGCAGTTGGTACTTTTCTTCTCTCATACGCTCTGAGAATGAAGAAATACCAAATTGTGTCATGTATTCACATGATTCATCCTTTTTCACTTGGACAGTTCATTCCTCTGTCGCAAGGATGTTTCTACTCTGAGACAGTTGCTATGGAAGGAAAGTCAGGCTTGGGTAAACTTGTCAGCACGAACAGTGTGTCAGCTGTAGCATCGTGCAGCAGCACAAGGACAGTCAAGATGTGGATTTGCACTGCTGCATGTGTCAATAGTTGGACATGTTGATGTGGATTTGTTCATTTTTTTCTTCTAGTGTACACAATATGGTACTGTACACAAGGTGGGAGGAAACTGGATGTATTTGGTAATTTGCTTATTCAGCCAACTGTTGCTGTGTAGACAGGAAACAGCATTTGTTTATTGTGAATATCTGACATAGGAAGATAGATGACTTAGTTGTGTTGTTGCGATATGCATGGAAGTTTTTTCATGGTTGACAAATGATTTTCTATCTCAGATACATAAACTTTTTTATTGGAAAACAAATACATAATGTATCATTGCGTCAGCCTTTAACACACAAAGAATCAGAAAAAGCTTTATCGTCCATCACAAAGGAAACAAATTAGAGCAAATGTTGGCAGGCAGAGTCTTTCACTGCTTGTTTTTAAAGTTAATGGACGTTGGAATGAAATAATCTTTGAATGTGTGTGTAGTGGCTGGAGGGACTTTATATCAGCAACCTGATGGGAGTCGTTAGGTTCCTGTGTGAAGAGGGTTTGTTTCCTTCTAACTAACTCGGCGTTGAGATCAGATAGCTGGGACTGGGTGGCGCCTGTTATTTTGGTCGCATGGTAGATTAACTTTATCTAAAGTACAGTCACAAATTTGACATTTAGATAAAAAAATATCTGGTCAAATAAAAGTAAAAAAAAAACTAAAGGACTTAGGACTGATTTCTGCCACTTGGGGTTTCTCAATCAAAACAAAAGATGTAAGTAATTTGGGATCATGGGAATTGTTGTCTTAATTGCAGCCACCATCCCTGATGAAAATCTGTTTATGTGACTCAGACAGAAATGTTCAAGGACAAACCAGTGTTTTAGAGTTTTATTAACGTAAAGTTAAGTCACGTTTGCCGACTTCCTTCCTCAACCTCTGATTTTCCCAGAGGTCATAGCAGCAGACGAACAAATGGAACGCACCGTCACTTCAAATAAAATGCCAGTTTTCTCTGGGTTTGAACATGTATTTTTATTAAGATAAGATAAGACTTTATTGATCTCTCACTGGGGGGAAATATTAAAAAGAGAGTTTCAGTGTCTTGCTCGAAGGCACTTCAGTAGACAGATAGTAAGATGTGGGGTGTTGGGTGAAAGTGGGATCAAAGGGATGTACTATAAGCTCTCTGTTGTGCATTTATTAACCAATTGTGCCTAAAAACACTCAGCATTTTGAGTAATAAATCTACATGAATAACATAATTCCCATTTTCCAATTGTGAAGTTTTTAAAGCTTGTACATACATTATGATATTAGACATGAGCAAGGTTTGAATTAGAGACTTGAACTATTTGAAATCCTTTGACACACACTGTCCCTGAAGAGGCAACGAATGAAGAAGAGGGACACATCAACCTCTCAATGTAATGCCAGTCTGCTACATCACAAATAAAGATGAACGATGAACCAATTAGGGCTGTAGCTATCGATTCTTTTTGGAATCGATTAATCTAGCACTTTATCGATCGATTAATCGATTAATCGTATATACATATTTTTTGCATTTGCACACAACCAAAACAAATAATGCATGACGAAAATGATGTGGCTGTAAAATGATCAACCATTTGGCTTTTATTTCTTTAAAAAACAGAGGTATTTCTTACAACTCCAACATTTGGCTCCAAAACTTTATTGCAATTTACCCATTTAGTGCAAGTGCAAACAATTAAATAACAATACAGTTTCAACTTACTGTAAAACATGTATAACATGTAACACTATGAATCAATACAAACTTAAATAGTAACGGCCATTTTGCCTTAGTGTTGTCTTATGCAACATTACAAAAAGGGATTGCACCTTCTAACCACCTACTAACAAATAATATATAATCTCTGGGATAGGCCTATTTGCTATGGTAACCTAGCAACCTATGTGTGTGCACGCATGCTGTGTTATATATAATTTTATGTTATACATAGCACCAAATCACAACAGAAGTCATTTAAGGTCACTTTTCCTATAGAACCGGTCCGGACCGTGTTCGTTCAATTAATAATTTCTTCATCGTCGCGCATCTACAATTCTCCTCCGCTCTGTTTTACGAAGGGAGGAGCTCCGGACCGACGTAAACAAACACGTGCACACACAATTACAAACAGACAGAGAGAGAGAACATGTCACGTCGGTTTCAACTGTCTGTAAAGCAGATATCATATCTAGGCTACGTTTTTTAAACGCGCACAAACTGATTCTGCTCTGGCATGTCATCTCGAGCCTTCGCAGTTCTCCGTCGTGGTGGCTGATACGCAATGCAATCCCCCCCGGGCTGCTGGAGAACCAGCGTGAGGACGTAAGTTTAGAGGACCAATCACAGCCCTTACCGTCTCCGTTTCCCCTCGACGGAGTGACGGACACTCCGCGCCCGGAGAGTACAGCCTCTCCGGCTCTCCGGCGACGGAGAGGGCTCTCCGTGTCCGTGTACGGCACTTTACGCAGTAGTATTAACAACGGTCCGTGTGGAACATTCAAGATCCCTGCGCGTCATAGGAATTTAACGACGCTTCGAGGCAGAGTTTTTGCCTCGACCAATTTTTGTAATCGAGTAACTCGAGTAACTCGATGAATCGTTACAGCCCTAGAACCAATAAATCATCTGTGCAGGGCGCTGGGAAGGCCAGAGATGAGAAGAGAGAAGTTGATTTAGTGAAATTGGACAGTGAGAGAGAGAGGGGAGGGGGTGGGCAGTAAAGCAGGCGAGCTGGAGAGGTTTCAGTGCAACTGAAGCTTCATCACCTTCTATTTGACACTCTGACAACTTCGTTTAAATCTAAAAAATGACGAGATGCAGGGAGACAGATGGGGGAACAGGGAGAACGACCAGTGGACAGTATGAAGCCAGCTGCATGCTTAAAGCTGAGACTGCGTTTGTCATCTGGTCATCAGATTGCAAACAGCAGAATGTTTGGTTCAGACCTGCCCACTGCAAGTTAAAGGAGATTAAAGAGCTATGCAATGGTAAATATGGTCATTCACCGAGTCACTTTAATAAGCTCAAGCCAACACATCCGTTTACTTGAACAGCTGTATAGGTAAACTGCCAGTGATCACGAAACTAAATGTTGCTGTTCAAATGTGGTTCTTGTTTGAATTCTGTTTTCTTTCAAAAAACTATAATTGACAGCATACACAGACATTTGTATGTTTTATTATAACTCATATTTAATAACGCCTGATTTTCTCCAAAACTGCACCAAGTTACAAGACCTTCTCTCACTAAAACAAATGTTTTCACACTCATCAATTTAAAAATGTTGACCGAATCAACTGAAATCTACTCATTAGACTCAGATGGGTATTTAGAGAACTCATTGGTAGTATCCTGCACAGCACATTGTGATATGTAATTAGTTTTGTCTTTTACTTCTTCTATTGTCTTTGTTCCTTCCAGCGTATCACGCCATGCATTTTGCCTGTAAATATGTGTTCTCTTCTTTTCCTCTCTCTTCTTTACGATCTTCATCGTCTCTCCCCCATCATGGGAATAATGTCAGTGGCTGTAATTATTTTCTCCTTTCCTCTAGCTCTTGTTTTCATGCTGTAAATATCTGGCCAATGTGCGGTTCCCTCTGGGTTTTCAGAGCCGACTGTTGCACTCTCATTTTCCTCCAGATTCGACAGAGAGAAAACTCACTCGTCCTATCCACGCTTTGTGGTTCTCGGCTCTCTCACGTTTTTTCTCTCATTATCACTTTTTCTTTCACTTTTGCCTCAAACTGCTTTTCTATCTCTTTGTCGCTGTTTTGCCACATTTCTTCCTGTCTTTCTGTCAGACTGTCACTCTTTCATTTCTTCCTGTCCCTTGTTTGTCTCCTTCCTATATCTTTATTTTTATTAAATGTACGTCATTATCTTACTCCAGCTTCATCCCACTGTCTATCTCACTTTCTTCTATACATCTTTTTTGAACCTCTTCATTGTGTCGTTTTTCTTTCCCTACAGTTTCTCTGTGGCTGATCAGTTGTATTTATCCTTGCACATTTGTTCGAGTTATAGCACATTTTCTCCTAGCCATCAGTCTACCTCTACTTCCTGTCATGTTACGTCTTCTGTTATCCCTCAAACAAGACAGCTAATTTCCTCTTTGATGTTGTTATTCGTTGGGATTGTGATGACAGTGCTCCCTTATTTGCTTGTGTCTGTCTTTTATTGGTTAACCCTGAAAAACATGACTAATCAGACTTAAATGATAACAATTGATGCTTTTTACCGGTCAAGCTTTATAATGAACCAGCCGCAGCTTCCTGTAGCTTTTGTCAGAGTGACGTCAGTGACTACCAACCTCTCCTGAGTGAACAGGTTGCAAATCTGTAACACGTGAAGTCCTCTTCTTTCTCTTGTATGGAATAACATTTACACTGTGCCTGCATCATGAGATGTGATGAAAATACATTTTTAGAACTATATATTTTTGATCCCAAAGCAGATGCTTTTTTGACTCAGTTTTAAAAATAACACAAAAATGAAAAGGAATAGTAATACAGTAGGTTGTGGTTAACCACAACAATCCACACTGCAGTCAGAAGACATCCAGATCCACAGCACTATCCATTTGTTTTATTTCACATCTTCGAATTTTTAGATTCAAACTCTTGGCCAACTTTTATAACCTTTAGCCAGGCATAAACAATAACAAAAAAAACCCAAATTCAGCTTTATTGGTCACATATGTGAGAACTCCAGTTCTACGTTGCTCTCAATTTTACAAACAGTTCCTATAAAATAAATAAAGATGCAACTCAAAAATAACTACAGTGCTCATCAAAGATAAGTAAATAAACTATAAATTAAGTATTTTTATACCACTTGAGTATTTAATATGCTAGTTAGAATTACTCGTGTGATTTTTGTTACCGGCTTGTTTGAAGGAAAAGTGCCGTGCAGTCAGAATGAGCAGTAAAAGCCACAATGACTGACACTGTGTCTCACTCTCTGTCACTCTCTCCCACACACACACACACTCGCACACAATCCGAGTGCCTCTTCACAGCTCTGTGTAGAAAACGGTGTGAACTAAGCCAACAGAGGCGACGACGTACCTGTGAAAATAATGTCAACAAGAACCCGCAGCAGCGCGTTGGTGACAGGTGTGTCGTCGCTGATACGACCCGTGTGACACAGTGGGGCAGGTTTAATACCACCTCATGACAAAGCAGCATCACCTCCACCATTTCTAACACCACTGTACTTTATTTCCAGACAGCATCCAAAATTAGCTCATCTTTTTCGGCTGACAGCTGCTCTCAGAGTGAAACAGACTGCAAAGAAATCCAGAATAATTTATGAACTCTGTTTGCTCTTTATGACATAACAGAATCTAGTGGTTGGTGAAACATATTATAAAGGCAGAATCACAGATTAACTGTTTAAACATACAATACATTGACTTCTTTTTTCTCTTGACTTACTTTTACTATAGGTGCTTCAAATCTGCTAAATGTTGGTGTGCATCTGTTTTTAATTATTTTTTACCTTGGTAATAGAATCTGAGTTAATATTACCAAAAGCAGTAGTCATAAAATTACTACTTTTGTTTGTAAAAGTAGTAGTAGTAATAGTAGTTGGAGTACTTTGCAGTATTATTTGTTGCAGCATGAGTTTCACTGCTCTCAATACATTTCTTTGAGAAAAAAACAACCATTTACAATATTTAGTCATTACTATTATCTTATTAAGATGTTGTGGTCGCAGAAGTTGTTGTAATAGCTGTAAATTACTATAAATGCATGATTTGGGGCTGCAACTATGTGCTAGCTCCTTAAATGTGAGGATTTTCTGCTTTTCTTTGTTATTGGGTTTTGGACAAAAGGCCAATAAAAAACAAATCCTTTGTTTACTGCATAAAAACAGAGATTTGGGCATTATAGCTATTACAATACAACGGCTTTAATTGAAATAATTTCTTCCTGTTATGAGCGGTTTCTCAGATTGAACCAGTTCTTTGATTTACTTTGATTTGATGGACTCACTGTCTTTAGGAGCGTGGGGTGTGTAAAGTACATATTTGTAAATGTTACCTTGAGTGATAAAGTGTGGCAGCTGGTGATTCATCTGCCACAGATACTTCATAAGCATTTATTTCTGGGCTGGTGGAGATTTTAGTCAGCAAGTGCAGCTAACTCAATACATTATATACATTATAATACTTTATTTCAGACGAGTATTAGCCTGCTGCTGTGAAGACGATGCACCGGTGCCTGTGAGGCCATGTTTCCTTGTAAAATGGACAGTTTTTCTTTACGTCTGCTGACATTCTAGTTTTTAAATCAATTCCTCATTATTATGTGACACTGATGGATTATATAGCTCTGAAGTGAGCGGTGTGTCTCTCAACAGTTTGTGGGATTGTGGGTTTGAAGACACATAAGACGTGTTGTATGTAGAATCACCTTCAACACAATTAGCAGAATTACACCTGACTGTTTACCTGCTGACAAGTCTCCCATTCTCTACAGAATTAGATTAAAGTTAGCTGTCTGTTTCTGTGTTGTGCCCTCATCACTGTGGTGTTTCTGCATTCCAATCAGGCAGTCAGTCAATCAGCACTGTCAAACAAACTGCGTTGGCGTGAGCGTGATGTCTTCCCTTGATTTTCTGTAGATGAGTTTCTGTAGGTGAAAATCTTTTCTTTTTCTTGTGTAGTTAGCGTGCTTTTGTTGGTGCATCTCCAGGTTTTGTAAACACTTACCTCATAATCATTCAAATGATTTCACTGAATATATGAGGTGTTAGTACACATAAACAGGTTATCTGCTGTTCTAGTTCATGTTCTGTTTTTTCTTAAATGAAGCGAACACAAACCTGTGGTGTGTAATCACCTGCTGTTTTCATATTTTTCCAGTTGTCTGTTTTTCCCAGCAGAGTGTTGACTGGTGAAATGGAGGAAAAGTCACATTTTCATCTCCACATGCATAAAAATCACTGTTCATGTGCCCGGTGGTACCCCCGCTGCTCCGGCACCGTTCTCATTGTCCGGTGATTCATGGGAGCGATCAGATTGCTCTCCTGTCACACTGAGCCGTTGCTGTGTGATTATGGAGTCATTTAGAGCATTCTCCTGTACAAAATAGTCTGTGGATAATTGTCCCATTACAACAGGGAGATGAATGGTTTGAGTTTGTCTCAGTGTGATTCCTGATACACGCTGATTACACATGGACCGCCCAGCTGTTTGTGATATACTGTTTACAACAGAGACGTAGAGAGAGTCAACTCAAGTCACTGCTTTTGATTACTTGCAACTTGACTCGACAGAAAAGAAATGACTTGAGACTCCAACTGGACCCTGAAGTTCAAGACTTGTGATTAGGGCCCGACTGATATGGATTTTTTGGGGCTGATACCGATTATTAGGGGGAAAAAAATCCGATAACTGATTAATCGGCCGTTTTTTGTTTTTTTTTAATAAAGTTTTAAAATGTTATTAGTTTAAGTAATATATCTACATATTTACTTTTTTTTTTTTTTTTTACATATGGCTGCTTTTGAGCCTTTCAGACACTTCTACAAAGAATTAAAGGCAGAAAAAAAAAATTCAAATCCTTTTTATTGCTGAGTCAAGCAGCATAAAAAAAATCAGACTGTAGGCTACGGCTCTTCACGCCAACAGGAAGACCGACTGATCATCTCAGTAATATACCACAGATTTATCATGAATCAAACTTGGACCAGAAAAGCATTTTCAACTACTGGCACGGCTAATATGTGTAGCAAGGCTAATAGCAGATGGCTAATTCTAACTTTAGCTTGCATATTACATAGTGCTTAAACGTTAACTCGGCGTGATCGAGACCAACACAGCGGGGAACATTGTGAAGTGGGTTGAAACTTGTTGACTTATTATTTATTTCCCAAACTTGTTTATTTACCGTTGAGGCGGACCACTCTCCTCCGTGCGTCCCTGCCGCTGCCTGCCCCAGATCAGTCACTGTGCTGTGATGTGAGGTGGTTAGTGGATAGTGGATGGAGTTTGTCATGAGGTCGGTGCGCCCTCTACAGGATAAATAGCCTAATGTCGGGCGATCTTTTCAAATGGGGGAACATTTTCAAAGTAAAACCAAGTCTTATTCCCTGCATTTTATTTCTGAAAATATCGGCGACAATCGGCGAGTTTTGGCCGATTACCGATAAGTCTCAAACGGGCTATAATCGGCCGATTTAATCGGCTCACCGATAAATCGGTCGGGCCCTACTTGTGACTTAACTTGTCCTTACATGACACATGATGAATGATTTATTAACCAGCAGTTACTTGCAAAAAACCAAATGGATCTGACAAACAGTGAGATTACAAAACAACGTCTAAGCTCAGACATGGAAACAGCTGTTGAATACAAACACCTTAAAGCAGAATTGATTCATATTCATTTATTTATTTTTTTTACCATATTTCTGGTAAATTAGGCCTCTTAAAGTAAGAAGTTTGGCCTGTTCTGCAGCAGCCTGAAGGACATTGTACTGCATACTTATCTAATGTTGGGTTTGATGTGCAGGGTGACAAATGAATCCTGTGATCAAATTACATTAAATTATGGTGTAGTTACCCTGAAAATCTACTCTTGCTCACTTTATGCATTCAGGTTTTCATGCTTTTCAGACATTTACATACAAATTATGTACCGCCCATGTGGGATTCAACAGCCTGAAACCTGAAAGCCAACCTTTTCAGTCACACTCTCAAGGCTGATGCTGGTAATAGCATCAGTAAATGGGAATCGCAGTACAGATGCCATAGTAACAGAGCAGGAGCGCAGACAGTTGAACCTGTAAGAATGCCTTGGAGACATATAGAGTTGAACATTTAAGAAAATTTTACAGCCTAATGAAGACAAATTGAGAGAAGTAGTGTGGCCCCAATCTTACCATAAATTAGGTTCCAGAGGAATTTGGCTCCCTCCTTTGGAGAGTCCACATTCATCTTTGATGCTGACCGAGGAAACGCCTCCGATACAGAGCCGTATTTCTTCTCCTGATCTCTAGAGCCATTTATTTTTTCACTCTAAGACAAGGCTGAAATAAGCTATGATTCACAGTCTTTCCTGTCCTTGTGTAGATTTATTTTTGACAGTGATGAGGTGCATTAATCTACTGTAACTCAGGCTCATCCAGCCGCATCATTTCTGCAGTGGAACAGCTGCAGACTTTCCTTTTCAGAGGCGGAGCTGGCTCAACAACAACAACAACAAACAACAAGAGGATTAATTTGTATCCTGTGGAGATTTCTATGTGAAAAATATTTATCCAGCCTGATACTGTTGACGGTTCAACAGAACTTGTTTTAGATTTGTAGCACTGCAACACTTTTTCTGCAAACTGTGCATATGACAGTGGATTTTCTATTTGTAACCTTTATTTTCCCGGGGACGCTCTTTGTGCTGAGCATGCTTGTTATTGCACCACCCTGCGTCACATTTATATTGTTAGACATTCTCACACCTGGGAGCAGTGCAAGAACACTCAATCCCCGAGACGTTTCATCAGTGCAGTTTGGAGCTCAGTGCCTTGCTCAAGGGCTCCTCAGTAGGAGCTCATAAGAGAGAGGGTGTGTGCTGTTAACACTCACTTTTCCTGTTCACATTTCCATTGTTTTGTTGCCTGAAGTGTCCGTGTAACTTATTATATTTTCAATGGGCTAAAGCCAAGCTGATATCTGTAGGCCACCGTACTCTGAACACAGGTTACAAAAGCCACTTTGAAGAATTTGCCAGTGGTGTTTAACTCCGGTTTAGAGATGCCATGTGACCAGGATGACAGGAGACACATGAGATTAGAAATGTCATCTGGGGCCCAGAGGAATCTGCAGCTGCATCCTAACCAGCTTGCTCCTCTTTCATGTTTCGGAGAGAAATTAGGTGCTCGCTGTTATTAGCTTGAGGTGCCATTTGCCCTCTTTCTAATTATGTTGAAGTGTAGTAAGCCCTGGATTTGCCATCAATGAGTCACAATGTGTTCTTTTTGTCTGTGTGAAGCTATTTAAAACATCTTTGATACTCTTTTAAGAGGTTGTAAAGCAAGAACCTAATTTAAACCTCAACACTAGCCATAACTCTGAACTGTTTTTGGAGACCTTATTCCTCATTCCAAAAAAGTGCAAAATGATGGAACAGAATTTAATATGTAAGAGTTGATGCCCGACTAGATGACCATTATCAGCAATAAATGTGGATGATGTGGAGGTCAGAACAGCGTGTTGGACGGTTGCCTCTGTGGAGTCCATTACTCCCTGATTATTGACACCTTGAAGGGCATTTCCTGCTTATAACATGGTCTCTTGCCAAAGAAAAAATGTGATCATTGATTTATATTTTAACACATTTTGCCATCCAAGGTTTTTCACAACTCATAACTGTGTTTCCCTTCAAAAGAAGGTAATTCTCTCTAATAACTACTTCGAAAACCATTTCAGAACAAATATTTTTGATTTTTAAATATTGTAATTAAAATTTCTAGTTACAGCAGTTTGAGGATCTACACTTAACTCATCACATTTAAAGACAAAAACTTACCAGCACGCCTCTCAGTATGTTTCGAAATTAACCCCTTCTTTCTCTGCTCTTATGTTTAAAGGTACATATCTTGAGGTTAAATATCATCCAGGTGTTGTGAAAAGCACGTTGACTAGTGTAGCTGTGAAGCTTTCCACATGGGCGACTTCGTGGAATCCACATGAGCTGAACGTGGAATTTGTTTCACAAGCTGTCGTGCCACCACGGAGCGGTGGAATCAGAGGCAGCTGACCTTTTTACTCCTGGCATGTAAATTAGCCGAGCGTAGATAAATCTATCACGTGAAGCCCTGAGGTGCGATAGCTCACCTTTGACACGGCAGGTATTGGCCTTGCAGTTGCAGTTCTTACCCCGATGCCTCAAGGTGTTCGCTCAGCCCTGACCTCGGTTTGACCGCTGGACGTTTGGAAGAGCAAAGTCGCTGGAAATGTTCTCTTGGTGCGTTTTTAACCTTCCTTTGTTGGAAAATAAAATGTTTGGTATCTTCCCTTATTTATCTCTAAAAAACTGAATAATTTATGGGTGAAAATAGAATTTTGATATTTGACATCACACTGTAAATCTCCACTGTGCTGACAGGGTTGTTTATATTTATTGTAACGAGACAGATCAAGAGAAATATAGAAGTAAGTGATCATGAACAGGACAATTTATTATCTGCAGTTGTTCACAGCTATATGTACAGATTCAATGTAACCACATAAATCAGAAATTCTATAAGCAAGTGCTTTGCTTTATATCTTTGAGGACTCTGGATGCTGGCTGAGCTCAGCCTGTATCAACCTGTGGGCTGTTTGCAGTTATGAATATGTATGAGAATGTCAGTAAGCAGAAAGGATTCATTATAATATTGTTTACTTTTAGCCAACTGGGGTCATATCCTCCGTTTGATAGTCTTGACCCTCGCTGTCTCGAGATGTGCCTCAGACCTGCGCCTTTTTGACTTTTCGACCCTTAAAGAAACACTTTGCCTCGGGGGCCTCTCTGCTAATAGCTATCTTGTTGAAGAATCTGTCAACAAACTTCTCTTTTGTATGTTTCTGTTCCCTCCCTCTCTTTTCTCTGATTTCCTTCCATGACCTCCTCACTAACACATCATCCTTCCTGTCTTGAGACTTTGTGTCCTCCAGAGGGCAATTTGTACCGATTAAGCAAAGGGACGGGGTGGACAGGTTAAGTGTTTTGGTGTTGCTGTTCAGGCCTCTGCCACAGACAGAGGCAGTATGTTTTCAGGTTGTCCGAATGTCCCATTCTCATGAACATGATATCTCAGAAATGCCTTCGGCGAGTTTCAACACATCTTGGAACGGCACTTGGACTCGAGGATGAACTGGTTAGAATTTTGTGATCAAATGTCACTGTGACATCGCAAAACAACCCAAATGTTTTTGGCCATAACTCAAGAATTCATACATAAATTATGACAGATTTCACACAAATGTCCGATTGTGGTGTGGTGACATTTTCTATCCAAAAGGTCAGAGGTAAACTTAACAGTGACATCATAATGTTCTGGCTCTACTAGCCATTATTCAACGCTTTAACTCATGAACAGTCCAGTGCTCTTTAATCACACATGTCAATATCATCATACCTTCAATTTCTCTCAATTAAAACCTTGTACAAGTTGAATGGTTGACGAAGGCAGACAACTATTAGGAATTCTAGTTGTGTTATATAAAAAAAACAATCTTACATCATTCTGTCATGGCTGAGACTCTTGTCTCCTCCGTTGTAGTTTTCCACTTTGAACTGTGATTGGTGCAGGCTTGCATCAGCATATGATCAGATCATATCAGGGTTTCTTATCACAGAAAACGACACCGGAAACACAACTGCCAGTAACAAGCGGGCTCCTAAAGTGTCACAAAGCATGCAGCTACCGTCGTTACCTGCTTTCCCTGTGAGGCATCACAGTTGTTTTATTCTTTGCAATTAAAAGAAGTTAAGTTTATCTTCACATGTTAACATGTGGCTCAACAGGTTCCTTGTGAGATATACATTTCAAACTCATCACCCTAAGTTTAAATCTGTGATGCCTTAAAAACATCTGAAGCCCCAAGTGACCGTACCTACCCCCTTTTGGTGAGTTTGTGACAGTACAATCCTTGCACTCAATTCTAAAACACTAAATATAATTTGAATTCTTGGAGTAAGAAAAGCTTGAAGGATGAAACAGAAAGGACCATGTACCAGGACCACGAGGAATCAGCAGGAGTCTGTTATGTTAGGGGGCTTATCTGGAGATTTTCTGGTTGTTAGTGAGATGGTGAGTCGAGGGCAACATGCACAACGCTCACTTTTTTTAACGGTGCGAGGATTCAAATTACAAAAACTGAACTCCAATGAAGAATGGTAATTTCTGCACACTTTGTTTTTTTAACCTCTGCATTGATTTATTTAAAAAAGGGTGACCTTTTGTTTTTGTTTTTTTATGAGATAAATCAATGCAGAGGAAATAAATGTGAGCAGGAATTATTATTTTTAGTTGGAATGGTGTTTATCAGACAGTGTAATAAATTGAATTTGTCTGCCTGCATCATCCCGCCTCTCCTCTGATTATTTTTTACTTTCTTCCCTGTTTACTCGCCAAAGAATTCCACCTTTTTTATGTTTTGTTTTGTGTTTTAATTCTTGATGTGACAGTAAATGCTCATCACTGTGAAATGTCTTCACTACCCTTTTTAAAAGTCAGTTCGTATGCTGCTGTAACGTTGTCTTTGCATTTTCTGCTTGTCCTTCAGTTTCTTGTAGGTCATCTCTTTGCTCTCTAAGTTCAGCCACTGTGATTATTGCAGCTTATTTTAACTGCCATCTACTTCTTCTTCTTCTTCTTTTCGAAAAAACCAGAAGTCATGTAAGATCGCACCATGGACATTTGTTTGCTTTCTCAACCACACCCGTAGCGTTTGCTCACCGAGCACTGATCCCTCTTTTTATCTCGTACTCTTTTATCTTGTTTACTCTCCGACATCGCTGTACCAGTATTTTTTTATTCTTTCTCATTATCCTGTTTACTTTTATCTCGTTTTGTTTGCTTTTGTATAATTAAGTCTGTGTAGCTGTTAAGTGAACATACATACTATTTCAATTACAGCATGAATAAGTGATAGAACAAAACAGCGCTGATGATAATATAAAAGCGAAAAAATGAGGACAGCACACTCACAGAGAATAAGAAATAAAAGAAAACAAACGCCATGGGGAAGATTAGTAAATCAAGCAGAAAGGGACACAACATTGGTATTCACAGCAGACTCACTTGTGTAGCTACACCCTTTAATATGCATCTGTTACAGCTTTTTCCATCGCTTCTTCCTCTTTCTCTTTCTCTCTGTCCTTTCTCTTTTTCGCCATCTGTCCAGGTGCTAGTATTTTCCCAGACGTGCTATTAAAAGGAAGCTAGTCCTCTTTCACTTGGCGCTCAAAGGCACTGTTTGCCCTTCAATTTCACTTCCTGTATTGACATCCTTTCCATCCTTAAATCTGTTTAAACCCTTTCTCTTCACAAAATCCATTATTCAGGGTCTGTCACCTGCTTCTCCAGGTTCCAAGGAATTTGTAGTATTGGCATGAATACAGATGTCAATCGTCAACGGGCAGACATTTTGTAGAGCAAACTAAGAACAAGCCACAATGCACTAAAAACAGGTTCAGGAGCTTGTCCTTGTTCGGTTCTCTATTACAATGCATTTTAAATATTTTGTCTGTTATTTCACAAGCAGCATTACCACACATTTACTGGTCAAAGCTTTTCCTTCAAAACAGACAGTTTTAGTAATTTGTCATTTGACTTATTTTGTCATTTTTAGCATCTCTTGAAGCTGCATTTAGCTAACATCCATTGTGCAGTTAGCAGTCCCCTCCCTCCTCGCTATGTCACTACACTTGCACGATTCTTGTAATATTTTCTTTTTTTTTTTTTAAGAAAACAGCACTTTCTATGTGAATATTTCAGTCTTGTGACACTGCTAAGACCTCAAATCTGTCAATGTAGTGACCTCATTGCAAGTTCTCTCTTAAAAGGTTGCATTGTAGCAGCAATATAAAGCAGTTTATAGCTGTTTGGTCACCCTGCATCACAGTCAGGCATGCAGGTAGAGATCAAGGGATGTCGCACTAGATTTTGACTTTGGTTTATTGTGTTTCTACTTTGTCCTCTGCAAAATAAATCTGTCAACCGATATCTTTTCTTCTCTACAGTTTCCTCCTGTAAATCACAGCTCAGTAAAGCCAACAATTAAACTAATCAAAACTCGTCCGCCAGCGTTTGCAAAAGTGACACAATTTACTGCTTTAAATTACTGCTTTCTAGAGGGGTGTGGTGTAATGTTTGCTGTTCGCCCAGTGGTAAGGACACATAAGATACATGTACAGGAACACTCTGATGCAGCAAAATGCTGATAGAGACCACATATTTTACTTTGAAATGTTTTCATGTTGTTCAGCTGACAACGACTTGCAACAACAACCCGAGAGTCAGCTTGAATTTCTATGTTGCTCACCACACAACCGATAATCAATGCCAAGCTCGAGCCTCATTCTTTCCAGAGCAGTCAAGTTATTGTGTGTCTTGTGTGTCACTGCTTTCATCTCGTGTTGGATAGCGGCACCGAGACTGTTCTGCTAGACCGAGGAGGAGGTTTAAATTCCGACACTGTAGAGACTTGTAAGGAGTGATACACTTCTTAGTTCCTGTCAATGATGAATGAAATGACGGCTGAAGAATGCCCTCGCCACCCCTCCAAACACACACGCACACACAGAGAAAGACACACACACAACCCCTCAACCTCCTGAGATGTTAAAACATGCTGCAACCTGAAAGAAATATTCTCTCTTATACATCTGGAGCATAAGAAATTGTGTGCTAGCGGGTGCAGATATTCAGTGTAGGTGTCACATGTCTATACTCTGGCAGCACCGGGCTAAGTATGTATCAGATTTATACTCAAGTTAAATCTTAATACAAATCTGCCCAACCATTACAGTGGTTATTCTTACAATTTTTGCTTAATCCAGTGCAAAGGTAAACCATGCACCCATTTCATTTTATTGTTTTCATTCATTACTGCCTCATGACTGCATGACTCAGTTTGTCTGTGTTTTCTTAAACTCTCTTTATTTAAGAAAGGGCTTTTACGCAACACCACCTTTCACCATTTACTTCAAAACGTTCACACCCAACCATCTGCCAGTGCAACCTCAGCCATCTTCTGTTGGGTTTTGAGTGCTTTAACGTTGGGTTTGTAGTTAAGGAGCACACTAGTGGTAAAGGAAAATGATAGAAGATGCCATCAGCTCAGCCACAGCCAATGAGGATCACTGTGGTAACTTTTTTTTTGATTGATTGATATATTTTTTCTCAAACATATAAGAAGAAAAGCTTCTATATATAAGCTTTATTAAGAATAAGTTAAGAATAACAAAATGAAAAAGAAAATAAAAAGAGCAAACAAAGTCGATAAAGAACTAAACACAGTTTACATGTTTGAAAAGGAGTAAGAAGACGTATACACTTATTTATTCATACCCCTTCTCCAATACCTCATTCATAACAAAAATATTTACTTCTCAACAAAAATATTTACTTCTCAACAAAAATATTTACTTTGCCATTTGGTGATGACCAGGTCGTGTTTATCAGAGGATAAAAGACAGCTGCCTAAGGGCGTTTAAAGAGACTGAAACATAAAGTAAATGTGCTGTAGAACCAAACCAATAAGCTAAAAGAGAATAAAAAGTTCTGTAGAGCTCAATTGTTGGTGATGTGGGTGGTTTCACTGCCACAAGTGACATGTCTTTAAAACACCTGCAACGCTGAAGCTGAGTAATCACTTTGTGATTATTATTTTACACAGGGACGTTCCAACGTTCTCTCCTCATTCCCTTTCTGCCTCTTTAATATAAACTAATACCAAAAACATTATTAAACTAGCAAAATTTGGACTCATTGAATATCTAGAAAGCTGGTTATGGTTTTAAGTAGTCTTAATTCTTAATGCAGCTTCAAAATATTTAGTTCATACCTAAGGCACTACTGAGAAGCCAAAATATTACCTCTACTGAAACATTACAATACATAAAAATAAAATCTGTCTCACTTATCCAACATGTTTCTTTAAACTACGCATGTTTTGGGGCGTCCTGATGATGGTTAAGGATAGGGATGCAAATTTTAAATAATTTCTTTAATGATTAATCATCAACATCCCTAGTTAGGGGGGAATACCACAAAACTGAAATGTCATGTCTTAATGTCAAACCCCTCTCTCTCTTACAGAACAAGCACCACTATGCTGCCTTTGCAAAACGGTTAAATTCAAAAAGTCATAGTTGAATCAGTTGAAGCAGAATTAGTTTAATTCATGGCACATGAAAAAAATGTTTTAGTAATTTTGATGAACCTCACAAAAAAAGGGATTTGGATCTGTAACTGAGAGGCACAGCTACACTTCAATTAACTGAGTTGAAGCAGTAAGACATCTCAGTGCCTTGCTCAGCTGCATTTGGACAGTGTTTATTCTTTCTGATTATTGCGTCTAAAGGGATTAAAACCAGCACCCTTAATGATTCCATTGTTTTTCCACAGAGACCCGAGCTCGCAGAGGTTTCCTGAGCCCTCTTTGAAAGATAATTGGCAGATAGAAATATGGCTGTTCCCTAATTTGGTTGGCCTTTGGCTCACTGTGTGCTGGACTGGCTTTTGTAAATGAACTTCTGTTGCCTCATTAGAGTCTGGTCTGTTTTTATCACCCAGTAAACTGTTGAGACACAACAACAGAGTGGGCCGTTATTTTTCATCTGCTTAAACTAAGTACCTCGCTCCTCTAGGGTTTAATTATACTGTGTTGAACTGAATTAGAATTAATGAAACACTTTGTAATACTTTGGGACAGAAGCTGCACATCAAATTGTCCTACTTTTACCACTGCAGATTAATCGTGTTTGTGCTGTAGGCTGCTGTGTACATGTTTCACACCTTTTTTTTTTTTATCTTTGTCTTTAATACAGAATCATTTTACGATACGTTTCTGCACAACAAAACGATCACCACCAGGAAATTTTGATGCACGAGACCGTTTTCATCTGGTAAATTTGTCTTTGTTTGTGTCTACTTGTTTCAGCTGAAGAGGGGTTTATGTGTAAGACTGCGGCCATATCCGACATTGTTATTCTGGTGGATGGATCCTGGAGTATCGGCCGCATCAACTTCAGGCTGGTCAGGACGTTCCTGGAAAACCTGGTCAGGGCCTTCAATGTGGAGTTTGACAAGACCAGGATCGGTGAGGAGGTTTTGATTTCTGCATTTACAGTGTTTCGATCTGAAAACTGAATTTATACCATTCGGAGGATATTTTTATTAAAAGTGCCTCATTTCGCCTCAGCTAAATGAATTAAAAAAATGAATAAAAATTGAAGTTTAGATCTCAAAGTTTGTAAAGACAGTAGTATGTGAGTATTCACCTCATAATGTGTGTGTGCAGGCCTGGCTCAGTACAGCGGAGACCCCCGGATCGAGTGGCATCTTAACGCTCACACCACCAAAGAGGCTGTGATCGACGCTGTGAAGAACCTGCCGTATAAAGGAGGGAACACACTGACAGGTACAGTACGCTGCCAACCAAACCCCCAGCCTCCCTCTGGTTATTATGTTCTTCCATACTCATCACAGTCAACAGATAATGCTCAGAGGTTGCCTTGGACCAAAGCCAGTCTTCAACTGCAGCTTATTAAATTCACTTCAGGGCAGCTCATCTCAGTTTTGCGTTAAAATGTTTGTGACCTCACAGCTGTGAGGTCAGCGAGAAGGTCATTGTAGGTCAGTTAAAGGTCTAGTGTGTAGATCTTTCTTCAACACAGTCGGCTACAAAGAAGTCATGACATCAAAATTGTACAATTTTGATGTTTTTTAACAAAAATTATTACATATTGCACCTTCAATTAAATAACTAAGGTTTACTACATTTTTTGATCATTTTATTTGAATAGAATTAGCTCAATACACATGCTCAGACTGTACTTCTCTTGTGTTTGCCATATCGTTGACACAGGCTTTATTGCCACCAACTGTCTCTGCATTCTTGTTGGAGCGTTTGAAATCATTTTTGTCTCTTCTGCCAAGAGATTTCTTGTAAGACGAAGGTTGTGTGACGGCCACAGACAATAAAAACAATCACTTAAGAAGATCTGCATACATGTAGACACCGCCTGAACTTCAGTAGACAGTGTGGCTGAGAAAAAGTGAAAGCGGTATATATATATATACCACAGGGCTAATGAGGGGAGTGGGAACAGGTGTGCAAGTGCACAGAAAAGATCAGGTGATGGGGATTGGTGAGAACAGGGGTTACTGCAGGGCAGGAGGGGGAGAGTTGGAGCATGGCGAGGAAACAAAACAGGTGAGAGAATTAGTTATTGTTATTGTGAGTTATTGTTCAAGATCCCAGCAGGATTTAAAACAGTCTGTGAGGAGACGAGCAAAATATCAGTGATGTCATTAATGGACCCAACATAACTTTGCTGCTCATTATGTTAAAACGCTCATTAGACTAAAAACTGTGTGAGGTAGTTGAGGTAATGACACTTTAAACCTATCTTATCCATTAAGTCTTTGAGTCAAGATGTCTCAATGAGAGTCATTTCAGCTGTAAGTGCATTTATACTGTCAGCCAGGACTTAACTCACTGTTACAACTATAGTTTAAAAGGTACTACATGTATAAGTGGTTCTAATTTTCTGCTGTCACTCATTTCTAATAGTAGATGTCCAACAAATACAAATACAGCATGTCAAAACAAGGATAAGGAAAAAGTCATGTGTTTTACAGGTTACTGCACATTGTGAGTGATACAAAAGATTAAAATACTCCATGTTATATCATGCCTTACCTCTGTTTTAGATTCAAAAAGAAGCTTTTAAGGGGAGGATAAGATGTTTTTCTGCAAAATTAGAACATTTCACATGACGTAAATTCATTTGAAAACAACATGTTTACACTTTAAGTCTCAGAGTTTGAGAGATAGAAAGTTTTCATTTTAAAGCCGCTTTATCTATAATCTAGATTATGGTTTTTGTTGTTTGTTTTCTGCACCTAGGTCATGTGTCATTAAGTTTCACACCTGCAAACTGAAGACCCGCAGAAGGCAACAAATCCACAACACGTAGACCATTAAAGGCTTTGAAATAAGCAAAGACAGAGTAATTCAAAGCTTCTAAATTAGCCATGTTAGCGGTCTTTGGTCAGAGTTTTCTCATGTTTTTCAGGATGACACTTCTCCCTGCACCCTCAGAGCCAAGTGTTTTTTCCTTCATTGGTTTGGAAGTTGTTTTGATTGTCTTTGCTGATTATACAGTAACATTAAGGCTTGTTTTTTAATTTATTATACTGAGGAGTTGGCTTGTTAATTGTAATAGAGTGTGTCTCACTCTATCCAATCTATCCTGTCTTTGTGTCCTTCCAGGTCTGGCTCTGACCTTCATCCTGGAGAACAGCTTCAAACAGGAGGCTGGATCCAGGCCCGGCGTTCCCAAGATAGGAATCCTCATCACTGACGGGAAGTCGCAGGATGACGTGATACCCCCCGCACAGAGCCTGAGGGAAGCTGGCATCGAACTGTTTGCCATTGGTACGCTGCACAAACAAGATTAAGAAAGCAGATACATGACATTAGTGTTAGATCTTTATTGAAGGCATCAACATGGGAACAGTCATGCTTGAAAAATGTATTCAGGGAAATTATACTTAACTTTTTTTTTTATATTTAAAGATAATGTCTCTCTCTTATTGTTTAGACCCCCAGTCTTTAAAATGTGATGCTTTAAAGGCAGATGGGGGTTTGTATTAAATAATCCGTGTCAGTCATCACTTATGACCCACTAGAAGTGTGTGGTGAAGTCTGTATCCTGCTCTCTGCCTGTATTTTCTTATTTTACTGTGTTTTGGACGTTTCTGGGCGTCAACCTTTGGGCTGCAGTTTGTGTAGCCCCCAGCCAATAACAGCGCACAGGGCGTGATTGCGGGGCTCACGTTAACACATCACGTTTCTTTATATATTCGAATGGACCATTTTTTTGAAGCAATGGCGGTACTTTAATCACCTGTTAACTACAAACTGCCATCGTACTTCTGTCTCTCTGTATTCCTGCATATAAATTGCCCGCTTATAACTTCCAGGAACTATCTGAAGTCTCCGTGAATCATGTGATCAACTATTTCAAAATTCGTTGTCGTGATTCTCTCTTCTCAAGGGCTCTGGTAGCGACCAGCTGCCACATCATAGGGAGGAGTGGCCAACTTTGAGTACTGAACAGCAAATGAAGAATCTTATTCTATCTGCTTTTAAATCACAAAAAAAGTTAAATCTTGATTCTATTTACATTTTTATTGGAGCTTTCTGGGCTGCACATCTGTTACAGTGAAACATGTTTCGTGTACTTGGTAGTCACAGTGTAATTCTGAGGTTTTCTTGTTATGTAACAGTCGTGCTGAAATGGTTTGTTTATTAATCAATAGCTGCCAACATTTTCTGAAAATCACTTAATCAATTCCAGTTCCATCAGGAAGAACATTAAACAGCTTCTCAAATGTGCTGCCAGTTCACATTATTCTTAATTGAATATGTTTTGATTTTTGGTCCATTGATCAGAGAAAACAAACAATTTGAAGATGTCATTTCGGGTCGCGGGAAGAGGTGAAAGGAGAACTTTTTAAATGCCGTGAGCTCAATATGCAATGAAGTCAACCTTTATTTGCAACCTAAAAAAACGTGAAAGTTAATAAATGTTCAGGGTGATCGGAGTCTCCACATTTAATTGTCATAATGCACCAAAATTAACTGGAACTGATTTTTGCCTGAAAGGAAGGAAGTCGATCTTTAATCTTATGGTGTGTTTAGGAAAACAGTTGCAGGGAAAATATACTTGTTGTTATTGTTTTGGGCTAAAATGTGGAATATCTCAGTTTCTTTAGCACATTTCAGCTTGTAAACCTTTAATTAGAGAGTCATTTCTTTGCTCTTCGGGATTTCTTGGATGGCAATTTGTCTTTTGAACAGCGCACACAGCCAGGAGACAGAAATGAGAGGCAGCCTGTAAAATGAATTTCAGTAATTGTCAGCTCTCAAGTCAACTTAATATGACACATTAATTTAAAAATTACATTAAAAAGATCATTTTGGTTTAGTTAAATCTGCTCTGCAAGAAGGAATTATTTGTGTGGAGCTCACCAATTATTTTCCCTTTTAGGTAAACTGAAGACTTTGTATTCATGGACCTTATTTGAAACATGTAACCAGCTCCTCTCAGTCTGACTGCTCTGTCCTTACTTCTTTCTGTCTCTCCTCTCTCCAGGTGTGAAAAACGCAGATGAGAACGAGCTGAAGGCGATTGCCTCTCCTCCCGAGGAAACTCACGTCTACAATGTGGCAGACTTCAGTGTGATGAGCGACATTGTGGAAGGTCTCACTAAGACCGTGTGTGACCGAGTGGATAAACTCGACAAGGAGATCAAAGGTGTGGACAGCAGCCGAGTCGTGTGACCCCAGAGACAGCTTCTACTCTGATTACTGTGTTGATTTTGACTAATTACAGTATGATCCCCAAACAATAAAATGCCCTCACCTAATATAATATAATATACTTATCTCATCTAAATCCTGATATGAAACGTATATACACTGATATATCCTGTTTAGTTTCAGGTAAATGTCATGTAATTTTCTGATTTCACAAATCAAGTTTTGAGGTGCACATTAAATGTGTTGCTTGTACTTTGTTGATGTAAATCCAACGTGGAATTGATGCAGCATGTGTTTTCTCTTGCTTTCTCTGTACTCCTTCTCCAGGGGGAGGAGAACCTGCCCCTCCACCCACCTCCGTGTCTCCACCCCGTGACCTGGTGACATCTGATATCACGGCTCGCAGTTTCAGGGTGACATGGACGCATGCACCAGGCCAGGTGGAGAAGTACCGCGTGGTGTACTACCCGGCGAGCGGAGGACAGCCAGATGAAAAAGTATCCGGATTATTTCGTTTTTATGAATCATAAATACGTGGATGAAAATGTCTTGCACTGGCACTGACTTGATTTGTGACCCTCATATTTCTTACACTTGGTTGTTAATACTAACAAATTAAGCTCGTTTTATAGTTGTTCTGCCATAATGAACAATACTTTAAGAATCAAATCCACTTGTTATTAAGTGTTTAATCTGTTTCTCTAACTCCTTATCAGTGACAAGGGGGGGGGGTTTCTTTTTGTCACCTTAATTGGTGGAAACTGTTCCTGATTTCCCAGCAGAGAGCGAATGCAACGCTGAGACACTGATGTAATGGCAGCATTTTAATTAAGGCTGCTTAGTTAATCCTTTTAGGGTCAATTCTGCAAGTAAAATTAATTTCTCAAAGTGATTTGCATCATAAATGGCAACAATTCTGCAGAATTTTCAATTAGGTGATCATCAAGCAGCAACTTCTTATTCTGTGGTACATTTTATTCTGCTACCTTAATTAAACAGCCAGTGGCAGAACCACAAGATAGCAGAAACTAATCTAAATCAACATCTAAAGTTTGTGGTGCTGTTGAATTGTATTTCATTATACTGACGGGTGTTTCTAGTATTTTGTCCAGCCCACTTCTATAAACGAAGGTAGGCTAAATAGTAGAAACTTTTTAGCCTACTAGAATTTGTTTTAAATGGTAATCCTGTTAGTAATCCCCATTTTTTACTGAATGTATCTGTAATCTAATTACATCTATTTTTCTGGGACTTTACTGGAGTACAGTTAACTTTTTTTGGTATCCTAATTACATTATCCTGTTGCATGTATTCAGTTACTCCCCAAGCCTGCTCCTCTCCGTATAATGCAATACAATTTAACAGCACCACAAACAGCATCTTTAAAAATGATGCAGTTCAACAGTTTTGACTCACAGGTTAGAGCTTTTATGAAAGGAGGATTACGATTATGTTTCCCCAGGTGACATAATTGCAAAACATCTTCAGCCACTCGACAGCCTGTGCAGTACCTTGATTTAAACTTTGTTGGTAGTCTCCCAACCTCTGTAACTACGCAAAAATGCAGTGCTGTAATTTTGGGAGTTGATATTTATGTTTATAAAGTTCCCTCTTATTTATATCCAGTTCCTCTTTGATGTTTATTACAACTTGCAGCTGGAACGGCCCAGTTTCCCCACAAGGAAAACTGAGGTTTCATCAAAGCTAATCTGATCTAGTTACACTCAATTTAAATCTCTTTGGAGAAGAGCTCAATGCCTACAGCAACATTTGGTGCACTTTCAACTGTGCAATATGCGGGTACCTAATAATCAGAGGCTTTTTGGATATATTAATGCTTTTGACACACAAAATGCTGCTGTCTGTTACAAAGTGACTAAGAGCTTAGAATCAGAGCCAATTAAAGTTATTTTTAATAAGAACGCCATCAGAGATTAAGTTCCCTGAGCACACAGCTGATCATGACAAACAAACGCACTGGGCTGGTTTCTAGAAACCTGAGCATTATACTGTGAAAGGATTTAAAAAATGTGTTAGATAAATCCTAAAGCAGACTGTCAGATCTTTACTTTTGATTGTGAAGTAACAGTGCAGTGTTCAGGCTAAGACCCTATGTGATGTGTGTTTAAGGTGGTCCAGGGGACAGAGAACAGCGTGGAGCTGAACTACCTGAACTCTCTGACCGAGTACCAGGTGGCCGTTTTCGCCATCTACCGCAGCTCTGCCAGCGAGGCCCTGAGAGGAAGTGCTACCACACGTAAGTTTATATATTCACAAGGATGCAGTGAGGATGATGGGGGATTGTTGGAGGTAATGCAGGTGCTGTTAGAAATCAGTGATGGAAGAAATATTCAGATCCTTTACCTACATAAAAGTACTTATACCACACTGTGAAAATACTCCACCACAAGTCAAAGTCCTGCATTTGAAACCTCACTAAAGTAATCTAAATATTATCAGCAAAGTGTACTTAAAGTATGAAAAGTAAAAGAAAAATGTTTAGTGTAAATTACTGCTGCATTAATGTGTGGTTAAGATTTGAGTACTGGGCTATCCAGTTTGCTATTGGATTAGGATCGATTGAATTAAAGGGGACTGTTTGGCCTTGGCAGAGGTATTCACTCTACAGACTGCCATTCTAGTTCACTTTTGACATTTGGATTTGACAAGCACATTTTTCCTCGGCTGTGTACTCACTTCATAATTGCCTAATTGTTCTTTTTCTTTCATATTTGGCAGCATAGTGATTAGCACTGTTGTCTCATGGCAAGAATGTCCTTGGTTCAACTCCCTGTTGGGCAGGGCCTCTCACTGTGCTTGTGTTGGTTTTCTCTGGGTGCTTTGGGTTCTACCACATACATCAAAAACATGTATTTTAGATTAATTCTCCTGTCATTGCCCTGTACCAAGGCACTGGCTTGGAACTGGAGTTGGTCCCCAGGCTGCCCACTGCTCCCACTTTCCTTCCAAAAGTAGGATTGTATGTGACAAATAAAGATTCTTTCAAAAATCCCCGGAGAGCCGGATCTCCCGGAGTTTGTTCTGCCAACCTGCTGATTTTCTACATTACAATCTTGTTCTTCGTCTGCTGCTGTTGAGTAGAAATGTGTTTCCTGTTGCTCAGTCATTTCAGACTGTCAGACTCTGTTAGAGCTGCAGTAAATATCTGAACATGACATCACGCTGTCAGGTGTCAACAGGAGGACGAGAAATACATAAAACAGATGAACTGGAGTAAAACGGCGGGGTAACTCCAGCACTTTGCCTTTTTTTTTTGCTCTGAAAGAATTGAAGGTTTTGAAAGTGCCAGCATGTAGTCTGAACTTACATGGCCAGTCCATTACTGAGCTACAGCATCTTTAATAGGAACACTGATTGACTGGTAGATATGTGTCGTACTACAACAGGAGACACTAAATTTGGGCTATAAAAGCTACACAGGTGTTCCATTATGCATTGGAGCGCTGATCCTCCACCTCTGACAGGATACCTGTGGTGAGCGCTAATTCTGGTTGTGTAGCCTGAGGCTCCGTCATGATGTCTGCAACACTGAACCAGAGTCTGGCAGGATTCTTCGGCCTCGTTCAGCTCCGCGCTCGCTGATGAATGACGGGGAACTCCTCCCGTCTGTAGAGGATAAATGCTAAGTTGCGAGTCGACCTTGTGCCAAAGTTAATGGGGTTTGGCTGCTGCCGTTAGCTGCCACTGCTGCTTGAGCTGGACTGTCAGGCTGAGGCAACAAATGAAACCTGACAATGTAAAACAGAAGCAAATAAATTAATAATATTATTATTGATATTATTAATAATATTGTTAATAATAATGATAAATGAGGAGTTGTCTAATATTGTTTTTTGAAAATATTGAATAGAACCTTAAACCCACAAAGGTTTGCTGCTTCAGTTAAGGCAGAAAGTAAATGTGGCTGGTTGTTAAATCAAAACAAAATGTTTTAGTTATATCATCAAATAGCAAAGAAAATAAAATTCAAATGCAGATTATCTTTTCTTGTGTTGTGAGATCAGAGAGCAACCTGATGACACTCACCGGCTAAAATATACTAAATTTAATTAATCTTAAATTTTGGCCAGATGGTTTTTGATGCTATTAAAGCTGAAAGTCTAAAACAACGGAGGCTTTATTAGTCAACAGAATACTGTGTTTGTGTCGTGCAGTGGCCCTGCCGATGGTGAACGACCTGGAGTTGTTTGATATCACTCACAGTACCATGATGGTCCGCTGGAAGATGGCCGCCGGGGCTACTGGGTACATGATCCTGTACGCCCCGCTGACCGAGGGAGACCCCGCAGACGAGAAGGAGGTGAGGAGCTGTGTGTGTGTGTGTGTGTGTGTGTGTGCACGTGTGTGTGTGCAGGGAAAAGACAGCTACAGGATTTTAGGAGGTAGACTGAATAACAGAAACACATTTACAGCAGTACACTGCTGTGATTCAGGTTGCTGAGTATCTGCGCTGTAGGATCCCACTGCTTCCATGAAACACAGTTTTGTATCTTACTGCACTGAATTTAACACATCAACACATGATACACAGTTTCTGCTGTTATTTCCTCTTTCGATTACTTATTTCGTCGATGATATAGTTACTTTGCAGATTCAAGTTATTCATAGAGTGGTGTCTACAGACAGTGTGAAGACACTGCATCAGAACCAAAATAGTGCATTTTTAAATGTAACTGGCAACAACAAACACTGATACCAATAATCAGAAATGCTGAATATCTGCCTCAGCAGCAATATTAAGGCACCACAGTGGGCTGATTCTTGGTTGAACAGTTTAATAAATAGTCCTTGCTGAGTGTCTGTCTTTGTTAATTGCAGAACTTGACCTTGTGAACACCTGTCTTCACTTTTCTTCCATTTGTTACCTGCAGTTTGTTAGTTTTTGTCTTCAGCCTGAACTTTGTCAACCACCTGAAGTTGATGCAATGTTTGTCAGAGCCAGTTCAGACTGCTAATTAGCATTCACCTGAATAAAACTGACCTGCAGAGATGTCTTTGTAATGGTAATTTAGTTGTCAAAAGTCTGCTTTCATGTGGTGTTTGTTATTTTTCCCTACGTTCTGTATATCGAGCACAGCATCCTTAGTTTAAAATGCTCAGTGAAGGAGATAACACAGAGGTGAGAGGAAATGAGGGAAGAGTCAAAAACAGAGAAAGACATAATGTAATTGGTAATCATCAGAAGTCTAAATGATCTGTCAGCTGAGAGGAAACATTTCCATCTGCTGTTCCTGATGACATTTTTGAAAGCACCATGAAAAATCTAACAATAACGGAGGAAACTAGTTGAGCCACAGCTAGTTTCTCAAACACACAACAAACCCTGAGCAAACTTTTAGTTTCCCTGTAGTGCAAGAAGAACTAGGGGAAAAACAGTCCACTACACTCACAGTCCTTTGGAAAAACTGTTAAATGATCAATGAAAAAAGGTAAAGCACAAAGCAAAGACAAAACGACTAGACTAGACAACTGTATGCAGACACAAACATCAACAAGTAAGAAAACATCAAAACCAAACTGCAAATAAAGATTAAAACATGCAGGTCGGCGACAGGTAAAATCAGCAGCTAAAGAAGATGAGACAGACGAGGAGAAGAGGTGTGAAGGGCACAGCCAGCCGTCTGTATCCCTCTCTTTCCCAATGGACCTCATTACGTCTACTGTCACATTCCCCTCCAGGCAGAAAGCAATAAAAAACAATTTAGGGAGGATTTCAGAATCCGGATGGATGCTTTCCAGTGGTGCGGATAAGCCTGGCTCTGAGGCACTACTGTCAGAGTTCGGGCTTGGCTGGCTCGCACTCGTATGGCTTTCACTCGCGGGCCATGTGGGGACTCGTCTGGGCCAAAGCCAGAGTCAAATCCAGTCCAGTTTGACTGAGAAAATCGCTTTCATCCGCACTGGTTCAGAGGAAAACTCTTTACTTAGTAACAGTGGGCTTCAGTACAGATTGATCCCAGGGGAGAGAGAACACACATAACGAAAGATATAACAGCTATAGGGAGACGTCACGTCAGTGTTTTGACTAAATTGGGCTTTGAAGACCAGTGTCCCTGAAACTGATTGTTTTCCTGCCAACAACAACAAAAGTGTTGAGGATTCAGAGTGTGTGACAGAATGAGGAGCGATCACATCATTTCAGTGTTGTATTGAGCTCTATTCAAAAAGTTCAAACTTTTCTCTCAAGGTAAATGAAGTTCTCAGTAGTCAGTTTCACTTGTGATGTTTGTCTCAGTAGATTCTGTCATTCGTTAAGGAGAAACATGTAATTAAAGAAGACTGATTTAAGTTTCTTAGCCTATCACTGGACTCCCTAAAAACTCAATATTTCTCCTGGGGACGGCACCTTATGTCCTTATGTGCATTCCTGTCGGCTCACATTCAGTGTGTTGTGTTTTCATTGTGATTACTGGTTAAATGTAACCAAACTGCAACTGAGTAGTGGAAAGTGGCCCAAACAAAAGTCAGTTGTATCTTCCAAGCTCTAACTCTAACCAGACACTCAGTCAGTTGTTATATAACTGATGCTATAGCATCTACACTCAATTCTTGAGGAGCCGCCATTGTTGTTTTCAGACAGTCGCTTCTCTTGTTGGTCGTCACACTTTAACCATACCTGCAGCTGCCTGTAGCTCCTCATCAGACCTGAACGGTCTGAACCACTGTGGTTTGGACACAAGTGCATAACTTGAAGCCCTGTAAGATGAATTTATGAGAACATTATTATTACAAAAGATTACATCACACACTACAGTGAAATTCTTAGTTTGATCTTTTTTTAGCCCGATGACATTTTTACAGACTCCACCCATGTTCATTGGCTCACAGACGCTGAGGAGATGAGCTCCTTTCGACATTTTTCGATACTTGATAGTATCGTTCAGTCAGTGCCATAATTGTGTTTACATGATGTATTTAATAATAATTTGATTTATATTCAATCTACAATACTGTAATTAAGGAACATGAATGGCTTCCTGTCGGGAGCATATTTTGTTATCAGTACTAAGATCTCTGTTTGCACTTTTGCATCAGATATGAAGTGACTTTGGCAGAACATCTTATTTCTCACAGGCTCCAAAATACAAACGATTTATTAAACGGATGAGCCGACAGATGGACAAACATTTGTCAGGGCCTCCACTCTGCCAGATTTATTTATTTTTCAGCATCCGTTTTGTCTTTGGCAGGAGGTGAAGGATGGTTTAGTTCAAGGTGGGAGTAGTGTGTTAGCAGCTGTAGAGTTCAGCGATCCTGCTGAGAACACAGAACCAACCTCTGACTCAGCTTTATGTCACAGCTGAACATGAGGCACATAGTTTTGAGGAGTCTGATGGATCCCACCTGCACAGCCACATTCAGAAGTCATCTTATGTAATAACAGCTTGGTGATCTGCTTGTTTGGACAGGACTGTGGATGATAGAAGAGCAGATATGCAGAGAGGTAGATGATATGAAAGATGTGGGCAAGATAAGATGGTGGTGAGAGAGATAAGGACACACTGAATCCTCTTTCTGCTGAAGGCACATACCTTCATGCTGTGGGTTTGTGTGTGTGTGTGTGTGTGCAGGTGAAGGTGGCGGACTCGGTGAACGAGGTGGAGCTAGAGAGGCTGACTCCGGCCACAGAGTACACAGTGACGGTGTACGCCATGTATGGAGAGGAGGCCAGCGACCCCATGACCAGCCAGCAGACCACATGTGAGTCTCACACACACATACACACACACACAAGTTAATTAACTGTGAATCCATCAAGAAAATCATCCACCCATTCCCGAAAACCTCTGAGTGCTAAATTAATTCCCTCAATTTACCAAAGAGGCAGCAGGAAGTGAAGTTACAGATGTTGTGGCTGATCGGGACAGTTTCTCAACAGCAGCCGTGTCACAATACTTTGTAATAAACATTGTGGTGAGCAGCTCCAGAGACGGATCTGTCCTCTAGTTTGTGCTTTTAGTCCACACACAGCGAAGTCTAAGTTCTGTCAACACGTATCTTGGACCTGATACAGATTTCGAGCTGATTTTGGACTGAGATCATGGATATATTTCAGTTTTTGGCTGTTAAACACAATCTTGTGTTATCTTAACATCACTTGTGTTTGTTGTAGCAGATCATATCATGATAAATATGTGATTATAATGTGGACACCATCCAGCTCATAAAAAAACATTGAGCTTCAAATGAAGTCTCTGATCTAAGTGTATAAGTTATTTTAGAAAATAATTCATTTTGAAGCTACAAATGATTCATTGAAGGAATCAGTTATCACAGATGTTTCTTTCTGCTCTCTGTAATCTGCTCACAAACAGCATTTCAGTGTCTTGTTTGTCTCTCAGTTTCCTTGACATTCTTTTTGATGTTTTCTTTAATTATGTAAATCTTTGAAGTGAAATAAGCATTCGAGGAGAAATGAGAGTGTTTTCTTTTCTCGCTTCACCTGCATTGAATTAAAATTAATTGCTAACAAGGGCTGGGACTTGATAAGATTTCCTTGATACTGAAGGCGTTATTGATTCTGCTCTTCGGCCTGATTGTTTATCAATTTCCTGACTGATTCCTGATCACTTTCCTGTGCGAAAGAAACTGTTTTATTATCTCTGTAGCCTGAGAGCCAGCTGTCTGTCTGTCATCATCTGAAATGGATGAAATGAGAGAATATTTATACAGCAAAAATCTGCCTACCCTGCCGCATGGTGCCAACGTTTTTGTAACAGGATATTTACTTTCGTTGTCAAAGCTGCTGAGTTGGGAAGCAGTTGCGAAGCAAATACAAGGTATGCCTGGAATTTAAGGCCATGTAGCGTAGAAAGATGTTTGAGCACATTGCAGCTGTTCAAACTCTGACTTTAATCATCATCTTACAGATTTTACAAACAGCACTGTTGTCATGGTTGTTTGTGAAATGGAGCTACACTCTGAGATGACTCTTGTTGCAACAGGCAGAAAAACACCAGTATCAATAAAAGGAATAGATAAACTCAGAAGCATGTGATTCTGATATATCAGACTATTTGGAACTGGTTCTTGATTCCCAGCCCTACAGAGAACATGTTTTATAACAAAGACAACATCTCTGGGTACCTTCTGGCAAAACAGGCATCTGTAGTTTCCGTTCCCCGTCTCTCTCGGTTGCTTATACAAGCCTGTGGACGATTTGTGGAGTTGTTTAAAGCTGCTGGACTGTGGATTTCAACAGTCCAAAGGATGTGACTTTATTCACGTTTTCCAGTGCCTCTCTCTGAGAGCAACAGCAGCTAACGTTATTTTAGAAACGGAGACCACTAACATAAACTAACAACTGGCTTCCAGGACAACACCGTTGTTCCACAGGGCCCCTTTAAAAAAAGACAGACAAGGACCCTCGTTTGTACAGCATGATGCATTAACCTAACCCCAAGCTTTTCCATCATACCTAGTTGTTCAACCCTAACCTAATCCTAATCCTACATTTGAACCTAAAACAAGTCTTAACCCTCGAACAGTCCTTTCAAAAAGTGATGACCAGACAAAATGCTCTCACTTTCCAAAAATGTCCTCACTGTCCAAGTGTATGACTTTGAAATTCAGTCCTCACAAAGATAGGAGTTGAAGAGCACACACACTCTCAGTCACACAGTAAATATAAGTATGTGAAACCATCAATGAGCTTTTACTAACTGTTGATGAAATTCAATTTCATTAAATTCCTGACAGATTTTACGACCGTCGGCGCTCAGGCTGCTGCCGTTCTTGTCATATTTCATTTTCCACCCAACATTTACATTTACTCACAGCTGTGTGATGTTCTTTAAGAAGGAAACCTCACATCTCCCCAAAGATATGGATGTTTATGTATGAGAGGCACTTGTTTTTAGGAATCTTAAAGTGACGTTAAGGCCGTTTCTAAAGATCTAGAGTATCACGGGACTCAGTGAACAAGCAGGGGAGAGGAAGCAGCTCTTCACTCAAAACACTGCAGCGGCTAATTTCTCTGATTAGTTCTCACTCTGCTTCAAGTTGTTGTAATCAGTCAAATCAGCTGCTGCTGACTTTTCATTTGCAAAGTGTTTGCTTGCAGTTACGTGGCTTTTCCAGGGCAGCTGCAGCATGTTCGAGTCACGTCCCGGCACGTTTCTGCTGGCAACCAGCGATGCCAAAAATCACTGCATGGCGCCGGCTTCCAGCTTCCCCTCGCAGTGCTATTTCTTCCACCTCACTTTCATTTTTAAGAGTTTTGTAGCCTTGAGTGTTCCACCCACCACCTCCCACCCCCCTGCCTACCCCAAATCACAGCCATGCTCACTAATTAACTTTTTATGAAGTCTCCTTTAAGGTCTGTGGCTTGCGGCTTTAAGCCAGGGCATGTTTATGTCTTTATGATGCGTGTTAGGCTCTGAATGCAGGTCGGATAAGGACGCTGGCGGCTGTTGGAGGGAGACCGTAGTTGTTGTGGGGGATGGATGAAATAACTCCTTCATTCATACAAGCAGGGCTTCATGTCTCCATCCACCCATCCGGAGATGAATGCACGCATCCAGTCAGTCAGTCATTTATTATGTTCAGTGATCATTTCTCCTTATGTGTTTTTAATCATTCATTCAAAAAGTGCAAGCAAATACCCACATTAATTACCCCTGACTAAGTCATATCTGTTTTTGTTTTCGTTGAATAGTTGCTACCGTGCAGTGATCTCTGGAGTGAAGATTTGCATCATCATTGTACTTTTGGAAAACTAAATTCATGAAGTTTATATTTGCAGTTTCCTGTCCTGCACTAATTATCAGCCTGTGGTCACAATTTCCCTCCTTTCTCGTTTTCTGCTTCAGCACATGACGCATCTGGACGCGTGGCAGATGAGTTTTCACTCAGAGTGTTTGTTCATAATCATTCAGAGCTCGTCTCTCTGCCTCCAGAAGTCCCTCGTCCCTCATTTCATGCAGTTATTTCAGTTTTTTCTTTCATTAAGACAAAATGAGTTTAATGATCACTACAGTGAAAAGAGACCACTGCAGCTGCAAGAACAAGGACCTTAATTTAAAAAATGAAGCATGATGGTGAATAAACATAATGAAGACCTCATAACGGCTGTGATGATGTCAGCCAGTCTTACCGAGTTTTTCCACTTTTCTCAGTTAAATAATCAACATTTTTCATTTCACTTCATTATTCAGTCTTCAGTCTAGTTTTTTTTTCTTACTTTGCAGTAGCAGATGTCACTTAACTTATTGTTTGTCATGTCAATCAAGAAAATGTGGAAATCTGTTGTCAGCTCTGTGACTGGCTTGTTACGTTTTTTTTAACTGGGCAAACAACAGGGAGTGAACACAAACACAACATAACAAGTCCTGATTTTTCTTAAAAGATAAATATAACATGGCTTGTGTTCTGTGTGTGAAGCACAATAACATCTCAGTTTATTCACTTCTGGAGGAGGTGAGACTATGTGGGCACTACAGCGGTGCATGTGTCAGGAGAGGAGAACGAAAAACACAGCTAGTACTGGAGGATCAGTACTACAAAAAATGAGTACTGAATCTCTTTCACATATTCAGTATCGATATTTTTCAATATTTCGATATTTTTGACTACACTAATCCAGATAGATTTTTTACAATCGCATCCAAACAACATTTGGAAGTGGTTTGAAATGCTAATTCAAATCTGATTTCTACAGAGCCAGATACTAGGAATCAGATTTCAAAGCGACACACGACGGCGACATCAAATCCGGAGAGGTGGAAGTTCACTCATGTAGCTGGACAGAGTCCAGGCCGCTACGAGTAGAGCAGGAGGAAGACAACAGGGACAACAGCAGTCAATGGAGTCGGCTGAAATAAACTATCTGCTCTGCACCTTGACCAGTTATTGATTGGAGAGCGAGATAATTGATCATTTCGTCGCAAGCATTATTGACGCCTGCATTGTTACCATAGCAACCCAAAAAGTCAGATCACTTTCAAATAACAGTGCGGACACTCCGTCTTTCAGATCTGATTCGATAAACAATCCGCATTTGCCTGCTGAACATGTCCTTAAACACTCCTCCTGACCTTTGGCCTGACATCTCTGTGAGTGGGACGTTTAATGTTGAGGATTTTTTATTTTTTATATGGACACATACATTTGGAAACTTTATAGACTTACCTAAGTCTAAACTTTATAATTTCCTGCACTCCTCATTTCTATGCTGACCCTGGTGAGACCTCCAGTAAAAGTGGAGCCCGGCTCTCCCTCCCTCACTCCCTCCCCCTCTGCTGCTTTGTCTTTATTCTGACCCACGGTATAATTGAGGTGAAGCAATGGTGGGCGCTATCAGGGTTTTTTCTTTTAAAAAAAGAAAACAGCGTAAAAGTTTCCGAGCCTCTGAGAATAAATCAGATCCCCTGGTTGAATTAAAAAAGCTTTTTAGACCTTTGCAGTACCTCCGGGGGAGAGAGACAGAGAGAATAAATGAAAGAGGAAGAGGAAGTTGAAGCAGGGTGAGTGATGCAGTGAGGCTCTGTTCAATGTATAATTAAAATATTGGAGTCCAATTACTCTTTTTAATGACCACACGAGTTTGTGTGTGAAATCACTTACCAGATCTCAACTCCACTGACCTTTGACCCTGATACTTACAGCTCTGTGGCAGCTGGTGTTTCTGTTCTCATTGAGGCTTGGCCATGTTTTTGTGTTTACAGTCATGTCCCAGATGTTATCAACAGGCTGTATAGTTTGTTACAGTGGTGTATTTGATTATAGTCAGGACTCATAATTTCCATTTTTACTTTCCCAAACACAGAGTGTCCTGTGTTCAGTTTACCATCGCCACATTTCAGGATTTCCACATCTTCAGTTTTTAAATGTGTGTTAACGTTTCTGCCTTATCTCCTCTCTCCTCAGTACCGCTGACGCCAGCGAGGAACCTGCGTTTCTCAGATGTGGACCACAGCTCCGCTCGACTCAGCTGGGACGCCAGCTCCAAGAAGGTCAACGGCTACCGCATCATGTATGTCAAGACAAACGGAGTCCAGACCACTGAGGTGAGAGGATCCAGCAGTTCTCCGCCACTTTTCACAGCTCTGTTGTACTTCTGCTGAATGAGGAGAAGTTCATCAGTGTTCAAAAGCAAACTGTCAAAGTCTCCACAGCCTGTTGTACACCTCCAGGGTTTCTGAATCATGTCTGTAAAAATCCGCATGAGTTTTTGTTCACTGTGACCCAAACTTCTGAACACGATCATGGCTGCACAATTTGGCACAAACACAGGGTGTATGCGGGGTCTTCAAAAGTATTTAAAAAGTCTTAAATGCCATCTTCCAAGGTATTACATTGTACAGCTTGTTTTCAATATGTTTGTTTATCCAGATAGTTTGCCTGAATTTAGTCATTGCGTGACCATGAGTTGTTACCAGACATTTCCCCTTTTAACTCCTCATATAGTATAATTGAATAGATATCTGAGGCTCTTAGAGGTAAAACTCCAAGTAAAAAGCCAAGATTAGACCAAAGTTCTGGAAAAATAATACAAATTTGATTAGCAGACCTTTTTTTTCCTTTTTTCTACCCCGTTAATAATCTCAGCACCCCTCAGATTTATCCACTAGGTTGGGAACCACTGGATGAAACTACCTAATAGTATATAAAGTAATTACAGCTACAAAAGAATTGATGCAATATTAATAATCTAATAATAAATGATCTGATAATACATTGGTCAAAGGGCCAATTTTCTACAGAACGAGTTTTACTTTTGATACTTTTCGCTGATGATACTGTATTTTTACTTAAGTAGGATTTTGAATGCAGGACTTTCACCTGTTGTGAAGTAATTTTACATTGTTGTATTGCTACTTTGACGTGAGTAAAGGATTTTGATACTTCTTCCACCACTGGGTATTTGTGAGGGAGTTCCTACATGGCACGACCCTCCTGAAGCTCACCAAAGTTTAATAGATTTTCTTTTTTTGTTTTGTCAGTTGTTTTGTTTATTGGTCAAATACTGGCTTCTAATGGTTTCTCTTCCAAAAACCTTACATTGGGTTAGCTCATTCTCTTGTGCTTCGTTTCCACCCCGCCTGTTTGAATTATGTTGTTACTGATGAGGAGTTACCACATACAAAGACTGTTAAGATGTGCTATCTTACATCAATTAAATATGTGTTGCTTGTTCCTCTGTCTAAAGGTGGATGTTGGCCGTGTGACAACCTGGTTGCTTAGAAACCTGACCTCCCTGACGGAGTACACCGTGGGCGTCTTCGCCATCTACGATGAGGGACAAGCTGAGGCTGTGACTGACAGCTTCACCACAAGTACAAACTGATATTTTTAGTCATAATATTAGTAGCAATCAGGTATCACAGGTAAAAAACATCAGCTGTTCAGTCAATTGTTACTCTAAACAAAAGTGTGTGTGTGTGTGTGTGTGTGTGTGTGTGTGTGTGTGTGTGTGTGTGTGTGTGTGTGTGTGTGTGTGTGTGTGTGTGTGTGTGTGCAGAGACCGTCCCAGACCCGCTGGATCTGAGGAGCAGTGACATCTCAACAGACAGCTTCAGGGTGTCATGGCAACACGCGGCCTCTGATGTGGTGCTGTACCGACTCACCTGGACGCCCACCGATGGAGGAGACAGTGACGAGGTGTGTTTGTGTACATAGCCAACTTTTGTGGACACATTTCAGACTCAAAACCAGTTACTTAAAGAAAGCTGGTTAGATTGGGGACAAAAGATGTGTCGAAAAAAAAAAAGTATAAACATTGTTTCTTCCAGTAGAAGGTTCAGATACTTATACTTGTGTAAGCTACATCTGCCGTGTTTTTACTGCTGTATTTTCTGCGCTTATCAGGATTTTTAAATATATCAGTTTATGAAAATGCAATACACAACATGTAAAAGTTGATTTAACTTGAATGGCATTAGCTGAAGCTTTGCAGCAGAAAACCAGAATATTTCCTGACTGTTAATCTGTCTGTCTGTTATCCCTTTATTGATCACCTTCTTGTTACACCTGTCCGGGTCGCAGTGGCACAAGGCTAAGCTCAACTAAATAAACTCCTTTTGGCTGCTCGTATCAGCTATCACATTCTGTTGTTCACTGCCCTAAAGAGAGGTTTGAAGTGTAGGTGTTCTGCTGAATTGAGAGCTTCTCCCTCAGCCACAGTTTTCTCTACAGTGTCTGCCCTCATAGGTGAACAAGATCCTCTGAGATACTTGAACTCCTTCACTCATAACGTGGAGAGAGCAATCTACTGTTTTCCAGTCGAGAGCCATCGCCTCAGACTTAATACACCGGATATGATTTGATGTAGTGACCGATGATTTTCTTCTTTCATTCTTATTTAATCTACTTCAACACAAATGTCACGAAGAGCACAGACCTCACAACTGTAGCAGCACAGTCATGTGTTACTGTGTGCTGTCCCTCTCTTTTATCTCTTTCACTACTAAAATCAGACATTCCACATTTTATCTCACTTGAGAAACTTCATTCAGATTATTTGATTAAGATACAAAATGAAACTGAGATGAATTTAAAAAGATAAAAGTTAACCCTCTCCTCCGTCTCTCTCTCTCTGTCACACTAATGAGTCTCTCTCTGGGAGATTATCTGGGAGATAATCCCAAAACAAGACACGCTATCAGTCTCTTCACCTCAGGTCCTGTCATTTATCTGCCGCCTTCTTTTTGTGTTTTGATCTTTCCGTGTTGTTATGCACTGATCTAACATTACATATAAAGGTGTGTTTTGCTGCAAAGAAAATACAGTAAAACTTAAATCCAATGCTTTATGCTGTGATGTAGACAAAGTTTTTACGTTCTGATTTTCCATCTCTTTGACTTTTTAATCGTCTGTATCTGCTGCACATCTGCTCGTCTAACACAAAGTCTTCATTGGTCTGTCTCAGGTACTGGTGGACGGACACATTAACACCTACCTGATAAAAGGACTCAGCCCAGCGTCAGAATACGAAGTCTTGCTTGCTGCGATCTACAGTAACGAGGCCGAGAGTGACGAATTAATCCTTGTAGAGTCCACAAGTAAGTCACCACTTCTGAATAAAATCTGGTCTTTCAGCTGCCCTCATGTTTCTGAAAAATGCACAAATGTCTTCAGAGTAATTACTGATTTCTTTGTGCTTTGGCTGCTATGCCAACTGTTGTGTTTATCACTGAGCTAATCTGTAGTCTAAAGCTTTATTAAATATCTTTAAGTTGTATTGAAAAGCAGATGAACTAAACAGATTTGTTTAATTTCCAGTTAAAAGAACAACCACAGTCGCTACGACAACCACCACCACAGAAGGTAAATGCTCATTCCAGCTGCCGCGAATTTTGTTTCTTTCTTTCTTTTCTCATGTTCGACCTTGCCCATCATCCTTGATGTCCCCCTGCTCTCCCTCCTCGAACTGTCTGCTGTGTGTTTGTGTGTGGAATACATTAAATATCACTTTTAAGGCTGTTTCAGAGCAAATATTCATGATGAGATGAAACCGTTGCAAGGAAAAGTTGCAGCCGTGTGATCTGTGCCATAGCTGGCTTTAAAACAAAAGGCACGCCACCTGTTTCAACAGCCAATCAGTGTCTTGTAATGAAGTGAGCTGGTCAAGTCAGTTACAAGCTGTCAGCTGTGAAAGTGGCAGAGTTTTGGACGGAGGAAACTTGAGGATCACCTCAAGAAGAAAATGATTGAGAAACTGACAACCTATGTGCTCGTCTTTTCCTTTGCTTTGCTTTCATTCACCCACTCAAACTCAGTAGAAATGCTCTTATGCTCATTTATATTTTAAGATGCTTCAGAAGAGTAGTTTGAATGGAAGTACGAGAGTCAATGCTATGGAGATGTTACACACCAAGCAGAAATACATCCAAAAGATGTCAATTCAAAGTCTTTACCGATGATGAAAAGACGTCCTGTGCAGAGCCAGAATCAACATTTTCTGACGTCTTTTGCAGACGTCTTTTCAGCATTCACTAGTGACGTCCAAACAACATCCCTACAGGGTCCAAAAGTTTTTACATTATAATTTTAGACGTCTTCAGTCACAAAGAACTGAAGAACTTTATTACATACCATGTTTTGGTCATCCATTCTTTATCAAATATTTCAAGGTTGGATGACCTAAACACGGTATGTCATAAAGCTGACAAATAACTAGACTACTGAGTTTGAGGCTCAGGGTTCAGATATCCCTGTAGTTTTTGGTGCATGGAGTAAATTTTTGCCATTATAAAATTATTAATTATTATTATTATTAATCATTTTTAACCACAGGAAGTTCTATTGACTGAAGTTGAAAGGATGTCTAAAATTATATTTGAAAAAACTTTCATTTTGAACCCTGGAAGGACGTCACTTGGACATCAGTAGTGTAGATGTCAAAAAAACATTTTTTTCTGGTTCTCGACTGGCCGTCTTTTCAATGTCGGCAAAGATGTCTTTTGGATACGTTTTTTCTCACCGCCTGGTCGAGTCGCATTGGTGTAAACTGGCAGGTTTTCAGGCCGGTACGTTGCAAGTAGTCTCAAGTTTCAGCTCATCTTAATCTGAACGGGCTTCAAACCAGCTTGTTGAATAAATCCATAGAGAGCAAGGACGACCAACTAACTTTATGCACATAATTCTGCTCCATCACAGGAATTAGGCTCGACATGATTCACCATTTACAGAGTTTTTCAATCAGTCAATCAATTATTGATAAATTGAAAAAATAATTCTTAAATTAATTGATAATGGAAGTTTGGTAACTTGTAGTAACAGTTACTTTAGTAACAGTCATAGAGTTGTATTAGTTAAGTTTTTTTTTAATCTTAGTGTCATTTTATGTTTCAACTTCTCAGCCACTTTTATAGCTTAAGCTTAGCAGTATAGTGCTGCAACAAGCAGAGATGAGCTTTGTGTAGGTGACAGATCTAACGGTGGAGAAAATGCTTTTACAGCTTCTTATAATCTTTTTTTTCAACTTATGGTAAGAAAAAACAGGGTTCATGTTTTTCTAGCGCTGCTTCAGTTTGTCTTTAGATCCGTGTTGTGTCATCCATCACGAAGGTTGTCAGATGTGTTGCCACACAAACCTTTGGAGGAAAAGCCTGTGTAAATTAAATGCCAGAATTATGACATGTTGATATGATCTGTTTTTCTGATACAAGTTGAAAGACATCACGTAGACAGTGTTGTGCTTCAGTGAGCTGAGTCTGTTCTGATCCTGCAGCTCCTCGGTTTGGAGTGAGGAACATGAGGGTCGATGAGGAAACCACCTTCAGTATGCGGGTTTCCTGGCAGCCCGTCGACTCCAGAAATGTCCGACATTATCGCCTGAACTACGTCAGCGCCAAGGGAGACAGAGCAGAGGAGACGGTAAGATGGAATAACAGAGATTCATTTGTTTAACTTCCGAAATGTGTTGTGTTTTCTAGTGTAGCCCAGAATGGACAAACCCGCACTAGAGAGGGCTTTTCAGATTTTTTTGCCTTCTTTTTAGCGACCTCCGTAGTTTGGTTGTAATCGGCCACATCACCAGTAGATGCCACTAAATCATACACACTGGCTATTTGAGCTCACAGGGGGTAATTACAAAAGTAAGAATAAGGATTTGGTACGATAAGTGCTTCTTATAATTGTGTTGCCAATGGAAAGTTGGAGTTGAGAGTCTTGGACTGTTATTGTATGAAAGTTGGACAGTAAATGATTTGTTGAGTTGTACAAGGTTATTAGGGTGTCATGGACGAGACAAAGAGACGATGTTGACGAAACAAAGCCAAAGCTTCGACGTGTCAATCTTGAACAGAATGAGGGAGATTATTGATGAAGACGAAGGCAGGCCTCCTGATTAAAAGTCCTCCATGGAGAGAAGGAGGGAGGCAGACAAAGACAGTAGTGTTGAATGTGATGGCAGGCCTTCAGACTCGAGTTGCGAGGAAGAGAGAGAGAGAGAGAGAGAGAGAGGAGGATAATGATGATGAAAACAGTGGCAGATTTTCAAAGAGCGAGAGAGAGAGGGAAAGAGAGAGAATGGCAGGTCTTCACACTAATGAGCCACACTAGACAGACAGAGAGAGAGAGCTGCAGAGGAGTCTTGTTCAAAACAAACACTGATGCAAAAACATACAGTTTTAGTGTGGTGGAAATGTTGTTTGTGTGTGTGTGAACACGTTTGACAGGCAAACAGATACTGATGACAGCCCGACGTTCCAACATGGAAATTAAGACGTCTGCGTCATTATGTGAAATCAGTAACTAAATATCTTCTTTAATATCAACTGTCTTTAAAAATGATTTTTCCCTCCTTCAGATTGTGATAATTTAACGGCTGTCGTGCATGTACGGGTGCGGTAATTTTAATATAACTTCCTATTAATGAAAGATAGTTCAGCTTAATTTCTTCAGGATGTGTAATTTAGATCAAGATATCAGGGGGATCCTGTATGTAAGATAAGAAACACAGTCACAGTCACTATTACATTTTTTTGAGTGGAGCGAACCTGTCTTATTCTAACCTACTCATCATCTGATGTGATTAATGTGAAAACGTCTCAGTTTGGATACATTTAGGTGCCAAAACAACTTGCTTAGTTTTAGCAAAAGATCATACTTAGGTTTAAAATAACTGTTCAGTCACATAAGTCAGGTCATGTTATACAAGTGATGTAAGTTAGTGACAAAAGTATGTCACTTACGTTCCTTAACTTGCATCAGTATTTGGCGCATTGGGAGTGAGAACGGGTTGCCTTTTGCTTTCTTTTTTCTGTCACGTAGCTCCATACTGGGGTGTGTACAGTATGTCAGGTTAATACGTTTCAAAGACCTCCAGGAATCCTGTATATTTCTAAAAGTCTGAGTTGTCAGGTGTGTATTTGTGTGAGTTTGTGGCATCACCACACCGGTGGCTGCCGTGCGTCTGACTCTGGCCACAGGTCCCACATCAGCCTTTTCATCCTGACAATAAAGAGCCACCAGCTGCCTGCACCGGCGGCTTGTTAAATGAGATCTCTTATCAAAGTGCGAACAGCTGTGGGCTCTGTTTGGCAATCCGGTCAGGTTATGAATCACCGAGTGCTGCACTCAATAGCTACCATTTAGATGTCTATCTTCTGGGGGAAAAAACTGGCAGGCTTCCTCTCCTGCTTTGTTCAAAGTAAGTTTCTCTCTGTGGTTTGTGGTTGCCAAGGGAGGAACACCAGCCATTAAAAAAACACTCATTTACATGCGATTGATTTCTGGATGGCAGTTATCCCACTTCATCTTCACTGATGGAATCTGGTCTTAAACGGCTAATAACTTGTGACCAGATGATATCAGATTTAATTAAATCACACATTTTAGCAGAGCTTTCACACATTTCAAACACTCCAGCATCATAAAAGCAGACAGAAAAAGCTGTTTATCTGTTCAAGGGTTGCTTTTCTTGGCTTTTTTACAACCTTTGACCCTTCTCAAGAAAGTAAAACAGTCTACATGTCGTCCCTCTTGAATGATAAAGTCCCTGAAAGGTTGAATCAATGAAAAAGTTTTTCAACAGGAGAGTGACTCAAGTCCTCCAAAGTCCAAAACTTTCTCTAAACATTTTGGTTTCAGTCTTTTTTCCGTTCTGACGTTTTCTCTCTAAACAAACAGTGTGGAGAGAGAGGATTGTTATTGCCAGCGTCCCACAGTAGTGTGCCATGCTTTCTTTCTTTGCTGCTTTTATCCCTGAAACTTCCTGATTTGTGTCGACCAGCTGTTCCACATTGTTTCGTCCACATTTACCTGAAAAACTCAGAGGGTTTCCGTTTAAATTACCATCACTATGCCAAACAGCTCCAGTGCTGGCTGAATTGAAGACAATTAAGTCTCCTGGGGACGCATCTGTCGCTTGTCAGTGCTTCTCACTAAAATGTTGGACACATTGTTTGCAAGCTAATTGGTGTAAATACTGGGGGGATTTTTTAGATTTATCATCCCAGAGGGAGATTTGTTTTCACAGCCGGTACAACACGGCAGCGAAGAGAAACATAAAATCTTAATTTCTACAGTCATACGTCCAGCTCTGAGGTGGTTTGTTCAGGTCTGCTCTTCTCCGTTTAAAGATCCTGTCTCTCCAACCAGAGGTAATGTGAAATATTGATCGAACAGTTGATCAGTGTCATTTGCTATTGTGAGCACTAGATGTGTGACGGCTCTGTGGTTCATGTCTGAGAGACTGGGCGTAGGAAGACGGAGGATGACTTTGGTGAAGTGGTGTGTTTGATGTTTTGTTGAGATGCTTCACATGGTGGAGAAGCAGGGGGAAGAGTACAGACAAAAAATAACAAGTGGAAGAAACAGACAGCGTTCTGAGTTTACTGATGACGTGGAGTGTTCGCTGGCATTGTTTATGGATAGAAGTGACTGGTGTATTGTTTGTAATGGGTGGAGGATCTAGCTGCTCACCTGTTCACCTGTCTTGCCCTGGATGGAGGTGGGCTTCAGTCCAGTGTGGTGTGTGTTTGATGTGCTAATGACCAGTTGTGTTGCTTTGTCCATGTTCAGCTGCAGGCTGTTATCAGCGCACCATTGTGTGGAGAGAGAAGTGGAGCTGAGTTATTGTCAACAAGTTTCATCATTTGTATTTGAAGTATGTGGTGATGGACGAAGGGCTGGTAGAGTCTTTTTACTGTTACGAAGCCTTTATTCAAAGTGATGGAGCTCAGATTATAAAATACAGTCTTTTTTTTGCAGGAGGGAAAGAAAAAGCTGCATGAGGACATTTCATCTGTTGTCAGATTCTCATAAACTTGGGACGCACCATATGGATTTTATTCAGGCGATACGATAATTACAATGCCTGCTTCTCATGGCCAATACTGACAAGATAACCGATCATTTCCCATTTTTATATTTTCAAAAGAAGTTCCTAACCTGTTTATGCACACCTGGCGGTAAGAAAGATGTAGGGAGAGAAGATGAGTGATGTAATATTCATAGCTGTAACAAGATTTACTTACTGAATATTCCAAACAAACACAGCTCCAGTGTTGCTCTGTGTCAGCTGTTTCTTTGTAAAACCTATTTGAGAACAACTTTACAAGGTGACAATAAGTCAGGTCTGTGTCCGGAGCTTTGTTTTGGACTTCCTCTGCCTCCTTATGGTCAAAAATGATTACAGAACACTTCTTACAGCATTACCCTCTGGCACCGAGTTTCTCGACGCTCACCTCTCTACAAGCTTATAAATATAGAAGTTAATGGCTCTGCCCATTCAGATGGCTCTGTCACTTTTTTACCAGATGTCAGTATCTACGGCGTAGCTGTGGGGCGACTTGACTCTGCAGCCATCTGTCCACAGACAGCTGTGACGCTGAACTCGGTGAAGCTCCATTATTTCTCTTTGCTGCTTCGTTCAGTGTCCAATAAACCAAAGCTGCCGGGCATCAAGTGCAATTCCACTGTGTGTAAACAGGGTTTCATCTGTTATTGCTCGACAACAAAATGTTGTTCCAGGAGGTAAAAAACGTAGCGATGGCAGAATTAAAAAGTTTAAGGCATCATTTTCTTCTGTCACAGATTTAGTTCATACAACTTTGGCAAAGAATCCAACTCTTCAAGTTTTTTTGGCCATCCTACACACTTCCACTTTTTGTGATTTTTCTATTAATTTTGTACGTCTGTTGGTGATGTCATCAGAGTTAGTTTGTTAGGCGGTTGCAGATAACCTTTATTGTACTAACAGGCTTTTAATTCTGAACTAAAACAAATAAAATAAAACTTTCAATGCACTTGAATCATGTTATTTAATCAGCAAAGTTCTTGTTTATGGGAGTTCTCTTGCTCTTACGTCGTCGTGCGAGTCTCATCATCCACTTCTTTTAACTGTTGTAACAGGTTGATGGCAGTAGAAATGGTCTTCTATGACGTATTTCATCCCATGTGTTTTCTTTTAAGTCGTTACAGTTAGACAGAAGGGTTACGTTTTCCTTTTTAGAGTGGCTTTTCTTTTCCCCTAGTTTAACAGATGTACTGTCATGTTGCTTAATACTACAGTCACTATAGTTGACTTCCATCACCCGTGCTGTGTTCCCCATGCAGTTTGGCCTCAAGCATTGCAGCTCCAGCAGTCTCAGGTGGATCGAACTTAATATTCTGGGCCGGCACAGAGCCTCTGTCAAAATAGATTGGGTTTCTGAATCCTATAAATACTTTATGAAACCATGTTTGCATTTGCAAAGTGGAGTAAAGGGAGTGTAGGAGTGTGTGGCTCAGTGACAGTTTAGAGACTTGCTGCGTTTTTCATCAGACTGGGCTGAAATTGATTTGTTAAGGCCCACAGTGTTTGACTGACATGTCTGCGAGAGTGTATTTTTTGGGGGAACTAGAGGGTTCGTGGATGAAGCCGGGCTAGACTGTACATGCTCAGAATGCAAATGTGGCAGACAGACAGACAGACAGACACAAAGACTGTGGTAGAGAGCATCAGAGGAATGAAAGACTGAGGGTGTCTACACGCACACAAACAACCCAACCTTTAACATATTAAAGGATTTCTCCTGCTGAGAACAAAACAACCAGAGCGCTGTTTGTCCTGAAGTCAAAACAGCAACAACAAAAAAACACAACAGCTCTGTGTTCGGTCATACAGTATGAATTAAACCACCAGACATCAGAGTTTTATCGATACAAATAAGAACCACTGATGAATAATAAATCTACTGGTTTGGTGGAAGTGCTGCATACTGTGAGGTGATCTGTTTTCAATAGAAATATAGTTTGCAATGAGCTGTGATGAGTTTCTTGAATGTGATCAAGTTCCTTGATTATTCAGTCATTTAATTCTCCGCCACAAACAGACATTGCAATCTTGTTATTTTATGTTTGAACACTTTTTTTAATTGCATTTCCAGAAAAATAACTATGTGATCTGTCACTATCATCAAGGCTGCAACTAAAGGCTTATTTATACTCAACGTTAGAGGGAGTTACAACAGAGTGTTTCAGACAGAAACACTCAGTGTTTCAGACAGAGGAGGAGAAAACTGATGTTTTCTGAGCATCAAAGTATGTAAAGAAGCCTGGAGGGTAAAGCAGCAGATCAGCGTTTCTTTGGACACGTGACTCATTTAGGGATCAGTTTTAAGAAAAGGCCGCAGTTCACAGAGAGGTGAGGAGGAAACCTGCACACAATTAACCTCTGCAGCACCTGAAACCTCCGCGCCTCACTGCAGCCACTCTCAGATCCTCACCTCCATTAAAAGGCTAATACATTTTTTATTTTCCGGTACTTGGTACCTACGAAGTCTTAATTCGCTGTTGTAGTTCATTCAAGGATCAGTCCCAAAGGAAGTGCCTGAAGGTAATAAAAAAGCTATCAAAGAGGAGTTCCACCAAAATGAAAACTCTTCCAGATCTTTTTCAGCGTGCTGGAAGATGGCTGCTTATTTATTTGTGATTGTGAGATTGTATTTTCATTGATCTTTGAGTCCAACCTCAAAAACTTTTCTTTTCTTAACAAACCTACACTCAGTAGAAGTCCCCATTAAAGGTACCAGCATGTGTTTCTCCTGCAGAGTGTGAAGTCAAACAGTCAGACTCTCCTGCTGTTACTGCTGCTGCTATCCTCACCTCACCTGGTGCTGTTTGTTCACACTGTATATCTGCAGTAACGTGAATTAATACAATGAGAGCCAATTTAAAAAATGCTACAGAAGGGATTGAAAATAAAGCAATGTTTTGATCCCCTCCTGACTCTGTTACCTGTTCAGTGACGTGTTTTATGGGTCTGTTGTTTTTTTCTTTCAATAAAGAAAACAAGAAGAACTTGGCAGCATGAGAGCACCAAGACTGAACACAGAGCTTCAGCTGCAGAAACACAACCTGCATCAACAAAATATCAAAACAGAAAATAAAGTTTCATTCCCGTCCACTTAATTGATTTAGCGCCTCACTGATACTGATACCGATATTTGGAAGTAACAAACTCCGATATTAATATATCACCTGATGTACGCACTTTCTTTTGCAGTGATCCCTCAAATGTGGTTATCAAACACTTGACAAAGATACGTAACGGAGGCAGAAGATTTTACAGTTTAACAATAAACTTTATCGTCTGAAATGACACCAGAGCACTGAAACAGTAAACTTCATTTTTTCATACTATAATTTATCCAGAGCATCTTTTTCTGCGTTATAATATCTAAAAAAAGATTTTTCATATAAGCAAATATCTATACCAATACAGATTTATCTGTGATAGGACAATATCATCAAATTTTATCGGCCAGCGGATATATCGTTCAGGCTCGGAAGCTTGAATGGTGAAATACCAAAGATGGAGAAATAATTAGGAGTTTCAGGATTCTCCAGATCCACAATAAAATTTTTGATTTTCGAATCGAGAAACAGAAAATTGTCCGATGTAACGTGCGTGAGCTCGCCGACAACAAACCACAATACTTTCTCCAGCAGTTAATGTTTACTACAATGTCAACAACAGGGAAATTAAAACAGACGCTGCTACATTTGATTTTGATTGTCCAGATTGTCCGACCATCCCGAGCAATCTGAGGTTTAGTGTCGGGCCCGAGAACTTGGTCTGTGAACGTCCCGACATGTGGACAGTAGGAACTGGGATTCAAGCCACCAATGACCCACTGTTCCTCCTGAGCCAAACCCATAATGACTTTATACACCACGTTTAAACAGATGATCGAAAATGGTTTTGGAAATACTAATTTTTCACTTGAATGTAATTAAAATATAAATGTGTTTCTGTTTGCAGAGGACGGTGCCCACGGGTCAGAGCAGCCTGGTCCTGCAGCCTCTGCTGTCAGATACAGAGTACAAAGTGGCCATCACTCCTGTTTACCCTGAAGGAGACGGACCAACGGCAGCACGAATGGGCCGAACACGTAAGTCGTTAATGTCCAGTTTGTTTTAACCGTATGGTTTTTTTGTCCACTTGGGGGCAGTACAAACAAGTAGTGAACACAAAATGTACATTTCCATCACCTTTTAAGTTTGTATTGTACATGTCTTTGGTGCTGTTGGGCCTTGGCAGAGGAATGCGCTCTCCTGAGTGCCATTCTGGTTCTAGATGAAATCCAATCACAGCGGCTTAAACTAAACTCTTGTCATGATCCAGACAAACATTGCAATTTAACAGAAACTTGTCAGCTGTTAACTTCTTTAGGACGTCTTTGTTTGCTGAACATGTTGCAGGACTGTTGTCAGAGGGGGGGTGGAGATGGATGGAGAAGGAGTTGTCCTTCTTGTAACCAAAATAAATGAAAAAAGGGATTCACTTCTACTTTATAAACTATAAACCGCGACAGAAACAAGGAGGGAAAACCTGTTAATTTAAGACCTGATTGTAATGTTATTTGGCATTTGCAGGAAAAAAATAATTTTCTTTTATGAATCTATTTAAATACATTTTAAGACAAAAGTGAGATGCTAAATGTTATAGTCATTCAGTTGTTGAAATGATATTCATCCATCTGAGCTATTAAACATATTAGTGTTCTGGGAGAATCGAGTTGTGCCTCCAGTTTAAAGCAGTAACTTCACTGTTAAATCTATTGTAATAATTCTGGATAAGTGTCATGAAAATACTTTATAATTGCAATGACCTTCCCCTCCAAAACTTCCTGATACATTTTTGCAGCACCTCCATTAACTGGCATTTAGTGTGAGGCGTTCTCAGCAGAGAGGAGCACTTTGCTCAGGTGCTTTCTGTTTCAACCCATCCTGTGTCTCTGCAGCTCATTAACTCGGGACAATTTCAGGGGAGTTGGAAGAGGTAGCAGCCTGTCTTGGTAGCTAAATGTTCAACATCCATTTTCTTAACTGTGGAGCTGAAGACAGAAATATGTGGGAAGCATTCTTTCCCCTTTTGTTGAATGTGACTGAACGCTGCTGTGAATGCACCTTCAGAGGCTGATGATTTTCTCTGCTGCCAAGTGCATTATGGAGCAAACACTCGACTTTCAGCGAGGAGGAGACGCTAAATTCAAGTCATTCATCTTTTCACACCATCCCACCACGTCTCCCTGTGCAGCGCATTACACACATTAGCAGACGCTAATGACATTCTCTGGTTTTTAAGCGATGGGGCCTCCGACACCTCGTGATGATGAATGGGTCCTGTTAGCGAGTGAGGGATGAGATGATCGCCCAAGGAGGAGCGACAGGGAATGAAGAGAAGGGAGAGGACTGGGTTTTTTAAAGTGAAGATAGATGATGTGACAGAGGGAGTCGGTGTAATCTGGGGACTTGAACCTATGAGGGATGGGGTGAACGTTGAGGGAGGCATGACAGGGAATGCAGAGAGGATGATTGGGTGTTCAGCCTCAGACTAAAGATAGATAATGTGACAAAAGAGGCAGAATAATCTGAGGGTTTGATCCACCGAGGAATGAGGTGATCACTGGGAGAGGCCTTGGTGGAATACAGAGAGGATGAGAAACAAGTTTTCTGTGGTGAAAGACCGAATATAAAATAGATAATATATAACAGAAAAGTCACGTATGACCCGGAGTATTGTGACCAGTTTAATCTGGGGATTTGAAGCACTGAGCGATGACCAATGAGCTGATGTCTCGCTGGTCTAAAAGAGGAAATAGAGGATTTGGGGAGTTTTGATCTCTACGGATTTTTGTTTTCATGGAGGATTTGAATCGGTGAGAGCTGAGATGTTTGCAGAATGAGAAGCTGAAGAGTTTTTTGTGCAAAAATACAAATGTGAATATAGTTCGTGTGATTGCAGTGTGATCTTAGTACTTGAAACCATAAAGTCAGAGTTAAATGACAATTTTCAATCACAAAATGCCTGAGGAGATTAAAAAATATATTCAAATACAAATGTTGAAAGGATTTTGGTATTTGGGACGATGAAAGAATGTTTTTTGACAGAGGGGACAAGTATGAAAGTGGGAGTTTGAATCACTGAGGGAGATGTACAGTAGGAGGGTAAGGGCATGATAATGACAGGGATTTTAATGAAGTCAGACTTTGAACTAAAATAAAATATGAAATGCAGGTGAAAACTATTCGAGGACATGAACCCATAACATTAGTTCTATAATTCTGGTGGGTATAAGCTGGGGTGAAAAACAGTGCAGGAAGATATGACAGGGAAGATGTAAGGAAGTACAACAAAGTCGCCTTCTACATTTAAACACTTCATCAGGTCACTTTTGTAACGGCGATCACTGAGCTCCTTCTTTGTCTTAGGGAAGAGGTAGTACACTGAAGTATTTTTGTGTCTACATGTTACTGTATGTTGTAGTATGTGTTCAAGGGAAGCTGTTAATAAAGTTAAATGAATCTGAATCTGAGGGTGTAAAATCCGGTGGACAGGGCAGTTGTTGGACGAGTGCGGAGCTGCAATTTTTAGCTACCTGAAACAGATTTAATTGAATTTTTTAATATCACCATTATAATGAGTAGCGTAATATGGGGCGAAATGTGATCAGTTGTTGAGGTCTGGGCTGTATGTTTGTCCTCAGAAGCATATTTATATCTCACTGCAATTTCACAGACTCCGAGGTCATACATAGGTTTAAGATGTCTTACGTCCTGTAATGTTGCTTTGTTTTTTTTTATTTATTTATTTATTTGAACATTAACAGCAAGAGCAAACCCAATCCTATCATGAGAATAATATCTGTATATGTTGAAGTGATATTGTTTATTATTCCTTTTTGGTTACAAGAGAAGAACTATGCCATGTTATAAATGCTTCTGTTACGACAGTAGCACATAGTCATATTTTATGTTGTGGCTTTCAAAATTATTTTCACCAAAAAGCTTGAATTCCCAAGTGCTGAAAAAAGGCCTCATTTTGCCGTCCTTATCAAATGGTCCCAGGAGCTAAAAATCAAGAGCACACTTGGGGACTTCTTGTTCCTTTTGCAGATTTGTGTGCTCATTATGTGGCATCTCAAAGACGTGACGATACAGCAACACTTTGTGATGTTTAAGGCTTTGCAGTAGTTGAAATTCCTACCCGTAGGAGCAAAACTAAAGCTCGTTTTGTGGACCTAAAATGCAGAAATAGTTCTCGACTTCCTCAAAACATTCCTGGGCTGTTTGAGGAGTTCCGTTGGTCATTAGTAGTCTGGCCATTAAATCTCCAGTTTCTCATTAACGTTAGGCCTGAAGGGTGAAAACACAGTGCGAGGAATGGCAGAAAGTGCTCAGAGGATGATAGTAATTTTCTCAGGACCAGCGAGGGGACAGAGAAGATAGATAATACAACAGAAGAGGCAAGTGTAATGTGAGGATTTGAGCATACGAGGATGCAGCAGATACTGAGAGGTGGGAGTGAGGCTGAACGTAGAGAGGATGATTGGCTTTTTAATGGTGAACGACCGTGGAAGGTGAAGAGGGAAAATGAGGCAGAAGAGCCAGAATAATCTGGAGGTTTCGGCTCGTAAAACGGCAAAATGGATGGATACTCAGAGAGGAATGATGGAACATGGAGAGAATGACTGGAGCCTTTTAGCATTTTAAATGTGCAACAGAACGGCCAGCAGATTTACTCGGGGATTTAGACCTGAAAAAGTCTCATGTTTTCTATTAACCGAAGGGATCTTCAGAGGAGTCAAATCTATGGTGTTTCGGGACGAACTGCAGAGATGACAAATGTATGAGGGTTGAAAATCACACATCCCTCAAAGAAAGTGGTTTTTAAATTAATACCATCCTGCCTTTAGTTCCATTTCCCAGAGTTGTGTCCCAGTTGTCATCCCAGTGATAAGTCCTCTGGATTTAGTGTCTTTCTGACAGACTAATTCAACTGTACACTCTGTAACATCAAATGGCCTTACACTTTTCACTGACTGACTGTTGAAATGTTATTAAGTGTTATCAAACTTTCATCCTCCTTCCGTTCTTCCTCATTATCTTCCTCTTGCCAACTTGGTTTCTGTCCTTCCAGTTTCTCGCTGTACTTTTCACCTTCTGCTGTGTGATGACAGATTCCTCTTATAAAGCACTTTCAATCATTCTGACATAACGAGTTACATTTGTGGAAAGTATGCTGTTCACAGATTTGGTTTCATTTCACTGTATTTACCTTGTGTTGTTTTTAGTGTGGTCACGATACCAAAGGTTTGGCTTTGATACTGACTTGGTAATCAATACCTAATAGATCATCCGATGAGACACGGGACATACAGTAGACCAACAGAGTACCAAGTATATATAGAGTGAAAGAGTTCACACCTTGGTGATTGCCATATTATATTGTATGTTATATATTTTATCATAAACATCAAATTTGCTCGTCTCTGTTTCTCTTCTCAGTTCCTCTTTCAGCTCCAAAGAACCTGCGGGTATCAGAGGAATGGTACAACCGCTTCAGGATCAGCTGGGATGTTCCGCCTTCACCCACGATGGGCTACAGGGTCGTCTACCAGCCTGTGTCCGGTATGTTACACACAGATGCTCACCTGTCTGCAGTGACTAAAAGTGACTAAAAGTAATAGATGAGAGGCCACAAAGTGTCTAAAAAAGGAAAGTTTCATTGATGAACTTTTCAGTATTTACCCTGGGGAGAGTAAATGTATGTTTCTCAGAGATTATTGTAATATTCATGCCAAACTCATTATTTTCTGTAAGAGTTGGTATAAATATCGAAAACGGCGATTTTTCTCACAGTTTTAAATGAGTTTTTATAATTAAACACAAAAGCAAGACGTACAGACGTACAGATGAATACATACTCCTCAGTTGTTCTGTTTTCTATCATGCTAAATGGGATCAATAGAAATATATATCTTTATATGAATGAAACATAACACTATTGATACTGATGCACAGACACGTTTTCTGGTCATAATCTTTCATATTATTGTGTCATTCTCCTGCCTGTGTCACTTTACATCACAGTTATCTTCCATTCGTTCCACCTCACTTGAATTGAAGCTAATGATCGTCTCTGAACTCACTCCTCTGTGCTCCTTCCATTTGCTCCTCCTTGACGTGTCACCTCAATTATCCCGCTCCTCTGCAGCCCCTGGACCGGCTCTGGAGACCTTCGTTGGAGAAGACGTGAACACCATGCTGATCGTCAACCTGCTGAGCGGGGCGGAGTACAGTGTCAAGGTCATCGCCTCCTACACCACCGGATCCAGCGAGGCCCTTTCAGGAAGGGCCAAGACCTGTAAGTCCTCCTTCTGATTCTTCGATCTGTTGCTGGTTCATTCAGTCTGTTAAACAGCTCTCAACTCTGCTGGTCACATATTCGAGCCTCAGCCTGTTTAATATAAATGCAAAATAAAAGAACTAATAAACAAACGTGCAAGAAAACAAGCAACAACTTAAACACTGCTCTCCTCCTCAGTCTCCACGCTTACTTAGAGAAATTAACCACCTTCAAAGAGGTATTTTCAAACAGTCGTTTAAGTTGTTGTGTGTATCTATTAAACCATCTCGTACAACACTAATAAATCATGTAATTGCCTGAGTAGTTGAAACTGCACAAGCCAAATCAGTTAGATACAGAACAACAAATAGCTGCAGTCCTCATACCTACAATCACACTAGGTCTTCTTTTTGTTTCCCAGCTGTTGAATGTTGATTTCAACCTTTATTTTTACAAAGATTTTTTCTGGCTGGACCTCCGTGACAGTGACAGCTGCAGTTGGAGACATTATCGGATGTATCTGCAAAGTGTCTTTTAAATTTAACGTTTTTTCACCAAGAAGAGCAGTCAGTCAAATACCCATACCCAGAAGCTTCAGCTGCAGTCCCAACTAATTACAAGATATCATCTTGAAAATGTTATTGTGATCGTCTGATTGAAGTTTTCAGCTGCTGCCTTGTTCGAGTCACAGCTCTTTTTCTGTCAAGAATGGACAGCCGCTTTACCATGAAGAGGGTATGGATTGGATTGGGTTTAGTGTGGCGAAGTTGCATCACCATAAACTGTCCATTTACCCTCTTCTTTACATCACCTGTTCTTTAAGAAACCTTCATTCACCTGCATTTGCACATGTGCAGGTCTCTCAGTAACTGGCAGTGACATGTGCACAATCTGTTGTGTTATATTCCACACATAAGAAAAACAGAAACAATGTGAGACAACAGGAGACATAATTAAGTTTATTTACAAGGATATTTACTGCAGTTGCAAATGAAAACATCGGCCATCGGAAGACATTCAAAGTTGTGTAATCATAGAAAACTACTTGTATCTTGAATTTGCCATTAAAATATGTATAACATTTCCAAATTCCTCTGAGCAGAAGCAGTGTGGGTGATCATCTCAGAGAGTTGGATGGGCCAGTATCTCCTTTGAGGAAATCTACTCAGCTTTAAGCAAATTAATCAAATAGACAAATTACATAAGTGGAGTGTTCTGCTTTAACACATTATTGAAAGCTTCTGTAACAAGGGAAACACACGACTTGAACGTCCACATGGTAATGAACTCTCATCAGACCGACTGATGCTGCCTTCAGATCATCTTGTTGTCAGTAACTTAATAGTGAAGAAGCAGCCAGACATCGATATCGTCATATCCATCTGACACCTTTAATGGCAACTTCACCTAATTACAGCCCGGCCCTGGATTGAACCATAGATGTGATGGATTTAAGTTATCTCACTGGAGACGCGGACACCTCCCGAGGCTCTGTGAGTGTCTGGCCCGGCTCAATCAATCACTGCTTCTCAAGTACAATCAATGGAGTAGAGGCCTGGATTTCCCTCTCCTGCATGATAATTAACCACTTCACCGCAGGCTGGCCTCGTGGTGAAATAGCCCTTTTTGAAACTGAAAGGTCTCCGGTTTGATCTCCATGACAGCCAAAGCGAGCGACAAAAAACATGTGTCCTCTTGAAGTGTCCTTGAGCAGGACGCCGAACCTCAACCCTTTCATCCGTTCTCATTTCTCTCTGGGTAAGAGCTCTCACTGCAAGTGCCAGCTTATTGCCTGAACATGAAGCTTTAAATGGATCGCAGGCACATCGCTTTGCATCGGAGCCACAGTTTCCTTCTCCTGCATGATAATTAAGCACTTCTTGGTTGATTTGAAGGACAAGTTTTTTTTTTTAGTTGAGAAAAAAGAAAAGAGAAGAAGAGGAATGAAGCTGAAGAAGATGGCGAATGGAAGAAGAAAGATGGACAGTGGAGTTTAATGATACGAGGCCAGTGGGATCCCAGGAGGTGAATGGAGCGTCTGTCATATTGCTCAGCAGCATGTTAATGAAGCCGACAGACTAGTAGAAATGGGTGGACTGATGCTTCAATGTCACACAGCAGCACGAGTATCACAGATGTTGGGGACAAAAAGGAGACTGACTTTCCCGTAATGCCTTTTCAGAGAGCTTTTAGTTTAAATGGTGGACAATTTTATAGTAAGTGGGTGTAGTTTAAAGAGCCAGCGATTGATGGGCAGTGCTGAAGCCTTAATGTCTGCTGTAATTTAAAGATAATAAACAAGTCCAGACTATGTGAGTCATCAAAAATAAAGCAATGAGCTCAAATATCTAATAAATAAAATAAATAATATGATCTTGTATGTTTTTTGGTTTGATTTTTTTGCTCTGCCATTGACCAACCTTTACTCAAGGGTAATCTGATGAGTTGATCATTTATGATCTTAAACAGCTAAAAGTAGCACAAAAACAAAGGGTAAGTTGTGATCTTGAAATGGAAACTCTACACCCCCCCTATTAGCTGAGAGTAATGGAAAGTTCATTTTGATCAGATATTCCACAGGCATTACACTGAGCGCTCAACTTTTACTTCATAATGATAAATTATAGCAAAAATCTGTCTATTGTTATTTTCATCTTCACCTTGGCTAAATTAAAAAAAATGGATGTTACATGACTGTAAAATGTAAAAAGTCTAAACACTGATCACCAGTATAGTTTAGATTTGGTTAAGTTTTGGCAACCAGAGCTTTTTGGTCAAGTTAGGAAAAGTTTCAGTCACTGTGTTCAGCATCATAAGTCAACAGCATCTGTTCTTGCAACGCCACTTCCGTCCTTTTTCTACATAGAGAGAACTGAACTGCTCTCCTCGAGGTTACTCGTCAGTAAACACTTGAGTCGAGCAGCGGGCCAACTAAAGCAGCCCATACATCCTTTTCCTTAGTCCCCAGGCTGGATGAAATCCAGTATGTAGCCCCTCGTGTGTGTTCATGGTTTGCCAAGAACACACCATAGCAGACATGCGTCCAGGAGGCATCAGATGCCTGAACTACCTCAACTACTCCGGGGCAGTTTGCAGCCGAATGTGAAGCATCAGGGAAGTCTGAGGCCACTCTGCTGCTAAAAGGTGGATTGATTGGTCCTTTGGAGTTGGATGACGACGAGATGGAGCCTGACAGGTGGATTCATGCCATGTCAGCAGTAATGTCGATGCCGTACCGGACTGAGCGAGCTGAGATGCTCTCTGAATCCCCTTGTGTCTTCTACTTTAAACCAATGGGGAGATTTTGCATAAACATTATGAAGAGATACATTATGCACCGGGTCCACTGTAATGCAGGTGATATTTGGCTCCACCGGAAAATGTTCAGTTTTGTCAGAGGGAATGTAAAATATACTGTGATGTGCGAGGCCATTACTGACTCACAGACACACGCATGCTAATGTCTTTGAACTCAGAACAAGTGGCACTTTCAAAAATGTCGGTCAATAAAAAGTGCATACATACCATTTGCATAAATAGAATCTGTGTGGGTTTGTGTGTGTGTGCATGTGTGTGCATAAGCCACACTTCTGGAGCAAAGTCAGTGAAGTTATATTCCTCTGTCTGTAAATAACTCTCATGTCGTGTCCTCGGAGCTAACCGGCCATATATTTCTAAATTTGTCATCTGGAAACACGACGGCGTGTGGTTTCTCAGATGTGTGCTCAGTGCAGTTTTATTATTACAGCAGCATGTAGACAAGGAAGCAACTTTATAATGCAGATTTTTAGGGTTCAGAAGGAGCTACAAGTTTGTTTTTTTACATCCAAACATTATTTTTGTCATCGTTTCAGTTACAACGTCAACATTTTGCCAAAGATGGTGGAGTAAGGGTGGAAATAAAAGAATATGTCAGAAACAGCGACCACAGGTGATCGAAGGCTGTGAGAAATAGTCAAAGACACCCTCAGATCTGCCACTATGAGTCTCCTTTGTGGAGCATTATTCTTTAAAATTGCTAGAGACTCATTCATTTGCTGTTAAGACCCAAACCTTTGATGGAATAATGTTCAGACTAAATGAAAAATTCAGTTTATTTTCTGCATTTGTAAATGTGTTTATGAATTCTGTCACACACGCTATCACATGCAGACATAACGACTGAGAAGGTGTGCTCTTCATGGAGAAACACACCATAAGTGATTCCTCTCTTTCCTTCCTGCAGTGTACCTGGGGGTGACTAACCTGAACGCAAACCAGGTGAGGACGACCAGCTTGTGCACCCAGTGGCAGCCTCACCGACACGCCAGCGCCTACAGAGTGATCATCGAGTCGCTGCTGAGTGAGTACACAGACAGCAGCATGGTCTATATCTCACACAATACTCTTTGTTGTACATCACCCACACACATGCACAGGTGTTGAGCTGAGTAGCAATTCATCCAACTTCGTAGGTAACTGGAGTTCAGCCTGGGATATTTGTTGCAATACATGCATGTTTATCTTGATATTGTTTCAGTTATAATAATAATAATAATAATAATAATAGCTTGGATTTATATAGTGCCGTTCACGAAACCCAATGACGCTTTACACAGGAGAATAAATGCTACACAAACAGACAAACAAACAAATTGAAACAAGTAACAAAGTTGAGCGTCTGCCGGGGAAACAGAGCCAGTAGAGGTTGTAGGCTGCAGTGAACAGATGGTGTTTGAGGAGTTTTTTAGACATATCCAGAGATGAAGCGGGGAGAGCAACGCAGAAGGTCGGGGCTGCGACACTGAAGGCTGTCTCCGGAGGTACGGAGTCTGGTGTGGGGAATGGAGAGCAGGCCAGTGTCTGAGGACTGGAGGTTCAGGGACGGGGTGTATGGGTGAGGGAGGTCTGAGAGGTACTGAGGGGTGAGGGCATGGAGGGATTTGTAGGTTAGAAGGAGGATTTTGTAGTTATAACTTAACTGGGTGCCAGTGAAGGTGGAGGAGGGTTGGGATGATGTGCTGCCAGGACTTGGTGCAGTTGAACACCCTGGCAGGGCTCTGCCGGGTACCCCAGACACGTAGTCCAAAAAGAATGTTTTTGTTATTGTGTTTTTATTGTTGTTTTTATGGTCTGCCTGCATCAGAAATTTCTTCTGAGATAATGAAGATCCCCTCGACCTTTATACAGGGCGATGTATGGAAATAAAATGCATACCCACCGATACTGACTCCTCTCCTGCCACATTCCTGCCTCTCAAGATTATCTGGTGGATTTTATGCTGCGGCTGACGAGGTTATCAAACGTGACTGTGCATCACTAACACCACATCAGCCACAAAGGGGGATACATTATACCGTATATGCAGCTGTGATTGTTCTCCTCAGATTTTCCCATCAAACTCCTACGCTGCATATCTGCGCTGGTAAGGGGGGGGGGGGCTCATGCATACTCGCATGCTTTCATTAGTGGGAGTTTCAGTATGCAGCGCAGAGAGAGTGTCCAATTTTCTGAATCCTTAAGCAGCCTGAGATGACAAAGATATTGTTGTATCCCATCAGAGCCGTGCTGACAGTCTTAAAGGTTTAGCTGTGCAATCAGACACTGAGCTGCTCTGTAGACAAGTAAGGCTTACGGATCGCAGCCCGGCTGACATTTACATTTGCTGCGTGAGGTAAAATACCGGAAAAAAAGACAAAAGGTCGGTATTATGGCTGCCAAGTGTGTTGCGATGTGATGGTACAGGAATGACAGTAATTATGCCTTGTTGTGTCTATTCTGAGAGGGAAGCACCAAGGTGATGAAGTTTTAGTTGCACCTGCAGCATGTTCTCTGATTGCCAGACGATTGTTCCATAAAACAAGAAAAACAAAACAAGTGCTTTTATTTGAAGTTGAATGTGTGTGTGGGAGTGTGAGAATCAACGAAGGCTGAAGGCTGCTGTCCAGATGAGACGATGCAGATGTAAATGACAATCAAACCCGCGTTTCTAAATGTTGTTTTTCTTCTTTAGTGACTTCTGAGGTCACAGAAGTAAAGTCAGCAGCTGTACATGTATCTTGGATGGAAATGTTTATAAAGTCTCATGTGTGATGCTGTTAGAATTTATTTCTGCATGTTTTATCCAATTTAATACAAATTTCTGGAGCAAGACATGCTAAAACGTACAATTTTCACCCCCTCCACTATTGTCTGTCAAAATGAACTTCTTTGAACTTAATGTGGATCCGTGCAGCTGTTATATAAAGTGTCCTTTTATAAAATATCATACATCATTCAATGTTGGTCACCTCTGATTTGTCAGGGCTTCTAGCCACAGAAAAACAAACACAAAGTCCTGCAGAAACATTCTCTTGTAAAAGTACAAATTTTATCACACAAACCTCAAAATATAGAGAATACTTTATTTACATATTTTGGCGAACGTCCTCTGATTTAGAAGCCTCTTTTCACTGTGGTTTAGAGGCATAATTAGCAGCTATTGTTTGTTACTGTTTGAAAACAAACCATTCAAAGTTGGCCCATCCTGACACTGAGAGAGCGGCACTGGTCAAGTGAGCTGGAGAGTGAAGAGAGGGAGCAGTGTTAGTATGAAAGGAACAAAACACACAACCAACCCTGCAGGCAGCTGCCACACTGCTGGATTTTGTGTGAATTTAGCTGGAGCCAGACTTCATCATGTCCACTGTTTACCTCTCGGCTCTGTGTGTGCGTGTGTGTGTGTGTGTGTAGTTCAACCCAAGTGCAGATGTTATTGGCTGGGGGCGACGCATCACTGCCCGAAGGTTGACACCCAGAATCGTCACGAACACAGTAAAATAAGAAGAAAATGAGGAAGTACAGGCAGAGAGCAGGGTCTCTGCAGACACGAACTCCACCGATCACTTATAGTGGGTCATAAAAGGCTGTTAACCCTAAGAACTATAATATAAACTATAAAGATAATGATGTGAGCGTCCACACTGATGAACAACAGCTATAAACAGTGGCGTTATTGGAGTAGACCATCCAAAAGAGTTTCTACGAAATGGCATCGATTAACTTCCATAAAAGAGATCGCCTACAGCTACAAACCAATATTATAATATTGTATTATAACCACTCCTGCAACATTATTTTGTAGGAAAATGTCACCAAAGTCAAACTTTATTAATTGCCCTGTAGATTTAGATGGATTTTGATTGGCTCTCAGTTTTTCTGTCGTTAATCAAAACACTCTGAAAGCTGACTCCATCCACTTCGATTACAACGATATTTGAAACATTCATTTGTAGTTCTTGTTATTGTTTTTTTGGTGGACGACCTTTAAGTGAAGCTTGAGACAGATTATTTTCGTACGAGTCCATATATTGTTTTTTTAGGATATTCTAGCATAATATGTCTTTAAGTTTCAGTGGAGATTTTTGGTTCCTTCTGATGATTTCAATTCTGTTTCAGAGGTTTTTGCCATAAAACTCTCACAAGGACGGCCTTCATGTGACTCTTATGATTAAACTTTAGAAATATTGGATGTTGAAGAGAAAATTTGAGAGCTACTTCTCACTAAACCTCTGACGGCCTTTAAGAAAGTTTAACGCTGTCCTCAAATTACCATCTTCATTGAACTCTTGATGAAGTTATTTTTTTGTTTGATGTACTTTGATGTAGTCGTCGTCTCCTACTTCAGCTGTCAAAAATAACTGCACCAAAGTCACCTTCATAAAACAACCTTGCAATTATTGAAGTGGTATTCTCAGTTCTGATTCTCTGAAGCCAACAGGCTCAGCGCCAACAGAAATAATTGTGTTGTTTGAATCTGATAACACACTCCAACAAACCAAAATAACATCAAACAACAGATGGTGCGGCCCCGATTCGACTGCACACGTCCACCATTCAGTCACCACCTCAAAGGTAAGATTGACTTTTAAAACAGCCGTCATCCACCAAAATAGGAAAGTAATAGCTGTTATTCATCACCTTCAGGCCTCCGGCAGCAACACTGCCGTCATTAACGTCACATAAAAGACGCATATTATGGCAGCTCCTCCGTGTTTCTTCAGGGAGCTTCGAAGTTTCGATTCCCTCAATGCAAAAAAGAGCTAAATGAGGACTTATGTTTGTGCAGCTGGTAAATAATTACCAGAGAAATGTGTTTGCTGCAGGAGAAAGAGAGAAATGATGAAATTACACTGTTTTGGTGTGGATGGGTAGGAAATAAAAACAGGAGGTAAAGTAGGGAGAAAAAGATCAATAAAGAACAAACAATGAAGAGCTGATAAAGTATTTTTCACAAATCCTTCTGTGGCACAGAGAGTTACTGCTGAATTAAACTGGAGTTTACACAGATCAACCCTTCATTATAAGGTCCTACTTATTGAAAATAATACACTCGCACATATCCGGGTTGCCATAGTAAAGATAATATCTTTCTCCCACATCATTAAACTCCTGTGATTAAATCTGCACTTTCATATTGCCAGAAAAACGCTTGTGGCTGAGTATCAAACATTTTTAATAACCAGACTTAATTCCTTCTGTTGCATTAGATATGAAAAATTAAAGTTGGTCTTATATGGTAGTTTACAATGTCAGTGCTCAGATATCAACCATTTACTTTGTTACATTACCCAACAGCTCCACCACATTTCCCTCCTCTCATGTTACAGGCTTTTAATTTGTTATTTCCTGCTTTATTTTGTAAGTCCACTCTCCTCACCTGTCATGTTTTGTTTTACTTCCTGTCTTGTCTTCCTTCCACCTGTGTGATTGCCCTGATTAGTTTCAGGGTTCTGAAAACAGAATCAGGGGTGAAAAAATCCAAAACATGAGTTTTTTTGTGACTTAATGAAACATAACAAAGTGAAAGAGCAGACAGGTACAGGGGGAGAGGAACAGAAAGGCGAGGCAAGCCAGTGTGCGTGCAGACAATTAAAGCGACACTATGTAGGCAAACATTTAAAGTTAACCTGAAGAAATATGTATTTATTTGTTTTTGACTCATTCATTCTCAGGTCGATCAATACCACCCTGAACCTGGTCATTCACGTCCAGGTCATTCTGTGGGAAACACACTGCTTCCCAGGCATAAGGACATGTATTTCAATCAGGAGAGACTAGTGATGAAGTAAAGAAAATGTTCATTACAGCAGATGATTTGTGATAATGAAGGTCTATGGTGCTGAGACGCTACAGGGAGTTTTTGTGATCAAAGGGCGTCTGCCCTGAGCAGCAGCAGCAAGAGGAATCCCCCCCATGGAGTCCAGACACGGGTGGTGGTTGATGACTCTTCTGAGGCAGATAGGCTGATGAAACGATGAAGCTGGTGAATCTGTGAAGACTGGGCGGTGATTGGGAGGTGGAGGCTGTGCGCAAAAAGCAGCATGAATAAACTAGAGGTGGGAGACAATCATATTTAAAAAGACAGCAGCAATATGATAACAATGAAGGTGTGTCACTTAGCTGTTGGATAGATGTGCCCGGCTGATGTGAGCAGCTGATATCAAATAATGACAAGCCGTTGAGAGTTAGAGGGTTGAATGAAAGGATGGTATGAAAATTAAACAAGTCTTCCTGTCTGAACTTTCGCTAGAGCTTCATTTAGTTTTGTTGTGATGTTGAACATCTGCACACGTACATTCACAGTATGAAAATAAGTCTGTCTGGATGTTGTTTTATTTTGGCAGTTTTATCATTAGCTTCAGCTATAATAATTAACTTGGCACAGCGCTGCAGCTCTTTCACTCATTAAAATGTTCCACCTGCCCTCTGTGATAACGCTGTAAAATGTAATGCATCGTGTTTTTGTGATAATACGTTTTTTTTTCTCAGAAATACATTTGACACGTTGCCAGTAGACCACCAGCATGGAGTGAACAAAAACAACAAACACATGTTGATTATTTCAGTAATTGGATTTGGTTCATCATCACTTACTCCTGACTGTGAAAAAGTTTAATTCTGTTCGGTTTTATTTGGGCAGAAAAACAAACCGAGCTGTCAAACGACGGTCCCAAGAGACGTTAGCAACATCTCACTCCCAGAGAGAAAACTGAGTGAGTCAGTTAATGGTTCTATATTTAATGCTAATCATCATTAGCAACAACATCTGGAACGTACAGAGGGATTCACAAGACCATCTTTCTCAGAGGGAAGTCGTCTTTATGACTCACAGTTGTTTGTCAGCTTAGAGATTTCGATCAGAGTGTGTGCTGACTGCAGAGAATGAATGCAGTTGTGAAGCAATGAAAACAATCTGAATCTGTAAAAGTTCAAACCTCACTGACTGGAGAGTCCCTGTAGTCTTCTTTCTGACCAATGTACAGTCAGCATGAGACGCACCAACTGGACCAAGTTATTTAAGTAATTAAAGGCATTTTTGATAAGAAGCCTAGTTTGGAAAAAAAATAATAATTGGCACCAAGAGCTGCAGGAAGTGTCTGTGAATACTGTGAAATATTTACACATCCACTACATTGTTCCTTCTTTGTATGTACAATTACACATTTCCCCACAGTGCAAATACAAGATCAGTGTGAAAACGGCGTCCTTTCCTGAATGATAACGAGCCGATGTTTGTATTCTCACCGCAGATGGTCAGAAACAGGAGACGAAGCTGGGCGGAGGAGCCAGCAGACACTGTTTCAACAACCTGAAGCCCAACACGCAGTATAAGATAAGTGTGTATGCTCAGCTGCTGGACGGGACTGAAGGACCTGCAGTCACTGTTAATGACAAGACATGTAAGTACACACACAGTAACACCTTCAAACACTGACAGAAATACAGAAAGGCTCTTTTCACATAATGTTTTATACCAATTTCCACATAAGGCATTTGGATTTCTACATTGGAATAACATCTGTTTATACGCAATTAGCTTTTTTTCACGTTTGGATTTAAATTTCAACACATGGAAACAACCTGAAAGAAGTTCAGCATCCACAGCTGTAAAAATCAGATTTTGCAAGATCAGTTTTCACCAGCAGATTTTAACAACAAACATGTGCCTGAGAACTGATTTACCCTGAACATAAATGTGCCAGGACAGTTAGCAAAAGCAAAATACTGAACATCTGATGAGATATTTGGCTTTTTCAGACCACCTGCTGTGATTTTTCTGATTCAAACAGCCGGTGACAGTGAGTAGTACTTTTGTCCAGTTGTGTGTAGGAAGGGCTCCTGTCATCGTAGAGCCTACTCAAAATCCATCTCTCACAATGAGAGTTGTGCAGATTGTGGGCCGACTTTGCTGTTTTTAGGATTATCTGAGCCTGAAAACATCTCGGAGACGTTGTATAGCCGTTACGCTGACAAACACGTACACACACATCATGTTTGTCTCTCGTGTGAGGCTGTGATACACAAACAAACTCATAACACACTTTACCTCCTCCATACAATGTGCCAAACTCCCATTTAAATGCCCCCATACATGTGTCACAATAACAATACAGCAGAGACACACACAGTCAAAGAGAAACTGCTGTCAGCTGTCATGGTGTATAAAAGAAGCCCACCACAGGCTGGGAGGACGATCACGTCATTTTCAACATAAAACATCTTTTATCCTCGTGGGTGCTGAATCCTCGTCCTTCCTTTCAGAATGAGACATTTGTTCTGCAGCGGCAGCACCGAACGCTAATCAAGACCTACTGTCTGGAGGGGGGGAGGGGGTGTTTGTTTTCTTTTTCAATGTGCAGTGAAATCTATCAGGGTTAAAAGGTAAATTTACCCTGCTTGTTTTTTTTTTTAAAGTTTACAAATATCTCAGTAGCCATTTTCCTTTTAGTTGTGATACATTTTTATTTACTGGCTTTAACGCGTAGATGAAGACTCCTCAAGTTTTACCCGCCTACCCAAGCCTTGTTTGGGTGTGAACGTTTGAACTGTGCGAACAGTTTCTTTCACTTTTAACTCGTTATACTGTGAACTGTCAAAGTAGAAAGTGTTAATCGTTCTACAGTATGAGAGTGATTTAAATCAGTTTAACTAACATCACTTCTGGTGGCCTTATAAGAGGTCTCAGATCAGGCTGATATGAGCGTCTGACTCCGTTTGATCAGAATTCATCAAATATGAATCCAATCACCAAACTAAGTGCTGGCACTACTACTTTCTTCCAGTTTAATTTTCAATTTTCAATCAGCAAGTCTGAGCAAGCTCTTAACGTGGGTTGTTCACATATCTGGAGTTGATGTAGTTTGAAGTCTTATACAGAGGCTGAGCCCGGCTGTGCTGCAGTAAGACACTATAAATCAACACTTTGAAAAACAGAGATTATCTTGCTGTGAGTCCAAAAGATGCGAGTCTGTGGAGAAAGTACAGGCACTGCTGTGTCTCGCCTGGATCTGTCATAGGTAGAAATGCTGATATGAGAAATGCAGAAACATAAAATTCCAACATTTAATTCCGGCGACTGGGCTGCAAAATAGTAATTTGCTGTTTTTGCCTGAAAACTGATCCTCTTGTTACACTTTAGTGTGTTGTTGTTTATACTGAATTTGATTAGGAGTGGGTGATGGAGATAAAAAACACTATCATGACAAAGTCAATTCACAAAGCAATGTTCAAATATATATCATGAAATAAAACATTCTCTGGATAATCAACTAAAATTAATAATGGATAAAATAAACAGAGTGTAAGTAAGTTTATAAGGAAGTGAGTCACGAGGGAAGGTAGGTACCTGTTATGTTTTAAATGCCCTTTTAGATACAGAAGCTAACGAAGGCAGAACTTTACTCACCCGGTGCACAAAACTTCACCTAAATCCATTGTTATAAATGATGTGTACTGTGTGTGAAGTGCTCTGTGTCTCTTTGGAAGCAGCTCTTTCTTTCTGTGTACATCGGTGTGTTCACTCGCAGAGACTTGAGACGTGCTTCCAGCATCATAGTTAGTCAGAGTTGTTATTGTTCAGCTTGGTGTTTTATTTAAAGGTGTTAATTAATTTGTAAAGTCTGGACTGCACTGCCAGGCAATTAGAATGGAAGTTTGACAAAAATCATAGCAGGCACAATGTTTCCTGTGATGGATTACCTTTCAGGAGCAAATTTGGAGTCAACGCAAGTTCATTTTTGTAGCGTGGTGAAATTAATGAAGTGAGGACAATGAAATAAAGCGGAAGGCAAGAGAAAAGAGAGCGGAGAGGCAGAGATGTCGGGCTGAAGAAGTGGAAGCACACAGAGATAAAAGAAAGGAGGGACGAAAGGAAGAATGTTTCTTCCCCTGAGCAGGTATTTGTTTGCTTGAAGCTGCTCCCCTCCGTTCTGTAGCTCTGCAGAGAGCCTCCACGGTGATTTATTGCTTTGTTTTGATGCAAATGAAAGCCAGAGCCTTTTCTTCAAATGACTATCCCCATCGCTGCAGGCAGCCGCTGCTGAACGCTCCCTACCTGCCGTCTCAAGTAATTCACAGCTTCAGGTAGCTGATTTACTGCCTAAACACCTCCGAATGGATAAACAGTGTGTGTGTGTGTGTGTGTGTGTGTGTGTGTGTGTGTGTGTGTGTGTGTGTGTGTGTGTGTGTGTGTGTGTTTGGGAAGGGGTAGCTAGTATCCCCCCCCCCCCCACACCCACACACACACACACAGAGTATAGGTAAAAAGTTGAAAGCAGAGACAGCGTGAGTTTGATTTAAACCGCCTGCTGCAGACGCTGTGATGAATCTACCAAATTATACAGGAGCTGAAATCACAGAGCTGAATGTAGTTATTTCACACATTCTGTATGTTACGTGTGTGTGTGTGTGTGTGTGTGTGTGTGTGTGTGTGTGTGTGTGTGGCTGTCTGAGGCTCGGCTCTCTCTTCAGTTGGTTTGAGGGGAAGTTTAATTTTAGGATCATGTAGCATGTGGTGATTATTTTATGATGAGTGTTTCCATGAGTGCAGGTTTTTATGTCTGCACGTGTGTCTCGTGTGTTCTCTCTGTACAGTACCCGTCCCAACCCCGGCACCGACCAAGCCCCCCACCACCACGCCGTTACCCACAATTCCTCCTGCCAAGGAAGGTAAGAGTTGCTTTTGTATTGTTCAATTTTACGATGTTGATGTCTTAATTTTAATGATCTCTGATCTTTTTATGCCTCAGCGCTGGCGATAGCTGAGGTCGGAGGTATTACATTCATGTGTTGATGGTCGGTCCATCTGTCTGTCCATCAGTCACATTTCTGTTCGCTAACAAGTGTCTAAATGAGACTACAGAGGTCGTCGGGGACATTAAACATCATCACAGCGAACACGGAGACTCATCTACTCACTAGTCCGTCCCGTTAGTTACAAACTATTAACGATATATATATTTTTTCATTTTCCTTTTTTTCCCCTCCTGATGTGACTGTTTTCTCACTGACACAGCTGCTAAGTTTAGTTCACTGTCCGCCCACAAAATGTGACATGTTATTTGTTGGAAAGGAGGAGTTTGAGGTGTGTGCGGATGACAGTTTAGTGTCAATGTACAGTGATACTGTACAATCAGAGTAGTAAAGCTTTAGCTGTTCACCTCCCACACAGCGAAGTGTCTGAAACACACACACACTTAATTCTAACACATGAAAGTAGGCGCAAATACGTCTAAATATGGTGGAGAAAGGACCGATAATTTTCAGTTCTGAGTGAACATATAATTACAGAGATAAATCTTCAACAGAAGGGTAAATAAATGTTTTAAGATTGAACCTGGTGAGTCTTGGATCTGTTACACAAACACGTGATTCACGTTCTTTGAATTATCTGCCACAACAGCATCAGCGTTACTTAAAGGGAGAAGAAAAGAAGATGAAGTACCTACGAGTACAGCAACATGCTACTGATGTTTCCCCTCTGTCTTTAGAGGGAATATTTCTAATCCCTCAGCCAGAGAAGCCCCATTTTTCAAGTAGACTTAATGTTCATGAGATACTTTCATGAATGAAGGTGATGGTGCTCAACAAACAGGCTCAGTTAGAGAGACTTGAGAGAGTGTGCAGCTTCACACTGGCTTCAGTCAGATGAATTCATTCCAACTGCATGCATGTGAAAGGACCAGTGCCCCCCAAAATTAAAGTTCACTCATTATCTTGTCAGCCTCACTGCAGATGGAAAGTCAGGAAAGCAAAACATTTCTGGAGCTTCACAACAAAACAGCGTTGCAGAACTCTCGCAAACAACAGAAGTAGCTGCACATCAAGGGTAAAAGCGAGTATGAGTACTGTCAAAGTTATCAAAAGATAACCCAAATACAGAACTCTCGTTATATTAGTTGATGTCCAAGTCCAAAATCCAATAATCCAAAACAAAAGGAAGGCAGAAAGGCTATTTTTTGCCTGTGGATGAGTCCTGTGCAAAACTAAACTAAGTACTTACCAAAAATAAAGTCAGACCAGAATAACACACGACACAGGCAGCAGGTAAAACACAACAGGAAGACAGGACCGAGACACACAGGAGACACAGACGAACCAACAGAGAGTGAGGGGAAAACACAGGCTTAAATACACTGGACTGATTATCTGATACACAGACAAAGGGCAGGACAACAGACAAAGACAGGAAGTGAAAAATAAGACGTGACACATGAGGATACACTTTCAACATTAAACAGGAAATTACAAAACTAAAACCCCAAAAGGTGACAAGAGTCGGGTTCAGAAAGTGACCACGCTCATGCTTCAACTACCCTCCTCAATTATTAATCAACACATTAGCATAACAATCTCAAGCAAACACAGTAAAAAGAAAAAAAAAATGTAAAAGAGCAACATAATATCCTGTCAGCAGGGGGCGCCAAAAATACTGTAAAAGAAAATCTCCTAAAAATTTCTATAATTAAAATACAGTATTTAGCTTTAATTTTACATGAGATCTTTTTTTTTTTGGCCTTTTAATTTAAAATTAAGAATATTTACACTTATAAAACAATGAAATTATGTTTAAAGATGGTCAAACACTCTTACAATACATACAACCAAGCTTAAACTTGCAGCACAGTGGTGCTGTTTTTGTGATCTTCTGTTTTTCAAAAATACAGTAAAAATCTGTAAATAAATAGAAAAAATTACAGTTGTCTTTTAACAGTGAAGCTTTTTCCAAAGACTGGAATCTGTATTTTCATCTTCAATGCACATCAAACAGGGTTCATTAAAAGGAGGAAGAATACAAGAACAGTATTGAAAGTTTTACACTTTGTCACAAAGAATAATTGAAATATACTTTTCTTATAAAACTTTTTGTTTTCATTTTCCATTGCTGGAGGTCACTTATTCCTTCCTTTTTTAAGCTGTAAGCACAAATCGGTCGAGTAAATCTAGTTGGCATGGAGACGCATTTAAGTATACTTGATTTCTACTTTGAAAATAATTCAGCCTCAAAACGTTGTTATTATTAGTGCACAGTGTGTAGTGTGCACTACACACTGTGCACACTCTTGGTTAATGCAAGCCGCAGAGAGGGATTTTATTATGAAAGAAAGTGAGTTTGTTTTTGGACTTTGTTGGTTTATTAAGTAAACAGAGCAGATGACAGAATTAAAGCTGTCTGCAGATCAATGAGGCACCAGCTGACTCTTAAATCTAATTTTATTAGAGGAGAAAAGGAAGTGATTGGAATAACTGGTGAAGAGTGACGGAGGCGACTTTAATGAGTTTACCACCTTTTCAATCGTTCACCAACGGGGACTTCTTCAGATCTAATCAATCACTTAGAAGCTGATTCTCCTTTATTATTCCTGAGTCGTCATCCATCAAAATCAAGTTTGTTTATTTGAACAGAGAAAGCACAGAGGTGAAGGCAAAGTTATAAAACTAGTGAAACAAAGACAATAAATGTCTGTTTTTATTTATGATAAATGTCTTAAAGTCATCAACAAACAGCTGGAATGATTGTCCAGAAGCAACGTACTGAAGCAGAAGTTAATATTTATATCTAAAGCGTTCAATTGAATCAAAATGGAAAAAGATCAAACAGCCATCTGATTATCTAGCCTCAGTTTTTATCCGCTTGAAAACATATATGAGAATCTATCACGTGGCGGTCACACCAGCATATACAGCAATCAGTAGAAGCCTCACAGAACCATCAGGGGAATATATCAGTAAAATGTCTGGCAAGAAACATGACTCACATCAACACCGGATCAGGTTATGTAATAACAACAATCTGAGGGACATGAGAATATGAAGAAAAGAGATGTGTGGATCTAAAGCAACATAACGTGCCATTGTCTCCATCCTGTTCTCCATCTCGCCCCCTACATTATTTTTCTATCCGTCCTCCGTCTCTTTTTTCCTCCTTTTATCTTCTCGTCCTTGTCGAAACCAAAACAAACAGAAACTTGAACTTCTTCAGGAGAGATGGAGACAGGAAATACAGATCTGTAGTAAGTTCTCTTTGGTCATCTCTCTCCTCAGATTGTATTTTTCCTCACCACAGTTTTTCCTCTCTCTCCATCCAGTCTGTAAGGCGGCCAAAGCTGACCTGGTCTTCCTGATTGACGGCTCCTGGAGTATCGGCGATGACAACTTCCTGAAGATCATCCGCTTCCTGTACAGCACCACCGGAGCTCTGGACCGTATTGGCCCAGACGGCACACAGGTACCACAGAAGAGTGGGCAGCATATCGTCATGAATGTTGCCGTTGTTGGTTTTGCTTTATTCTCGAGACTCTTCTGGATTCTTGACACTTTGTGTCTGCTAGCTCTCCCACCACGCTTTGTGACTGACAGGTTATTGACAAGGAGGGACAGAGCAGAAATACCACAAAACAGACACTGAACAACCGCAGACAGAGACATGGAAGTCTGTCTGCAGCACGGCAAAAGCACTTAAACGCCAGTTAAATTGGGTTTTCCTGAGGCACAATAACTTTGCCATGTTTGCGGCTGTTCTGTTTTTTGGTGACTTGTCATGTTTTACTGTTGTGTCAGGACAGACGGAGCAAGGAGATGAAAGAGAGCATCACTGGCCATCCACTGCCCGACTGCCATTGTTTCCACTTCTTGACGCATTGAAAAATTACAGTTGACACGTGTCCATGGTAGCAGGAAAAGTTAGATAAGATAAGAATGTTTTGATCCTTTGACAGGGAAATTCAATTGTTACAACAGTTCAAGAATCAGTTACTGAGGGAGAAAAGGTGATTAAATGATGGGTGTAGCAAGAAAAAAGCAAGCAAATAAAATAAAAAAGATAAAAAAAACACTGTATACTGAATAAATTAGTGCTTTACACGGCGTGTAAATGGTCTCAATCTAAAATAAATCTGCTTATGTAGATAACACCAGGGGCAAATACATGTTTTTTTTTTGGGATGAAATTTTTTGAATTTTAAGGTCTACCTCCCCTACGGAGGCCACCGAGAACATTAAACATGAAGGCCCCTCTCTATGGTCAGTGTACACGGTGAACAGGAAGAGGACTTGTTCCCTCTGCAGATATAAAAGTCTGATTCAAAGGTTACAAAAACACAACGATTATGAATATTAAATTCCATTTCTGCCAACAGATCCTCCTTAATTCTTCACACTGGACCTTTAAACTAAACACGGTGCAAAAATCTGCACATTTGTGTCCCCGTGTTGTCTGACAGGTGGCCATTGTCCAGTTCAGTGACGACGCCCGGACTGAGTTCAAACTGAACTCGTACAACGACAAGGAGCGACTGCTGGACGCCATCAACAAGATCTCCTACAAGGGAGGAAACACCAAGACAGGCGAGTCCACGGCAGACTTTGAAACATCACTAACGAGTTTGAGACACTTGGATGTGTTCTAGAAAACCACTGCAACACAGAAACGACTGTGTTCAAGTTCTGTGACTGCAGCTGATTAAATCCAGCTGCCCCGAGGAAATAACGTCTAAATCCAAGGAAGACACCTGTGTGAGACAAATCAGTCAGAACTTCCTAATAACATAGTCGATACTTATTGAGCAGCAGGCAAACACAAACAGATTAAATGTGTGTGTCTGTTTTCCTGTGTCAATATGTGTGTGTGCAAGTCAAACACCTGGACTTTCTTTTCCTTGTGAACATGCGTCTTCATTCGTGCATTAATGTAAAACATGCTTACCTAAGAATCTGTGCATGTTTGAGTTAATACCTACAATCTTCTACGTGTTTAAGTGCTCACAAGCCTGTATTTTTGGAGTGTGTGTAATGATAGGATGTGGGTGAGCAGGGAGACGTGCAGTCATTAATCACTGTTTACAAAGCTGCGCAGCCAGTTTCTCCTGCAGGGACGAAGCTGCAGAGAACTGATTTGTAACAGCATCACTGCTGGGGAGGAATTCACCCACTGCGACTGTCACACTGTAAAACACTAATCCTCCTTTTCTATCAAGGAGGCAGCAGTTTGGGGAGTTTAAGAGCACTCAGTCACCTCGGTCTGCACACTGCAATTAACGATCCGCTTCCCGGTGCTCCCAGCGGCCCGAGGAGTATTTCATTATTGGATCTATTTATTGAAATGTAACATGTGGCAGCTCAGTGGGCCAGCCTGCATCAAACATGACGTCCTGAAGAAAACCCTGGGATCAGTGCACAGTCTGCCATTTTAAAATGGAGAAACTGACTTTTAAAAATGAGCAATAAATGTATCTGCTTCTGCAGTTAAGTGTATAATATATAATATTCAAGGAGCACGCTGACGTTTTAGAGAAGAAATTCAAACTCATAATTTAAATATTTAAAATATAAATAAAGTAATGATACAATCCAATTCCATATGTGAATAAACAAGCTGTTTGAAGCTAGAAGGTGGCAGAGTCCGCCGCATATAAACAAAGTAAAACAGTATAAATTGTGTTGTCCTTTAAGGTCAGTTTGTTTATTCAGTTTATTCAGTCATGAAAACAAAGAGTGTGTTTATTTTGTTTGTGTAGGCAGTGAAGATCTTTCTCTTCTCCTTAAAATGTCTTCCCCATATACATATTGCACCTTCTAATAAATAAAAATATAAAATAAAATTGATTTAAAAAATATTTAAAAACACCCAACAGAAGTTCCCAGTGCATAAGGTGACATCTTTGACGTTAAACTTCATGTTTTTTCTGTTAATTATTCTTTATTAATTGTTTGTTTCTTCACAACAGACATCAATGTGCTTCTATACTGTAAACTGCATCATTCCTTACTTCTGTGCCACAGAGCAAACGGTACAGTGAAGGACAAGCAGATCATCTAATGCAGCAAGAAACCTTAAAGTTTACTGACTCACTTTGGGCTCTGGGAGACTGATCAGCGTTTAGTCGCTTTTTAAAGACTAAACAGTTAACCGATTAATTGTAGTTGCAGCCTTATATTAAATGATTAATAATAATAAAAAAGCAATTAAAGTATCACCAAAGTGAAATCATGCAGCCTCAGAACAACATCAGCATGTGGGGAGGATTCATCTTCTCTTTTACTTCTCTTCTCCGTGTCAGAATGTAGTTTTGTTACATACCTGTTCGTCTCTAACGGAGGTGGGATCGATCCTTTGTTATAATACTTCCAGAATGATGCTAATGATCACAACATTCAGCTAAAAGTGTTGGACCATCTTATTCATCTGAACTTTGCTGCCGTACCTCCAGCTTTGCAAACTGATTGGATGATGGGTTTGATTGACAATTCCGTCTGCCCAATCAGGTCGAGCCATCCAGCATGTGAAGGAGAACATCTTCACAGCAGCAGCAGGACTCAGGAGGGGAATCCCCAACGTCCTCGTGGTCCTGACCGACGGCCGGTCTCAGGACGACGTCAACAAGGTCTCTAAGGAGATGCAGATGGCAGGTCAGAGACGTGTTGTTGATGGTTTGATGGTTTGTTTGGCCTGTTTGGTTTAGTTTCATAGCTCTGCAGTTCATTTGTTTTTTAAATTATTAAATATAAAGCTTGAACAGAAATAAACTGAATTTAATTAAAAAGACTCAATCATAGTCACAAACATTTATTTAACATTGATATGTACATATTGGCACGAAGCTCTAACACTGATGGTCTGTTTCGTACATTTTCATTCAATAAAAAAATTATATTTTATTATTGGTGTAATAAAACGGGAAGTAAATGACATGAACCTGTAAAGAGCATTTGAAAGCTAAATTATATGTCCTTACTCAAAATGCAAACACGTATACTACAGTTAACATGTCTTAGTTTATTACGTGTCATGTTACGTTATTTGAAATTCAGGTATAATACGTCATTTTTTTCTCTCTGTCTTCCTGTAAAGGCTACATCGTGTTTGCGCTTGGCTTCGCTGATGCCGACTACGGTGAGCTGGTGAGCATCGCCAGTAAACCCAGCGACAGACACGTGTTCTTCGTGGACGACCTGGACGCCTTTAAGAAGATCGAAGAGAAGCTGGTGACCTTTGTGTGTGAGGCAGCCACTGCCAGTGAGTAACCGACGCTTATCAAACAAGACATCAGCTTGTGTCGTTGTTACGAGGGACAGTCCAACGTCGTGTAAAGTGACATTTGACTGTGTTAACATGATCCCGGTGCATAAACATGCCCTTTTTTCTTTCCCAGCTTGTCCATCTGTGCCGATGAGCGGCAGCACAACACCAGGTAAAAGATTAAACATGCTGTGTACTGTAGTGTGTCTTTAATGTGTTGATCCTTAAATTATGGATAAATAGAAACAAAGGGAGCGACGTAGAGTTAACTCAGAGAGAAACACTGTGTATAAATCTACTGTGAACCTTGTAGCCTTTTCCATGTGTTCACTCAGTAAAATGTGATTGCCTCCACTAAGGCTGGGGGATGGGGGGGGTGGTTAGCATTGATATTAGCATGGGCCAGCAGCATGATTATTAGCAGCGATAGTGATAGCTGTCACTCAAACAGAAGTTCCTCTTGTGTTTTGAGGAGCTGCAGAGTTTATTCATGGTCAGTAAACTGTAACCTGTACTGTACATTAACTTCCACGAGACGACTTCTCTACTAAACTTTCCCCTCTGCTCCGGACTCTAACACCAGCTACAGCTTAAATGTTGTGTCTTTGTGCACAAAATTAGTAATTTGTCAGACAGTGTGTGTGTAGCTCATCAACATTGCCAAGAAAGGACTCCAAAATATGAAATATGAAATTTTGATTTCTATTAGTCGACAGCAAACACAGTGTCGACCAGTGGGTTTGTTTGTAATATTCTGTGAAACCTCGACTGTCCACAACAATTTTAATGAATCAAATCATCAGTTTGTCTCAGCCGTACTTTTATGAAGTTGAACTCTTTGCATCTGTTGTCAGGTTTCCGTATGATGGAGCTGTTCGGGCTGGTGGAGAATCGGTACAACAGCGTCTCTGGTGTTTCCATGGTACCCGGCACCTTCAACACCTTCCCCTGTTTCCACCTGCACAGTGACGCTTTCCTGGCACAGCCAACCAGGTACGCACACATATTTCACATGTTCCACATGTTATTGCTAACGGCTGCCTGAATGTTACAGACATCATCGTGTGTTGTTCAGAATAAGATGAAAGAGCAGCTCTGATATCTCCAGCTGACTATTGACTGTATCCACAACCCATAAATAGAGATCAGAAGGCTTCACAATATCTCCCCGGGTCTGATGTTTGTGTTGTGGCTCACAGGTACCTCCACCCTGAAGGGCTGCCCTCTGACTACACCATCACCCTGCTGTTCCGACTGCTGCCCGACACTCCAGAGGAGCCCTTCGCCCTCTGGGAGATCCTCAACAAGAACAACGAGCCGCTGGTGGGAGTCATCCTGGACAGTGAGTCTGAGAGCACAAACAAATCAATGCGAACACATTCATGTGTCTCTGTTGTTTTTTGCTTTATATCTATAAATACGAACCCATCTGAATCATGAGCACAACAGCAGGATGCTTACTGTTGTTAGGGAAGACAAACTCAGGTAAAATCTGTCCGTCACTGACTTCCATCACAGGCTTGATCACACAGAAGGACATATAAATAGAAAGATTTTTGTACTCCATTAGGTGCGTTGGATAAAAGTGTTAATGTCAGGACTGATCTGTGTGAGTGTTATTTTGTTGTCTTCCTGCAGATGGAGGAAAAACTCTGACTTTCTTCAACAACGACTACAAAGGAGAGTTCCAGACGGTCACCTTCGAAGGGCCAGAGATCAAAAAACTTTTCTACGGCAGCTTCCATAAGGTGAGATTCATTCCTGTCCTGGTTCGTCTGCCTGACTGCTGACACACTGACTGCCTGGTCGTCTGTCGGAGTGATTGACGGACTTGAGATTGATTTTTCTGAAGTCTGCTCTGTCAGTGAACAACAAACGCAAACTTTTTTATGACAAAAATCTACTGGTGGTCAGATGATGTGCTCAGCACAGTATAGTTCAGTGTAAATAAATATTTAAATCTTTAGCTGATGTGTGATATGTCTGGCTGATTCCCTCCACCCAATCGCCAAAATGAATGTTGCAATGTACGTTTCTGTACACTGCAAATATGTTGACATTTTCCATTTCTTTATGCTGCAGCTTTATGTTTCTATAGGTTCAATTTTCAGTGTTATGTTTATGTTATGTTAATGGTCCAACCATAGTTTATGGTCCAAAAACCGCTCGGTTAGGGTTAGGAAAAGAGTTTTAGCTTAAAGGTGCATTATTTTGGGGGAGAATTTTTAATGAGAAGAGAGAGATCCTCATTGACTGATTTTTTTCTGCCTAAACAAACTAAATAAACAAACTCTCTTTGTTTTCATGACTGAATAAACAAACTGACCTTAAAGGACAACTCAATTTCATACTGTTTTACTTTGTTGGCACCTTTCTAGCTTCAAACGGTGTTCTAGGGAACTTATTTTCGGTACGCAGTGGCGAAATACACCGGAGACAGAAGGCGCTGCCTGCCTTCTGTCGGCGTCCTTAGCTTGTTGGGCTGTGTGGACAGAACGAGCTGCACCTTGGCACAGAGCTCGCAATCAGTAGCGATTGTTTCAGCATCAGTTCTATTTTCTTCACATGCCATGAACAAATCTGGCAAGAAAACACAGTCAGCTCATACATAATGGAACGTGAATGTGATGTGACACATATTTTTAGAAATGTCCATATGGTCTATACGACACACACAAATCAGAACATATCAGTGGTTTGCAGAAAGGTAAATTGCCAACATCTTATCCTGGCGACTCGGCTGATTCACTAGATGACAGACATGTTTGATGGTTGACTTACTAACCTGTTGTTTTACTGGAAGATCTACTTGCTGATTGACTAATTGACAAACTTACGTGTGAACAGACTAAACGACCGCCTCACTCGTGTTTTCTGTTGACAGGCTGGCTTTTGATCGATTGGCCAATGTATTTCTTTGATTTATTTACTCAGTTGTCCCTCCCTTTCTTTCTCTGCCTCCTTCTTTCATTGCACCCATGTTTCCTTTTTCTCAAACCTCTCTGCTGAGCAGTGAGATGGTAGTATGAGGCCTGACAGGCTGACTGTATTTGAGTCATGCCCTGAGCCTGAACCTGCTCACAGTCATGTTGTGTTAGTGTCAGTGTGTCAGCGCTGAGGGACTCACTGACTGATCTGCAGTCACTTGTGTCTGCTTGCTGTCAGCAGAGCTTATGCTGCTTACCTTTTCACCTTTTGTTCTGCAAGCTGTGTGTGTGAGTGCGACTGCATACATAGTGGGTTTTATAATCCCCGAGGACCAGCACCTGCAGCGCCTACCTGAAGAGTCTGTGTGACATTCGTATAGGTTTATGTGATTATGGACCGGAGGACATCCCTCCCTGTAGAAACACCAACTTTAGTGGTTGAATGGTCCCCTGTGGGCTACTAAAGTTCAGTTCTTCCTCAGCTTTCATATTTTTTAGATAAACTCTGAATCTCTCTGGCTGTCAGATTTCTTTAATTCCTGAAAAGCTGACTGCTCGGAAATATGACATCAGTGTATAAATTTCCTTTAGTGAGGTTGTCAGACTGATAGAGCAGTGCTGCTTCACACTTCACACTCTCAACAGGATTTATATTATAGTTCTGCAGTGTTAATGCAGGTCAGAGGGAATGTATGTACACACACACACACACACACACACACACACACACACACAAGTGAACTTAGAGCTTCTGATTGCGGCTGGCTTTTATGATAACCTTCAGAGTTTCTATATTTTCATCTGCAGCCACATTAATGAACGTACTTCCATCTGAACCTTGATGTCCTAAAAGTAGAAATTAAAACAATTTAACAATTACCAAAAAAAAAAACCCCAAAATCAACAATTACCAAAATGTGACAAATTTCATCCAGCTCGCCAATCTGTTGAATTTAAGAATATTTGTTTACAAACAATTGTAAACAGTTGGTGCTGATAGATGATTAATAGCACACAAGAGTTTATCTGTGACGGCACTTTTGCCGTCAGGGCCCGTCGACTTTCGAGCGACTTGCTTGCGGCTTGGACTTAGTTTATACGCAGGTGTAAATCACCTGTATATAAAAAGTGTGTAAGCTGGTTTCAGGTAAACTCCAACGAGTTTCATTTTATCTCCATTAGCAGATAAAAATAATGTTCAATTCTAACTCTGACGCAACATTAACCAGGGGAGAAATCAAACTGTCACACTGCCTCCCTTCTCTGACAGGCTGATTACAGCCATGGAAATGAAGCTCACTATTACAGGGTGTTGAGGTTATTAACAGTCTGCATCCTGCTGTTTGTAAAACTGTGTAATTTGCAGACTATACAACCATCTGTGGCTGCTGAAGTAAACAGAAACATGAATTTCTTGGCACAAGTAAAACTAAAATGCTGCATTTATTTTCTCTGATCTGAACACAAAGGTCTTCCAGCTCCAAAAACAGCAGAATTTCATTTTTAGTGTCAAGAACAAAAGAAAAACAAGTGTAATTTCTGACTATCCCAACTCAAGTCATGCATGTTCAGTATGTCACAACTGTGCTCGGAAATATGGAATGAAAATTACAGAGCAGACTTTTTAGGTTTACAGCCTGTTTTCCTTTGAGCTGTGTGTTTTGCATTTTGAATATACACTTTGCCAGAACAAACATGGTGTATTTTAACAAGCTAATGTGCACTGCTGAGAATTGTAATTGTAGCCTATAGGACATGCAGATTTAAATATATAAAATAGAGAAAAAAGAAAGTAGAGAAGCACACAGACAACCCAAGATATTCCTTCTCTGTAAATAAAGCCGTCACCTACTGTAGGAGGCAAGCCAGCGAATATCTCGGTTGCTTAAACTCTTCTTAATACCCATCGAACAAAGGCATGCTGACAGAGGAAGGTTAATCACTGACAGCAGCTCCGTTACAGGAGAGGAGAGGAGGGTAACGGTGTCGAGGAGCCACTCAGCACAGACAGGTGGTGTTTCATCCGCCTCACAGTTCAGCACTTGACTGTCCGCGATGGTGACAGAGCTTCCTGCATGTGTAATTACAAGCAGCGTCACTCAGAGAGGTACTCTTAGTTTCATTTTCTTTCAGGATTTCTGTCCCAGTTCAACCTCTGCTGCAGGTTGTGGAGCTGTAAAGGCATTCATTTTAAACAGGAGCTTGCACTGCATCCAAATTTGACATGCAAAGTGAAACCAGGTCACATTTCTTTCACAAACAGACATTTTGAATTTCATTTGGTTTGTGTGATTGTTTTTATTCAAGATGAAAGTAGTTGGATCACTTTGCAGCACGTATTAATCTGTGAAGACACAATTCAAGCCTATTTACTGGATAATTAGACGTTTTTTTAAGAGCCTCCCTAAAAAAATAATGTTAACTTAAGACTACTAAGACTTTTTTAGACTTAAATCTGCACTATGTAGTTTGGGGAAATAAATGTTAACCAGAAGAAACAAACTAAATTAAAGCTGCAAGCAGCGATGAACGGGCCCTCGCCCCCCCACGTACGTCGGGCCGTGGCGCCGTCGGAGGGCAGACGCAGAGGGCGAGTTTGTCCACTATGTGGCCCGAGAGCTCACCCATCAATTATATGTCATGTTGTAATGTGTGATTTGGAGAAAACAGCCTGTGAATGTCATGTAAATTGGATGATGTTTGTCGTCACAGCACATAGCTGAGCGAAAGATAGCGCCTCAGTGAGCTTCTGTCAGAAATGCATGTTTGTGTTATGTGTGAGAGAAAGTGTGTGTGTGTGTGTGTGTGTGTGTGTGTGTGTCTTTTAGTTTCACTTCTGTTTTGTTGTGCTTGCTTTTATTGTGTGAAGCTCTTTGTGCTACATTGTATATAAATGACGTCTGATTGATTGATATCAGGCTGACCCACAACACAGTTTGTGTCCAACACACACCACACATTGACATGGCTCTCACAGTGGCCAAGCATTGAAAGTTCAGACTGTCATGCCCACCAGGAATAACGTAGGCGAAAGCTTTTTACCACTTTTCATCATCAAGGTATGAGGATGAGTCTTAGTGACTGTGAAGTCTGTGGCGTTAAATCTGTAGGGCAAGTTAATTAAAGTACGAGCCATGGAAATGGGTGGAAATGGCGGCAACATCTCAACTTTGAACCAAAATGGCAAACTTCCCGTTGGACTGAGGTTGTGGGTCCAAGAGGCTTTTTTGTGCGTTTGGTCACGATACTTATGCATGCCGAAATTCGTTAGTGTAAATGTAAAAATAAGAGGCGTATTGAGCTAACATGCTAATATTTACATATAAAAATTTATAAAAAATAATAAAAATTACTAAAAAATATTTAGAGATGTAAAATGTAAAAACAAGAGGCGTATCTCATGCAGCCAGTGTAGTTACATGATCCCACACTGATTTTGAGTCAATTGATCACATGACCTGGAAGCTATTGAGTTAAAATGCTAATATTTACATATGAAAATTAATAAAAATTAATAAAAAATCTTTAGAGATGTAAAACGTAAAAACAAGAGGCGTATCTCATGCAGCCAGTGTAGTTACATGATCCCAACATCATTTTGAGTCAATTGATCACATGACCTGGGAGCTATTGAGCTAACATGGTAATATTTATTATTATTATTACCTCATTAATATTGTAAATGTTACAATTCTGAGTTTGAATTTCTTGCCCAAAACTACATAGTGCCCCTTTAATGTGTAGACCATACTAAACACATTTTTTACACCTACTTTACTTGAAAATATAAGGTGACACCTGGAATCAAGCAGAGAAGATGTTTAGTTTTGGTAGAGACGTTGTTCTGATATGTGCCGATATTTATTACTCTCTTTTAAAGGTCCCATTCGTAGGAAGTTGATTTTTGAGTCTCATTTCCAACTCATCAAATACTGACACTTTGGGATTGTAGGACAAGTCAGCCACCATCCACATGCATCAGTACTTGATGAGTTGGGACTAGGACTCAAAAATCAATTATTCCTACAAATAGGACCGTTACTGTAGGACAGCCTGACCAGGGGACGCAGATAAAAACAAGAGTCTTGGCTAAATCTGAAACATTTATATAATTTTTATGTTAATCAATGTAAATTGGACTGTAAGCCATGATCAGCCTCTGCTCTCTGCTTTACTCTTTTCAGCACCACACAGGAAGAGGGCGCTGTTCTACCACAGCAAAATACAGCTAAAACCTGGTAGAGGCTGCAAATATAGGAACGAGTAAAACACTGATTCTCCTCATGCAGTATTAGTCTACAAAATATTAAAATACTGTCTTCATATTACTTAGGTGACTTGTAGGCAAATGATCTGTAATAAGGAAAAGTTAACACATTCGTACCGTTGAGCTTGTGTGCTCATTCTGCTTGAAACATGGTAAAGCTGATGAACTGTCATCAACCCAGGTGATTTATTGATTAAACATTTCAGGTGTTTATCACATGAAGCACTAAAAACAAATTTAAAGAGGTGACTGACTGACTGAGTGAGCATGTCCAATGTTTTCTCTCACACAGCTCCACATTGCCATCAGCAAGACGAGCGCCAAAGTGGTGATCGACTGCAAGATGGTGGCCGAGAAAAACATCAACGCAGCCGGAAACATCACCATAGACGGAGTGGAAGTCCTGGGCAGGATGGTTCGCTCCAGAGGGAACAAAGACAACTCTGCACCGGTGAGGACAGCACACACACACACGACTGCATATTCACAAGATACTGATAAAGTAAAGGCAGCAAAATGTTCAAAGTTACTAAATGTTAAAGGAGCAGTTCACTCAAAAATGAAAATTCACTCTCTATCCACTCACCCCCATGCTGATGGAAAGTCAGGTGAAGTTTCGTAGTCAATGAAAAGGCAGAGCAGTGTAGCAGCATTTTCATAAACAACTGAAGTAACTAGGGGGAAAAAACGAAACAAAAACCTAAAGTGGCTCCATACAGCTCGTCCAACGTAATCCAAGTCTCCAGAAGCCCCGAGATGTGAAATAGATTTGATTTTGACTCGCTGTTTTGCTCTTAGGCTCGTGCAGCCACACAAGGCTTTAGGTCAGCAGCTACAGTGAAGATTTTAGATTTTAAAAAACGATGTAAATAACTTTGCAGCTTGCCTTCTGGCTGTAAAGAAGGCCATCAAAATCACCACCATGGATCAACTTTTCTTTTTTACCTCCCGACTCTTTTCTGATTGGCTCGATCACACTGATACCCTCTCGTGTCTTCTTTACAACAGTAGTAACGGCATGAATTTTTCATCAAAGCAGAGCCATTTCCTCGAGCAGCTTTATGAATGCAAACAAATCAATTTCAAGCCGCTCTCCTCTAGAAATAGCAGAGAAGCTGACTTTGTGACTGATTGGTTTGATCTCCCTTTGAAGAGAAAACCCTTGACATTGACTCTTCTCTGAAGCTGAAGAATTCCACTTATGTGTCACATAATCCCCACTAGTGTCATTTTTAAACATTTTTTCCACCGCTCACAGTTGTGTGAGTGGCCAAAACTGAGCAGTTGATTTCGTTATTTTTACAGAAGGAAACAAATTACTGATCAAAGGTGAGATATGTACCTTTAAGAGGTCGCTAACACAGCTGCTAGTCCTTTCTTTTTATCGATTTTATACTTTGAAAACACATTGCAAACCTCCGAGTACAAGGTTCATGAACAATATTATTATTTACTTCTCAACATATTGTCGATTCTGCTTTTTCTATTTGTCTTTTACTATTTTAGTTTCCTTATTTTCCTCCATTTGTCTAATTATCAGATGCAGCTTGTTGGGGTGCCGTCCCACCTGTCCCACATGAAGAAGAATCATATAGACTTTCATTGAAAAAGACTTTGTTTTTAAATAAGCAACCTAAATATTATACGGTTAGAGAGTAACATGTATAATCTGCAATAAATCGTGATTAATGTTCTACATTGTGTAAAGTTACAGAGGGTGACGTTTGTCTGGCCGACGGCGTGAGAAACCCTTGGCCGTAGCTTGCCGCTTCCAAACTCTCACACAAGCGACATGAAACTGATTATACATTTGATGTTTTAGAAGTCAAATAAGATAGCAAATTGTAAAGCGGACGTTGGAAAGTGTGTGAACTACAGCATAACTACAGCCTGAAACCTAGCACACACGAGTGACCACGACTACGGCCGATAGCATTTTCAGCTGTTACTCCAACACAAATCCTGGCACCTCCTTCAAACATGAAAACCCCACAAGAACCAAAGGAAGTCCGAAATGCGACCCTTGTTGATGCTGTAGAAAAGCTAACCACCAAAATTGACAACTTTGGTGTCAAGCTGAGGGAAAATTCAGTCATGGTTGTTATGATATGTTATGTTATGTTATGTTATTAAACTGGTTGAGATGAACGCTGCCGAGATTAAAGATTGCAAAATCAAGATATGAGCTGTGGAAAGAGAAATGCCCCGTCTCATCAAGGAGAACGAGGAGTTGAAAGAGAGAGTAATGGAGAAAAAGCGGTACAAGAAACATTGAAGTCTGAAAGAAAAAAAAGAAAAAGCCCCTCGTTGTAAGTCGCACATGAGCGCTTCACACGCTGTAAAACAAGAGATAGGAGCTCGCTGGTTGTGACTTTCACCGCCCCAAGGCCATGATAAATAAAGCGAAAAGGAAGCAGAAGGCATAGAAGTTCAAATTTGTAGAGTGTTAGAAGTATACGCCCCGAAGATCTGGGTGTTTACAGAGGACTGGTGGTTTTTGTAGCATCACTAGATGCAGCAGTACAAGAACATCTGCAGAGTGCTGCTGTGTCAAGAGAGCACATCAATGAAGAAATCAGGAGTGCTGACTTTGTCATTTTTCAAGCTGAAATGTAAAACATTTACTGTTTCCAGCTTCTTGAACGTCATTTTCTGCTGCTGTTCTTCTTGTCAGTAATGATGGTAAATGAAGAGTCTTTAGGTTTTAGACGGATGGTTTGACCAGCAGGGCTCTGGGAATTTGTAAATCATTTTTTAGTGAGGGTCATTCTAATGTGGTAGTTATACTTTATTGCGAAAAAAACATATCGGACAAATATTTTTGTTCCAAGCAGCATATATTTATTTAGGTTTACTTAAATAGACTGGTGTGATGCACCAGTAGGGTGCTTTGGCGCGTCCTGCTGGTTATAGCGTACCTACAACAATTTTCTTCCTTCTTAATCAAGTTGTATGTTTTCTCTTCTTGAACCAGAAAGTAAGTCCTTCAGCTTCTCTTGAAGGACAGACAGTTTTCATACATGGCCTTCAGGAGCAGCTGAATGTGTTCTTTGGTTCTTTGAATATTTTTATAATGCATGATGAGGCTTATAATCTCCTGCTGTGTTTTAAACCCCATGAATCACAGGGCGGCCCTGACTAATACTCTAATTTTGTACCTCAGAATTCAGCACGCCTAATTAGACAAACCGAAAACACAGACACTTGCAAAGAGGTTCAAAGTAAAGCTGTAAACCTGAGGTAATCTTTCTCTTTCGGCATTAGAGGCAGGATTATGATTCATTTGTGCAGCACTGAAATACCTCAGGGCAGCGAGTGATTTGTAGCCGCAGCAGAGATCGTCAGTGATTTTATTTGTGTCATTTGAAATAAAAATAACAACATTTTAATTTCAATTCTGTTGATTCTTATCACAGTTGATTTACTCAGGTTTTGTGTACTTTCCTCCTCTGTGGTCGAGAACATTGTAGGTTTTTGATTGAATTTACACTGCTTACTTTATTTAATCAAAGTTACTGGTGTCAGCATTGTGACATGAGTACTCTGAGTGCTTCTTGTTTCACAAAAAAACTGAAGGGATGGTAACTCCACAAATGTCACACGTTAAAGTGTGTTTATAGGTCTTTTGGCGAATACAACTGCAGATGTGAAAAAAAGTAGTTCAAAGTTTTTTTTTGTGGCTTCAGTGGAAGCTGATAAATTGGCTCCAGTGATGTCACTCAGTGGTTACGTTGCATTGTGGGTAATGTAAGCAGCTTGTTTAGAAAAGGAAAAATGATTCGGATCGATTTGGATCATTTGCTTCACCCTATAATAGAGTTACCCTGTAATGTTGAGTCAGGTCTTTATATAAAACTGTCTCATCCCTGTGTGAGTTTATTTGCTTGGAGATGGTGAACAGTTATTGATCACTGCATGAGTAAAATACGTTGACTAAAACCACAAAATGAGATTTTTCAGTTTATTGAAACACAAGAAAACTCTTCCTCCTTCTTGCACTGCTTCTTTTAATGACTGAATCATTTCCAGCCTTGTGGGACGCTGTATACTTCACTTCAGTTCAGTCAATTATTTATTTCTGCATATCTTGCTGGTTTGTGTTGTTAAAGGTTGTTGTGTGTGATTTCCTCCTCTGCAGTTCCAGCTCCAGATCTTTGATATCGTCTGCAGCACTTCGTGGGCAAACAGAGACAAATGCTGTGAACTTCCTGGTCTGGTGAGGTCAAGCTCATTTCTCTCTAAACATCTGTTTACTCCAGTTAACTCTTCTGTCTGTGCACAGAATAACAATTAAATAACTGTTGAAAGTAATTTACTGTATCTTGTACACTACCATAAATCATCTGTGCATTGGGAAGTATTGTAAAACCTTTTTAACGGTTTTACATTATGTTTATCTTCTCTTTTATAAACCCGACAGCACTGTGTCTTTAACGGTAACTTGATAATCTGTAATCTGTAGGTGGAAATGACGCCTAATACCAAATCAACTAGATATTTCCTGTTTCCAACAAGACGTGTCAGAGAAGTTAGCAAGAAAATGCTTTCCCTGTCAGCTTGAATATACGTTACAGTCACACAATAAGAGATGAAAGATTCATGTTTTATGTGAATGAATAAGTCACACTCGCACTTTGCTTTCTTTATTTTATCACTTCTCATGACATGTCATTGCCATATGTTTTCTTTTCTTTCTTTCTCTCTTTTCTTCTTTTTCATTTTTTTGGTTTTTTTTGTCTTCATGTCATCCTCATCACGCTCTGATCATCCAGAGGAAGGAGGCAGACTGCCCAGCCATGCCCAAAGCCTGCACCTGCACCCAGGACAGCAAAGGCCCCCCCGGCCCTGCTGGACCTCCAGTGAGCCACACACAAATACACCAAATATTAAACCCACTCACAATCAGACACGGACAAAGTTAATGATTTGGATCATATTGTAAATACACATATATAAAGTATACATCTTGATCACACCTGCTCATCAGAGAGGTTTCTTCAGGAATATTAGATATATAACAGCAGGTAGAAAACAGGCAGTGAACAACTGAAGCACGCACAACATCACCTGCACGTCATATGCCTCATGTACAGTTTGAGTTCCAGAAGTTTATTCAGTGCAGTTTTCTTTTCAGTTTCCATTTTGCAGATTAAAACTTGTGTTTCTCAGCTTGTTTGTCAGTTTTGTTGGTTGTAAGATTAGCTGTCATTCTGTAAAGACACAGTGTGCACTACTGTGAGACACTGTGAGGCTGATCACGTTTAGTATCAACATCTGTCCTGAGTGATTCGATCACAAGTGGACAGCTTTACAGTCGGCTTGTCAGTTCACATCTGGTAGTAACATGCGTCTTGAGGGACCATGTATATATCTTCATGTATAATATTTTCTGAATTCATAAATGGGTTCAAAACAGCATTTCTCCAAACTCAACAACTCACAAAAATGTTAAGACTTTTTCAAGGGAGTCAGGGGATTTTTTCCACACATGACAAAGAAGTATCCTGTATTGGTTAATGTCTACTGTATTTGTCAAATTTGGCACGTTTATGGTCATGACAATGTCGTCTTCTTTGATACATTTAGTGTGAGACAGTAAGACGCACTTTAAACACAGAAGCAGATAGGCTGGTACAGCGATGCCGCATCAAACTGACACTTCAAGGAAACAAACAACTTCATGTTTTGATTTAATGCTGAATTTACAAGAAGGCACCAATGATTTAGAATTTGTAAAAAACAGTGTTTCACCAAGTTTAGAAAGTTTTTCTCAACTCAACAACTCACAAAATGCAGCGATTCTTTTAAGGAATTTTAGAAACTTCTTCTGTCACTTTTCTGCTCAGGCAACAACTCAGGAGATATTGTGTTCACTAGTTCAATGGTTAGTTGAAACAGTGCGTTCACGAACATCTGTCACTGACATTGGCAGGTTAATAGAGGGTCACAATTAACCACCTGGAAACCAGACGGTGTTGAATCCATTCAACTTCTTGTTGTGGCCTCTTCTTCTTCTTGTTGTTTCACAGAGGATGTCAGTTTAGCAGACATGTGGTCACATGCGGCCCAAACCAATGTGGTTTGAGTGTTGTACTCAGAGCTGTCCACTTGTGATCGGGTCATTCTCTGTGAACTCAATAATGTGTTGATTGTGTACCAACTCTATGCTATTTGTTTGTGTCAAACAGGGAGGCCCAGGGATCAGAGGAGCCAGAGGTGATCGTGGAGAGCCAGGCCCTGTGGTAAGTTTACACTCACTCTTTTTTTACCTGTTTTGAGAAACAGCGACAAGTAAAAAGTGTGAAAATCTGCAGCTCTAGAGTAAAAACAGGAAGTGATACATTGCTGCTATCTAAATGCAGTGCATATCAGGCTGTGCCATCATATATCTATTACATATATAAAGGTCATCTGAAACCATCCTCTAGCTGCAACCTAACAGACGCTTACGTTGCCTTTACATCCTGCTCTCAGCGAGCAAAAAGCAGATACTCAGTGGCTTTCCTTGTATTAACATATTTACATTGTATCTGCTTTGGCTGAGCTACCGGAGCCGGCTTGTCAGAGGTCATCTTATTTTTCTTTTTTTGTATTTTTTTTTTTTTTTTTCTGTTTTATTTATTCAGGTAAGTTTTGCAGGAACAGCCTGACAGACAGAGGCCTGTTGTCAAGTAGGTCACTGTCTTTCTATTATACTAGTGAACATGGCAGCTGTGAGCACTCACAGCCACACACACACACACACACACACACACTCAACCTCTGTACACTTACATACACACTAAAGCAAAACAATGCCAATAATGAATCATACATATAGAGAGTCATTAATGTAATGTTTCAGGCACATTTCCTTTATTAGATGCAGTGATTGTAAGAAATAAAGCATATATATATACATAACTCCAAACAACACAACATGACACAAATACATGAGAAAAGAGAAAACACAGTCTTTCATTAAACAACAACAATACAGAAAACACACATTTCAGATGTAACTTGACAAAACTGGAAAAAAAAGACAAATAAAAATCACACATTTCAGACACACACACCAAAAAAACTTGATAACAGAATAAAGTACACCATAAAACAAATAAGGGCTGTTGCAATATTGGATATTCACGATAACCGTGATATTAAAAAATGAAATATTGATATTGTGTTAATAATACACATATGATAACATCGTCTGAAGATGTTCAGTCTTGTTCATCTTTTGTTGCCTCCTCACTAGTAATTCAGTACTTTATAGTAATTGTTCTTTGTATACACTTACAGACTCTCTCTCCACCTCCCTACACAAAACCCAGACAAAATACACAAAATTGTATAAATATCACAATAACATCGTTATCATAAATTCAAATCCTGACAGCCCTTAAAGAACAATACAGACAAAGCAATAACATTTTAAAAGGCACAACATTTTTGACAATATAACAACAAAACCGAAAAAAATAATCTTGCGATGGAAAAAAAAAGCGCAGACGAGAATTTCACACAAACCAGAAAAGGTAAGTACCCACTATCTTTCTCCTTGTTGCTGTTTGTTGTTTTGGGCTCGGCTCCCTTTTAAAGAGATTTCTCTTGATCATCTGAATCTCTCCATGATATTATGGTCAGTAGATGGAGAAATCCCTAAACTACTGAGAAATGTTTGAAACAGTTGGACTATTTGGCTGCGCAGTTTTCTACAAAGTGGAACACCTCGCCCCATCTTTGCTTGTGAACGACTGAGCCATTTAAGGATGCCCCTTTCATACCCGATCATGATACTATCGTCTCTTACCAATGAACCTCTTCACCTCTGGAGTGATGAACTGGTGTTTTTGAGAGTGTCTTTTGTTGCTCCTGTCCCAACTTGTTTGAAACATGTTGCTGCCATCAAATTCAGAATAAGCATATATTTACAAAAATCGATGAAGTTGCTGAGGTTAAACATCAAATATGTCTTCTTGATACTGTTTTCAATAGAGTAGATGTCACAGGAGGATTAGTAAATTAGCCGTTCTGTGTAGTTAATGTTTCACACAGCGTCCCAACTTATTTGAGAATCAGGTTGTTCATTATCTCCAGTTTTGGCACTTTGCACTGATGTAACTAGAGTTCATATAATGACACAGTTCATGAAACCTTTTGATAGACTGAAAATGAAATCGATGTGTTTATAAAACGTATTATTGGGGCACCACAGGGGGACAGTGTCGCTTCGTTTCTGCTGGGTTTGAGGTTACATGTGCCAGACTGTTTGCCCAGATAAAAAAAAAAAAAGTAAAAAGTAAAGTGGCGTACGGTAGTGAAAGGGAGAAATTGCTGAGGCACTCAGCCTATAATATATTTAAAGTCTCAAACTAGGACTAATTTGTTCAAAAGAAAATTAGCCAAATATAACTTTTCATGTAATTTCTCACAGGATGTTCGTGTCGCTGTCAGATGTGGTTTCTACTCTGCAGTATCAGACGTGAGCGGCAGCTTGTATATCTGCTGCATGTGATCCTCTTATTAAGCATGTCATACAACAAAATGCTGACTTAAAGTTGAATTATTTGTGACGGGAGTTGGTCGATGTCAACAAAATCAGATAAAGGGCCATTTGAGCCCAATTTTTCTATAGTCATATGCAGGATATGATGTCAGGATTTTTCAGACTCAGTTGTTTTCATATTTTTTTACAGTCTATGAAAGATTATGAAAGAAGTTCAGTAGAGTTTCTTGGTAAATCAGGCTCTAAATTGATCAGTAACTTCATAATTATTATTTACATCTTGCTTTAAAAGTGTAATAAGTCTTGGCCAATAAAGTACTTTAAAGTTCATTTAACTCTAAACTTGTACAGGAATTGTATCTTGTCTAAAGCAATATTGATCGTGCTCACTAAAGTTCAGTGAAATAGTATTTGTACAGGTTGGTTTTAATCTACAGGCATCTCTCTATGGATGGTCTGTGGATTCACAGACTGAGATATCTCAACAATTATTGGATGGATTGTCATGAAATTTGGCTCAGACATCCATGTCCCCATCAGGTACATGACAGGTGCAGACTTGTAATAACCTCAATAACCTCCGAACAGTGGGGAGAAATGGCAGTCCGTCCCGAAGCCACGGAGCGACGGGTCCCTGAACCGCTGTTTTCTACAATCTGGGAGGAAAAAAAAAGCTAATTTCAACACTTTCAAGACTCAAAGATCTGTTTATTTCACAACTAGTCTTACCTTCTAAGTCAACATTCAGCTTCTTTAGTTCATCCTCTGACTGGCGGTTGTTTTTGCTCAAGATGTCATTTCTGCTCTGTAGCTCGTGAACCTCCTCAGTGAGATTAATCATTGTGGCTCGTGCCTGGTTCAGAGAGATACTGAGCTGGTCTCTTTCTGTCACCAAATTTTGTTTATCCAACGTGGCTAAAATATCTGGTGAGAACAGAAACCAAACAAAATGCAGGTTAACAACATAAAATCACTTTGATTGAAAGTTATGGAGATGTCAAGTTCCTTTCTGTGTTGAAATTAAAACAAAATTAATAAAAGGGCAGTTTTTCTTGCCACTGTCGCTGAGTACTTGCTCATGGTGGAGGGTGGGACTGTATATTAAGGAGTATGGTCTATTGAGCAGCTTTGAATAATTTAAAAATCACTCATTAATTTAATTTAGTGCATGCGACTGCTTTATCCATAATCCTGCTTTAACAACATTAAAAGCAAATTTTCGATGCTCGTTTAAATGCATCTACATGTTGGAGACTGTTTCATTGAAATAGTTGATATGCATTTTAAGCATTACTCCATTAATGCTGCACATTTATTTATTTACAAATATTTAATTAGTTATTAAAAACTTTAGAAAAACTGAGCACAAACTAGAGCCTGATATGTTTAGAAAGGAACATAAATTCTCACAGCGCGTGAAGATCCCAGCCAAGATCAGAAGATACATCACTCCCAGAATGCTTGCGGTAGTGAAACGTCTTCTACGGACAGCTGAGAGATTGTTTTGGGTCCGTGGTCCTACAGAGACATAGTACATTAAAACATATTTTCATGAGGCGCATTTGAAGAACTCAGAAATTTTAACTCAAGTGGCATTAAATTGCATCTCAACATCTTCAAGTCTCAGTCCACAGGCTCGGACCTTCCATAAACACTTAAGTGGAAAAAAGAGGAATGTTGTTCAATTTTTAATCAAACATGCACACACTTCTTAGTCTGTTTTTGTTGTTACTTACTGACTTTATGGGGCCCAAGATCAGTCTGTCCGTGTTTCAGAGTGTCCTCATTGTCATAGATTGCCCCCTCCTCTTTTTCTGCTCCGTTCTTTTTGTCCGCTGTGCTATATCTCACATTCAAACTCAAATCTGGTGCTTGAACGTCTGTAGACATCTTGAGAGGTGAATGAACCTAAAACTGTTCTTCACTGTTTCTCTGTGAGTGTGTCAGCTTTTCAACAAGCGAGCATCAAGGAAGTAGCAGCAAGACAAACCACAAATACAGATACACAATCAGCACATGTGCTGCTGCACGCTATCGGACATGTTGCCATATCACCATAGCAGCTCTTCTTTTTCAGACTGGTATTAACTGTTGAGTAATGAGTCAGGAAGTAAATTTAACTTAATGGGAGAAAAATAGAATTTCCACCATTTTTTATGGATAGTCAAACATTCATTAATGTAATAGGGAATTGTCTTTGTTTGCAACCATGAAAATATCTTAAACCAATATATTTTACTTCACTCCTGGCAGCAATGGCATGATAATCATATCCTAACACAACCAAATCTTATCAAATCAAAATCAAAATGCTATCAAGTTCATAATCTTTACTCCTGTAACTATGTCTGTAAATGTTTGATGGCTCGAGTAACAGCTTGAGTAACACTAAGTCAAACATTAGCCAACTAATCGTTCCCCCGGATGCTATGCATGTGATGTTTGTGATGTCATTTATTTCATCCCTGATCAGTGCGACCACTGAACCATCTCTGTAGAGCAGTGTAAATGATAGGCCAAGAAGAAAACTTGCCTTCAAATTTGAGAATATATATTATTGCCAAAAAACAAAGAAAAATTGTGGTAATTTTTTTTCTACGAGGTAGTTAGGGTACTCTATTTAGTTTTCTTTTCAGTCAAATTTGAATTGTATGTGTCATATATTATATTCCAGTTTAGAGGATTTCTGATTTGGAAGATTACTTGTATCTCACTCGTGATCCATCCTTGCCTCCTTCTAAATGTATCTGTGTATGTATATGTGTGCATTATCGGCAGTTAGCCCAAGTATTGTTGTTACAACTAAACCTAAAATGTAAGTTATTTCTCTTGTGGCTCTTTTTGGCATTTCCAGCTGTTGGTGCACTACCACCACCCTCAGGAATGGAGTACTCCTGGATTTTATTCAGATAAAGTGGAATATTCTCTCTGCTGCAGAAGCTGAAAATAAGCAGCTGGTGTATCAAAGAGTACTCAGACAAAACTTGGCATCATTTTCACATATTGAACGCAGACAGATCGAACTGAATACAAACTTATAAATCAGCCAAAGCAAAGTAAAGACAAGCTTTTATTGTGATAATCCTGCAGGGCTACAGAGTAAGTAATACACATGTAGCTGTGTTGGATCACTTCCAATCAAGTCATACAGCATGTAAGGCAGAGGAACAATATGTGTGTGATCCAGGTTATTATGCATGTCACACAATATAAACAAATGAACAAATGTGAAATCTAAGTTGGTCTGATTTTACAGAGCAATCCAGACAGAAATGTGTGGTACATTTCTGTCATCATAGAATTAAAGAAATCTAGTACTCACAGATAAAGTGCTTAAAATCACTATTTCCACTTTGTGTCCATTGTCCTTGTTGATTGCAGCATGTTGTGTACTGTTCCAATGATTTTTTTGGCAGTCCTGGTGCCCAGAACCTGTCAGACAAAATAATATTTTCCTTTTAAACATGGCCGAAACTTATGATTATTTTCAATTTGAAATAAGTTGTTGAATATTACTTCAAATATTTGTTTTCTACATTATTGATAGTTGTTCAAAAACTTGTTTAATATGTGTAGTAATCTTGTCTCTCTGTTTACAGTAATTCATGTGATTAGCATTTGCAGGAATCAATCAGAAAAAGAAAGAGATTATAGATCCACTGATTTGAAACACAAAGATGGTTTCCCAATCATTGTGTCTCTTTAAGTTGATAATATTAATAATATTCACATTTATTTGACAGAGTGGAGAAGACGTTTTCTCTTTCAAACAAATGATCCTGGAGCACATATTGTAATATAAACTATAACTGTAGTGCTGGTTGATGAAGCAGCTCCACACCTCCTCACTAACAGACATTTATAAAAAACTTTGGGGTTTTTTCATATTTCAGTTTGAGAACACACTTATTTTAAAGATAAGCGGTTACTTTGATGGAAATGTGAAAGAAATAAAAACTTTAAAATGTCTCACATTTCTGTCAGCGGTGATCCGTCCACCCACTTCCATTCATAACTACTTCCCGTTGGCCATTTTTTCTTTAGACCAATCCAGGACTCTTCATTCATGTTGTTCAGGTCACTGACAAATTTCTGGTATTCAACAAAAGACAAAAATCATTTCTCTGTTCATCATTTAGTTTTTCTATTCTAGTAAAGAAATGTTGTTAAATATAAATAATTATTAAAATGTTTCATTGCAAACAAAACAACAAAACCAAGCTTTAAAATACACACAGTCTGAAATATGAAAATAGTATTGACAGGAAAACAGGTCCAAATGACAGAGTCAAAGCAGGTTGAATTAGAGGCACTTTACTAACACACACTCATTGACAAACACACTCACATGTTCATCTTTGTTGTTTATGACCACCAGATCTGCTCCTTTGCTCTGACAGTCAGTTCTGCTTCCAAACCATGTTCTCTTCTGATTGGATCTAAAGTAACAGCTGCATCCAAATTTCGTCCATCCCTCAGGACACCTTTTCTCTTAATGTCAAACACGTGTTTTAAAGATAGATTTCATGTCATTCTGTGTCAAATTGACTTCTTGATTTCTCTATTTAGTTTAAGATCTTTCTTGATCACCACTTTCCCCATTCAGGCTGTTTACTCTGTATTTTCACTCAGGATTTAATATCTCATTTGTGACTGTCTGAAATATCCACATGGCAAAAAATGTCAACGACATGAAACAGTTATAATTTAAAGTTGAAGCACAGTCAAGTTATATCATATAAATTGACATTACAGTTGCTCATTTTCAATTTTTCTTACCTTTAATTTTGCTCCTCAGCTTTTTTACCTCATCCTGTAACTCACTGATGTTGACTGTCATGTTTTGAGAAATACAACAATAGATAAACAGTGTGATAATGTGAGAGTCTTTAATCTAAGTATGTAGTGTAACATTGGATTGTGTATATTTGGTATTTGCTCATTTGTTTTGAGACTTTTTCTTACCTGAAACTGTTTCCTTGAGTTGGGTGTAGTTGTTGCTCAGATTGTCGTATCTGGTCTGCAGTTGGTCATTTTCCAGAGTGACCAAAATATCTGGTGAGAACCAGAACAAAGTAAGAAACACAAACAAATCATTGTGCTTTATACTAAAGAACAACTACCTTACTTCCTGTGCACAATGAAAAATCACTCTCCCTATTCCAAAGGGGATTTTAGTTATTTGGTGTACTTTAACCTGTCTTGTTCAGTATGTGGAGGTGTTATAACACGTGGATTATCAGTTTTCAAGTATGAACAAGAACCAGAGTAGATCAACAACATCAAGTAATTGTGCTTAAATGAGGTTCAAAGAGTGTATTCTGAAAATGATTTCTAGTTATGTGGTATATTTTGCTGTTAAAGGACAGGTTCAGACTCACATGTCATGTGGACATTGAAAGAATGAACATTTCCTCCTCTCAGAACTGCCTTTGATCCTTCACAAGAAACACAGTCTTCTTCAGCCAAAGATGAGGCTTCATTACTCAAAGATACCGAAGTTGAATAGTTGCATGGGCTTTGTGTTTTTAGTGCAATAACTTCTTTATGTTTCCATGGAAAATGTTTCCTTCATAATAAATATCAAAATGTCTCTGTACATTTTCAAAATAAAGGCACTTTATATAAGTTCACCCGTCACTGTCGCCCCCTTTATATGTTCCTAACCACAGCCAAGTGTTTTTTGTGCCTCAGTTATAAACTGTTAAGAGAGAAATAGAAAATTCAACCTAAACAAACGTACAGTAGGTACTACTTCAAAGTGGCCATTTCACTCGCGGGGAGCGAGATTCACGCAATGCGTGAAATGTCAGTGACAACTGTAGCCACTAGGTGGAAGCATAGTACTGAATTGCAGCTCAAACGATTTTGGGACAATTCCACATTTGACCACAATGTAGCTGCAATGGAGAGTGGCGCTGTTTTAGGCTACAGGTGGAGTGAATGGAGAGGGGGACTGCTAAACCGTATCAGATTGATTCAGACTGATTGTTTCACAACGGTGGGACACCTCAGTTATCTGGGTGACCTTGGATAATCACTTGTGCTTTCTTTGTTTTACAGTAGAGCTAAACTACATTAGTCGTTTTTTAAGGAACATTTGTTTACTGGTAAAATTGCCGACCTGAATTATTGTCCCAGTCCGCCCCCGTGAGCCTATATCACGGCCTGACTGGATGTTGCTTAAATATAAGAATAGCCTATAATAAAATCTGATACCCTAAAGACATCTGAGGTTGTGATTTTGCTCGCTCGCTCGCTGCAGCCACGGCTAATAAGCGGAGGCAGAAACTATTACGCACAGCCTACAGAAGTTTCAACGTCCATACAAGCATTTAAGAAATGATTCTTACCAGCTCCATAATTCAGAGAGGATTTTTACTCAACGAAAAAATGTATAAAGATCAGTTCTTAGGTTGAAGACACGACAGCAGCACGTATGTCCAGACGCTGATGTGTGTTATAACAGACGTATAGCTCCCCCGGTAGAGCAGCTCCCTAAGTAAGCAGAATCTTCTCCTAGTATGAGTTCGAATCTCTGTAAAGGCACTACCCTTAGTTAATGTGTTTTCTTTTCTCATCATCATTATGATCACGTTTGGCTCCAAGTTTGCGCAAATAAATGAGCAAATGAGCATTAATTCTCCGCCGGCCGCGGCACCAGCTTTCCTGCTTGTGTACATAAAATACATTAAATTCTGACACCACAACTGTAGCGTACGGAAATGTCAATAGATGATAACCAGAAAAAAAAACAAAAACGTTCTATTGATCTGATTCACCGGCTTCATGGACGTCGGAACTATTTTCTCAGAAGGGGGGGGGGGGGGAAGCACGCACTTTTATCAATGATTAAGGATTTGATTTAAAGTTATTTTATAATGGCGTGCAGTTATAAGAGAACTAGATGGATGAACACGGCATCTTTATTGTTAAGAAAATGAAACTTTGATCACTAAATCAAGCCATTTAAGGAACATAACAGCATTGGCGGCGTTTCCCAGATTCGATCGTTTTAAGGACTTAAGAAAGCTCTTAAGAAGGGTTCGGCTAAGGAGGAGCGCTAAGATACGGGTGTTTCCCAGACGCGTTCTTAACTGCCTTCTTAGGAGAACCATAAGATCAAGCCAAAGAAGCTTCTTAAGAAGCTCTTAGTGAGAGCTGTCCACCGCGGTGCTGCTGAAACTGAATCAAGCGATGCCAGGCAAATCGATCACCCACCTCTTTATCAGCGCATAAGTCACACACAGCGCCCCGTGGCTTTTGAAAAGCTTGCTACGCCAGCGCCCCCACCCCCGCGCGCTGAGGACAGCAAAGAGGTCTGCAACAAATACATTGATCACTTGGCCAAGGGATCTCCTCCTGCAGGGTGACTGCTTCAGGGACTCACTCCGCTTTAAATAACCTTCTGTATATCCGACTACTGTGAAGCTGCTGATTATGTATTTTAATAAAGCTAGAGAAAACTGTCTGACATGACGTGGCATCGTTCTTCTTTCTATAAGCCTGTTGTAGAAAATATAAGGAATAGAAAGCACAAATATTTGTGTTAAATTCTGACGCCACAACTGAAAGAAAGAAGCAGCCGGTGAATCAGATCAATAAAACGTTTTTTTTTCTGGTTGTCATCTATTGATATTCGGTACACTACAGTTGTGGTGTCAGAATTTAATGTATTTTATGTACACAAGCAGGAAAGCTGGTGCTGCAGCCCGGCGGAGAATTAATGCTCATTTGCTCATTTATTTGCTCAAACTTGGAGCTATATGTGATCATAATGATGATGAGAAAAGAAAACACATTAACTAAAGTTACAGCCTACACTGAGATTCGACCTCATACTAGCAGAAGGTTCTGCTTACTGCGGGAGCTGCTCTACCAGGGGAGCTATACATCAGTCATAACACACACCAACGTCTGGACATACGTGCTGCTGTCGTGTCTTCAACCTAAAAGCTGATCTTTATAAATTTTTTCGTTGAGTAAAAATCCTCTCTGAATTATGGAACTGATAAGAATCATTTCTTAAATGCTTATATGGACGTAGAAACTTCTGTAGGCTGTGCGTAATTGTTTCTGCCTCCACTTATTAGCCGTGGCTGCAGCGAGCGAGCAAGCGAAATTACAACCTCAGATGTCTTTAGGGTATCAGATATTATTATAGGCTATTCTTATATTTAAGCAACATCCAGTCAGGCCGTGATATAGGCTCACGGGGGCGGACTGGGACAATAATTCAGGTCGGCAATTTTACCAGTAAACAAATGTTCCTTAAAAAAACAACTAATGTCCATATTTTAGCTCTACTGTAAAACAAAGAAAGCACAAGTGATTATCCAAGGTCACCCAGATAATTGAGGTGTCCCACCGCTGTGAAACAATCAGTCTGAATCAATCTGATACGGTTTAGCAGTCCCCCTCTCCATTCACTCTACCTGTAGCCTAAAACAGCGCCACTCTCCATTGCAGCTACATTGTGGTCAAATGTGGAATTGTCCCAAAATCGTTTGAGCTGCAATTCAGTACTATGCTTCCACCTAGTGGCTACAGTTGTCACTGACATTTCACGCGTTGCGTGAATCTCGCTCCCCGCGAGTGAAATGGCCACTTTGAAGTAGTACCTACTGTAACAGTGTATGGATTGTGTAGGATTATGTCTTTGTCTTCATAAATAATGTTAACTTCCTCTTCTACACAGAGTGAAACAAGAAACAACCTGTGCTGACTAGCTTCAGTGTTCTTCCTAAAATGTCTCTTGAACAAAACTCTGATCGCAGGAAGAAAGTGATACGATGATGATAAAGATGAACACGCACCTGTTGTGTTATCTAACTGAGAAGAGCCTAAAACATGACATTACTAAATCATCAAGATATGACAGTTTGGGTTGAAAACTGAATTGCTCACAGCGTATGTAGATTCCAGCCAATATGAGAAGATACATCACTCCCAGAGTCACTGCAGGAGCTCTGAAACACCTTCTGACAGCTGCACGATTCTTTTCAGTGTTTGGTCCTACAGAGGAAAAATACATAGACAACATTTTCATCATGCTGGTATGAGGTTTGAAGTGGCCACTTTAAACTGTGGAGTATCTGCTGCTCATTGTCATTCCCTCTATAAGAATAATGACTGACGTTACACCAGATTAGAGCACCAAGACAGCTGATAATGACCCGTAGTCAGCGGTGACTGATGGTGAACTGATGGATGAATTGATCATTTTCACTCAGTATTTAATTTAAATATAGCCACATAAACATTTGAACTAACTTCCCTTTGTCCAATAGTCATCATTTAAGACTTACTGGCTTGTTGTGACCCAAGATCAGCGTGATGCTCTTCGTCCTCTAAGATCTCCACCTCCATCTCCTCTCCCTCTCCTCTGTTCTCTCTTCTGGTGAATCTCACATTGAAGCTGGAATCTGGTGCAGCAAGAATTTCTGCAGACATCTTTACAAACTGAAAACTTAACTGAAGCTGTTCCTGAAGGTTTAACTGTGTAGTTTATCTGTCTGTCTTTGAGTTGGACAGCCTCTAACACAGGAAGTGACACCAGGACAGACCACACCTAAACACATGAAAAGACACATTTCACTTAAAATGATTTCAAAATTAGACTTTAATGGTTTGCTCATTGGAATCAAGACACTCTTCAAATAAACAATATAAATATATTTGAAGCTGCAAACTAAAGCATTTTTTGTGTCTTTATTTCTCGACAGTGACTTTGAGGAAATAAAGTTTGTGTGTTCACATACACACATTTGTCCTGAGCTGCAGTCACTGTTGCAGAGACAGTTAATACACCCACTTACGTGTATGACACAGGAAATGTGATGCTATCGCACTGATATCTTTATGATTAGCTCTGCTACATGCACAACTTGTGATCCACGGAGAGATAACGGATGCAAACAGTGTGTAGGAGTGCAGATCAAAGATGCAAAATGAATGACCAATGTTAAATTGCATCTAGGTTTGATCCAGATATGAGACAGTTGAAATGAAGTTTAAATGGGGCCTTGGTTAAGATTAGAAAATGTCCTTATCATTGAATTATCATGTGAATTGGACAGAAGCACATGACACAGGCTAAAGAGGCAGAACATAAACCTTCAAGCATGTTTCAGTCTCCTGTAGAAGCTTCACACTGAAAATTAGCAGCTGGTGTATCAAAGAGGACTCACACAGAACTTGGCATTATTTTCACATATTGAACGCAGACAGATCGAACTGAATACAAACTTATGAATCAACTAAAGCAAAGTAAAGACAAGCTTTTATTGTGAAAATCCTGCAGGGCTGCAGAGTAAGTAATACACATGTAGTTGTGTTGGATCACTTCCAATCAGGTTACACAGCATGTAAGGCAGAGGATCAATATGTGTGTGATCCAGGTTATTTAGCATGTCACACACAATACATGTAAATGTGTCTGAGTTTACAGAGCTGATCTCAACACTACACACTTCTGTCATCATAGAATGAAATGAATCTATTTCTCACAGATCCAGTACTTATTATCATCATATTTACTTTGTATCCAATGTCCTTGTTGATTGCAGTATACTGTGTACCGCTCCCACGAAACAGATAAGAGTCCTGGTGCCCAAAACCTGTAGGACAAAATACAGTTTTCCTTTTAAACAGGGTAGAAATCTCTGATTATTTTCAGTTTGAAATAAGTTGTTGAATTTTACCTCAAATATTAATGTTTTCAATAATTATTATTAGTTTTACAATAACTTGTTTAATATGTGTCGTAATCTTGTCTTTCTGTTTACAGTAATTCATGTGATTAGCATTTGCAGGAATGAATCAGAAAAAGAAAGAGATTATAGATTCACTGATCTGAAACACAAAGATGGTTTCCCAATCATTGTGTCTCTTTTAACTCGATAATATTAATAATATTCACATTTATTTGACAGAGTTGAGAAGACGTTTTCTCTTTCAAACTAATGATCCTGGAGCACATACTGTAATATAAACTATAACTGTAGTGCTGGTTGATGAAGCAGCTCCACACCTCCTCACTAACAGACATTTAGAAAAAATTTGGGTTTTTTTCATATTTCAGTTTGAGGAAACACTTATTTTAAAGATAAGCGGTTACTTTGATGGAAATGTGAAAGAAATAAAATCTTTAAAATGTCTCACATTTCTGTCAGCGGTGATCCGTCCACCCACTTCCATTCATAACGGTATGTTCCTGTTGACCTTTCTGTCTTTAGACCAATCCAGGACTCTTCATTCATGTTGTTCAGGCCACTGACAAATTTCTGGTATTTAACAAGAGACAAAAATCATTTCTCTGTTCATCATTCAGTTTTTCTATTGTAGTAAAGAAATGTTGTTAAATATAAATAATTATTAAAACGTTTCATTGCAAACAAAACCAAGCTTTAAAATACACACAGTCTGAAATATGAAAATAATATTGACAGGAAACCAGGTCCAAATGACAGAGTCAAAGCAGGTTGAATTAGAGGCACTTTACTAACACACACTCATTGACAAACACACTCACATTTTCATCTTTGTTGTTTATGACCACCAGATCTGCTCCTTCGCTCTGACAGTCAGTTCTGCTCTGATCCCACGTGTTCATCTGATTGGATCTAAAGTAACAGCTGCATCCAAATCTCGTCCATCCCTCAGGACACCACTTCCCTTAATGTCAAACACGTGTTTTAAAGATAGATTTCATGTCATTCTGTGTCAAATTGTCTTCTTGATTTCTCTATTTAGTTTAAGATCTTTCTTGATCACCACTTTCCCTATTCAGGCTGTTTACTCTGTATTTTCACTAAGGATTTAATATCTCATTTGTGACTGTCTGAAATATCCACATAGCAAAAAATATCAACATGAAACAGTTATAATTGAAAGTTGAAGCACAGTCAAGTTATATTATATAAATTCACATTACAGTTGCTCATTTTAAATTTTTCTCACCTTCAATTTCATCCTTCAGCTTCTTTACCTCATCCTGTAACTGACTGATGTTGACTGTCATGTCTTGAGAACTACAACAATAGATAAACAGTGTGATAATGTGAAAGTCTTTAATCTAAGTATAAAGTGTAAAATTGGATCCTGTATATTTGATATTTCCTTATTTGTTTTGATGCTTTTTCTTACCTGGAACTGTTTCCTGCAGTTGGGTGTAGTTGTTGCTCATTTCGTTGTATCTGGTCTGCAGCTGGTCGTTTTCCAGAGTGAACAGAATATCTGGTGAGAACCAGAACAAACTGAGAAACACAAACAAATCATTGTGCTTTATACTAAAGACCAACTACCTTACTTCCTGTGCACAATGAAATATCACTGTCACTATTCCAAAGAGGAATTTAATTATTTGGTGTACTTGTCCTTTAACTTGTCTTGTTCAGTATGTGGAGGTGTCATAACAAGTGGATTATCGTTTTTTAAGTATGAACAAGAACCAGAGTAGATCAACAACATCCATTAATTGTGCTTAAATGAGGTTAAAAGAGTGTATTCTGAAAATGATTTCTAGTTATGTGGTATATGTTGCTGTTAAAGGACAGGTTCAGACTCACATGTCATGTGGACATTGAAAGAATGAACATTTCCTCCTCTCAGAACTGCCTTTGATCCTTCACAAGAAACACAGTCTTCTTCAGCCAAAGATGAGGCTTCACTTGTTACTCAAATTAAATGGCTTTGTGTTTTTAGTACAATAAAGCTTCTTTTTGTTTCCACAGAAAATGTTTCCTTCATATTAAATATTCAGCATCTGGTTAAACTTTGAAAATAAAGGCACCATAACTACTTGGGTAGGTTTAGGAAAAGGTCATGGTTCGGATTGAAAATGTTCTACTTCCTTTAAAGAGTCATCATTGGCTTTTAGCTTCACACAGGATTCAAACTTTGGTCTTCTGGGTGAATTTCAAACCCATCCAAACCCCAACCTCCTCCCTACGCAGACTTCCTGGCACTTTATAAGTCATCATCACCCTCTTCTCGTTCTGCACATTCATACATGCTGGTACCGCTCCCACCTAGACGAGGCAAACCGGGAAACTCGCTGCTGTCCTCTAGTGGACCTTTGGATCTATTACATGCTTTGGTGTGGGACTTTCCTAGCTAGGACACAGACCAGCATTGAACCAACATGCTACCAGGACCAAGATACACACTTGAGTTTTTAACTCAGACTGCTGAAGAATCATAATAGTGTCAGACAAATATTTAAAGCCCCCCTTCAGTCAAAACAGTGTTTATCTTCTACTTCTTGAAACAGCTGTTGCAGCTGGTGGTGGTGTTATTACAGCCAAACGGATGACTGCAGTTCAACTCACAACACTGGATATTTTTAAGGACACCAGAGACATTTCCATCTGTTCTTCTGAAGACAAAACAGGGTGTTTCTTAAGGAGAGCTGCAGACATTTCCAGTTGTTTTTGTGAAGACCAAAACCAGCTTTAAGCCGAACTGTGATATTTTCCTAACCGTAACCAAGTGGTTTTTGTGCCTCAGTTATAAACTATTAAGAGAGAAATAGAAAATTTAACCTAAACAAACGTAAAGTTGCAACATAAAGAAACATCCAGATTTAACTGATCTGTGGTTTTGCAGAAACATTAACTGTTAAGTCAGGGCTGATAATGATGTTAAAAGTCGTTTAAAAACCATGAGACATACCAGCAACGTGAATGAAAAGTTGTAATGTAAATAAATAACAAGTAACTTAAACTCACAGACTACAGTCGAAAGTACAATATTTACCTCTGTGATGGAGTAGAAGTACTCCAAGTACAAACTGCATTCAGGGCCGGTAAAAAATGAGTTTGGACCAGTAGATTCTCAACAGACTCACCAGACTGGGCCAGTGGCAAGAAACATTATTGTTGGTCCCTGGTTAAGATTTCTGTACATCCTCAGAGAAATGCTCACCTAACAGTGTATGGATTGTGTAGGATTATGTCTTTGTCTTCATAAATAATGTTAACTTCCTCTTCTACACAGAGTGAAACAAGAAACAACCTGTGCTGACTAGCTTCAGTGTTCTTCCTAAAATGTCTCTTGGACAAAACTCTGATCGCAGGAAGAAAGTGATACGATGATGATAAAGATGAACACGCACCTGTTGTGTTATCTAACTGAGAGGAGCCTAAAACATGACATTACTAAATCATCAAGATGTGACAGTTTGGGTTAAAAACTGAATTGCTCACAGCGTATGTAGATTCCAGCCAATATGAGAAGATCATTGTCATTCCCTCTATAAGAATAATGACTGACGTTACACCAGATTAGAGCACCAAGACAGCTGATAATGACCCGTAGTCAGCGGTGACTGATGGTGAACTGATGGATGAATTGATCATTTTCACTCAGTATTTAATTTAAATATAGCCACTTAAACATTTGAACTAACTTCCCTTTGTCCAATAGTCATCATTTAAGACTTACTGGCTTGTTGTGGCCCAAGATCAGCGTGATGCTCTTCATCCTCTAACATTTCCACCTCCATCTCCTCTCCCTCTCCTCTGTTCTCTCTTCTGGTGAATCTCACATTGAAGCTGGAATCTGGTGCAGCAAGAATTTCTGCAGACATCTTTACAAACTGAAAACTTAACTGAAGCTGTTCTTGAAGGTTTCACTGTGTAGTTTATCTGTCTGTCTTTGAGTTGGACAGCCTCTAACACAGGAAGTGACACCAGGACAGACCACACCTAAACACATGAAAAGACGCACTTCACTTAAAATGGTTTCAAAATTAGACTTTTAATGGTTTGCTCATTGGAATCAAGACACTCTTCAAATAAACAATATAAATATATTTGAGCTGCTGTCACTGTTGCAGTTTTCTCACACATATGAATATGACACAGGAAATGTGATGCTACCGGACTGTTGTTTTTTTTAATTAGCTCTGCTACATGCACAGCTTGTGACCCACGGAGAGATAACAGATGCAAACAGTGTGTAGGAGTGCAGATCAAAGATCCAAAATGAATGACCAATGTTAAATTGCATCTAGGTTTGATCCAGATATGAGACAGATAAAATGAAGTTTAAATGTGGCCTTGGTTAAGATTAGAAAATGTCCTTATCATTGAATTATCATGTGAATTGGACAGAAGCACATTTCACAGGCTAAAGAGGCAGAACATAAACCTTCAAGCATGTTTCAGTCTCCTGTAGAAGCTTCACACTGAAAATTAGCAGCTGGTGTATCAAAGAGGACTCAGACAAAACTTGGCATTATTTTCACATATTGAACGCAGACAGATTGAACTGAATACAAACTTATGAATCAACTAAAGCAAAGTAAAGACAAGCTTTTATTGTGAAAATCCTGCAGGGCTGCAGAGTAAGTAATACACATGTAGTTGTGTTGGATCACTTCCAATCAGGTTATACAGCATGTAAGGCAGAGGAACAATGTGTGTGTGATCCAGGTTATTTAGCATGTCACACACAATACATGTAAAGAGCTGATCTCAACACTACACACTTCTGTCATCATAGAATGCAAGAAATCTTTTTCTCACAGATAGAGTGCTTAGTATTTTCATAATAGCTGTGTCTCCATTGTCCTTGTTTATTCCAGTGTGCTGCGTACTGGTCCCCTAAAGCAGCTTCTAGTCCTGATGTCCAGAAGCTGTAGCACAAAGAAAATGTTTAGCTTTTAAACAGGGAAGAAACTTCTGATTATTTTCAATTTGAAATAAGTTGTTGAATTTTACCTCAAATATTAATGTTTTTGATAGTTTTACAATAACTTGTTTAATATGTGTCGTGATCTTTTCTCTCTGTTTACAGTAATTCATGTGATTAGCATTTGCAGGAATGAATCAGAAAAAGAAAGAGATTATAGATTCACTGATCTGAAACACAAAGATGGTTTCCCAATCATTGTGTCTCTTTAAGTTGATAATATTAATAATATTCACAGTTATTTAACAGAGTTGAGAAGACGTTTTCTCTTTCTCTCTTTTCAAACATACTGTAATATAAACTATAACTGTAGTGCTGGTTGATGAAGCAGCTCCACACCTCCTCACTAACAGAAATTTATAAAAACTTTTTTTTTTTTTTTCATTTTTCAGTTTGAGAAAACACTTATCTTAAAGATAAGCAGTTACTTTGATGGAAATGTGAAAGAAATAAAAACTGTCTCACATTTCTGTCAGCGGTGATCCGTCCACCCACTTCCATTCAAAACGTCTTTCTCCTGTTGACGCTGTCTTTAGACCAATCCAGGACTCTTCGTTCATGTTGTTCAGGTCACTGACAAATTTCTGGTATTTAACAAGAGACAAAAATCATTTCTCTGTTCATCATTCAGTTTTTCTATTCTAGTAAAGACATGTTGTTAAATATAAATAATTATTAAAACGTTTCATTGCAAACAAAACAACAAAACCAAGCTTTAAAATACACACAGTCTGAAATATGAAAATAATATTGACAGGAAACCAGGTCCAAATGAAAGAGTCAAAGCAGGTTGACTTAGAGGCACTTTACTAACACACACTCATTGACAAACACACTCACATGTTCATCTTTGTTGTTTATGACCACCAGATCTGCTCCTTTGCTCTGACAGTCAGTTCTGCTCTGAGGCCACGTGTTCATCTGATTGGATCTAAAGTAACAGCTGCATCCAAATCTCGTCCATCCGTCAGGACACCTCATCCCTTAATGTCAAACACGTGTTTTAAAGATAGATTTCATGTCATTCTCTGACAAATTGACTTCTTGTCTTCTCTATTTAGTGTAAGATCTTTCTTGATCACCACTTTCCCTATTCAGACTGTTTACTCTGTATTTTCACTCAGGATTTAATATCTCATTTGTATGGGGTTATTTTTGTCTCATATATATTTGTAAACGCACAGAGGGTGATCTACAAATATTCCTTGGTTTGCACACGTGTTTTGCTATCCACAAATAAAAATTTCTAATTTGTAACTTGTATTTTGGTTTTTACAAATACATGTGCGTCTGTAAATAAAATGTGTATTTGTAAATACATAATTTTCCATTTGTGAAACGGAAAATTCTGCTTGTGAAGTGTGATTCAGCGTTTGTGGATCACCAGCTACACACACGCATCTCTTTCCTCGATGACGTATTTCTGAGACGTTCCTGTCGAGATTTCACACAGATCCACAAACAAATAGGTCGTGATTCACAAATGGCCCGCCCTCCTCACCACTAGGTGGCAGTGTTTTCAAGTAGCTGAATGGTTTAACTAAAGTCTATGGGCAAAACAATACAGCCTGCTGCCTGCCCGCTAGCTTATGACAAGCTAAGGAGCCTGCTGGTGCCAGGAATCCTAGAAGAAGAAGACAAACTAAACACTGCATGACAAATGGGATTTTCGGGCCCGTAAACGGCCGGAAATCTCCCTAATTATCGGCAGTTAACGACAATTTACAGTCTGTGAACGTGGCGATGTCTGTGCCTAAAATTGTCGGAAACAAACCATGACGTATATGGTGCTCGCGGAGGTGCGAACGGCTCTAATTGGCATATGAATAGCAGCGAAACCACGCCTGGCCAGAGGATGTGTGGCCTGGCTTAAATTTCTTCACTCAGTATTGGATGAAACCACTACTTTTAAACACGAAAAAATGGCTGGCAGATCTGTCACTATTGGTCACCCTGGGTCATTATAAGTGTAAACCCCACATACACACACATATATATATATATATATATTTTATGTATGTATGTATATGATATGCTATAGACTACACTATTATTACCATCAAGGACGTCAATGAATTTATTGAGGAAAGGAACATTTCAAAGACAGAGCTTTATTAGCAGAAACACAAACACACAACTATGTACAATTCTGCCCACATAACAAACGGGAAGCTCAGGAGAAGGCCTATCCTACAGCACCGTTAGGTGTCTAGATAGATAGATAGATACTTTACAAGTGTCCAGTAGCATACAAACTACAAGACATACATTACAAATTAACAGTAGCTACAGCAAACAGTAAACAGTGCAAACGGAGTGGAGTGGAGGTGAAACAGTGCAGTCTGCCGCCTCGGAGCTGGAGGTAACTGGCAGCTTTCTGTCCGAATCTGGTCCATTTTGCAGACGTCTGTGGTGCGTTCACGTTGCCCTGTACTTGGGAATTGCCTCTAATCTCGACTGCAGCGAGGCACAGAGCTCGGTCTTACTGTCTTACAGGCAGCTGGAAAACAATTAAAGGAGAGTGGTATTAACAAAAAACGTAAGTCACAGTAAAATTAAACAAGGAAGGAACAGGAACAAAACAGTAAAAGTTACTTACACACAATGGTGTCATCATAAGCGTCATGTAAATCTGGACTTGCGGACATAGCTCCAAGATAATAGGAGCTTACGGCCTCGTTATGAGACGAGGTTAGTCTGTGAAAACAAAATCAACGGTTAGAATTAGGCTGCTCGTGGGTCCGACTGCATCGGGTCCGAGCTTCAAAAACTGGAGATCGAACCGGGTCGAGTCTTTGAGAAATCTGGCATGCATGACGCATTTTAAAAACTGCTCAAACGGGCTTTGAGTGGTTTTGTTCATTCACAAGAACTTGCAGAAAATAGCAACAGACTCGGCCTCCAATTGAGAACGGTTTTTATTTCAAGGCTAACGTTACTTAGCCTGTAGCCAAAGCCAGACCGGCCAGAGACCGCGGCGTCTGTATACTCGGCTAACCAAACGGGCACAGTCACGGCATTATTGTTTTCATTTTATTTTCACGGTATAGGTCTTAATGTAGGTAGGGCAAGGAAAATCATTTGTAGGCTACTTACAGAGGATGGTGGCTGTTCTCCTCCTTCAGCCATGGTTTTTCAGCGAAGTGAAAGTCCACTTAAGCACTATGCAAACCGGTAAATGCATAGAACAACACTGCCACCTAGTGGTGAGGAGGGCGGGCCATTTGTGAATCACGACCTATTTGTTTGTGGATCTGTGTGAAATCTCGACAGGAACGTCTCAGAAATACGTCATCGAGGAAAGAGATGCGTGTGTGTAGCTGGTGATCCACAAATGCTGAATCACACTTCACAAGCAGAATTTTCCGTTTTTGCAAATGTCCTTTTTTTACGAAAGAAAACAATTATATTTACAAATACACATTTATTTGTAAAAACCAACACACAAGTTACAAATCCTAACTTTGTGTTTGTGGAAGGAATAATTACATGCATAGAACTACACTGCCACCTAGTGGTGAGGAGGGCGGGCCATTTGTGAATCACGACCTATTTGTTTGTGGATCTGTGTGAAATCTCGACAGGAACGTCTCAGAAATACGTCATTGAGGAAAGAGATGCGTGTGTGCGATTGGTGATCCACAAATGATGAATCACACTTCACAAGCAGAATTTTCTGTTTCACAAATGGAAAATTATATATTTACAAATACACATTTTATTTACAAATGCACATGTATTTGTAAAAACCAAAATACAAGTTACAAATTAGAAATTTTTATTTGTGGATAGCAAAACACGTGTGCAAACCAAGGAATATTTGTAGATCACCCTCTGTGCGTTTACAAATATATATGAGACAAAAATAACCCCATACATTTGTGACTGTCTGAAATATCCACATAGCAAAAAATGTCAACATGAAACAGTTATAATTAAAAGTTGAAGCACAGTCAAGTTATATCATGTAAATAGACATTACAGTTGCTCATTTTCAATTTTTCTCACCTTCAATTTTGCTAAAGCAAACATTTTTAAGCTTAGTCTAAATTTTCGATCCTTCGGTTTTGTATTTGCTAATTTATTTATTTTTTTAATTAAATATATTTTACCTGGAACTGTTTCTTGGAGTTGGGTGTAGTTGTTGCTCAGTATGTCGTAGCTGTTCTGCAGCTGGTCTTTTTTCAAAGTGACCAAAATAACTGGTGAGAACCAGAACAAAGTAAGAAACAGACCAACAACACAATCTTTCTGTTGTATACTAATGGTCAGTAGAGGCATGGAAGTTTCTCAATTATAAGATGCATCGCAATGTGGACGTGGAAGATTCTGCATCAATGCAGAGACAGAGCATATGGGAGTCTGCAGCTTATGTTGTTTGTTGATTGTCTGGCCTCAGCTGGACAAAGAAGTTACGTTGCAACATTGCTTCCATGCTTTGAATCGTGTGCTGACATTAGGCTGGCGTTACTCGTGTAGGAGGTATGTCGGAGCGAGGCAGAGATCATCTGCGAGTGATACAAAATCTCACCTACTACATCTCGGGGCATATGTCAGATTTTAGGAACTTGCTTTGAAGCACAAACTGGATGAGACTTCTGCCTCACAACCATTTCTAATCACTTTAGCCATTTTCACCTAAAGCTAATGACTGCAGACATAAATAATAACTGTTACAGCCCAGCTAATCAGCCAAGATCATCCGAGATTTCGTCATATCCCTAGATTATAATAACAAATAACTTACAGAATACATGTGGCATGTCCGTAACTTGTTGCATTGATGAAAAATATATAATCAAACAGGATCATAGACATGCAGCAATGGTACCAGTTTTTCTAAATGTGTTCCTTGTGGGATGTATTTTATCTTACGATAGCTGGATAGGAGGATGATTGCAGTCAGCATCAGAAAGCACAGCACTCCAAGACAGAAAACAGCAGCAATGAACAGCTTTCTTTGGACGGCTGGAGGTTGTTTCTCATTGTGCGGTCCTGAAGTGACAAAACACACAGAGTGTGTCATTCCCCTCTGCTACAGAGATGTTTTACTCTGTGGATTCACTGCTTTGATCTGTGCACAACTGTGAACAAGTTGTTTTAAAAGTCTTAACATTAGACAGATTTAAAAAATATCACTTAAACACTGTTGTATGAAACAAAATATGAGCTCATCTTAAATGTTGAGTTGTAATGAATTGTTGAATTGCTTCAACAGAAAGCTGTGTTACAGCTGTGCATCACCTCTTCAGCCTCTCTCACCCTCGACTCTGTACTGATAATAATATTCAACAGATCTTGTCTGTCACTTTACTTCTTCCTGTCGTGTCATTTCTGTTACTACCCTGTTGTAAAGCCGTCTTTACTGGAGATGTTACTTCCCCAGATCTGAGAAATGCAGAGGTGGGAATTGTGGAGTCATCAAGTCATCTCCATGCCATGTATTTGTTCTGTTCATGCACTAAACTAGCTGAGTCCAATCAGCACAGCTCTTCAGCCAGGAAGGTGAGCTAATTAGTGAATGCACCTGGTTCAGTGACTGAGCAGAACAAATTCATGGCATGGAGATGACTTGATGACTCCACAATTCCCACCTCTGGAGAAATGATGCCTGATTGTAAAATGTTAGTACGACCAATAGATATGATGCCAGAAAGCCCTTGAATATTAGATAAATGTTGTGTCTAAAAGGAAACAAACTTTCTTGAAATTTGAGCTAAGGTGGGACCGAATAACTTGAACAGAACTATTGATTTGTCATAGTTTCTCACTTACCTCCGTCATGTGACTGAAAATGATTTATTCCAATATCGTCTGCACTCTCATAGATTTCCACCTCATTTTCCTGCCACTCCTCTCTGTCTCCCTCCTCCTTTCTGGTGTATCTGACCTTCTTGGATAAATCCGGTTTGGCATAAATATCTGTGGACATCTTGAGAGGACTGACACCATTAAAGAGTAGCTGCACTTCACTTACTGCACTGTGCTGATCTGTTACTATGCTGCTGTACGTGTATAATATGCAGCACTAACTATGGTAGATAAGTGCAATAACGTAGTAACTGTACTGAAGCTGCTGGCAGTGTGTCTTGGTCTGACGTCCGTCTGGTGTCGGTCGAAAACATTCAGGAAGTAACAACATGCAATCACACATACACACCCTTTAATTCACTTGACTCTTTATGAAACATGGTGGATTTTATAACAGCTAGACGACAGAACTGTCTCATCTTTAGATTTATGAAAACATTCAGATAAACTATGAATACACACAAAATAATTCTGTTGTTTCTTTGTTTGAACAATAGAGTTTGGAGATACAAGGTTTCAGGCTTTTTGATGAATCTGCTGACACTTATTCACACATTGTGAATAAGTTGTGAATTCACACATTGTGAATAAGTGTTGTGCTTCACACACACACACACACACACACACACACACACACAAACGCTCTCTCTCTCTTTCTTCTTCCGTCCAAAACAGGAACTGTTGCTTTCTCAGTTATTTTTATTTTTAAGTGTTGGCTTATAGAGAAACTAAAACAGTTTAATGAAGTGAAGGTTTTATAATCCATCAATCAATGTGGACATTGAAATGCAGTATTACACCATCTGTCAATCCACCATTTAACAATACAAACTCGCCCTGCTGTTGGGCAGATTGCCTTGAAAATGATTGTGGTGAAACCCTCCAGTACTGCCACCATCAGGCCAAATCTGCCAATGACACAAATACCAACAAACACAAAAATGTAAAAGTACCTTTGATGCACCTCAGTGGATGAAACTGTTTTATTCTGGACACTCTTTGACCTTTATTTATTATGTCATTTTGTATAGTCATGAACACTTTTGCCTTTTTGTACTTTTACATTTTGCACTTCTAAGTAAGAGCCGTGACCTCGTAACGTTTTTCTCTGAGCGCCAGCATCTTTTTTAACTTTCTAATGAGGAGCGAGCGTAGAGAAAAGGCTCTGCTCCTATCGTCTATTTTCAGAGCACTTCCCCTTTTCTCTGTGGCCACTGCGAGCACACACACAGAAATATCTCTCTTGTTCAGGCAACCAATCATATGTTAGATCAGGCGGGACTCGTCACCCTGGTAACCAAGAAAATGGAGGAGAAGCTGGTTCAGTCGTGTCACTCTATCCTGAGCTTTATCAGACAGAAACTATCAGAACAGAGATAGAAAAGTCCATTTGTGGACTGAGTGTCTCTGGTGAGTATCGTGCTTTTAGACCTACGAGTTGTAAGCTTGTTATCAGCGCTGTCGTCAGCCCTCTGTCACCTTAACTTAAACACGTTAATCAGAACCAACGTGCAGCTGTTTTTTCCTCTTCGCACAAGAGTCCCAACCCAAGCGCTTTTCTGCCCCCAAAAATGCCATGTGGACAGAAATGCAGCACAGTTGATGTTTTCATGTTTGCCTTTATTATGGGTTTTATGAGGGAGGACAGCAACAACTGTGTGGAAGGAGAGGGAGAAATGTATGTATGCATGTCACAAAGGTCAAGATTTAAACCCATTACAGTATATCAGTTACATGTGTGCCAAATGTTAGACTGCCCGGTTTCCAGGAAACTCAAGATATCGCTCTCTCACAGATCCATTGTTTGGTTTCAGAGTTGGTATGATCCCACGTTCCTTGCTCATCCATATATACTGGTTGCCCTTTTGGAGCCTTTGTAACATCCACACCTTTACGAAAGCCCCTGTAAAACAAGCACAAGCACCTTATTGTTATGGATGTAAACCACACAACACACTCAGGTTGGAAACTCTCTTAATAATATAAACACTAGTGACTCCTCATGAGCTTCATATTTAGTGTCTGTATGTCTTTCAGCACTACTGTTTGCACACCACAGAAGAAGAGTTTCAGAAAGTGAAATCAGATATTTTTTTATTCTTAAAGCAGTTTGTTTTGCTTTTACATGATTTTCCTGCTTTCAGTGAAGAGGCCCACACGGGAGGGATTAATATGAACATGTTGGTGCCCTCATGTGGTAGAGCAGTAGACTACAGGTTCATCAATCTGAGCTGTTATGAATCTAGATCAGTGGCCTCAATCACTTTGGCTTTTTGATTTCTTAAGTATGAACCGAAATTCAAACAAAAATGTGTTTTAAGACAAAGTAATCATCATTTTGCACGCCACCAACATCATGTTAAAATCATGGGTTGAATTGGTCAAAGATTATCTGAGGACTGTCTGAGTCATACTAATTCAAATTAATACAAATAAAACAGCTAAAAATATTAACATTATTTGAAAACATGATTGATTTGATGAAATATTAATTATTGTTTCGTATAACTTTATTTGTTATTTATTTTAGTTTTTGATTTCATCTCAGTATTGTCCGTGGACAATGACTGATATATCGTGATTTTAAAACAATTTTAAAAAATCCTCACACATATATTGCCGTTGTTTTGTCCACCCATTCCCATTCTGTGATCCATTTAGGATTCTTCACTGACTTTAGACCGATCCAGGAAGCTTGGTGTGCAGCCAGATTTCTGACAAACTCCTGATGATTTTGTAAAAGAGACAGTAATTATTTCTCTGTTTATACAGTACTATTTCTATTGTAGTAAATCCATATGTCATGTTGTGTTCAGCTCTGAAGGAAAGAAATGAAAATAAAATAACACAAGGAAAAATACTTTTCTTATTCAGGGACAACAAATATTAATTGACATTGCTGTGATTTAGCCAAATAGACTTTAGTCCCCAGAGCTCAGTCCATTGCAGCTAATCAAGTAATATATAGAAATAAGTTTGTTAATATTAAGAAAACATTTTTGACAAACAATTTGACAACACATGCACAGCATTTAGAACAAAATGCAACAATAAGGGAGAAAACTCAACCAAATATAGAAACACGCTGCAAGAAGCACAGAGGACGATGAAAACTGTTTCCAGGGGAAGCTAAAAAGTGATGAACATGTCTGAGCTATTACATTATGTACTTGGCATTTCCAACACAATAATACCATGTTTTAGTTTAAATGTTATTGTTATTGAGGGATGCTATAACTAACAAACTTGAAGAAAGTATCCACTGGCATGTGCAGGCCGACTTTGAAATCAGTAGCAGTACAGAACTGTGTTCAGGCGACTTGAATTTTCATTTTCACAAACGCAGGAAGTGTTTGTGAAAATGCATCTATGAATGCAAGAATCACTCCAGACATACAGCAGTGTGTATAAAAATAACCACCATCATTCATTTCCATGTAATTTTTTGTCAAAGTCACAAGGAGCTACTGCAGAGGAGCAAGAGAGAGGTTGCTGACCCCCGCTCTAGTACAATGTATCACAGAATCAAAACACTCAATAACAGAGGGTTTCTTTTCCCTGGTTTTCTGTAATCATCTCTGAGGAACTGCAAAAGCGCTACATGCAAAAATACTCAGTGTCGAGGGTATCACACTACAAAAGTGAAAGTGGTAACAGAGTAATATCATGGGTTTTTGATAGGAGTTCAGTAATATTACAGTTACTATGTCCTGGAACATGCTAACCACTGAAATTAGGATTGCTGCTTTTTCTTAAAGGGGCTTTGTGAAACCTGTTGTGCTAGAAGCCGATCGTTAGTTTGTGTCAAAGTCTTGTTACTTTGGGTTTATCAGAGAAAATAACAAAAATCTAATATGTAAGTGTCCGCCTGCCCTGTGACCAAGTCTTTTCATTCATTTAAAAAGGTCTTGGCTATTTATCCTTTTTTATATCATCATCACACTATTGTAAAATAAGCAGGCGATTTTACCACATACTGTAGTGGTGACCACAGCATGTGAATAAGGGGTCGACTGATGTGTCCATTTTCTGCTCTTCATTTATTTAATAACTATAGTTACAGTTGCAGATTCAGATTATTCAGTGTTGATAGATGATCACTTGTGATGTGAAACTACTCAGATAATGTTGTGGGCGGGACAGTGAGTGAAACCACAGAGTGACTACAGATAGAGAACGGATGCTACATCAGAGCCAGAGTATTGCATAGTTAAATTAATTTATTTTATCTGCAATAATCGGAAAATATGCTGAATATTGGTCGATAATCGGTCCATCCCTCTGAGAGGAGAGGCCTCATCAGGCTTCACAGATTGCCCCCCACTGGATTTGTATTGAACTCCAATAAACTTGAGCTTCTGTGCTTTGATTAGCTGCTTTAAAACAATAATACCGATTGTATAATGCTTAGTTGTACCTCTTCAGTTATTTTGGTGAAAATATGGTGTAATCATTAGCTCATTACTCTGTGTAGAAAGTAATGTTGTAAATATGAAAATATGTAATGCATTACATTTTATAATTAACAACAATAATAAAAATTAACACTCGATACACATACAATCAGAAGTAGACCGACTATCAGGGCTGATATTCAGCATTTTTCCGATTATTGTTTTTTCTTTTATATTGATGTTAAAATAAACTAGTTTTAAAAGGGCTCTGGTGCCACCTCCTCTTACACAATAGGGACTGTAAGCAGTGAGGGTAAAGGGAAAGCTACAGCGTCGTAGAAAACAAATATCACTAAGCAACATTTAACTCTTACAACAAATACCTTCTAACGGTTTTGGCCGTACTCCTGAGTACAGCAAAACCAGGTGTTCTAATAGGTGTTTTAATAAATGTTGTGGAGAGGAGGCATAAAGTGGCAGAAGAAGGAAATTAGGAAGTAAAGTACCTCAATATTGTACCTAAGAACACTGGAGTAATGGAGTTCATCACTGGTTGTTTTAAATGTTGACACTAAGATTTTCTTTTTTACTGCAATATCACTTTTAAATATCAATAATATTAATATTAATAATAATGTTATATATATAATATTAATAATACTAATAATGGGTGTCAGCCCTGAAAAAGCCATATTGGTCGACCCCTACATAATATCACACAAATATAGCATGTGCATTTACAAAAACATACAATATGCCAATGAGCACAGCAACAATTTCCACACAGAAACACAAAAAGCCCAAACAAGTTTACAGGCACTCACATGTTCATCTTTGTTCATTATTATCACCAGATCTGCTCCCTTCTTCCGACAGTCACTCCTGCTGTCGGTCCAGTTCTTCTTCTCAGTAGATTTGTAGTAACAACTGCATCGAAATCTCTTCCATCCTTCAAGAAACAACTTAATGTCATTATAGTGTTTTAGTGAAAGATTTGAAATTATTATGATAAAGTAACATCTCTTCATAACGTTCCCACTTGTAATGTTTCCCTGCGGGACGCTGTTCCCCTGATCCTGGCAGAAACTGTCGTTTGGGTTGTCATGACTCGTCTGATTCATCTTCTGACTGAGCTCAGAGTTTTTCAAAATTTCTGAAAAATCTGGTGGGAAAAAAAGAGACAGGGCAGTGATGTCCAATCAAACCGATTGATTGAAGTTTTGAGTGACTCAAGATGTGACATTAAAATAAAGACAAGGTCCTCACAGAGTTTGGACAGGACGGTGACTCCAACTAATAGCAGGAGACAGAGTAGACTGAGGAGCAGTGCAGCAGCTCTACAAAGGTTTCTTTTGACAGCTTGGAGATGCTTCTGAGTGTGCGCTCCTGCAGAAGTAAAATTCACAAAGAATACACTTTGATTAAACAAGTTTGACGTAGCGGGGCGACAAAAGCTGCACACAGAAAGTTATTTATGGTGACACAGATCCAAGACCTGATTAGGATTAAAATGTATGAGTACAACTACGGTATGCAGGGGAACTATTAACTATTTAATTTAGAGGTTTGTAAGGCCTAGAGAGCCCTGCATCACATTTTCTTGGCACAAGAAAGCAGAGATCTCTTCCAAGTGTGGAATAAAGAATAATTGTTAGAATAAGAATATTAGAGGAAAAAAGAAAAAGTTAAGAGGGTAAAAATACAAACAAAATAAATAAATGATTTGCTTTAGCTGAGACCCTTATTTGAATACACACATCCACACATTTCAACCGTCATACTTAGCTTTGCTGCTTACCTCCGTCCCGTGTCGAACGATCAACATGACGATGGTCGGTGAAAGTGTCCGCACTCTCGTAAATGTCGACCACTCTCTCCAGGCTCTCTCCTCTGTCCTCTCTGGCTCCTTTGTTGTAGCTCACATTCACAGTCAAATTTGGGTCTTCGTAAATGTTGGAACACATTTTAAGACGTGAAACAACAAAAGTTTCTGCAGATTCTCAACAGTCTAAATTTACATTTAATTATTACACCCCCCAGCTGCTGTCACTGCCTTGCTGCTAACAGGTTCTCTGCTCCATAGATTGAAGATAGCTTAGTTTGTATTTTTAAATCCAAAATATAATTTTCTACTCCGCTCTGGTGCTGCTGTCGGGGTTTTCTGCCATACTTTATCTGTCTCTCTATTTCTGTTGGCTAGGTTTCATCACACAGGAAGTAGTGACAGGAAAACAGACAACCACATTTTCACCGCCCTACTGGAAAAAACTCTCTAATAATTGAGTAATTACATTTTTTTGGCTTCCTTTTTAGCTCATGAAACCTTCCTTTTTTGTTTTAGTTTTTATTTAGAAGAGATTTATGAGTTCATTTACTCTTTTTTTTCTGACAGAGATGTGATCTGCGGTTTGAGCACTCAGAGGTGTTTGCAGACTGAAATGTTGATAAAATGTCACTGCTGTAGCTTGACAGACCACAAAGGAATTAAAAACAAGTTTTGACCTGAGCTTTGCGGCGCCACATAATGATTCAAACACTGATCATCCAAAATATCTCAAGAAAAGTGTCCGTGGAATTAACTGTGTGTGGTCCTGGTTTATTTCTTTTTTTGCTGTAGTCATCTGAATGATACATGGCGCAACTTGGTGTCCTGACACAATCTATTATGACGGAAATGTTTGCTACGGATGTGACCTATTCTGTTATCATCACGCATTTCCTCCTTGCCATCATTTCACACTATCAGATATTACGTCCTCGATGAAATGGAGGTGCAGAAACATCAAATATGACGACCAGCATAAGCAGGAAAATATTGTATATCACAGTTGAGCATGATGGAGGTTTATAAACCAAACTTTGGTTGTTGTTTTAGATGTTCTCTCTGAGAAAAGAAAGCTAGTGAGCAGCCACAGGATTGTATATGAATGTATGTGTGGATGTGTTACACTGAATTAAAAAGTGAAGTAAATAATCAATTACCATAACGTTATACACAGCAAATGTTACTAGTTAAGCAGCACAGTTCAGCCTCCTTATTTCTTGCCTCACTAGTTCATGAATGACATTAACCCTGCGTCCCAGGTTTGGTCCAGTACCACATTTTCTTGGGCTAATTGGATAGTCAAGTGTAAATGTTTCCAAGATGTATTCAGAACAGATTTGAATCTGATTGCCCCGGCCTCTTTATTGTGGTTGATTTATTTATTTATTGTTATGTAAGTGTAAACCAGATGATATTGCGGCAGCGTGTCTGAACCGACCACTGTGTGTGTGAAACTACAGAAGATGATGTGATATGCATATGCTCCAACTCTCAAACCAACAGTTGACCTTTCACTGCTGCTTCTAAAACAGGTTCATGTGCATAACTTCCACCCTATGGGCTGAAGTGGGACGACCTCTTTCTCTTTTCAATTTGGATTTGAGAGACTTGAAATAACAGTAAGTGTAGGTAGGGCCTAGTTTCAGACTGGGATGAAGAGCCACTTTGTTATTCAATGCAGCACTTTGCCTCTGAACTGCTGTAATAAAATCTGGTCTCTTTTCAGTCACCTTGGCAAGTTCAAACCTTTTATAGAATCAGTGGTGATAAGTACAAAGTAAATGTACTTCTGCTTTAATCAAAAGCAGTCTTCAGGCTCTCATTCATCCAGCGCTCCTCCACACAAGTGTCCTATCAGACTCACAGGCAGCACTGTGGTCCGGCTCTGTGCTGTGAGGACGCCTGTGAATCTCTCAGTGACCCCTCGGCGTCTTTCTGCTGCCTGATGAATTCAACATCTTAACAGAGAAAGTGTCCTGTGGTCTGACTGTGCTGAGCAGTCTTTAGGAGAGTATGTCTTTAACTCTCTCTCTCTCTCCCTCTCTCTCTCTCTCTCTCTCTCTCTCTCTCTCTCTCTCTCCAGGGGCCGACTGGTCCAGTAGGTGAAACAGGTGTACCAGGACCTCAGGGACCGCAAGGACCACAGGGACCCAGTGGACGCACCATCATAGGACCCCCAGTATGTTAAATACACACACAGAATGATTGTCCACAACATGTCAACATATTCATATACATTTAGGATATAATACACTGTCAGAAAGGAAAGTTTATATTTGTAGCTTTAGAGGTACATCAGCATGTCACGGGGGCAGTACCCTTCAAGGTACAGCTGTTGTTCCCTTGACATTGGGTAATTATTGGTACCTGTACCTCTAGTGGCACCCTCAAAGAGTACACATAGTTACCTTGAGGTCCAATATTTACCCCTAAGGGGAAGATTGTACCTTTGGGGACTGAAATTGACTCCAACTGCACCCCTTTTTCTGACAGTGTATCCACTATTTGTCTCACATTCAGATGAAAGACACATTGTAAGCAACTATTTTTTTCCCCCTGTTATATAAACAATACACAAACAAGCAAATAAAAGTATAATTTTAATCTGCAGGGTGCTCCTGGAGAGAGAGGACAGAAAGGTGATGCTGGACAACAAGGAAACCAGGTAAAAACAAAAACGAAACAGCAAACTCAACGTGTATCTCCATTTTTTTCAAGCTCATTCGGTCACATTTTGGGCCAGATTTATTGTTTGGTTAAGGTACTGTAACATTAAAGTCGGGGTGTTAGTAATATTTCTGCATGTTTCATGTATCTGGTACTTAATTATCAAATTTAATAATTATATATTCTCATTAGATTAGGCTCCAAACATCCCTAACCCAAACCAAACGTGTTTATCATGATTGCTTTTCATTCTGTTAATTATGTGTAAGTACATTTTCACCTTGTTTGTGCGGTGGCTGTTAAATGCTTGGTAGAATTAAATTTTTAGTGTTTTTGTCAGTGATACAAATTAATTAACATTGTTAGTGACAGAACATTGGGCAGTGTGATGTTTCAGAAAAGGTCTGTGGCTTGAAAAGAGCTTCTCACAAGTCTAATTACTGCTCCGGAGTTACTGCGACTGATACGACCTTTCGTAAACAAATAGTTGTCAGATTATGAATAATGGTGCCATTTGCAAAAGGTTGATTTCTGTGGCTCGAATCTGTTTCCATTCCCTGAGTTCCTGACAATAAAATAAGATCCAATGTCAGTGTTTGTGCAGCAGAGTTAAATTTTTCTATGTTTGCCTTAATTGGAAAGTTGATAGGAGACATGGTGGTTATAAGATGCATGTCAAGAAGTTATTTTATCCATGTGTTGCCTCCCTCCGTGGACGTGCTGACTGCATAACAAAAACACAGAAATAAACAGCGGTGTGTGAAGTTTGTTTTATTTTTTTCTTATTAGTCAAATCTGTGAAGGTTTAGCCTCAGTGTGAACATTTGGTTTTACTTTTTGTCCTGAGCGCTCTGATCACAAGTAGACAGCTTTAAGCTCGTCTATTCACACCTCATGAGATCCAATCTCACTTCCCCCTGTGTGTGCAACTACACACCTACATCAGTGACACAAACCGATACGTTTTTTTACACAAAGAAACCCAAATTAAGAAGAAGGTCCAAAAAGAAAAGAATTTGCCAGAGACAACGTTTCACAAAGATTATAAAGTTTCTCTAATGCAGCATTTATAAGTTATTGTTCTCTGTATTTGTAAAATGTGACATGTTAACCGTCAGTATATGGCAGGTAAGACTCATTTTAGACACAGAAGCAGACAGGCTGGCACAAACTGACACTTTTTACAAGGAAACAAACAACTTCATGTTTCGATTTAATGCTGAATTTACAAGAAGGCACCGATGATTAAGAATTCACTGTCGCTGTTTTTCGAAGTTTGTTAAGTTTCTCGTCATGCGACAACTCTTAAAATCACACGATTTGTTAAGGGAGTCTGGTGATATTGTGGTTACTAGTTCAATTCACATCACAGTGAACCACATCAGTTGAGTAGGCGGTCCTTCAACATGTGCACACACTGCTAAAATAATGTGGTCACATGCGTCCCACACCACCTCTAAATGTTGTCCGAGTGATCAGATCTCCAATGTGTCCCCAATGCATCTTGAGGGTGTTAGTTGTGATCGGATCACTCAGAACGCAGGTCTGAACCGCCTGAATGTGACCTGCAGTGACCTCTGCTCTCTGGTGTTTCAGGGAATTCCTGGCAGAGCTGGAGGACCGGGCAGAGAAGGATCGACAGGACAGAGAGTGAGTCATCTCATAAATATAACTGTCAGTGATACCTCTGAGATGAGATGAGCGTCAGAAGAATTTAGCACTTTCCTAAATACAGTATTTTATGCACACAAGCATCATTTAGTTTCCAACATACGCATCTTTTTTCCTCCACAGGGACTGCCAGGCAAAGACGGCCCGCCGGGCAGACCGGGTCCCACGGGAACTATGGTAAGTGACGATTAGATGTTGACAAAGTTTAGCTGTGGTGTTCGTGAACTTGTCAAAGGAGACACAGGAGGAATGTGAATATCAGGCAGCTGAACCAGACGGAGCTGCAGTTTTACTGTCCAGCCTCTGGTTCTCCTTCTGGACACCTGAAGGTTGATTTAAAGAGGAGCTGTTACTGTAGGAAATAGTTATGAATCTTTGGGAGGATATTTTTTTTTTAGATGTGTACTTAGATTATCCTAAATGTTTCCATCAAAGTTCAAACCCTGAGAAATCCACAAGTTTATTGAGTCAGCTGTAGCTCCGGCGGGATAGAGAAATCATACATACATTATAAAACTTTAAAACGTTACCTCGTCTGGAGCATTTGTACCCGAGTCACGTCAGATAGTTCAGGACATCCTCCTCTAGCTCCAGACGGCAGTCAACACTACAGAACATAGATGGAGGACAATGGAGGTCACCTCTGCGGATCACTGCTGCAGTCAGGTTGATAAAGAGGAGTGAAGATGAATGAATTTTTTAATCCCAAAAGTTAAAGAGTAATCTCTGAGCTCTCCTCCCGACTCTGATGTGACTCCAGGTGTTTATTCCTCCAGGTTTAAAAAAACTTCATGTACAAACTAATGTTGGTGTAAAAGTGGTATACATGTATGTTTGCTTGTCTTCTACGTTGTTGTTTTTTTGTCTAAACCTGTTGTTTATCCTCATATCTGTCTGTGTCCCCCCCATCAGGGGACTCCAGGAGCCCCGGGGGCCCCAGGTACAACGGGCCCTCCAGGAAAACAAGGAGAACTGGGACCACCGGTGAGTCATGACGATACAATGGTGCTGCCTCTTCTCCTCATTAACCTTTCTCCTCCCCAGTCTGGGGTTACACCTGTGACCAGGAACACCTTGTTATTATGTGTTTCCCATCACCTGTCTGACTGGAGGCAGGAAGTCGTGTCAGTCAGGCTTAGCAGAGCGTCTCGCGGCAGGATTAACAGCTTCCTGTGTGAATATCTACGGGCCTGTCAGAGTCTCAACCTGCCTCCTGAAAACTAATACGGACCAACTGAAGAGGAAACATCCTTACGTCCTTTTCTCTGTCAGGAGCCGTTAGTCTCATTATCCCTCGAGGAATTCTCTGACTGTTTGAACTAATCTCAGTTTGTACTTCAACGCGGGTTTGGAAAATAATAGAATCGTGGATGCGTAGTGATTTTCCCTTTAAAGATTCACAATCAGTGCACTAAACTGCTTAATTAGATTTCTGAGGGCTCCCCGAGCAGCAGCTGTCGACTAAATATCTCGCTGCGTTGGAGAATTTGCTGAAATGTAAATGAGGAAAATACTGAATCATCTGCTGTATAATTTGAAGCAGCTTTGCTAAACGCACAGAAGTATCTGCGGTGTCTCAGTGGTGTAGGGCAGGAAAACATACATAACATGAAAAGATTATGTTCAGACGATTAGGGAGTGCCACTCCGTCTGACCTTGTGCTCCCATCTAACAATGAATATATCATGCATTAGTGGAAGAAGTGTTAAGATCCTTTTCAGTATTATCAGCAAAATAGTAAAGTAAAGAGTAAAAGTACTCATGTTGCAGTAAACTGTCAGTGTTTCTGTATCTGATGTTTTTGGATTAATACTGCAGCATTAATGTGTGTGTGTCACATTAAGGTTGAGCTCATTTTCACTCCTTTATATACTGCTGGCTAGTTTAATCTACAGCAATGCATCATGGTCTGTGAGATCACCATAACTTTGCAGCGTGACTGTCCTGTGAGAACCACAGACAGGAAAACAAAACTGTTTTCATCTTTGTGACGATGAATTTTCCTTCAAATCCATGAGGGTTTTTAAAAGGTTTATTCAGCTTAAAGTGAGAGATGGAGTCTTCTGATGTGGGGTTGTATACCGATCTTATCCCTCGTCGGTGTGTTACCTGCTGTAGATGGCACGCATGGCAACGCGTTTCAGCCATTGAGGCCTTCATCAGGCAGCACAAAATGTCACAAATATCACAAGTTGTAAGTAAGATAATAGAAAATATACATATACAAAATCTTCTCATGTCTGATTATTGCAAAAAAAAAAAAAAAGCATCAATTAGTTGTTTGTACCTTGAACTTATATATATTTTTATATATGTATTTTCAGCCGACCTTCTTTTAGGTGCAGCTGCCCGTCCACAGCAGGACATCACTTAGCTTCCTACACGTTCACTCACACCAACCCTTTAAAATGTCCTGTGGGGCCGTGAAGCCCTGCTTGAATTAACTGGGACTGAGGATGAGAGCAGCACACGATGGAAACAGGAAATTACATCAAACTGTCGCCTCGACAGACTTGGGCACCGTCCCACCTTTTCTATAATCTGTTGCGTAGCCTTCGTTCAGCTGATTGTGTGTCAGTCTGTATACAAATGTGACCATTCTGAGCGTGGGCACGTCCTCCTGATTAAATGAAATGTTCACAGACAGTAGAACCACATTTCGACTGCGCCGCCAAAAAAAAATTTGATTCAGTGGGAGGTGAAACAAACTGCTGACAAATTACTTTGCATCGCTGTGAAAAATTGTTGTCAAGCATGTAATTACAGATCCGTGGGCGGACTGCAAAGAGGCCTCCCTAACTAATTACCACACGATTGTCTGTTGCAGGTCTCAATGTGAACTTACTGGAGGGAAATATAGTTCAGTTTTTGGTAATGGCTCCGTTTGCATAGAGATTGTTTTTTAAACGGCTCAGATTCAGCGTTGAAGAGAGGTGCGTCAAGACAAAAGAGGACGTTTCGTTGACTTTTAATTTACCATCTGTCGTGTGTGTTACAAGCTGGGATTGAGTCTGATGGAGGCCAAACATTTATCATTGTGTCCACTGAAGGCTGAATTTAGTGGCGTAACACAAAATAAGACTTTGTCAGTCGGTCGTTTACCGCTGTTTTCAGCTTTTACATCTTTTTACATTTTAACAAAAAGGTTCCAGTCCCCTCAGCTGAAGGTTCCTGTGGCTTTATTCCAAGAGGAGCACTATGACATCTCTTCTGATTTGTTGTTTGTTGTTGGTTTATTTATTTTTACACAACAGATAAATAGAATATCAAACAGCACGCTGAGATTAAATATCGCAAAGTGATTGAGTACATGTGTGATTTACCTCTGAGGGAATAAATAAAGTCAATCAAGTTGTAAATTTTCAGTCTTACGAAGCAAATATCAGTGTTGCAACACTCAGAACCACAGTTCCTTCATTAGAAATGCAACACAGTATCACAGAGACCTGAAATTTAATCAGAGTGGGTCAATAAAAAGCAGAAAGGAAAACAGAGGGAAGGAGGTGAAGAGAGAACAGTCTGCTTTCTGTGACGGATGATCAGGCCGACGTCCTGCCTGGACGATCCTTCGCTCTCTGTTTTCTTGGTTTTCGACCTGAGGAGTTCACCACGATCCATAAAGTCTGAGCAGGTCGTGTCTGTTGTGTTAAATCCTTCATGTTTATCTTGTTTTTTTCCTCTTGTCATTGTTTTTTGTCTGTTGCAGGGTCCTACTGGAGGCAAAGGGGAGAAAGGTGAACGGGTAAGTTGCTCTTCTCTTTTACTCACCAGTGTATTGTGATTTCTTGTAAACAGAAATGTCTGATCCAAAAAATAGAAAAGATTTAAATGAAATCATTTTACTTCTTACAGAGAGTTGGGCAGTTTTTTCATTGTCTGTTAATTTAATAGAAAAATAGTTTAATATTTGATTAGTTAAATATAACGTGAGGATAAAAACATACCCGGTCTTTCTGCTCGTGTGTCTGCAGGGTGACCTCCAGTCGACAACGTCGGTTCAGGCCATCGCCAGGCAGGTCTGCGAGCAGCTCATTCAGAGTGAGTAGAAACACTGACTGTTTATTCCTCACAGTTTTTTTGAGGGCTAAAACTTGGTTTGAGGACAAAGGTTTAGTTTATTAGGCTCTGGTTGCCGTCAGCAGCTAAATAATTCATTATCAGGAAGGAAATTCACGAGTGTAGAGATAGAACTGAGTTTGACATCAGTTGTGGGGATGTCATGAACTTTTAGGGAACAGTTGCATATGATCAAGCCTGTTTCTCTTCAGCCTATTGATCATACATTTAGTCAATATTTACAGCCAGTTCCATGATGATTCTTACCTTTTTACCCACATACAGATCCAGTTTGGCTCAGTCACTTGAAATTCATCCCTCTTCCTGTTTTCAGGCCACATGGCGCGCTACAACTCCATCCTGAACCAGGTACCCAGTCCACCAGTGTCCGTCCGTACAGTGCCAGGACCTCCAGGAGAGCCGGGGAGAGCGGGATCTCCAGGGTCTCAGGGAGAACAGGGACCTCCAGGGAGACCCGGCTCACATGGACAACCAGGATCGAGCGGACAACCAGGAGAAAGAGGTGAAGAAGAGACACACTGAGTCACAACCAGGCTAGATACACACCAGTTAGCGACAGTGATGCAGGTCCACCAGTACGCTGCCCCGCAAATGTTTCAGAACCAGCTGTTTGTCTCCAGGTCAACCAGGAGAGAAGGGGGAGAAAGGATCTTCAGGTGTCGGAGTCCAAGGCCCCAGAGGACCTCTAGGACCCCCTGGTAAATTAAACCACACACTCGTCCCCTGTTCTTCAGCAGAAGATCTCCATCTAGTCTTTATCATTTTTTTTACAACCTCTTCCCCCCCCCTCCCCAGGTCCCCAGGGGCAGGGCAGACCTGGCAACCAGGGTTCCTCAGGGCGACCTGGAAATCCTGGATCTCCTGGTCGACCCGGGGTTCCCGGACCTGTCGGCTCCTCTGGCCCTCCCGGCTACTGCGACCCGAACTCCTGTGTGGGCTACAATGTTGGAGGTACATAGGGTCACTTAAATACAGCGTTAGACTTAAAACTACAGCAATTATGAGCCTGAACTGTCATCAGTGACGATTACCTCTGACGATGTTCTGTCTTTGTTAGTAATGTTTCACTGAAGAGTAACGAGGATGTGCACGGCCACAGAGTGTCGAGGTTGTCATAAGATTAACACGACCTGCACTAACAAAGAAATAAACATTCAGCTTCGTTTTTTAAAATAAGATTAAGATTTTAAAATAATCTACTTCCGTGCTTTAATTCTAGAAGTATCTTCCTGAAAAGGCATCAGCTTGTTTAAACACGTGGACATTATGAACCGTCTGACTGCGCATGAAGGCTTTTCAGTGCTGAGAGGTTCTTTTGGACTGAAGGTCATCAAGTGATCGTGTGTGATGTTTAATTCAGTCGGCTCCTTTTCATGATGAAAAGTTGCCACCGAGTTAAACAGGCTTCATCCGTCCCACACTCTGTATTTGAAGGTGAAACACCTTGAAATGAGATCACTGCTGAGATACAGAATTCTGCTTCAGTACCGACGGCGTGTGTGTTCAGATACTCAAAGTTGAGCGATTTTGAAATTTTGCACAATTTCAAATATCATTTGAGACTTTGTGCTTGTTTTTGGTGCAACATTTACACTCAAACAACAAGCTGAATAAACCACAGACACACAAACGCAATTTTTTCTTTAAAGTTGCCTGAAAGTCGCAGCATTAAAGGGCCACTTCACCCAAAAGGTTAAAAAGGTTCAAAGCTGTCAGGGAGAGATTGAGAGGAATAGTAGTTTTGATAAGTGTATTTTGTAGTTGAGAGAATATGAAGAATTTGAAGATTCTCCGCGAAACAACATCACAAAAAAGAAAAATACTATTGTGGGCACTGTGTTTCTTTATCAAAACGCCTTTGAACTCTTTTTGAGCTCATAAAAATGAGAATATCTCAAAAAATAAAATAATTACACATTTCAAATGAGTTGTCAGGTGTTAATAAATATTTAGTTCATGTTTCTACATTTAAAAATCTTTTGGATCATGTGTTAATTCAGTAAAATGTGAGAAAAATGTTAGATAACCTTTTGGCTCAGGTTGTACAGATTTCACAGATATGAAGCATTTGAAGATACTTAAAAAATACTCATGTAGGAACTGGCAGATTATATCTGTTGCAGAGTTCAAAGGGTTAAAGTCTCAGTGAAATCGCAGTTGAGATCGTCTTCAGATACCGCGTGTTTTAAAGGATACGATAAGATTCAATAGTACCAGCGCTGTAAAATAAAATGATCTACAATCAGATTTTCAACCCAAACCTGCTCTGTTATTAACATTATGAGAAAGTGGGTGAAGTGGCCCTTTAAGCTTCATCTTCCTGCAGTGTCTGTTTGCAGCTGCATGGTCCGCTGCACACATCAACCAAGAATGATAACGACAAAATCACTGACTGAATTCTGCATCTTCATTTTTAATGACTTTTTTCTGTTGAATATCTCAGTGTTGTGGGTTTAATCACTCGCTGTGAAAGATGCTGCCTGGAGGGTTTTCTTCAACACACATCATCTTTAAATACACCAGCAGAAGTGCAACAAATGACTTTTCATGTCCACACCAGAGCTGCAGCAGCTTTTGAATCTGTTCAGTGTTAATTTGATGTCCGGCGTCCAAACAACTCAACTGTTGGCACGTCGGAAATTATATTTAAAGAGTTGATACCAAAGAAAACCCTGCATGGATCATCTTTACCCTTTAAATGCATGATTGTGTTAAACCTCAGTGTGTGTTGAGGTTAAAGGTCACACAGCAGCCTGAAAGGTGCTGCGCAGCTCGCAGCCTGCAGGGTGGTCATGTGAGTAACGTCTGCATGTTGTGTCTTTGTGTTTGTGTCTCTCCTCTCTGTGTGTCTGTCGGCGCCTCATTTTACATCTGCTCCTCTTCACAAACCCTCAGGACAGTATTTCAGTGAATACTGAGCCACGTTCATAAACTCTGGAAGTGACAGCAGCAGGGATAGGTAGCTTTAAGGCTTTAGGTGGTGGATCAGCAAACTTACAGGGAAGAAAGACTCAAACAAGAAATGTCAGAAATCTGAAATGAAATAGAAAAACAGATAAAAGACGTTTTTCTCTTTTTATATACACGCGATTAAACAGGTCATGCTAGTTTCTGTTTCTCTACTTTTCTCATCCTTGAACAGATGAACTGTCGTTCACTCAGCTACAGAGCTGTGATGACAAGAATTCATCCATTAATCCAACACCTTCACAGATAGACGAGAGAAAAGGCTGGTGCTATTCTATATTTACTTTATTGTAAATGAATCCATCCAAAGACTAAAACCAACAATGTTTTAGCCCTTGTCTCAATACTTATGTCTGACTTCCTGTCTGTGGATCCAAGCCCACCGGTTCCTCCTAAAGACCAACATCTTTAAAACACCTCATGAATAAACAGTCTAGGTTCAGTGAAATAAAATAAAACAGCTGCTCGCTGTAGTTTTTATCAAACCAAACTGTGTGTTCACGGTAGTGAAAGAACAGTTTGGCTCACTGACGTGTTTCTAATGAAACTCTGTGGAAACTCTTTCTACCTCAAGAAGTACTTCACAGCTGGAAAGGCAGCCCTGGCATTAAACTGGGCTGTGGTAATCTCTTTTGCTCAAAAGCTAGAAAACCTACAACAACCAGAATGCACTTCACCGCACCGGACCAATAAACACTCTGATGGGTGACGTGCTGCGAGGTATGTGTTGGTTTTGGGTAGGAGTCAGCCGTGAAACAGGAAACAGTAAAGAAGCCAGCTGGTAACAAACAAAATGGTGTTAGAGCTCAACAGTCACCAAGAAAGTACAATAACAGAACAGAACAACTGACAAACTGTAAACAAAAACTAGAAAATGATTTCCTGTGAACGCTGAACCGTTGTTTTAGCTCTGTGGTTGTTTTAAAGATAAAAGTGTCACCTGATGATATATCAGGCTCTATCCACACAGCACTTGTTCGTGGATACATTCTCTGTTGGTTTTGGTCTTTTGATGAGATTTGTGAACAAAGTAAATATACAGAATATCATCAGCCTTCTCCTTTGATTGGATGAACAGGACTGTGTCCAGTTGTTGTACTCTGACCTCACACTGACACGATCGTCCTCTCCTGACTTTGTCTTCTAGATTACGATCGTCCGGTGCCTCTTTTTTAAACCACAGGCTCCACTGACTTTATATAAACTCACGTAACACGTTAGAAAAATCTGCACGACAACTTTTAGATAAACATGCTGCACGTTGTTTTAACCTCACGTATCCAGAAACCTTTCATTTGAAAAGTACCACTTGAAAATCTAAATAACTGGACGGTTTGAATGTGAATTAATATTTAACACATCTAATCACATTTGCACAAAATTTCTCCCATTGAACTCAAACTTTTCAGTTGCAGTTGTTAATCCTAAATTTACCCTCCCCTCTAACTCTGCTTTCAGTCCTGACGCTTGGTAACCCTTGTTAACTGTTGGTAACCGTGGTAACCCGTGGTAACCGTTGGTAACCGTTGGTAACCGTTGGTAACTCTTGTTCCTCTGTGTCTCCTGCTCCTTCCTTCCTGTCCCGCCCCCTCTTCCTGTCTCGCTAACCCAATCAAAACCCAACAAACCAATCCGAAACCTTGCTTCCTGTGGTGGCTGGTGTCGGCCATCTTTGTTCTGGGCGCTCACTGACTGCCTGCCTGTCTGACCGGTGTTCTGGCTTCGCTCGCTGACTGGTTGGTCGGAAACGCAGAGGGTGAGGATATCACTGATGGCGGCCGTCTCTCTGCAGTCCAACTGCCGCCCAACGTCTTCCAGAACTACGGCGAGGTCGAGGAGGACGATCCCTATCGCTACTACCAGCCCAACTACCCGGCCCCGCGACCCGTCGCCCCTGACGACCCCGCGCTCGCCCTGGATGACGTGGAGCTGAGGTCCCCCGGCGTGCACCGCAGCGCCCGGAGCCTCGGGGGTGAGGAGGAGACAGTCGAGCCGAAGAGGAGACTAAAGAGAGGAGCGAAGACGCTGTCTGGACTAATTAAATGAGAGGAGGTGATTGGAGGACGCAGGGCCGCTCGCGGTTTCTGATTGGGCGGTTTGGAGCCGTTACGGACTAATCAACAAGTGCCTGATGTAGAGGATTTCTTATGGACATCGTAGAGGGGCGGGTGGGGGTTTCAGGTGGGGACGATTTTAACTCATCTATGCTATTGAATTAACTTCAAGAAAACAGATTCATGTCTGATTCGTTTTTGCTATTTTTGTTTGAAAATGGACTGAGCTTCACCGGGTTTATATTTCACAGACGTCTCTCCGTTAACTCCGATCAAATCCTAATGTCTCAAACGTTTTGTCATCAAACTGATTGGAGACAAGACGCCAGTCCTGCTTTCAGGCTCCAGCTGTGCTGTTTGTTATTCACCGGGTCGGTTAAAGTGCCTCCGAACTGTCTCACTAGAGTATCCTGGAAACATTTTGAAACACAGACGCAGGTGATCACTTTATCATTTAACCTTTCAGCTTTATGACTCCAGAGCTCTCAGCTAACATCAGGACACATACATTAAAAACAAGGTTATAATTACCAATTAAAATCTATCTGTCTGCTTAGGGTGGAGTTCATGTGTGTATGATCTGTGATGAGTGTGACAGCGGCTGCAGAACAGATTCAACTTCACAAGTTTACAGTGTTCAGATACGAAGTGACGAAACCTTTCAGCTTTAAGTTTATTTGTTTTCAAAACATGTGACAACAACACAATCACGATTGGAGCTTCATTTCTGTTGTTGTTGCGCCTGTCATCATCGACATTATGAAGTAAGAACAAAAAGAGTACTCACTAAAACAGTGACTTTAAGTATTTTAACTCCATATAAAAAGTCACGTTTCTATCATTTTGAGTCAATGTTTAAACTAAAGTAACAAACCTGTTTTAAAAATGTGAGGAGGAGAAAGTTCAGATATTTGTGATCAGGTGTAGAGCGGGAAAGTCAAAGAAATACTCGAGTAAAGTACAAATACCTGAAAAATATACTAATATAATATACTTCACCACCTCTGAGTAAAACTTATGTGAAAGTCTGCGTTACTTTAATGTATTCACTTTGACTCAACAGGATGGAAACACTTTGCAGAAATGTGACACTTTACTTTAAGTTTATGTAACAAAAGGAACATTTAGATGTAATTAAAATACTTAAAGTCATATTTTAGTCAGCCAGATACTCACACTGAAGCTGAACATAAAGATTATATTTCCTCTCCATAAACTAACAATTTAAATTCCCTGCTAACGATCGGAGGACAGGAAGTGATGCGTTCGCGTCTGTTCTGCAGTAACTGTTGACACTTCTCACCACAACGGTCCGAACACATCATGAGTTGGACTTTAACGAGCTTCTGTTACGTCCACTTAAAACCAACATTATTTATGTAAAGCTCTGCATGTTTATTGTCTATTTACCATGAGATGTATCATTTTGTTTAATCTCTGCTGTTACACACGAAGATTATTGTTTGTTTTTCCTTCAGTTTTTCTAGTTATTGTAACAGAATTAAGCTCAAACTGATGTTGCTCTGTAGACGAGAAGGTCGATCAGAAGAAATTACAGCTGATGTACGACAGTTATTATATTTCTGAGTGAGTGTGTTTTGGTTTAGTCGTCAGGTTTCTGGTGTTGTCGAGGGATGAAACTGATTTTTGTTTTTAAAGGCTGGCGGCTGTTTCCCGCTCTGTGTTTATCTGCCTCCATTTGTAACTTTTGTCTTGAAGCTATTTTAAGGTCAGCTGTTCGGGACAGGTCTCATTATTTCATACCTGAGCACAGAAACACAGCAGCTCAGTCCATTTGAAGTTGAAATGAGTTTGAATTCATTTCTACGTTTTGATTTCTTACATGTGTTTCATCGCTGGAGATCAGTTATATAAAGGGAAGTCCAGTTGTGTGGAGACAGGTGAGCCTCGTGTGTTCTCCCGTGGACACGTTTTCTCTTTAGCCAAGATTCAAGCACACTTGAAACTCAGTTCAGTGTTTCTGCGACGAGGACGGAGTCAAACGAGGCCGCGGTGTTTGAGATTTCCCTCCACGCCCTCTGACCAGGAGATGTTTGAAAATTTAAATCAAGGAAGTAATTTATTTTTTACTTGGTATTGATTTTCTCAGAACAATAAAACTGAAGTACAACCCTTGTCGTCGTCGTCGTTGTCTGTGTGGACTGTTTTTAAATGTGTCGCTGTCCCTCAGCAGGCGCTGAGACTGAACTCTGAGCTCTAATTAATCTGAGAAACAGGAAGCAGAAGTCTTCACACCAGCGCCGAGCTGCAGGACGCTGATTGGAAACCAGCAGGTGAGCTGCAGAGTTCAACATCACACCTCAGCGTCGTGAGACAAACGTCAACAGCACTGGTTCTGAAACAAGAACAGGATGTATGTGTGTTTACTGACAGCTGGTTCTGAACCCGTGTAGTAATCTCCTTTATACGGTCCTGTGGTGAACCTCGGCCCAGCCCTGCTTTCGAGGACGCTCCTTAATACCAAATCCAAATAGGTGTTTTCCCGTCCCAACTCGTTTGAAACATGTTGCTGCTCTGACCCATTGAGGCAGAACCACACTGGACCTCTGGTGTGTCCTGTGGCGTCTGGACCAGGTTCTACCAAACTAGGTTTCTATCAAATGTTCTGTTTGTCACCAACGTACCTCAAAGACGCGCAGTCGTTACAGAAATCTGTCTACAAATGTCTTTTCTCTGTCGTAGATTTCAGTAAAATCAGACATTTTTGCCTCTCGCAGGTCGTCTTGGTCAACAAACTGAACGGACTGACACATCGATGTCGTGCTTCCTGAATCTGTCCTGAACATGAATCATTCATTCATCAGCAGTTTCCCTCCAGAACTCAACTATCAGCAAGTTGAATTGTTTTCAGTTTTCATCGAAGGAACGAGCAAATCAGAAACTGAGGCCATAAAATAATTCTGTTTACCAAAGTCAGAGATTAAACTGCAGAGTGTTTGTGATGTGTGAGTGTTTAATGTGTTTTTAATCGAGTCGTCACTTCAGCACTTTCTCTTTCATCCTTTTGACTTCTTAAAAATAGTTTCCATCCACAAAGAGTCGACATCAGTCAGCGCCGTCACAGGAAGCCATCGTGGTCGAAGGCGTGAAAACGGAATGAGAGTCACATCCGACAGCTTTCGTTTACCTCAAGTGAAAATGTCATTTTTTGATATTCATATAAAGTTTATCAGAATATAAAAGTAATGAACGTGAACGAGTGATTGTGCAGCGAAGAAGAAAACGTTTCCCACGTCACAAACTGTTGAACGTTAACGCTGCAGCAGCCGTCGTAGCCGCCTCGGTGTGTGTGTGTGTGTGTGAGAACAGGAAGTGAAAGCGGTGAGGTGGATGAGTGTGTGATTCATTCGGGTTCAACAGGATGTGAATCAGTTATCTCCTGCGTCACCACGGAAACCAGTTTAGGACATTTCTGCGCTGCCATCACATGAAAAGCAACGAGGGATTTTTTTCTTTCACCTCAGTTTGTTGGTGTCAGACTGACTCTACCTTTGACTTCAACAGTGTTTGAATTACATTAGTATGACGTGAGCTTCAGTCAGCTTTGACCACAAATGTCCTTCAGAGGGAGACTTTTTACTCTGATACTCTGAGTACATGTCAGAGCCTGTACTCTATTACTTTTACTGGAGTCTGTTTTTACTCAAGTATCTGAACTACTGGAGGAGAGAAAAGGACTTTTGGCAGATCTGGAAAAAACTGATAAAAACTCGGCAGTTGTAAAATATTGAAAGAAGTGATTTGTATTTTATTTCTCGTCATCGAAGGAAAAAGTGGAATTATGTTCAGATTCTTAACAATCAAATCTCTACATATAGATTTAATGTGTCACCTCTGAATGTCACTTTAAAGTCAGTGTGAAGGTCAAGTCAGCAACGTGTGAAATAAAAGATAAAGAACATCTAAACAAAGCTGAAGCTGAAGCACATGTAAAGTTTCACCTTTAAAGAAGTGAAGCTGGATTCATCCGTCTGCGCTTCATTTAAATGAACAAGAAGTTTGTTTGATACTTCAGCTCGATGTAAGAAAGTGAAAATCATTGACTACTTGAGAGGAAACTGGAAGTAAATTAAGTTAAAAGCAAATGAAAGAGGAAGAAGATGTAATTAGAGGAAGACGGAGTTAAATAACTGATTATTAAATCATTGGTCCGCTGAGGACAGCGCTGAACAGTCGAGCAGGATTCCTCTTCGGTTTAATTTCCCCCTCGGGTGAAATAACCTCCCTGCAGCGTCTTCGCTCTGTTCTTCTCATTTGATGTGTGTGATGTTTGTTTTTGTGATCAGCAGGACGAAGAGGTTCTGTTCAGACTCGTCCCGACCGACAGAAGATACCGCACAGACACGAGCACACTTCACTTCTTTCATCTCGTTCAGACAGAAACCTCTTTTTGTTCCACCGCGAGTCTTTTCTCAGGTTTTCATTAAGGTAAAGATTTCTCTGTTTGTTGTCTCCTGTGACACAAGAAGCATAAAACACAGACTTGTCACATTGAAAACACACTTTGTAAAAACTCAGAACACTTCAAACACCAGTTTCAACTGAAGTAAAAAATAAGTTTTCTTTAATAAAAAGAAGATTTTCCCTCTTTTCTTTCTTTTGAATAAACTCATTCTGCTCTTTTGTGTTTCACGCCATCTATTTTCTAGTGTCTGTCGTAATTATACATGTGTGAGGTTCAAACAGGTGCTGGAAGTCCCTGAATAAAGTTAGAATTTTAATTTGGTATTTGCAAAGTTTGAAAAGTACGGAGCCCTGCGAGGGTCAAGGCCAGAATTTTTCTTTTAAGGACTATTGTTGTGTTTCCTCGCAGCGACTGGAGCAGCAGGAGACCAGGAGGAGGACGAAGACGTCGATGTGTTTGATCCAAAATAACTCGGCTCGATGCAAATATATTGTGAAGTCACACAAAAGCCTAAAAATAAAAAAGTTCTCGCTGTGACTTCTGTAGAAAAAGTGCTTGAAACTGCTTGAAGTTGATATTTAATTGTTTGGTTCGACCCCAGATTCTGAGACTTGAAACTTAAATGTGGACTCACAAATTTGAATGAATTCGATTTACATACAGAAAATAAACAGAGTTTTCCGATGCTGTCGTGGAAAAATCAGTCGGATCCTTTTTCTGTGGAGTCGGGGGGACTAAAGTTTTTCGCTGCTTCCTGTGATTTCTCCGGCGTGAAAACTAAAACAGACGTGACTGCACCTTTAAAGCATCACAGCTGTTGGCTGCTGAATATCTGGTGTGGAGGACGCTCTTGTGTTGATATCCTGTCATCAACACAAGAGCTCAGAGTGGTTAAATACAGTAATCAGAGCTCTTTGGTTCTGATGAGGTTGATTATAATTACCTCTACAGTTAAATTACAATGTGGGAAGAAGATGTCGCTTATCTTTGTTCGGATCTGATGAGTTTTATTAGAATCAGAACAAACTGAGACGTGATGAACACAACCTGTGAATGTTTTAATCTTTTTCTTCCGATTTCTGTTTTCAGAGTTTAACCAAACATCCACTCAGGAGACGATCAGGTCAAAAGTCTCACATGTTTCTGATTGGTTGGTTTTTACCTCCAGCTGATGTTGAAGCTCACACGTTCAAACCTCCCAGCTGCTTCTACACTGACTCAATGCTGCCCTCAGGTGGTGAAGGTGTGAACTGCATCAGTGAAGCGTGATGAAAACACCTGAAAGACTCTGAAGATTTTCTACATATTTAAGTTGACAGACATGAAATATTACTGTGTTATATTTGTACATCAATATATTACATTAATTGTGACGCATTAAAGGAAAAGTTCACCCAAAAAAAATACAATTTAAGTCGTTTTCTCCAAGCAGATTGAAAGTCAGGTGAAGTTTCGTAGTCCACAAAATATTTCTGGAGCTTCACAGCAAAACAGCGTTGTGACTGAAGGAGCTGGAGACTTGTTTTAAAACATAAACAACATTTTTTTTTATTTTAACTTCTCAGATTTACCTAGAAAACCTGCTTTTCTAATGCCATCAAGGCATTAAACTCATTAAAGTTCTTTATTTCCTTATTTACACTAAAATTGTGAATATGAAACACAGACAGAACAGCCTGCTTAAAGAGAAATATCATTACATGACATAAACGTGCATCATTTCCAAAGTTAGGGCTTTAAAACTCATTTGAATTAAATATTTACGGATTTGAAATCTAACTGGCTTCATGATGTGTCAATCATCTGGAGGCTGGTGTGTAATTGGCTCAGGAGAGGGGGCGGGAACAAGGAGTGTGTCTCCTGTCTATGAAACCACTTGCTGGCTGCTGCAGGCCACAGAGAAAAGTAGAGTACAGTAATGTGTTGTTTGAACATTTTAACACTAAAGTTTGCATCATGTGGGACCTTCAACAAAACAGTTTGTATGATTGAAAAGTAATTTAAATATAAAACATCAGAAAATCATGAAAAATGCCAACAGGTCAGTTTCCCAAAGAACAACGTGATCGCCTCGCTTTTATTCTTCCCAAACAAAACTGAGAAAAAGTTCAGTTTTAAGAAGCTTCAACAAGGAAAAGAGAAACACTTTTTTAAATAAGTGAATAAATCAATTTCCATTGGCTACAAGATCATCCGGAGGCTGGCGTGTGATTGGCTCAGGAGAGAGCAAGCAGTGGGTCTCCTGTCTATGAAATCACTCATTGGCTGTTGCAGGCCACAGGGCGGGCATACGAGCTCCTGACTGGTCAAATGAGCTGTCAATCAGCAGGTCAGAGGTCTGCAGCCATCTTGGAGAACTGTGTTGGTAACTTAACGATCCAATGATCATCTTTAAATTATAATTATCACATCATAAACAAAAGTTCTTGATGATCAGCGATCTGCTGTTCAGCTCGCATGAACCGACAGCCGAGCTGATTCTCAGTCGACCTCAGCTGAACTTCACGTGAACGCAGAAGAAACCACATGAAACCACCTCCAGCTCTGAGACTCGCTGCCACAAAGACAGTTTCCTGTTCATTTATAGTTCACGAATTAACATAACGAACGTGGCGCTCAAAACAGATGCCGTGTGTGGTATTTATAACCCGGAGAGAAATCATCTTTAATCCGACACATGCGGTTCACATTTGAGTCCAAATCTGGCAAATCGAATTACACTCGATCAGATTTACCGTGAAATAAAGTCCATGTGACTGAAGCCGAGCTGAGTCACGTCACACCGACACAAACAATGCAGCCAATCATCGTCATGTGAACTCGAGGGTTGATGGTCCAGAAGAGAGACTTTTATTGTTACGTGTTAACACAGCATGATGTTTTATAATGTGAGCTGAGAGGGAGACAAGAGCATCAAACACTTCTAGCTGCTCCGATCAGCTGCGTCCACCAACTGAAGGGTGTGTGTGTGTGTGTGTGTGTGTGTGTGTGTGTGTGTTAACCCGCTCTTCTTCCTGGATATTTATGTAAAAAATGATCCTAAACATCTCGCTCAGCTCTCCTGACAGGTTACAGTCAGTCAGAGGCTCTGCTCGTGCTTCTGTCATTAATCTGTAGTTTAAACACTGATTATTTATTTGTTGATGCAAAAACAAGCCTGTAACTGCCCCAAACATATCGTCCTACATGCTCCAAGTTCAAATGTAATAATAATAATAATATCACTGAAACACTGCCTGAGAGTAACAGGGGCAAAAACTTATTATAGATCCTTATTTCTTCATTTACAATAGAAACAAAAAAACGCCTGTTCAAAGAGAAAGTTGACACAAACTTGCATAATTTCAAGGCTTCAGTCTTAAAGAAGTGTGTCTCCTGTCTTTGAAACCACTTGTTGGCTGTTGCAGGCCACAGGACGGCATGTAAGTTAGTTTCTACTCAAGTAGAAGCAGATTATTGTGTTTTGGACTAAATGTTTGACTGAAGATCTACTGGACGTTTGGGAATAAAAGAAGACGTCTCTCGTTGAATCTGACGCTCCACTGAAACCCAGACTCGCCTCAGTGAGTCACCAGACATGTGTACACACCTTGTCAGCTGGTTCTTCTGTCTGTCTGTTGATCGGACCTGATGCCTGGTCCCGTTTGTTCATTTCGTTTGTGTTGTGAGGTTTCATGTAAAGGTCCCGTGTTGTAGAGAGCGAGACTTCCCGTCTGTTTGATTCAGAAACGTCAGACGAGCTGTCAGGACTTTGGCACAGCCGCGCCCTCAGCACCGCCAAAGTCCGTATTCAAACAGCGGCCATTTTCTTCTGCAATCACAGGTGTGTGCTGGGATAATGTCATGCGCTGTACAAAATGGCGCGATACGGTTCGTTGTTTGACGTCTCTGGAAGCGCTGAGATCCCAAGTTGAGCTGTGTTTAGCTCACAGTAGATTTCAGCTGTAAAATAATGTAAATAACATCTTTTCAAATCCATCTGGGTTCTGGGAGCCTGTGAAGACTTGGACGAGCTGTACGGAGACATTTTATCTTTTCTTTTCCTTGTCTTCCAGATACTTCAGGTGTTTGGGTTTTACTGTGAAGCTCCAGAAATGTTTGGTGGACTACGAAACGTTTCCTTTAACGTCCATCTGCTTTAAACACCGGACATGAAATAAGTATTTCGTTCCTCGGCTTCAACTTATAGTGTCAACGTGATGCTACACTGCAAAGCTCCATAAAGCTGAGGGGTCATCGGGGCTGCGTGCATTCGATACCATGTCATCAAGAAATATCAATATATAAATCAGCTGTAGCTGTTTCAACACTTTGCTGATGACGCTGCAGCGTTGGTGAGTAAAGTGGTCAGAAATCAGAGCTGAGGGACGAACTGAAGAAGATGTTGTAGTTTTCCCGCCCGGACTCTCAGACTCACCTCTGTGTTACGATACTGTAGCTTTATAAACACTCATCTGTGTGTAAATGAGCCCACGGGTTCGAGGTGGATGTTATTATGCAGAGCAGGTGAAGCAGCTTCGCTTCTGCTCCCGATCTGAATAAACACAGAAACAGAGACGAGGCAGCCGAGCACAGAACTCCCCCCGCGCTCTCTCTGCATCGTCAGCTCACAAGAAAGGTTGAGTGTAAACAAGTCGGGACGATCAACCCTGCAAAATCTGATAAACCCCTGCTCACACACACACACACACACACACACAGACTCACACACACACACACACTCACACTCACACACACACACTCACACACACACTCACACACACACACACACACTCACACTCACACACACACACAGACACACACACTCACACACACTCACACACACACTCACACACACTCACACACAGACACACTCACACACACAGACACACACTGAATTAACACAGATACTGTGCAGAGGCGCTGATGTTTGTAATTATTGACACTCACTGCAGCAGAGGAAGGTCGAGTGTGTGTGCGAGTGTGTGTGCGCGAGTGTGTGTGTGTGTGTGTGCGTATTAATAATGAATCCTCAGTTCATTTGAATGTAGATGTGTCCAGACAGCACGTCGCTCTCGTCCTCCTCCTCGTAATGAATAAACGATCAAGGAGGAGCACCGGAGTGAAGCAGGTGACTCACTAATGAGCACCAACGAAGAAGAAGACTCGACTGAAACCTGCAAGAAAATAAGAAGAAGAAGGAGAAGCTGAGTTTTTACCACCAGATGGAAAAATCATCGATTTAATGATTTTTTATTAAATTCACTCTGATGGAGAACGATGATTGGAGGGTTCGTTCGTCTTGAAAATGGAAAATGATTTAAAAATTATTATATTAAAGAATCTGAAGCTTAAAGGTTTTAAAACAGGGCTTAAAACAGCTGCTTCTGTCACCATCAACATGTTTCTGCAAACCGCTGATACATCTGAGTTTGTACGTGTCAGTGTGAAAACAGACCTCGGGACATCTCCTGTCATGTTTGTGGCGACAGAACCAGCTGTTTTCAGGGTGACCTCCGGACATCTTCCAGCCGTGACCAAAAAAAGGTATTTCAATTCACAAATTTGAACGTTTTGATGATTTGCAGAAACGTAAACTTCCAACATTTTATTCCGGCTGCGTTCTTGTTACCAGGAACCGAGCAGACCTCCAACAACCTCGACTCTGTCGCCACCCTTTTTTAATTTACTTGTTACAACAGTATTTAATAAGAAAGCATGATATACTGTATGTTGCTGTCTATTATGGAGAGAAGCAGAAATAAACGGGAGTCACGTGTAAGTCGTTTGCTGGTGACTTTGTCTGGAGCTGCAGTGAAGGTTGTGTTCACTGTTTTGTAAAACCAAGACTCTCAGCAGTTTTTGTCTCTGATCCCTTGAAAAAAAGGTTTTGACTTTCTGGCCGAGACACAAAGTCAGCAAAGAGGATGTGAGCAGCAGCACCGCCCCGAAGGCTCCGGGCCAGCGCTCATAACCTCCATGTACATGTACGACAGCTCCCTGAGGTCTGCGACGAGGCCTCTAAGTCTGCAGCCCTTCACATTAGTTAGATCGGCCTAATGTCCGAATGTGAATGCAGAATGCAGAAAGACGGTCTGTTAATGTGAGTTATTCTCATTTGTATTATTCATGGTGTCGAACTCTGAAGACAAACAGGCAGAGATGAGGCAGCAGGACGGTTTTCTACAGGTGTGACGACTCTGAGCAGGTTCTGTCTTCGACCTTCAGACATTTTGTTTTGTTTAGGACACACTCAACTCTTTTTATTTCAATATGAGAAGACAGTGGAGATTGTGTAGACATCATGGCTGAAAGCAAGAATGCGAGCAGCAGTGTAAATATCAGTCTGACAGATGTAGAGCGCCTGGACTGAAAAACGGGCGTCGGGCCAGACGATTGTTGGTTTTGTCCCGTTTAATGAATCAAAGCAGATGACGGCCGACAGAAAGACGAGTTTGATAAACTCCAACACATGACGCCGACCAACAGGAGCTCTTCACAAGGTAAAGTGAAGGAGGAATGATGTTGTTGGGCTCCTGAGGTGGAGCTGTGAACCGGAGGAAAGGTCCCAGTCCGTTTATCTTTCACTTTTAGGACGCCATGTTTGTCTCCAGGGCTTCCTGCCGGAAAACCTTTCACCCAGGAGGTCGCTGCTCGTGTCCAATGTGAAACCAAAACTTTAACTAATTATTTTAACCCTAATCTTTCCCTCCAACAACCCAAACTGTGTCCAACCTGATATCAGACAGACCGAGTAACCGACCCGCTGGTCCACCATGTGCAACATCCACTGACACAAGAGGCCTTAAAACTCTTTGCTTAGATTGAGGAAAACTTTAGTCACTTTCTCACTGACTGCTTGTTTCTCATGGGACTCAAACCCCAGCAGCCTGATTTAGGTTTCAATTGAAAAGCACAAAACCGACCTTCATACCATGGATCAGTGAAGACCTTCATACCATGGATCGAACAGCGAAGACCTTCATACAGCTCTGGAGGCTTCCCCGATCGTTCCTATGAAAGCTGCTCAAATGCTCATGAAGCCCAAAGCATCTCGACTTTCTGGGTATAAAGTGACCCGGATCCCTCCGGAGATTTCTGCTAAACGAGCCGGCTAACTTCCGGTTTTAGCACTGAGCTAACTTAAATGGAAATAAAGTGATTTGATCGTGCAGCTCTTCTGGACTTTCCAAATGTCATCGGACAGAATGGGTCAAATTACGAGAGTGAAACACGCTTGTATGATTAGCTCTTTATACAAGGTACAAGCTAAATGTATTTGTCATTTTTTAAACGAGGGTTTAAAAAACTAAAGTCTCACAGTCTGAGGAGTGAAGCTGCTCTGTCGTCTGGTGGTTCTGGTGGTTCTGTATCTGTTGTCAGACGGCAGCAGGCTGAACAGACTGTGGATGGGTGGCTGTTGTCCTTCAGTATCTTTGGGCTCAGTGCAGACGTCTCACTTCACCGATGTCACTGATGCTCTGTGGATGGTACCGGTGATGTTCTGGTGGTTTGAATCAGCCGCTGTCGAGTCTTGCTCCGGTATTGAGCCTTCTGGAGCTTCTGTAGGAAGTCGAGCTCCTCCTGTGCTTCACGTCACCCGTCTTCCTTTCTGGCAGAAAGTCCATCTCCACACCTTCTTCCAGGTGACATCACGTGGATCGTCAAAGATGAGGATCCTTCGGGGAACACCGTGTCGTGTCTCTATAATCACCTAATCTGACTCAGTGACCATCTGAACAGACAAAACTATCATGTAGTCTCTTGGTTCTTGAGGTCGGAGCACAGAGTGAGTTATAACACAGTGTAACTGTCATGAACGAACCCTCCTAACAGCCTTTTAACAGCTGATATCTCACACACAGTTTTATATTGCTCGGTCACACATCCCTCGTGTTTTTATTGTAAACCCCGTCTGTACGACATATTAACCTAATGATACAACAACCCAAACTGTCACTTCATCAAACCCCTGTGTTATTTCAGAAACAGCTCCACAAACCTCTGAAAGCGTTAGGAGAGCCTCCCACAGCCCCTCGGCACAGACGGCCGACACAGCGTGCTGAACTGTGACTCCAAATAATGACTTTTATTTTTTTCCTTTTCAGGCGGCTCCATTTGATTAATCGCAGGAAGGAGGCCAGCGGCTGCAAACAATCCTGTCACGAGACAAAGAAGAAAACCACACGAGCGCAGTCTGTTGTGCTGTTTCTGCTTTCCAACATGCAATTTGAAAGTTTACTACAGTTTTATTATAACTCTGATGACCGCTGTGAGGCTGAAAACCTGCTAAAAGCCTCTTTGTGATCCTGATAGCCCTTTTTTATTATGTCTCTTTTTAACATGCATGATGATTTTTGTCTGAACCACGATGATATGCAAATTCTCTCCCAGGGTGTGTCGCTCGTTTTCCTGTTTTTGTTGTGGGGCTGCAACACGCAGTCACCACCTGATTAATGAGCGCACGTGAATAAAAACGATCAATGACTCCTGCGGTTTGATTCACCTGAGGTTTTTATTTTTGAAGTTCTGGGGCACAATTGTCTCACTTGGCTGAGTGAGAGGTCAATATTTAGGGCCCGAGCAGGGAACCTGCGAGGACCCTATTGTAATTGTAATGTTTATTATTATTATTATTATTATTTTTATTTATCCCAAATGATCGCATTTTTCACTGCCTGAACATACCCCAAAACTCGCCAAACTTGGAATATACGTCACACCTGGCGAAAAATTTTATAATCTGTCGTCGTTGTGAATTTTCACCACTAGGTGGCGCTGTTATCAAGGAAAGTGCGTTTTGCCTAATAACTCCCACATACTTTGTCGCACATTCTAAATCCTTACATCCACGCGTTCAGTGAATCCTCCTGAATCTCTGGGTATAGGCCACGCCCATATCCGCCTACCGTTTTTTTTCGCTAGCTCGCAAAATGTCGCAAACCCACTTTTTCGAACTCCTCCCACACAATTTCACCGATTTGCACCAAACTTTGCACACAGCATCTGTGGACCCTCCTGACAAAAAGTTATTAAAAGAAGTTTAATATTCCAAAGAATACTCAAGTTATTAAATGACAACTTCCTGCAGATTTCGTTCCAAACAGGAAGTGTTGCATATCTCCACATTGGTGTGTCCGAATGACATGCAACTCAGGATGCTACTTCGACATGAGCCCCTAAGGCTCTGTGCAAAGTTTTGGCCAATGACCACTAGGTGGCGCTCTTGAAATTGAAGTAATTTATATCTCCACATCCGTTTGTCGGATTAACATGAAACTTGCTACACTCATTGCCAATGCCCTCCTGAGGATAGCTGACGAAGGTCATACCGATCCGACACTAGGTGGCGCTCTGGTGGCAGTTTCATTTTTTATTTGCCACTGTGCTTACACTATAACACTTATGGATATGAAACTCATAGGGGTGTTAGAGACTGGCCCCTGTAACTCACACACCAAAAATGACGAGCAGGTGGCGCTAAATGGCTCCATAGCGCCCCCTGGAATATTTCAAATTTGAAGCCCTGCCTCCTACATGCACGTACATGAACCAAATTCGGTGGCCTTATGTATCATCACCAGACGCACAAAAAACCCTCTTGGACACATACCCTCAGTCCAACAGGAAGTCCGCCATTTTCCTTCAAATTCAATCTTTTGCCATCAATCAGGAAGTCCTGATAACTTCAACATACAATTTCCCATCGGCATCAAATTGCTCACACATGTAGAGGGGCTCGCCCTGAACACGTCTCTGCATCAATACTATGTCATATCTATAGCGCCACCCACTGGACACAGGAAGTCACTGAAGATGTCACTGTTGTGTTTTGTGTGACACAAATCCCGTTTAGGTAGGACATTTCCACAGCCAACGGCCAAGCACACAACTGGGCGCACAGGCCTCCGACGGCGCCACAGCCCAACGTACGTGAACTGCGAGGGCCCGTACATCACTGCTCGCAGTTTTAATTATTTTTCTTTTTTTTCTTCTGCCAAAATGATCGCATTTTTCACTGCCTGAACATACCCCAAAACTCGCCAAACTTGGAATATACGTCACACCTGGCGAAAAATTTTATAATCTGTTGTCATTGTGAATTTTCGCCACTAGGTGGCGCTATTATCAAGGAAAGTGCGTTTTGGCTAATAACTCCCACATACTTTGTCGCACATTCAAAAAACTCATATCCACGCGTTCAGTGAATTCTGCTGAATCTCCTGATATAGGCCACGCCCATATCCGCCTACCGTTTTTTTTCGCTAGCTCGCAAAATGTCGCAAACCTACTTTTTCGAACTCCTCCCAGGCAGTTCGACCGATTTGCATGAAACTTTGCACACAGCATCTGTGGACCCTCCTGACAAAAAGTTATTAAAAGAATTTTGATATTCCAAAGAATACTCAAGTTATTAAATAACAATTTCCTGCAGATTTCGGTCAAAACAGGAAGTGTTGCATATCTCCACAATGCTGTGTCCGAATGACATCAAACTCAGGATCCTACTTCCCCATGAGCCCCTAAGGCTCTGTACTGAATTTTATCTCATGACCACTAGGTGGCGCTCTTTAAATTGAAGTAATTTATATCTCCACATCCGTTTGTCTGATTGACATGAAACTTGGTACACTTATTGCAAATGCCCTCCTGAGGATGGCTGACGAAGGTCTTCCCGCTCCGACACTAGGTGGCGCTCTGGCGGCAGTTTCATTTTGTTTTTGGCACTGTGCCCACACCATAATACTTATGGATATGAAATTCATTGGGGTGGTACACACTGGCCCCTGTAACTCACACACCAAAAATTGCCACTAGGTGGCGCTGTTATCAAGACAAAACCGTTTTTCCCTTGACTGCCTTCACTTTTCATTACTCAACGGAAGTTGTTGCATGAACAAGCCCCGACGGCAGCATGCCCCGACACGCGTGGACTGCGAGGGCCCGTACATCACTGCTCGCAGTTTTAATTAGGGCCCGAGCAGGAAACCTGCGAGGTCCCTATTGTAATTGTAATGTTTATTATTATTTTTATTTATCCCAAATGATCGCATTTTTCACTGCCTTAACATACCCCAAAACTCGCCAAACTTGGAATATACGTCACACCTGGCGAAAAATTTTATAATCTGTCGTCGTTGTGAATTTTCACCACTAGGTGGCGCTGTTATCAAGGAAAGTGCGTTTTGCCTAATAACTCCCACATACTTTGTCGCACATTCTAAATCCTTATATCCACGCGTTCAGTGAATCCTCCTGAATCTCTGGGTATAGGCCACGCCCATATCCGCCTACCGTTTTTTTTCGCTAGCTCGCAAAATGTCGCAAACCTACTTTTTCGAACTCCTCCCAGGCAATTTCACCGATTTGCACGAAACTTTGCACACAGCATCTGTGGACCCTCCTGACAAAAAGTTATTAAAAGAATTTTGATATACCAAAAAATACTCAACTTATTAAATTACAAATTCCTGCAGATTTCGCTCATAACAGGAAGTTTTGCATATCTCCACATTGGTGTGTCCGAATGACTTCAAACTCAGGATCCTACTTCCCTATGAGGCCCTAAGGCTCTGTTCAAAATTTTGCCCGATGACCACTAGGTGGCGCTCTTTAAATTGGAGTAATTTATATCTCCACATTGGTTTGTCGGATTAACATGAAACTTGGTACACTCATTGCCAATGCCCTCCTGAGGATAGCTGACGAAGGTCTTACCGATCCAACACTAGGTGGCGCTCTGGTGGCAGTTTCATTTTTTATTTGCCACTGTGCCCACACCATAACACTTATGGATATGAAACTCATAGGGGTGTTAGACACTGGCCCCTGCAACTCACACACCAAAAATGACGAGCAGGTGGCGCTAAATGGCTCCATAGCGCCCCCTGGAATATTTCAAAATTGAAGCCCTGCCTCCTACATGCACGTACATGAACCAAATTCGGTAGGATTATGTATCATGACCAGACGCACAAAAAACCCTCTTGGACACATACCCTCAGTCCAACAGGAAGTCCGCCATTTTCCTTCAAATTCAATCTTTTGCCATCAATCAGGAAGTCCTGATAACTTCAACATACAATTTCCCATCGGCATCAAATTGCTCACACATGTAGAGGGGCTCGCCCTGAACACGTCTCTGCATCAATACTATGTCATATCTATAGCGCCACCCACTGGACACAGGAAGTCAATGAAGATGTCACTGTTGTGTTTTGTGTGACACGAATCCCATTTAGGTAGGACATTTCCACAGGCAACGGGCAAGCACACAACTGGGCGCACAGGCCTCCGACGGCGCCACAGCCCAACGTACGTGGACTGCGAGGGCCCGTACATCACTGCTCGCAGTTTTAATTAGGGCCCGAGCAGGGAACCTGCAAGGACCCTATTGTTTTTGTAGTGATTATTATTATTTTTTTTTTTATTATTTTTAGGCCAAAATGATCGCATTTTTCACTGCCTGAACATACCCCAAAACTCACCAAACTTGGAATATACGTCACACCTGGCGAAAAATTTTATAATCTGTTGTCGTTGTGAATTTTCACCACTAGGTGGCGCTATTATCAAGGAAAGTGCGTTTCGCCTTATAACTCCCACATACTTTGTCGCACATTCAAAAACCTTATATCCACACGTTCAGTGAATCCTCCTGAATCTCTGGGTATAGGCCACGCCCATATCCGCCTACCGTTTTTTTTCGCTAGCTCGCAAAATGTCGCAAACCTACTTTTTCGAACTCCTCCCAGGCAGTTCGACCGATTTGCACGAAACTTTGCACACAGCATCTGTGGACCCTCCTGACAAAAAGTTATTAAAAGAATTTTGATATTCCAAAGAATACTCAAGTTATTAAATCACAATTTCCTGCAGATTTCGGTCAAAACAGGAAGTGTTGCATATCTCCACATTGGTGTGTCCGAATGACATGAAACTCAGGATAATACTTCCCCATGAGCCCCTAAGGCTCTGTGCAGAGTCTTGGCCAATGACCACTAGGTGGCGCTCTTTAAATTGGAGTAATTTAGATCTCCACATTGGTTTGTCGGATTAACATGAAACTTGGTACACTCATTGCCAATGCCCTCCTGAGGATAGCTGAAAAAGGGGTTACAGATCTGCCACTAGGTGGCGCTCTGGTGGCAGTTTCATCTTAGATTTGGCACTGTGCCCACACCATAACACTTATGGATATGAAATTCATTGGGGTGTTAGAGACTGGCCCCTGTAACTCACACACCAAAAATGACGAGCAGGTGGCGCTAAATGGCTCCATAGCGCCCCCTGGAATGTTTCAAAATTGAAGCCCTGCCTCCTACATGCACGTACATGAACCAAATTCGGTAGGCTTATGTATCATCACCAGACGCACAAAAAACCCTCTTGGACACATACCCTCAGTCCAACAGGAAGTCCGCCATTTTCCTTCAAATTCAATCCTTTGCCATCAAGCAGGAACTCCTGATAACTTCAACATACAATTTCCCATCGGCATCAAATTGCTCACACATGTAGAGGGCCTCGCCCGGAACACGTCTCTGCATCAATACTCTGTCATATCTATAGCGCCACCCTCTGGACACAGCAAGTCACTGAAGATGTCACTGTTGTGTTTTGTGTGACACGGATCCCATTTACATTAGGTACCACATTTCCACAGCCAACGGGCAAGCACACAACTGGGCGCACAGGCCTCGACGGCGCCACAGCCCAACGTACGTGGACTGCGAGGGCCCGTTCATCGCTGCTTGCAGCTTTAATTTTAATTGTTTTAGACACTAAATGTTTCTGGTTGGAGTGAATGTTGGTATTTATCGTTGGAACGTCTGAAAAGAGACACAAAATAGACTACAAGCTGTCCTTCCAGTCTTTTAGAGGCTGTTTACACCTGGTGCCATGCAGCCTGAGTGATCTGATCACAAGCGGACGGATCTGAGTCACAGGTGAGACGTTCTCTGCAAAACAGGTGGAAAAGGTTCAATTCCCATTTGGTTCCCTGCAATGTAGGTGACATGTTTGGGTCCTAACCCGCCAAGATATGCAGCACGTTTGTGATCACCCTGTCAGCGTCAGGCGATCTGACCAAAGTATCACCAGACTCAAGTTGTTTCCTTGTTGAGTACATCAACCGTGTGAGAAAAGACATTTTATTGACAGTAAACATGTCAAATTTTACAAAGACAGTGAACAGTAACGAATAGAGGCTACTTCTTTGTTACCTGTGGAGAAAACCACCAGACTTCCTTTGAAAATTGCTTAATTTTCAGAGTTGTGGAGTCAAAAGAAACTTATTTAACTTCGTGAAACGCTGTCGTTGATAAATTCGTAATTATTTGGGCCTTTAAGTAAATTTGGCAAATGTTCAACATGAAGTTCTTCCTTTCTTTGACAAGGAGAAAACATCTTATGATGCAGAAACCAACATAGGCTACTTCTTTGTTGCCCGGGGAGAAAATCCCCAGACTCCTTTAAAAAATCGCTCAATTTAGTGAGTTGTTGATTTAGGAGAGACTTTATTAACTGTGTGAAACGCTGTCTCTGATAAATTCTTAATAACTTAGACCTTCTAGTAAATTCAGCAAATGTTCAACATGAACTTCTTTCTGTCTTTGTGTATAAACCATCATGTCTGTTTGTCCCAGTGATGCATGTGTTAGTTTGTATGTAGAGCAGGGAAGTGAGATCCAATCACAAGTGGTCACTCGATATTCAGCTTGCAGTATTTAATGAGCGTTTAGACAAGTAGGAAACATCCTCTTTTGCAATTACAGTTAACAGTAACCAGTATAGGCTCCTTCTTTGTTGCCCGTGGAGAAAGTCATCAGACTCCCTTAAAAAATCGCTCAGTTTTGTGAGTAGTTGAGTCAGGAGTCACTTTATGAACTGTGAGAAACGCTGTCTCTGACGAATCCTAAATGATTCGGGTCCTCTTGTAAATTCGGCAAACGTCCTACACGCAGGAGCCCGTCGTCCAAACATCCATTCACTGAAATTAGCGCTAAAAAATAGATTCAGTCTCCTGCTTATTATTTCATGTGGAGTCCAATTCTTCAACAATCATCAGACAAACTTTCCTTTTCACTTTCTTTGTTTTCCAGGAGGCCGGTTCTTGCCTCCGATGCTTTTTATCTGCAGACTTTTGTGACACTGTCGGCTCTTGATTACTATTTTAAAGACTATTTTAAGCCTTGAGTGGTTCAGTTTTTAACTTTTGTTGCTAAGCAATGTTGGCCAAAACTCTGCTTATTGGCTAGAGCTGGCACTCTTGCCTGGCAACATTACCTGATTGTGTATTCTGGAGACGCTGGCAAGAGCTTCCAGTTGCAGACAAACTCGTCTGCAAAGATGGCACAGGGCTGGTTCTGTTCAGACGGGCCTGTGTTGTTCTACCAGCCTGTCCCTACATGCACCGCAGACTGGTGATGTCATAAGAGACGAAGTTTACGTAATAAGCTGTTTCCTGGGTGTATTTGACTTTGAATAAACTCCTGACTGGCAGACGGTCGAAGGCCTCCGGTTCAATGAAGAATCTGGCTCGCACACCGAATTTTAACAAGCTTTATTGAGGGGGGAAAAAAAAAACCGGGTCCGGACCTCTTCAAGTTGTAATTCTTTAAGATAATCTGATAATCTGAAAAAGCACCTGGACGGCTGTCAGGTCGACTGCTCCACCGTCAAGGTTCAATAAAACATTCATTTAAATACAGAAAGTGCAGCATCTTAATTAACCAACACTGATTATATAACAACATCTCTGACTGTGACGAATACAATAAAACCATGAGCACGTTGTTCTGCCGAGGAAGGAGACGCCATCTTCTTTCAGCTCAGACGCTAACAAATCAAATCTATCAATCACTTAATCAATCAAACGTTTGTGCAGGTTTGATTCAAAGTGCTTTAAAACCTGATAATAACTGAGAAATGTACTCAGTTAGACGACTTACGTGAAAATCACCAGCAGGGATTCAGGAGCTGCTGCTGCTGATGATGATGTATACGTGACCTCTGACCTTGTGCAGAACAAAAAAATGTTGTTTATTTACCTGTAAGGATTAATTACTTTACGTCTAATTAAAGAAATCAATTCAGGTTTCTACTAAACTGTCACTCAATTTAAAAACAATACATTGAATTGACTTAAAGGCGTAAAAATAAAAATTGGGTGATGAGTGTCAGAGGTGCGTCCGGATGATCAGCAGCTTGTTTCCTCCCATCTTGGTGTCGACACGTCAGCACAGATGATGGAGATGAGTCGGCTGAAGGTCCCGAGCTCCACATGCATCCACAGCCTGGACGCACAGACGCGCTGCAGCTCCCGGCTCCTCCTGCAGGTGTCGCTGTGCGTCACGTTTTCAGACGTCCTCCACGTTTTTATTGCATCTGATCAGCTACAACAGGCTCATTTATCAAAAATACATGAGCCTGATTAAATGCAGACAGCAATCTGCCAAAACGGGGGGGAAACTTAACTTCCACTCCCACACACACACACACACACACACACACGCACACACCGTGTGTGTGTGTGTGTGTGTGTGTGTGATGCTGCACCAGAGCAGGCTGCTGTTTGTGAGGTCAGCTGTGGATCAAACAGGTGTTCAAAGAAGAAAAATCAACACACTGGCATTTAAAAATCAGCACAACATATATTTTATTTACATCAACAGGAGCACGAGCTTCTTTTTTTTTAAATACAATTATGTGCTTTTTGTTTTGTTTTGCTTTTTTTAAAATAAAAACATGCTTTTAAGAAATAAATCATAGTCAGATCACGTGAAACAAACTATACATTGCAGTCAAACCACAACTTCGGTCGGACACGTTGCGGGGAGCTGCGTGTCCGACGCCGCGCGCGACACCAAAAAGTGTCTTCCAGTCGCACAAAGTGGCAACAAACCCGCTTATAACGCCTCGCGTGTGCGCTTTTAAGTCCCCCCGCACGGACATACGTGAAGGTTACAGCGGCGTGCAGGGGGGGAGCCGTGCGCGCCCGCAAGTCACCGCAGCAGCTCGCCGGTGCAGCTCGGGGCTCGCAGGAGGGGGACAGGGGGGTGCGTGGCTGCAACATGCCTGCGCCTCCTCCACCGCAGCCCCGACCAGCCGTGCCAGCGTCCGGCTGCGCCACAATCCCAACTTTTCTGTACATTTTCGCGTCACCTGGACGCGAAACATAAATTTGGCATCCTATGCAAATATATGCTGACGTAAAAGATCATGTGGTTTTTGTCGTCGATCCCCCCTATGAGCAACGAGGAGGTTTTTTTTTTCTCCTCTCTACTGTTGTCTTTAGGTTAGCTATGCTACAATCTTTACTGTACCCAGCGCTAGCTATATGCGCCCCGCGCCGCACCACTCTGGATATCTGGGAATAATCAACTTCCAGGCTGTCGCACCCCGCGCCCAGAGACCACACACAGGTAGGACACACGGGAAACTTCTCATTTATTCAACTCCTGGAGAGAAATTTTGACCAAAGTGACCGCAAAAGTGAAGTTATTAAAGCGGCTTGGTTGCAGCCAGACTAGCCGCCTGCCTGCCTGCCTGCCTGGCTGCCTGGCTGGCTGTCTCTGCCCAGGCTGCTGCTGCTGCTGCTGCTGCTAGCGACCGTCCCCTCCATCACAGGCTCTCAGAGTGGGAATCACCTTGCCACCGGCCGGCAGACCTCCACGGCAGCCCGGCTGGGATTAAAACAGTTAGACACCTGGTTGTCAGGGAACTTTAGTTGCCGTGCGGCTGCTCTCGGGGTGTTTTTGCGGATAGTTGTCAGACGAGCGAGTGTCATCCGGTTCGCGTTGTTTTTTTTGGTAGCCAACTTTTGCCGTCCCCCCTCCACCCCCGGTGAAAGTGCACATAATAAATTTATTAGCCCGCGGAGCTAGCCGTTAGCCAGTTAGCCCCCCCTGTCAGCGACGGGCAGCCCGGGGAAGCTAAGTGCGTTAGCGTTAGCCGTTCCCCGCACGCAGCAGCACGAAACGTGGCTGCCCGTCTCTGGATGTTGTGCTTTCATGTCGGGGAAACGCATTTGTTTTGGCTGCCTCCCGCTCCCCTGCCTCCCCGCCGAGCCCGCGCCGCTCCGCCGAGCCGCGCAGAACACACTCCCGGGGTGCTTGTTGGCGACACGGTGTCGGTCGGCGGAGCGGCGGACAGTTTGGGTCGCGGTGTCGGCTCGAGTGTTGTTGTTGCCCGCTGTACGTTGGGTTCAAACGGGGCTAGCTAGCAGACAGCCAGTCTGGCTGGTTGGGTCATCTGAGGTGAAGCCGCCGTCAGCGGGCTGTATAGAGGCGCAGGCTGCGGACGGCGGGCTGCTTTTTAACGGCTTTTCACACGAACGGACCGGCGGGTCACGGTTCGGTCCGTGTTCCGGCCGCTTCGTGTGTTTAAAGCGGCTGTCTGTCGCGTCCAGAGTCGCTTTTCTGGCTGTTTTTTGTGTAGATACGGAGTCTGCATACTGTACCGCGACGGTTCAGACCAACTGGTGTTAGACAGTTTGACGTGAAACGGACCGCTGCGGCGGTTCCGACAGCTTTCACTGGGTTGTAAGGAGACAAATGAGTCCAGTAAGTTGGTTTAATTGTGTTGTTGAACTCGTTTAATGTTAATATACGGACGAACCGTCGCGGGGCTGCTTCGGAGGACTGGCTGCCTGTTCGGTGAGCAGACGTTGACTCGGTGCCAGTTAATGGCAGACTGGTTCTGTACTGGTTCAGGCTGTCAGAGATCTGGTTTTATATAAGAGATAGTTTGGTTTAAACTGGTTTATATAAGAGATAGTTTGGTTTAAACTGGTTTATATAAGAGACATACTCTGACTTTGGTTTAAACTGGTTTATATAAGAGACATACTCTCTGACTTTGGTTTAAACTGGTTTATATAAGAGATAGTTTGGTTTAAACTGGTTTATATAAGAGATAGTTTGGTTTAAACTGGTTTATATAAGAGATACTCTGAGTTTGGTTTAAACTGGTTTATATAAGAGACATACTCTCTGACTTTGGTTTAAACTGGTTTATATAAGAGATAGTTTGGTTTAAACTGGTTTATATAAGAGACATACTCTCTGACTTTGGTTTAAACTGGTTCATATAAGATACATACTCTCTGACTTTGGTTTAAACTGGTTTATATAAGAGATAGTTTGGTTTAAACTGGTTTATATAAGAGATACTCTGAGTTTGGTTTAAACTGGTTTATATAAGATACATACTCTCTGACTTTGGTTTAAACTGGTTTATATAAGAGACATACTCTCTGAGTTTGGTTTAAACTGGTTTATATAAGAGACATACTCTCTGACTTTGGTTTAAACTGGTTTATATAAGATACATACTCTCTGACTTTGGTTTAAACTGGTTTATATAAGATACATACTCTCTGACTTTGGTTTAAACTGGTTTATATAAGAGACATACTCTCTGACTTTGGTTTAAACTGGTTTATGAAGCAAAGGACTGTCTGTGCTTTAATATTAAACTAGTTTTAACCCTTTTTTATGGAAACTAGTGTACATGTCGGTGGATTGAACACCTATTGACTGCTGGCAGTTTTGTTAAAGGGACACTATGTAGTTTTGGAGAAGAAATGTTAAACTCAGAATTTGAATATTAACAACACAAACTCTTTTTCTCCATAAGTGAATGAACAAGCTGTTCTCAGGGGACTGTTTTGAAGCTAGAAAGGTGGCAGGGTCCGCCAAACACTGTGGAATTGTGTTTAAGGTCAGTTTGTGTATTCAGTCATGAAAACAAAGAGAGTTTGTTGATTTAGTCTGAAGATTTTTCTCTTCTGATTAAAATTTCTTCCCCCAAACTACATAATGCACTTTTAATGTGTTTGTATTTAAAAGCAGGATTTTACTTTTATTAACAGAAACCGTCTCTTCTCGTGAGGACAGACTGGTTCATGTGTTGCATGAGGAAATGTGTGTTATATTGTCTGTTGTATAGGACGTGTGTTTGTTTTCTTGCGGTTCTGCTCATAGTCAAACTTTCCCCTCCGCCAAGTTCATCCTGTTCCTTCTCAGGATGTTCTCCGACCTAATTTTCTTCCCAAATCTTGTTACATAAAATCATGAATAATGAGGTGTGCCTCGCGAGCCGGTTCAGGACATATGCAGCGATGTGGCGGCACCAGATAAATCCCGGTGACCTCTGCCCTCGGTCGGGGAACGATTATCAACAGAAACTCTTGGGGTTTTTGTGCTTGGCTTCGTGTCCTCGGCACAGTTTGAGTTTGAAGGACGTACAGAGGGGAGATTTCTGTCGGGCTCAGAGGAACAGGTGTGTAAACTGAATTTGGGCAGGTTCTCCCCTCCACCACATCCCTGACAGTGTGACTGAAGTGTGTCTTGGCTCTTGGAAAACACTGGAGAGGCTCATATTTGGCAGCAGCTCCTCCTCTTCCTCCCTCCTCTATACTGCCCGGTGACAGCGTTAACATTCACCTCCTCCCTGCTGCACCGTATACGGCTTTTTTTTTTTTTTTTTTTTTGAAAGTGTGTCAGATTTTTTAATATTATCTCCCTCTCGCCTGTTCTGGTTCATAATCACATTTCCTTTTCCATTGACCGACTTTTTTTGTCTCATATTTTGCCTCCATTGTATCGCCGCCGTGTCAGGCTTTTTAATCCTATGATATGGATGCAGGGATCAGTCAGTCATGCTGCCAGTCTCCGAATCACAGCGCGCTCGCTCGCTCGCTCGCTCACTCACTCACTCGCTCTCTGGCTGCTATTTATTTGTCACAAACGCCAACACACACACACACACACACACACACACACGCACAGCTCTCGTGTGCTTTCCCTTCCTCGCTCGGAGACTTCTACACATACTCTCACATCACACACGCTCTCGCTTTTTCCTCTTCCTGCTTCTGACACGCTGCTATTTCTTTGACACACACTCACACACATTTTTGCCGGTTCCTCGGAAGTGCAGCTGTGATTTGCTGTTGCCACCTGACCTGTCACCCCAATCCTCACGCGCACACACACACACACACACACACACACACATATGCGCTCTCTGCAGCTTTTATTTCACCGTTTAGACTGTGCACATCATTGGTTTTTATCTCTGAAGATTGCAGCTCGATGCATGTTTCTTTTTTTTTTATTATTTGTGGCGATTGAAACGGACCCCATTCTGCGTTTGTGTCGCCCTCAGTGGCATTCAGTCAGGAGGGTTTATGACAGCTATACGAGCCGGAACAAACACACACACACACACACACACACACACACACACTCTCTCTTTGTTGCTCTGTCAAACTGCTATTTATTTCACACATGCAGAAAGCGTGCATGACAGCTGCATCTTGCCACACACTCACACACACACACACACACACACATATTCAGACCTCTTTTTCCACTCCTTTCTGCTTTTATTTCACTCACACACACACTCTCTCACACACACACACACACACATATACACAAGTATTTCCAGTGCTATTGGTGCTTTATGAAATAGTGAGAGGCTGTGTGTGTGGGTGTGTGTTTGGGAAGGAGAGTACGAGCGTGCCAGGTTGTGCGTGAGCGAGTGGAGTGCCGGTGATTTCGTGTGTGTGGTGAGTCACTGGAGAGCATGGGCTGGTCAGAAACGCTGCGTGTGTGAGTGTGAGTGTGTGTGTGTGTGTGTCATAGCGTCCACCCTGCCTCTCTGCTGGAGCTCTTCATGGGGAAACTCGACACACACACACACTGGCTGTATTGGATCTGCACTGCTGGTGTTGGACCAGACCCACCTTCCACGTCGACTCGGAGGGTTTGGGGGCGAAGTTAGTGTGAACATGAACACCAGGGATCCTCCTTCAACCAGATTCAACTCCCCCAGACATAAAGCAGAGCTCTTATTTTGATGTTGGATCAGAACCGAAAATGCTTCTGATTTATTTTTTTATTTTATTTTTTGTATTTTCAGCCGTGCAAACATTCATTACACACCATGAAATCATTTTTTAAGTCGGGTTTTACAGTATAAAAGTAATAATCTTCCACAGTATTTGTTCACGCTGAGAAAAGGATTTCCAAAACATTCATATCTTTCTCTCAACTCTGTCGTTTTAAATGTAATTGTCGGTTTTATCCTTCTTAACTGCAAAGTTGTGGACACATAACAGATTATAAAAGCGTATATTAAAGCCATATGTCTTAAGTTGCTGTAGTTATTGGAGCTAAACCGACACACCAGGAGTATGAGCTTACTACAGACATATATACGGTAGGCTGATAAATAAGAAAGTATGAAAATACCAAATTATACCAAAATCAGCAAATTGATTATCAAAAATATTTTCCATTAATAAGAATAAAACTGCTGGTAGGTATTACATGTTTAACATATCAGATCTCATCTAACATGTAAATGTGGCTGTTCCCAGTTCTCAGTCTCACTTTGGCTGCTGAGCTAACGTTACGTTAGCTTACGTTAGCTTACAGAACAGAGCAACCTGCCACCCAACTTTGAATGCTTCCAGTTATAATAACAACCTTCAGATAATGATGTGATTTAAGTTAACTGTACATCATAATGACATACATGTAATCTGTGCAGGAATAAAATCAAACTTTGGCTGCTGAGCTAACGTTACGTTAGCTAAAGTACGCTAACAGAACCACACTCAGCTTTGAAGGCTCCTAATTAAAATGACGACCTGAAGATATTAAAGGGATATTAAAGGTATTAGGGCTGCGGCTAAATATTATTTTCACTGATGATTAATCTCAGTAATTTTCTCAATAAATCATTCAGTTGTTTGGTGTCTAAAATGTTGATCAGTCAAGATGACGTCCTTTAATATCTTGTTTTGTCCAAAACACAAAAATATTCAATTAACTGTCAGACGATTAAAGAAACCAGGAAATATTCACATTTTAGAAGCTGGAGTCAAATAATTTTGGCTTTTGTTTTCTAATAATAGATTAGTCAAACCAATTCATCGATTTTCAAACTAGTTGGTGATTTATTTGTAAAATGTTTTTTTGTATCCTGGTCACAATTTTAAATGAACAAATGAATTAAAGAGATCTCCAATAAGTATGGATGGACCGTGGTTTCCGAATATTCGAATGGTTGTTAAATTAGAAAAATTGAATAGTTCATGCAACATGGTTGGTAAGTTGTTCATTGATTATTAATCATAAAACTATTTACAATTCTTTTGATCAGACGAGTAAGAGAACTACATTAGATTACATGAGTCAGACTTCCAACAGTAACGTAGCACACTTGCATTTGAATCCTACTGAGGTTCGTCTGCCCCGATCAATCAGTAGCGAGTGATGTATCAGCACGCCAACAGCACTTCTGGTTGATTCTGTAGTCGAGGTTATGTTCAGTTCACCTTCAAGTTCTCAGCCAGTTTCGTGAGCACTGAATCCAGGGAACCTCAAAGTGGGTCCATCACATCCTGAGGCGCCGATACACCAGGTCATCATCAGTATACTGTCGGCCTCTACTGTACTGTACTGTCTTTATAAAGTACCAGCTGTAATCTGTCTTCACTTCAGCTCTGATGAAGTTGAAATCGTTCTCTTGACGAGGCCAAATGAAGACTTTTAAAACAACGTCCTGTTGCCTTTAAGTCCCTGAACGACATTTAATTTCTGTAACCAAGTGAAGAAATATTACCGCTGAGAATTTCTGTAAATTCACTTGCTACGTGTTCATCTGTGCCCGTCTCATTCACGCCTGCTGGTGTTTTTGTGGCTGTTTTTCTGTCTGTATTTTTCCGACCCATTACTGTTTTGGTTGAGGAAACCATCGTCAATGACTTATTTAAATTACTGAAGCAATCTGAGATTTGGTCGGTGATTCAGAAGACTGGAGCCCGGGGGAATATGATTTATCAGCCAGCCCTAAAGATGTGAGTTTGATATGTAAATATGAAACTCTACATACATCTGGAAACAATCCTCCAGAAGCCCATTTTCATACACGAAAACATCTTTGAAATTCTGCTTTTGTTTTATATTCGCCTGCAGCCTCGAAGATACAGTGAGGAGCTGGACTGTGTCAGACACCTGTGTGGGAGAGACGGGCAGCGAAAACAATTTTAAAACGCTGAATTTAGAGCTGCTTAAATTAGCCGATTAACTGATAAATCGATTGATATTGTAGGAAAAATAACTGCAAACATGTGAAAGATTTGCCTGTTCCAGCCTCTTAAATGTGAGGATTTGCTGCTTGTCTTTGTCATTTGTGGTAGAAAATGAAGAGTGTGTGTTTTGGACTGTTGCTGGACAAAAGAAGCAATTTGAAGACGAACACGTTGGACCGAAAATGTGTTGATTTATTTCCCTCGTTTGTTTTATATTTGGTTTCCGTATAAATTGAGGAACCACCGATCGAGTCATCGAGTAATCAGAGTATCTGTATCGGTTATTAAAACTCAGACATCACTCGGTATCATCCATAATCTTCTTCTCCCGTATCATTAATCAATGTGATCGTGTTTGTGTGGGTGAGAAATGTTACCGGAATATCCAAATAACAAAGTATTGATCTCGATTATATTATTGTGGGATACATGTGTATAAAAAGCAGAAATATTAATGAGTGTTTGTGACTTTTCCACACCGCCAAGAATAACTGGGGGAAACACTGAATACTTGTAATTGTTCTGCTTTGGCAGAAGGACGTACATTTTTAGGATATTGAATATTGGCACAAAAAAACCAGCAGATTCAGTCCAAAAATATCAGTGTTGACTTTAAAAAACCTGCTCAAACCAGAAGAGACGGGGAGATGATTTAAGTTGACTGTACATCCGAATGACATGTTCTTAAAAAATGTAATAAAATAAATACAATGACAGAAAAAATAAATAAAATCCAGGAGAAATGCTAATGAGATATTTTTGCAGATGAGATAAAACAAGCTCGGTTGCTTGTCAGCTGAGCGCTCTGTGGAGTAATTAATATTAATGTAACATGCAAATAAAACAGTGAGACTTCACTTGTGTCGTCTGCAGGGAGAGAGAGGTATAGAAAGCTCGTCTTCATCCCGCCGCAGGGAGCCGCACGACTCATAAACAGACCGGCAGTAAACATGTCGTCCTCCGCAGGATGAAGTGGCTGTCCGGACCAATCACTGACAAATATGTCACCTTGTTGTTTTTTTTTGTTTTTTTGTTTTTTTATTTGTTGGAGCTGTAGTTTCCCCTCTGGGCCAATCAGCTTAACATCGATCTGTAGTTCAGACCCGCCCACAGCTTCATCAGCGGGGACGAACAGCACAGAGGAAGGGCACATGATGGAGAGAGGATGATGGAGAGAGGATGATGGAGAGAGGATGATGGAGAGAGGATGATGGAGGGAAAACAACAAGAAACATGAATATTAAATGTACATATTATCAGTGACACAGCTCCATAAACAATACTGTGAAAACTGTGCATCCATTTAGTGATGACACGCAAAATGATGAAAGAAATTATTTTTTATACAAATTAAAGAGGACATTGAACCAATTGAGCTCTTAATTTCAGTTTTTGAGATAATCATTAAAAATACACCGTGTTGTTTCAGCAGGTTTTAACTGACGGATATTTTAATTACTGTTTTTTCATAGAGGTCAACTTAGAAGAATTTTTAATTTGTTTTCCATTTGTATGTAGAAAAACAGATGAATTAACTGTGGCTGCTGTGTGTTCAGATTAAAGACACACGTTATTGATGATTTATTTAAAATAACAATCACTACATGCAGCTAAAAAGTGTTTTTTCCATCATTGATTATTCAGGTTAATCAATGTATAATTTGAGGCAGTGAAATGTTAGAAAATATTTCCACAGTGGGAATTTCCTCGAACTCAGATGCAGTTTACTTTCACAAAAGATAAAAAGATAAAGAAAAGCAGCAAATAGTTAAGAGATTATCAAACAAACATTCTAATTAATTTTCTGCCAACCAAATAAACATTTCAGCTGTAATTACATTAAACATGTCATTATTTATTGGTAAAGTCTTTCGGTAATAATGTTGAAACTGCTGGTAATTAAAGTCTGACGAGGTCTGAAGGTGTCAGATCTCATCCAGCGTCTGAACGTGGCTGCTGACAGACGGACGTGCAGACGTAACGAGCTGCCACTCACCTCTGAATGTCTCCTGATTAAGACAACAACCTTCAGATGATAATGTGATAAGCTGTAAATCATAACGACACGTTCGTATAAATGTAACTATGCAAGAATGAAATCAAACTTTGGCTGCTGAGCTAAAGTAGCGTTAGCTTACGTTAGCCATCTACACAGAGGAAGCGGCCAGTCAGCTCTTAATGCTCCGAATTAAAATGATGATCTGAAGATATTAAAGTCATTTCCTCAGAACCACAGGTTTGTTAGGACCGTTTACTGTCTGCTTGTGTTTTTACCGAGCCACGCAACAATAACATGTTCGGTCGGCTAACGTAAGAATATTTATCAAAGTCACCACTTTGTTGGTCAAAACGATACAGAGTGAAGTTTCTGTTAATAATACGTCTTTGGCCGAGTGACCACCAGACTTGTTGGGCTTATGATGATCGTAATGAGTTATTCTGCTGATTATTTTGTGTAAGCATTGATTAATTGTTTTTTTCTAGAATTTCTGAAAATGGTGAAATACATTATGTATGTAATTCTATAAAAATAACAGGTTTTCCTCTATTTTCTTTTTGCTGTATACATTTAGTTGACTTGACTCAATCAAGGAGCTCAAGGCGATGCCTCAATGTTTCTTTTGTTCCGAACAAAAATACAATTTATTCTGTTTTGTACCATTTATGAGAAAGAAAAGAATAGAAACAGACACCATTTTCCATTTTTGGTGAAAAAAAGAAGACTAATCGACCATCAGAGTTGTTTCTGATTGATTTCCTGCGATCGCGTTGGTTCTGCTGTTGGTTTAGTGGAGGACAAGTGGTCACAGGGAGGTCGCAGCGACAGGACGGTTTATGTTTTAAAGGGTTCACTGTTGTAATGGTGCTCAACCACACAGACATTAAAAGAGATTTTTAAAATACTGTGGAGGAGGAAAATTATCACCTGAATTTCTTTCCTAAAAATATATGCAGGCCCCACTCTGGGAAAGTGTGTCATTTTGTCATTTTGACATAATTTACTGAATGTCCTTTAAAAAAAAAAAAAAAAAAAAAGTACCAGAGTTTGTGTCTGTTTTATGCCATCAATCATCGAGTGAAAGTAGGTGTCACTTTTTTTTTAATGTGTCTCATATTTGGAGCGAAACACTTCAAAAACAGATGCTGTGTTTGTTATCACTGCTTACATTATTTAGATTTTTTCCCCTTAAATCTTCAAGAAGTCATTTTTATTCATGAAGGGAGTAAAGGATGCTTATTTTCTCATTAAATTCTGCAGTGTGTGTTTCTCAATTACTCAACACATGAGTGACCAGCAGCACTGATGGGCTCATCAGACAAAAAAATGTCTTAGATTAGCCCCCCCTCGCCTGAACTGTGATTTGTTAAAGAACCCCCTCCCCTCATGTCTGGATCGTTAATTTGAACCTTGTTCCAAACCCTCATTTATCCAGAAAAGTCTTACTGAGCACGGTTCCCCCTTTTTCATCAGCGTCCTCATTGATATTCATATGTTTCCTCATGTTCACACCTGGGGGCCGCCCGCTAACACCACAGGCTTGTCTCATCATAAACTCCGCTGGGAGACGGCGCTGCCTTGCTCAAGAGAACTTCAGATGTGCGCTTTTGAGGCAGAGGAGGTGATTCTCGCTCACGTTTTTCCAGTATTTCCAGTATTTTGCCAGCTGGTCCACAGTTGGAAACAACCACTTTCCAGGCGAGAGGCCGTTTCTCTGAATCTGCCCATTTTCTACTTTTTGTCTCTGTTTGTGTTTGACAGCAGCTCCTCCGCTGAGCTGCCGCACGCCGCTGAGACAAAGTGGAAAACTCAGCTGCTGCCACTAATGAACAGGTTAACAGTGTGGCAAGAAAAACAAAACCAGTCGCACAAATTCAAATTCTGCTGGGCAGTACATGTATGTGAGACCGTATAAACCCATCGTTGTGTTCACACCGTTATAGATATAATTTAGATATACCTGGTTTCTCACAACACGTCCTCATACCTGAACAACTAATAATAGGTCCACTACCAGTGACTCCTTCATATATCACCGTACCCAAAACAGCATGTTGCAGCGTACCAGCGTCAGGCGCACCAAACCTTTGTCATACATGGATTTAGGCAACAAACTACTTGGTCAGGTTTAGGCAACAAAAAGTAGTTGGCCACTAGAAGTTCACAGTACTGAGGCTGTGGCTTCTTTCTCTTCCATCGGTTTTAATGTTATTAAATCAAGTAAGATCTATAAAATGTCAAAATAAATGACAGTTGCCCTTCACGCTGACAGAGCCCACAGATACCCTCACACTTCCTGAGCCTGACCCAAGAATACATTTGATAATTATATGATGCTCAAAGAAATACGACTCAGTAATCCTTTATACGGCATCATCCATGAAATATGTGGGTCTTTTATTACCTGATAAAGAATTCATCCACATCCAGTGTAATAAACAAACTACCTGTGGGACATATTCATCATTCTGCCGTGATTTTTCATTTGATTCAGTTGAAGTTTTCTTCTGCTGGGAATCAGAAATCAACCCTAAAAGAAAGGGAAAATAATAAATCACCTGTGTGCAGCATATTTTTCATGAACTCCTTTCTTTAGTCTAATGAGACTGCAGAGCACAATCTAGACACAAACTTTCATTCTTCGGCATCTGATGTGGAAGTTATCATGCAGTAACATTATAATTACATATCATTACTCAACTAATCGTATTAGATTAAATTATATGATACACGACGTAACAAAACATCAGGAGCAGCTGCTCTTCGTACGACAAGGAGTGAGCCGGGCGAACAGATGTGTTTTATTTACCTGATTCTCCTCAGACCTGAGGGGGAGGAAGATAAAAAACAGGATTTTACATCTTAACCCGAAAACTGTTCATCGATGATGTGAAGTACAAGCTCCTCGTCCACCATGTTACCAGTTGTCTACTCTTTTGGTTTGTTCACGTAGCGCAGAGTCAAAGAGGTTTTGTGAAGTTTGGGAACAGAAATAAGACACATTGAATACCCACTAACTGAAAAAGTAAACTGCGTCATGATCCAGAATCGTCACAAACTCTTTATTCTCACATTTGCACAGATCGTATTAAAAACAAATGACGCTTGCTCTCCTTCAACCTGTTGTGACCTCGCTGATGTGGGTGTGGTGACACGTGGCCTCTTCTCTCTGGAGTTCCCCTCGACGTTCATCTCTGGAAAACTTCCTCAAACCCGACACATCGCACCTGCTGTCTCGTAATGTTGGGAGACATTTCAGGGCTGTTGTTATTTAGCAATGCTGCTGCAGTGCATTATGGGATTTCCTTCTCCGCCTATGAAACCACTGCATGCTTCCTTCCTCCCATGTGTCCTACCTGACAGAGACGATCGCTGCGTTTTGATTCTTAGAAATGCTGCCTAAATAGAAACCTTCCCTGGGTTTGAAACAGAGCTTTTTTTGTGTCTCAGAGCGCCGCTGCCAAGAAACTATTTCCTATTTATACTGAGTGTGTGTGTGTGTGTGTGTGTGTGTGTGTGTGTGTGTGTGTGTGTGTGTGTGTGTGTGTGAGATGGAGGCTGAGAGCTCCAGATTCTTACGATTCCTCTGGAGTTTGGAGAGCAGCAGGACGGCAGGATGAGGCTAATTCAATCAGCTCAGAGTGGAAATAGAAAGTTTAATTCTTTTTCCAAGTAACAGTGATTTTTATCCTCATTTATGTGTTACACTGTGAGATGTGACAAAAACCCTGTCAGATCTACAAGGTGACCAGAAGTTACGTTCAAAAGAAAATGTACATTTTAAAGGGAAATCTGAAAAACCACAAGATTTTGTCTTTGGTCCAAACATCGTAACAGGATACTTTGAGAAGTAGATACACAGTTTGACTTTGCATTCACCTGCTGACCATCATCACACAAATCTTATTATCAATGTAGCTATTACATTATGGTTTGAAAGGGGCAAACTCACAATAATACAAAATCAGAAGTATTTATCTTTTCCATCAGTGAACAAACAAGCTGTTCTCAGAGGAAAATAAGGTCCCAGAACACTGTTTGAAGCTAGAAAGGTGGCAGGGTCCGCCACATATAAACAAAGTAAAACAGTATAAACTGTCCTTTAAGGTCAGTTTGTTCATTCAGTCATGAAAACAAAGAGAGTTTGTTGATTTATTTTGAAGATCGTTCTCTTATTAAAATTTCATCTCTAAAACTACAGAGTGCTCCTTTAATAGTCACCTCATTCAAAAATATGTAGCCGTCGCTCCTAATGACGTGACCACGAAGGCCGAGCTGAGCGTTGTTAAATGGGCGGTCTGAGTTTACGGGGAATCTCATTAATATGTCACAAATAGCCAACAACCCCGACAGTCCCTCGTTTTGTTTTATGATAGTTGTATCGTAGCTATTCAAGTGCCTTGAAGTGTATTCACCATTAGTTCACCATTGTTGTCTCTTTATCAAATGTGCAATGAATCCTGGGATACGGTTGGATCCATCACGACACAGGAAACGAAGGTTGCTTTAGAAGCAGCCTTTGTAATGGAGCGACCTCGTCGCGCTGCTGTGACGCACTCGCTCTTCAAACGCAGCCTTCGAAAGGACGCGGCCCCTAATCGAGACAGCTTTTATTTAAAGCGAGACATCTCAACTAGAACGCTGCTGGAAACCCTGAGTGGTTATTGCCAGCCTGGTGCCAGACCTCTGAAAACAGTCAACCAATCAGAGCTTTGTAGGGTTCAGAGACGATAATTGTTGTCAGTCGACCCGCCCCCTCTTAAACCGACGTATTCCTTCATCATCAAGACATCGAGCTGCAACTGTATCCAAGTTTCTCTGTCGACTGAAGTGACGTCAGCGGGGCGAATACGTTCCTCATTGCTGACGGTTGGTGCAAAATAACTGCAACACATGATCGAATATAAAACGCCAAAACATGGAACAATCTTCTGCCCAAACATTTTTCAGATTGCACCGCTGGTCACAGAACACACTCAGAGAAAGAGCAGCATGGAAATCTCTTCCTCCATGAAATGCTTCAGGACACAAGAGGTGACATGAATCCATCTGAACCTGATTGTATGTACAAACACACATCCCAGTGTTTTACCCTCTGTGTTACCCCGGCTCCTACAGCTGTAACTAAAAGAGCCATCAGGGCAGACATTACTCACACTGTCCCTTCAGTCTGAACAAAACCCCGCTGCTACCGAGGCCACCATCACACCGACCGAGCTGAATGTGATACTCCCTGACGGAGGCTCATTCATCTCTAATGAAAGAATCTGTTTCAGACGCAGGCGCTGAAGACGTTACTCTACCTACAAAACTGTCCCTTTCTACCTTTTGTGGAGAGGAAGTTGTTGTGCGGACTAAAATAAAATCGGGGGGGATCAAAAGTTGAGATGAAAGCTGATGCTGCAGTTCCCCAATCGATCAGGTAACCCGATCAGTTTCATCTGAGTACATTAGAGCAGCAGGATCCCAGAGTACGACTCGACAACTGATTAAATGTGAATGTGCTGTGGTCAGAGAGCTGCTGGTTTGAATCCCTGAGCCAGCAGGAAAAATCTATAGAGAGAGTGAACGAATGCATCGCTACTGCCAACAAAGCTCAGAAACTAAAGCAAAAAAATGTGCTGACATGTTTATGTGTGAAAAATGATGTAAAAGAAAGCAGATATTTTTATGCATGGAAGGAGTTGAAGAAATGCCGTGTGTGTTTGAGGACAGTGTTTTCCCTCAGGGACCTGCATGTGAAGTTGAAATGAGTCAGACATTAAAGATAGAACCAACTCAGGTCACCATTAACTGCTGGTCTTCTTCAGGACCTCATCATGCTGCTGTTGTTCCCTTGAGCAAAAAGCCCAGAGTCAGAATCAGCTGAATTGGCCGAGTTAATGTAAACAGACTGCTCACAGTTCAAACACGGATCACACTCTTGTGTTTCTTCACATTTTTCATCCCTGAATCTAAATCGTAGTTTTGTTTATGACAGTTCTGAATAGCAGCACGTTTAAACAGCGTGGGTGGGATTTCAATTCTCAGGAACAATCTCCTGCCGTAGATATTATTATTATTATTATAGTTAAACATGAGATTTCTTCAACAATACTAAACCAAAGTCCTTGTCGTCAAGTCTTGCCACTCGGTAGCCATCTTGGTTATTTTGGGCTAGCGAGACTTCAGACCTCTGTCTAAATGAATGACATAAAAACACACAGAACACGAGCAGCGGACTCGTTGGTCAAAGTCGTTGGTTTATTTGACTTTTTAATCGAAATTTGTTTGAACTTGGGGTGAAAAGTTTGTATTCGAGCTGCGTTTACCTGTTTTGAAAAAAAAAACTATATTTCTTATAGATTGCCTTTTGATCCAGCAGAGGGCGCTCTAAAAAATTAGCTGTTTGGATTTTTTCCAAACGAATTGCGTATTATTTCAAATGTGTTAAATTTTTGGAGAAAGTAACAGCCCTAGTTCGATCCGACTATCAACCCCAACTTCCTCTATCGGCAGACTATGTCACCTGACTTCCTCCTTTGCTCCCGTCATAATTACGACAACCACTAGAGATCGCCACCTCACAATAAATGTAGATAGGAGTCGTGATCAGTTGCATCAGATAATTTTTTTGTGGAAGACGGTGAGACTAAACAGGTGTATCGTACACGATCAGGCTGTGATGTGCTTCAGTCTCTTTCACCAGAATAACGTCACTGTGTTTACATTGTTGTAAATACGGAGCTGTGTTGTTGTTTGTCCTCCGTGAAAAGCAGGAAAAGAATGAAGCCGGCGTTTCGTCCACAGCGAAGCCAGACGGGTGTGTGAGGATCCTGGACGTGGGTAGTTTTGTTAAACAACCTGCTGCATTTCACTTCCATTTATTTTTGATGAAAAACATTTTTTTTTTTGTGACTTTGAGTGTAGTTAATACAAAGTGATTATTACATGAGCAGGAGCTGGGTCTTTGTCTGAACACAGCCTGTGTGTTGAGCTGTGTTTGAAATCAGCAGGGCAGAGTATTTTTCTTTTTCCAGCCTCCACCCTGCAGAGTCGTACTGTATGCAGGTCGGTGTACTGCCGGTATTTGTCATAGTGACCTCTTTCTCTGTCTGCAGAGCCACTGTTACAGAAATCTGAACAGACGGACTCTGGGTGTGTGTGGAGAGTCGAGACCCTGCTGTTTGCTACCGAACATCCACATTAATATTTCACACTGAGTTTGTGCACGTTCGGAGTGTGTGAGAGTCTGGACAGAAAAGCAATTAAAGCACGCCGGTTTTCTCACTTTATTTTCGGAGCAGGACAAAGGAAGTGAACGCTCTTCAAAATAAGAGCAAGCAGGAGTGTTTCTGTGTAAAATAGACGCTTTTTAAAAGCCATATTTGCTGCCTTATTCTTCTAAGTATTTCTACCTTGTAATGTTGATTACCTTCATGATATACACAGTGCGGACAGAACAGGAAAGGTCGGCTTAAAAAAACTTAAACACGGTGGTATTTTTAACCACTTTTGCTTCTTTTCGGTTGTTATTTTTAGAGCATCTCTGCTTCATTAGACAGAGTGTATACAGTGGAAAGGATACAGGAAAAGATGGGAGAGGAAGCAAAACGTAAAATTGGAAAGAAAACCAGTCGAACACAAACACAGCAGCGTCTTCTACCTTCACTGTCCTGTCTGTGGCGTGTGCTCTCGTCAGACAGTACACAGAGACTCAGGGAGGTATAAACTCGGGCAAAGCGCAGCCAAACTCGTGCTGGTTAGTTTCCCACTTAACTTTTTAATGTGGTAGAAAATTCCACGTTTTGGTGAAGTGTAGACAAGGCGTAAACCACGGGGACTATTTTTAGGCGTCGGCGGCACAGGGCTTGCGCCATCCTGCCATTTCTCTGCCTGACTCATCACCACGACAGGAAATAAACTGCTCTCTTTCTCCACCAGTGACAGCAGCAGATGGTTTTCCAAATTCAGCAGCCACTCCTTGCTCTTTTACTAGCCAAATTAATTTGATGTAAATCTGTTTTCTCTAGCTCTCACAGTGGTTGGTTTCTTGCCAAAATGACAGAATCACCAGTGAGGCAGAGAAAAGCTACCAAACCGCACCAGCCTGGATGGTGGTGACACCACTTCCTGCTCAACAGGAGAAACTGATTTGCATCACCAAACCGAATGACTCACAACGCAGCAGTTTAGCTTTAACGCTATTATTGAGATGCACCATTGTGTGTTTGATGTTGATTTTTAATGGTTGTTTAGCGGACGATGTAAAAAGGGGAATTTAGGTTCATGTCTTGGTAAATGTAGATTAATTACACGTCGGCTGGTGCTGGACTCCTGAGGCCAGGACCGATAATTGAGAGTTAAACAGGCGTGTTTAGCAGCGCAGTGAGGCCGTTCAGTCACGCTTTAGCTACATGCTAACAAAGGTTCGCTAGAGGAGCCAGAGGATTATCACAGTTCATCCTGAAGGAAACATGAATGTCTGAACCAAATTTCGTGGCCAATTATCTGATACTTGTTGAGATATTTGAGTTTATTTTCAGTGGCGGACGGACGGAAACATTTTCTGTCTTCTGACATTTCAAATGTGTTTAAATTGGAGCTGAAACAATTTTTAATGACATCAAAAATATAATCAGCTTATAATTTACTATATCAAGCAAAAATGACAAAAATAATCACTGTTTCCTCTCAAATGTGATTATTTACTGCGTTTCTTTGGCCTGCAGAAGATTGCGATTCAGAACCAAAACAGTAAGTTGATCAGCAACAATTTAGATTTTCAATTTCAGTCATTTTTAAAGCCAAACATTGCGTCGTTCCAGCTTCTCAGCTGTGAAGATTTGATGCTTTTCTTAAATGGAAGTAAACTGAATATATTTGGGGTTTTAAACTGACAAAACAGTTAATCAGTGATAAGAATGATGCTGTAGTTAGTTGCAGGTCTTTAAAGAAGTAGTGATGGAGTGCTCTGTGCTCTGTTGAGACAAACATGATAACAGTATAATCACCTAAATAAAGTCAATATCTGTGATGAGATGAATCTGACTGTTATCACTGGTGATGCCGCTCTTTCCTCTGTGGTGAATCACAGCTGGCAGGAAAAACTCGAGACACCTTCTTGAACTTGTCTTGACTTTGTTAGAAAATGAAGTCGCCCTCGCCGGTCCGACCGAGCTGTGACCGGCTTATAAAACTTGACTTTTCTTCATCAGTTCGGGGCCCAGTCAGTCCTCCCCTCCTCTTCCTCCCGTCTCCTCAGAACTGAAATGACCTTGCCACTCCAATCAGAACAGCACAGTCACTCTGAGTGTCGGAGGCTGAAAACTCATCTGTTCAAGAAGTACCTCACGTCCTCGTCTTCTTCCTCCTCAATCACTCTCCCTTCTCCAGTTTCTTCCTCCTCTCCTCCAGCCTGCAGTAAAAAAAAATAAAAAAGCTCCTCTCACCAGCTCCGGTGTTTCTGCTCGCCTTCATTTCTCTCTACGTTCAGCAATATGGTGACGTGACCTCTGACCTCTGACCTCTTCTCAAGCTTCTTCAGGAGTTGGTCTGGATTGTTTCTTGCGTGTTGTGTTGAAGGTTTTGGAGTAAATGATGTATTTGTTCTCAGATCTCAGCAGTTTCATGGACAGTAGGAGCTATTTTCTTTCTACCAAACTTCACCTGCCAAGCGTATCACATGCATCTACTCATCAAGTAATCAGGAAGTCTGGTCCTGAATGATGATATCATCTGGTTATTATAGCTTATTGATTTTGTATATTGGCAAACACGTCTGCCGATAAGAAATGTAAGTGAGAATCAGCGTCTCGTCTCAGTTTGTCCTCAAGAGAGCAACTGTTTACTTTCAGGAATCTTTCTCAAAAATGTTTCGTGTGTTCGAGTCCTAAACTTTCACAAACAAGTCACGACGAGCTCTTCATAAATGTAGCAGCAGGTGTTGGTGAACTCTCCTGATCGGATGTATCACTGATGGTGAGGTAGTTTCTTTCCTCTCAGCTACGATCGTTCCTCGCTGAGTTTGGATATAAAGTCTTGAAAGTTTTCAGCAGCCAAATCCAAGTGAAGTGAAGTGAAGTGTAGTGAAGTGAAGTGAAGTATGGTGCACAGGTGTTGTTTGGGGTTTTGGACTCGCCTCAGACGAGTCGGATCAGCCTGCAGGCTCCAGTTGTTCCACGCGCTGTTGAGATTTTGGAGTTGTCCATGTTGGCTCCTCTGTGAACTACTTTACCCACAACACCCTGCTCTGTGTTCATGTGTGTGGACGACTCCAGCATGTCTCAGGTTTAATTCATGTGACCTGACGTCACGCCTGTCGTCCTGCAGCTTCCATGTGCTCCTTGAAAATCAATGGAAAGTTTGGAAATTTGAGAAAAAACCAAGACTGCAAGTGAAAATCAAGAGTTCAGGATTTGAACTGAAGAGAAGCCGGACTTTGAAAGTCTTTGAAAGATCTTGAAAAACGTCCTTGAAAAGTATTGGGAGGATTGATTTGAATGCTTGGTAAGAACTGGAGCGTATTTTAATAAGAAGTGACTCTTCTGATTTGTGTTTTCTTCTTCTCTGGCATTAATTTCTGCCTGGTTACCTTTCCCTGAGGTTTTCAAACATGCATGTTCGTGCCACCGCTGCCCTCCGACTCCCCCCGTCTCCCCCAGACTCCCCCCCGCGTCCATCAGCCCCCCACCCTCCACTCCTCCTCCTTAGTTTCCCACAGTTCCCTGCTTCACCTATTGAACCCAGTCACCAGCCCAGGAATGGAGCAGGGAGAACGGCAGGAATGTGGCTCCCAGTCCGAGCCAAAAACACAAAACAAGGAAGGCAGAACCCGGACGCCCCGCCTCCTGGGAGCCAGAACCACGTTCTCATTGGCTTACCGCTGTAGGCTGACCGCCGTTTCTCCGTCCCCATTGGCTGCTTTTCCGTCTTCACTCCCTGCTGCTCTCTGGCCTATCAGAGCGCTCTCATGCTGTTCAAGTATGTGTGTGTGTGTGTGTGTGTGTGTGTGTGTGTGTGTGTGTGTGTGTGTGTGTGTGTGTCATCACTCTGATCCTTACCGACAGCACCGTCTTGAGTCCTGCCTGGTTTCACCAACAACATTGTGGATAATTATTCTGTAGCTCAGGACATTATTCTGTATTAGCTCTTGTTAGCTTCTGTGCAGCCACATTAAAGCTGTCACACACACACACACACTGACACGCACACGCACACACACACACACACACACACACACACACACACACACACACACACACACTCTTTAATGTGGCTGCATTATTATCGTCATAAAAATGAAAGTATACGAGGCGGGAGATCTGGTTATCGTGACGCTTTCTGTCTCCAGCGTTCGGTGCAGTGCGGCACCGAAACCAGGCCGAATGTATGGCTATAGGCCAAGTTTCTACACAGCTATTATTAGACTGCACTTCATCCTACAGGGGAGAATGATAAAGAGAAGTCAGGTCAGTCGGCTGTGTCATCTGGGACGTCGGCTGGTTTTTAATGACACAATGCAGAGACTCGTACGAGGGTTTGTGACAGAGGAGTGGGTGACGTGAAGAGAGGAGGTCGGAGGTCGCTGAGGTCTTTTCCAGTTATTAAATGTATTGCATGAAAACAGAAATTACAGACAGGTTATTAGCAACATGTTTCTCAACAACATAATCCCTCAAGTCTTACTGAGGATATAAAGGCTTAGATTTCAGATGGTCTTTAACCTCCCAATGAAAACCATCTGAGAGATGAGTTTCACATTCGGCTCAGATGTTGTGTAACAGCAGGAAAAGCTCCATTTAAACTTTATCTAAACGCTTTATTTTGTCATGTTGTTCATGTAGTTTGTACTTGGTACTGTGTTAACATGATCTTAAGTTAAATGCATCTTAAAAACGTATTTTATTATTTAAAGATTTTAATTAGAACGTGTACAAGAGTCTGTTGGTCGACCATCTGTTTTGCTCCGTCACATTTTTTAAATTAAAAGCAGACTGTGTGAAGAAAGAGAGTTTGGGCCGGACCCGAACACTCGACTGTTTGAATATTAGTTTGTCTTGTTTGTTTTTGTTAAATGTAAGATATCATTACAGGCGAGCTGCAGTGGAGCGGTGCGGGATGACGCCCTGGCTCCCTCTGTGGGATGTTTTTAATTGGATTTTGGATTATAGCAGAAAATAATCTCTGTGACAAACACAAGTTTATGATACTTCCAGGTTTTGTTCATCAAGATAATCTCCACAGATGAACTCCACTTTGTGATTTCTGAAGCGTAAATGAAATGTGTAGCAGTAAAAAGCTAATGTTGGGCTACAAACAGACGACGTCACGGTCACATGACTGAAACGTCACCACCACTAAGAGTCTTACTGCACAATTACTATACAGGTTTTCTACAAACGGATCAATGTACGAGTTGTAAAGTCAGTTTCCCCCAGACTCCATCAGGACCGACACGGCCACGTTACAAGCTCGTGTTTCCACCGAGTGCACCATGGCACGTTTCAGCAGCGTCCTCTCGGCTCCGAGTCTGTTACTGACAGAAGTGGACCGCAGCTGTGTCAGTTATCTCAGAGCACATCGAGCCAGGCGGGAAGTCAGGCAGCAGAACGGCATAGCACATCTGGTCTGTTTTCAAAATAAAACACTGTGAGCCGACTCAAGTCAACATCAGGCAGGCGTGACGCTTCTGAAACGCTCCCGGTGGAATGTGAAGTCGCGTGGAGGACGCAACAAAACAGCGACGCACACGGCAGGTGCTGACGTTTAATGTCCCCGACAACCTCTGTAGTCTCATTCAGACACTTAGCAACCGCTAACTGTTTATAACACACGGAAGAGCTTTATGATTAAACTGTGGCACATTTAATGACCAACAGGTAAATATCTTATTATTATTTCAGGCATTTAACTGAAAACCAATTCAAAAACCTCCGAGACTTTGACACGAGGGAACCAGATGTGAAAAAATGCGAACTGATTTCTGGGTTTCCAGGTTAACATGTGAGCAAAGGCTCAGACGAACATCTGAAAATATACATGATTTTTCTGTATTTTCAGAGTCTCAGGGTGGGTCTCTAGGTGCTGTATCGTAGGCAGCTGGACGTGGATGAAACAGTCCAGTTCCTACGATCAGCACTTGTGATCTTGACCCCGGGTGGTGAACCACTGGTCCAGAGTCCACAGGTTGTTTCTGACTTTTAAGAAAGAAGGTTTTGGGAAAGCTTTACAATCTGAGTTGTTCTTATATTTGCCTTTTTTCTGGCTGTAGAAGTAGAAAGGGACTTCAGTTCCCTCAGGAAACGTGTGCACTCTGCTGTAATCGAGGCCAGTGTGACACGTTGTTTTGATTGTAAACCTGCACGACAATTCTGGTTCTGTTTCCATGTTCGGCTTCATTATGAGCTGTGGAGGAAAAACACTCCACCTTCCTTCTTTTCCTCCATCATCGCCCTTCAGATCTGTTGTCACATCCGTCCTGGTGGATCACGGTACGCAGCAGAGCGCAGACTGACGCGGGCCGACAGTCTTCGTGTGTTTTATCTCATTAATCTCAGATTAACGTGTTGATGATTAAACGGTGTGAAAACATTACACATCCTGTATTTAAACAGCTCCGCTCTTTGCCTCCTCTGAGCGCCAGGAGGGATTTTCACTTACAGTCGAGTCATTAATGGTATTTATTCTACTAATGTAATTTTGAGAAACAAGCTGTTGAAACGCTGAGAAGTGGCCGGACTTGGACGCAGACTGCAGGGCCGGGCTGAGGCTGCAGTCTGGAGGCTCCTGTCAGGTTTCTTGTTTCTGGGGAGGGGAGGAGAGGTATTTGGTTGGAGCCTGGCTCCTCCACTCATCTGCATCTTATTTGAATTTCCTGCTTGCATAATTCCTTGGTTAATGGGGAACTGCTCGGCACTGCCACAGCTGTTTCGCCTTTCCTGCCTGGCAAGAAACGCCGCTCGCACAGCGAGAGGAGGGAGAGAGGGGAGGAAAAATGTTTAAAAAGAAAAAATCTGCAAGTCATGTGGTGCAAAAAATACAGTACAAACAACGTGTGATCCCCCCGAGGACGGAGGAAGAGGAATGGAGTCAAACGCCCACCCACTCCCCGCTCCGCTCCCCCTCTCTCTCCCTCTCCACACTCTTAACAGCACCACACCCCCTTCGCCAGAGTCGCACTGAGCATGTGCAGTGATAGTGATGACTCTTCCTCATCCTCCTCCTCCTCCTCCCTCCTCACCCAGTCCTCAGCTCTGCCATGCTTGTCCTGTAATTGGTTGGTAACAGGCTTGAGCAGCACCACATTGCACCAGGCGGACTTCAACCAGCCGCATTAGTCTGTTTACGCATTCACAGCCCTATTAGAGGCTGTTTGTTCGCTCATTAGCAAAACCCGAGCTGGAGTTTGAACCCTGCCACAGCCGCTCTAATCGCTGGGAAAAAAACGGCGAACATGCGGGAATTCGTGGCGGTGACGTTGGCACGGAGACGTGTTGACAGCTGACGGGTGTTTCTGTGATAAACTGAGACCTGTGGTACAGTTTGTCCCGTCTTTTAGAGACGACTCAGATTCTATAAGTTTCAGGCCCGGATAAGAGTTATAACACCTTTTTAATTAAAATGTTGGACGTGTTTTCTCTGCGTTTTCTCCATGGTTGTTTTTGGACGCTGTCTGGAAAAACAAAATTAATTCCTCTGTCATTTCTCTCATTTTTTTAACTTTTCATTATTCATGTTCAGTCAGACATCGAGCAGTTTTAACAGATTTGTTTTCAGTCTCATTTTAGGTGCCATTAAAAAAAAAAAAAAGGTTTTTGCACCTCAGCCCATTTAATACAAATCTAATCCTGACTGCAGATCATTTTTCAGGCTTCAGCTGGAGGATTTCACAGAAAATTAAAATCTTTTGATGATCATTTATAAGCAAAAAATTTGCAGCACGTTCTCTGGTTTCAGCTCCTCAGACGAGAAGATAGATTTTTTTTTGGGCTGTTTCATTTTATGTATGTTGAATTTCCTTTGGACCTTCCCTCAGGCTCAGGAAAACTGATGCTGTTTGCTGTTGTTATTGACTAAACGATTAATACATTAATCAAAGAAGTATTACTAGATTAACTGATAATAGGAGGCGATATTAGGAGCGCTACTCCTCAGCGTTACTATCTGTTTTTATTTGACATCAGGTCATCGGAGCGAGGGGGCTGTGGGTGCATCACATGATCCATAGGAGACGAAAACGCGGTGAATGTCATCGCGACAGTGACGTCACCAGCGCCTTTCTGAAAAGTTGAGAGATTTTCAGTTTGTTGCGTCCTGCTCGGAGCAGCTGCACAATAAAAGCAGAGCGCTCCTCTTCTCTGGGAACAATCGAACAAAGACGCTGGTGCTCAGATAACAGCGTTATGTAGACGCAGGCCCTGAAGCTGCATTAACTGACTTTCATTGGCCTCTGGGGGGCAGCAGAAATTATCTGCAAACATGATATTGATATTTTATCCACTTCCCGGCGGGTATGGGATCGTTTTTACCAGTTCCTGCTCAGTCAGAACGGAAATATCAACAAACTCCTGGACAAGCTGCGCCCCTGTCGGTATTTAATTAACCTTAATTCATTCATTCATTCTCTACTGCAGCTGGTAGAGGACGTTACATTAAATCTGGACACCGCGAAAGCTGCTCAGTGGCGTTTTGAAGCCAAAAAAGCTCGACATCCAGCGTGTGACTTCCACCGATCGAGCCGGCTAACCTCCGGTTTAGGGCCCGGCTAACTTGAACACATATAAAATGTCATCTCGTGGCTCTTCTAGACTTTCCAAATGTCTTTTCTTGGGGGTCGTGTGATGCTCAGAACAATGTATCCACCGTTTTACAGCCACTTCTGTTACAATGCTATCTTACGGGGAAAAGTCTTTTTGGGCCGCAGTGCATCCTGTGACCATGTAATTACACAGTTTGGCCACTAGGAAACCTGGCCTCAGAGCCTGGTGGTCGTCCTGGGGGGCTTGCAGCTGCCATTTTCAAACTCCCCACTGTCTCCTTCTGACGACGAAGCTGCCGGCGCAGTTAGCTTAAGATTTAAACACACATCTTCAGCCACAGCTGCGTCAGTGGAAAGCAGGTGTCGGCTCTGTAGACGAGATCTGCTGCTCTCAAACACCCGTAAACCATAAAACAAGCTATAATCTGCAGACTGAACTGTTGATCCTCGGTGGCCTCAGCAGACAGAACAGGACGGTGTTTGTATTCGGTGTCGTGGAGAACACGTCGATGTGATATGAGGGTTCTGATTGGGCTCGTTCATCAACACGGTCAGCAGTCGGAGCTGCAGCGGCACTGACGCTGATTTATGGTCCTTTAAAGCTCTCAGCGCCTGATTGCTGCAATTTGCATCAAAAAATGCTGCTCCATCTTTGACTGAGTCCGACTCACATGATGCACGTCTTTATAGATCCAGCGTGACAAAACGCTCTGTGAGGATATTATGTTATCTGCAGAAGTTGCCTGAGAATTCGCTCGTTTTTAAGTTTTCTGCAGAATCAAAGTGAACCAGTGATGTTTGTCTGCGCAGCTGTTGGTAGATAAGAGACGGGAACTGCTGATAGCTTATTGGGCAACACTTTCAGCGGTGCCAAAATGTAAACACATGTAGGCTTTGAACCGACGTGATTGTGGACATTTCAAAATAAAATCCCTTTTATGTCGTTATTTCTGTGTTTAAAAGAGCAGAAACAGGATGTTAACAGGACGGCAGAGTTAGATAAACTCAGATCGGCATCGAGAAAATCTTATAGAGGAAGTGTTCATACTGTGTGTGTGTGTGTGTGTGTGTGTGTGTGTGTGTGTGTGACAGAGAGAGAGTGAGTGAGCATGTGCACACTTGCACAGTCCTAATACAATCAATGAAATCTTATTAGATGTTTTTACTCTCCCTTTCATTATTTGCTGTGTGTGTGTGTGTGTGTGTGTGTGTGTGTGTGTGTGTGTGTGTGTGTGTGTGTGTGTGTGTGTGTGTGTGTGTGTGTGTGTGTGTGTGTGTGTGTGTGTGTGTGTGTGTGTGTGTGTGTGTGTGAGTAAACCTGATGTTTCCAGATCAGTCACAGCTGTTGTGTCTGTTTTTATTACTTTCTCAGCAGGTGGGGGAGACTTTTTTCCCTCCGTCTTTATTCGTCTCGTCGTCTCTTTGTCCCGGCCCGTTATTAGCTCGGTCGAGCGCTGGTCATCCTGACATATTGAGTCCTCACCGACACGAGATTTCTGGTTTCCTGCATCAATAACTGGGGAGGAATTCGCCGCCGTCCTGACCAGTAATGAAATGTGTGGCGTCTTTTGTTATTCAGCAGCCGAAGTCAGAAAGTGAGGAGGCTTTAATTGTCGCGTCGTGTTTCTGTGAAGAACGTGTCAAAAATGAAATACATTTTAAATCATGATTTTATTCTGAAGGCTACATCACACCTGCTATATTCTGCTGCAATTGAAGTAGACCTGCAAGGATTTATCAATTATTTGTCAACTATTTAATTAGCCGCCAACTATTTTGATATTCCATTAATCGGTTAAAGTAGTCTTTCAAGGAAAATAGTTAAAATTCTCTGAGTTCAGCTCGTTAACTGTGAATATTTTCTGGTTTCTTTGCTCCTCTGTGGCAGTAAACTGAATATCTCTGGGTTACGGACAAAACAAGACATTTTGAGGACATCGTCTTGGCCTTTGGGAAACACTGATCCACATTTTTTCACCATTTTCTGACATTTTCTGAACCAGAAAAATATTACATGTTCAAAAAAACTCCTTTGAACTGAACGAGCCACGAAATGTTAAAGTACAAACACCTCAAAACTTTGAAAATATTCGGAGGCATCTGCAGTAGAGTTGCAACGATTAATCGATTAGATGTCAACTATTTAATTAGTCGCCAACTATTTTGATAATTGATTGAAGTAATTTCTAATGAAAAAAATCAAAAGTCTTTCATTTCCCTTATTTTGAGGACGTCTGATTGACAGTTTTCACCATTTTCTGACATTTTATGGACCAAACAACTAATCGAGGAATCAAGAAAATAAAATATGAAGCAATTTTGTTGATGAATTGATTAGTTACCAACTATTCTGATAATTGTTTTATTCATTTTTAAAAGCCAGTCTGAATTATCTGTGTCCAGTTTCTTAAATGTGACAGTAAACTGAATGTCTTTGGGTTGTGGACGAAACAAGACATTTAACAACTTCATCTTGGGCTCCAGGAAACACTGATCGACATTTTTCACCATTTTGTCGACCACAAAATGAATTGAGAAAATAATCCACAGTAAAAAAAAATCTGTTAGCTTCTTGCTAAAGCTGGTGTTTAAAGACAGCTGACCACGTGAGCCACTGACAACTGTTTCATCTTCAAAATGAAGCACGTGGTGCGTTCAGCTCCATGCGTTTGTTTGTGATGTGGCTGTATGAATGAAATCACACATTCAGAAATGTGAAGCAGCGACACGACCGACAGTCGCGGCAGCTTCATTCAGACACGAGCCGCTTTTCACTCGTTGTGCCAAATCATTAAAGCATGTTTATCACAAAGTCCCATCGTTTCACCTTCAATTTACACAAAACTCAGCGAGCCAAGAGTCGAATCTTAAGGAACTGAGAATCTGCTGCTTGTTTTTGGCTTAATGACAACACATTAGTGGAACTGTGGGGATTTCCACACAACAACAGCAACAGGCGACACGCAGCGAGACAACGAGCCCAGAATTTATAAGTGAGACTGATGACACCATATGAAACTGACGGGGCCTCGTCCAATGAGCTTCATCCATGGTTGCATTCAGGGGACACTGCACAGTCCTGCCTTGCTCAAGGGCTCCTTGACAGAAGCATCAGTCAGTTCTTCCTGTTTTAAGTGGAGTTGAAGAGTTCTGGGTCACAATCTGCTGCTCAGACATCAGGACTGACCCTGAATCATCACAGCACCAGACAACAGGTGTTTTCACCTGTTCTTACTCCAGTAAGTCCAGTCGAGCCCAAAGCTGCCGTCGAACCATTTTGAGTGGAGGCATCAGAACTGTCAGAAGCTCTGTCAGCTCTTCTGTCATTAATCTATTTAAACACACTATTTATTTTTGTAATGCAAAAATAAGCCTGTGTCCTCTGATTTAATAAGAATTCAACCAGGAAAGTTTCATGATGTTATTTATCAGTCAAAGTTTGTACCTTTTTAAAAAAGCAAAAACACATATTACTACATAAACGTTCCATGTTTGGGCTTTAAAAACTGATATAAACTATATATTACTGGATTTGAAATCCAATTGGCTCCGTGATGCATTAATCGTCTGGAGGCTGGCGTGTGAGCGGCTCAGGAGAGAAGAGGAAGATGAGAGTGGGCCACTCGTCGACTCGATCACTCTCTGGCTGTTGTCGGCTCTAGGACGGGCGTACGTGAAAGAGCATCAGCGATCGCCATCTTGTCACCGTTTAATCATGAAATACTAAAGTTACGTACATTTTCAGAAAACTTGTAATACAGAAAATCCTTTTTACCCCGTTCACCTGTAGTGTCTTTCCCCCTGAAGCAGTCATTCTGTGTTACCATCTCCAGAGTCTTCATGTGGTGAAATATCAGGACTGAGTTGTGATACGAGGTTGTGTAACTTAAAGAAACACGCACTTATTCTGTAAAAGCACCAAGTTGAGCCTCAACATGCCCACATCTCCAGCCGGCTCGCTGCTGGTTCCTAGAAACTGAAGTTCCCAATATTCTGGAAACCAGTGAACTTTAACTCCAATATTCCCTCTCCTTTCAGAGAAAAACATCTGGCTCTTAAGCTGCTTGATGTTTGACTTTCTTCACCAGCTCGTCTTTAACTGTGTCCGCCTGCTGTTTGGTGCTGGACAGATAGAGTACGCTGATGAAAACAGACGGAGGCTGGACCGGGCTGGAAATGTGCTGCAGAAAACTAAGAAATAGACCAAAACACTTCAGAATTCTCTGTGATTTTTTAGGTGATTTTCCATTTCACAGAGTCGATTTATTCATTGTCAATATAAAAATATTAAATAAGTGGAGCTGTAATGTAACCGTCACAGGAATCCAAAGAGGGAATCAGAGGAAACGTTGCCTTGTTGGAGCCACTTTTGTCTCCATCATCCAGACGTGCAGCTTCAGATCTGTTCTGCTGACTATCACTGTAAACAAGGGTCCCTTCTTTAATTGATTTAATTCAGGTTAGGACAAAAAGAGGCAGACAGACAGGCAGACAGACAGACAGACACCCCCTCACTACCGCCACTTAGAAGAAAACCCACAAAGCTAATTAATCAGGGGCCGACTGGCTCATTTGCATGTTTTGTAAGCACTAATTAAGATATGCAAAATATCCAGATGAGCGCTGCAGCCTAAATATATTTTAAGCGACTCGTCGGCGCAGAGGTATGGACGGGAACATCGACAGAGGCCGCGTCCTTCGCCCGTCGCATTAATCTAAAGCTGGAGGAGGTGCAGGTCGTACAGAGGTCTGTCTCGGTGACTTCGCCACTTCCATATTAATACAGCGGGTCGTGACGGAGAGCAGGACGGATGGACCTCACGTATGATGCAAAGGGGCTGCAAGACCTGGAGCGCACAGTCCAGTACGTATAGACGGGAGAGGACACGCTGCTGCTTACAGTGGATGTATTCTCACTCTGCATCACAAATCTTCTGTTTGTTTTTCTTCTGTCTTACGGCCCTGAAACCAGTGTGAATGAATCAGCTTCAGATACAGTGTGAACTTCAAAACCGAGTTTACAACTAAAGGGTCAGTTCACCTAAATGACAGAAATATCAAAGTAATATAAAACAAAGGTCTTTGTGTGAGAGCAGTTAGATCCTCAGTGAGGTCTGTGGATTAATCCATCACACCTGTTCAATCCAGTGAATTTGGTTGCTGCAAAAATGACAATAAAAATATCAATCAGTCTTTATTTATACTCAAGAGCTCAGTGAGCTCATCGAGTCATGTGTGAACAACATGGACGCCATGAAGAAGTCGTTTTGCATTTTACAGCTCAGAGCGTTTAAACAACACGTTGACAGATGTTTCCAGTGTTTGAGCGACAAGGAATAACAAAGGAAACGATACAATGAGAGTAGTTTCTTACTATCGACCCTTTCGTCGGCCATGTTTCAGCGTCATACGAACCTCAACTCAGAAACTCCTGTACCAAAACTTTCCCTGGCTTTCGACTTGAGAGGGCACTCGTGTGATCATCCCGACAGCACAGGAAGTTTATTTTTGTGCTAAAACTTTTGTAGTTTCACTGAAGACAGCGTTAGCAGCCTGGCTACAGTCCAGAGCAGAAAACAACCCTCAGAATCCCATGATGACCTTGAAACCCTGATCTCAGTGCTGCTGTGAAGAGTCAGTCGGTTGTGATCGCTCGTTTGTTCACTCTTGTTTTACTTCACCTTCACCGTCTTTGCCTCGTCCACCAGCGAGTGTGCACTTCTGCTGTTACCTGGGGACAGCGATGCCTCTTCCTGCACTTCCTCTGTGCCGTAATTCAACCGTCATTTAAAGTGAAAGCGAGCTTTATAATGAACCGATCTCTTATTTACTTCAGGGCGAGATGTAGAAGCTTTGAATGCATGACGTCTTCTTGTAAAACAGTCTGTCTACACTGTTGTATATCTACTTTTACTTCAGCACCAGGTCTGAGTTCATGCTGCACCTCTGCAGAGACCGGCTGGGTTTCCATGTGTGTGCTCACAGCGTCAGTGATGTACAGTAACGAACAAACATCCTCTGTTTCTATCTGTAATAGCTGCGTAGTGATGATGATGATCACCTCTGAGGCTCAGGAGCATTGAGAGTAGTACTACACACACACACACACACACACACACACACACACACACACACACACACACACACACACACACACACACACACAGCCCTGGTTAGTATCAGGTTGGTGATGGATGGAGGATGAGGTCAGTCCTGAGGGGGATCCAGACTCTCTGGAAAAGACCTGTTGTTCTCTCTCTCTCTCTCTCTCTCTCTCACTGTCTCTCTGTGTCTCTCGCCCCGCTGTGCTGCAAATCCTCTGATGATCTCATCCACTCACTCACAGAGCCTCAGTAACCTACACACACACACACACACACACACACACACACACACCACACGCACTCATCACATCCTGGGGAAAACACTGCTGGTGATTCCCTCTTAAAGGAGCTTCTCAGTGTTTCGCAAAATGCAAACTGCACCAATTTAAAAAACGAATCGAAGGTGTTTCTCCGTCACTGACTCCCGTCAAAGCTGCTCAAACAGGAAGTGAATCCTGGAAAACGCTGTCACACTGAAACGCTGCTGTTTTTAGTGCTTGATATCCAGGAAACAAACCGAGCAGAGACACGTGAAATCAAGAGTAATTTGGCCCGTTTCCTGTGGTGAAAGTGACGGGGGATTTCCTCCGGTTCTGGTTTAGTCACAGCGTCTACAAACCACATTCACACGCCGGCCACTTTCCTCTGACGTCACGCTTACTGCTGGAAAACAGTTATCCTGCTCCTTTTACGTCTTTGTCTCGTCTCGCTGCGTCTGAAATCAGTCTGGTGATGTTGGGAAGGCGGCGTGCGATGACGCCAAATAAAAATAATCCACAGTTCCCCTCAAATGCATCAAACTAAAGTAACGAGCCTGTGTGAAAATGTGAGGAGGAGAAAGTTCAGATGTTTGTGTTCAGGTGTCAGAAAAATAAATACTCAAGTACAAATACCTGAAACATCTGCTGGAGTACAGTCACTTCCCTCCCTGAGTGTGACATCAGAGGAAAATGGCCGCTGTGCGAGATGGTCGTATGAGATTGTCTTTTGCCTGTAAGCCCTCGGGGACAATAATGCAGGGTGTTTACAGTAAACTGGTGCCTTCCTGTAAGTTTAGGATTAAGATTATATTATTGAACCCATGTATAATAATACCCTGCGACTGGCTGAGCTAAATGGAATGCAGCCTCTATCTATGTTGATTTTTGCCTCGAAAAAAAGGTCAATTTTGTATTTTTGAGAGTTATTTTACTTGGTTTCACATTGAATGCAGAGCAGATTGAGATCTGATGAGTCATAAACTCTTGTTAAAATAAGAATTAAATTATTGTTGGATTAAATTTAACACATTTGCTGTTGGAGGAAGCAGTTTAATCCCAATCAGTCAACAGTCTGTGGAGACTTTTAGGATCAAATTGAGATGAATTGATTTGCAAACGTTAACTGAATATAAACATATTCTGCTGATGGATTTATTTTATTATGAACTCATTTCAATTAATTTCAACATATTTTAGCTAAACTGCGTCCGTCAGCCGGTATCTTCGTCCCATTTCGAGAGCAGAAAAATGATTTCATTTTCTCGGCGGCACATCAAAACCACAGAAGAAGAAAGAAGCAGATGCTGCGGGAAGTTTTCACATTAACAGCAGATACACTGTTGACCTTTTCAAAATAAAACACTTGACTTTCCTTTAGTTTTTTTAATGTTACTTCATGAGATGAATAATGTTTTGTTCGAGCAGCGAACCTCGCGGCGAAAAATACTGCTGAATGCAGCTGGTAGTGAAGGTTGACTCTGTGTGTGTGTGTGTGTGTGTGTGTGTGTGTGTGTGTGTGTGTGTGTGTGTGTGTGTGTCCTCTAAAGTGAGACATTGTCTTGCGTTAAAGGTTAAAGTTTAAAATTAATTAGAGGCAATAAAAACCTGAGCACAGAGCTACAGTAATGCAGTGTGTATACAGAGGTGTCAAGAGCACAACACAACACACACACACAGACACACACACACAGACACACAGACACACACACACACACACACACACACACACACACACACACACACACACACACAGCTAAGGACTGCACATGATTCACACACTGAATTCTTTTATTTTAGTTTTCTTGTCTTTTGTTCTGTCTCTCGTGTCTGTTTCTGGTCCTGATCCTGATGTTGTTCTGGTTCTGGTCCTGATGTGGTTCTGATCCTAACCTCTGTAACAAGCCCTCCTTGAGCGTGACTTCTTCCTTCGTCTCTTTTGCTCGCTGAAGTTAAATGTAACCGGCCCGACCCACAGCGTCTGTGAGCAGTCTAACGTAACGTCCTGCTTTTCATCGCGGCGTCCATGTTAACGGGTCAGAGCCGACACACTGGACCCGTGAGTCAGGCGAGGCTGCAGCGGCGCTCATGTAGAGATTCAGAACACCGCCCGGCCCTACAGTGCAGAGGTGAAGTGTAGCTAGAGGTCACGTGTCATCGTCTACGCTCGGCGCCCTCACGCACCGGGTCGTTCAGATCTCAGACATTAATGAATTTTGAGTTTCTCCACATCGTCTAAAAATCACACACCCAAATAAAATGGTGGAGGCTTCTGAAGTGTAATTAAGGAATATTTTCATGAGGCTGACTTTCAGCTGACGTGATGATCAGACGGGTCAGAGTTGAACCTGTTAGAAGTTTCTGACTGTCTTCGCTGCTCGATGAGGTGACGGACGACACCGTCGCTCCGTCCGTCCGTCCGTCCGTCTGTCTGTCTCGCTCTTTGTTTCTCTCTCTCTCTCTCTCTCTCTCTCTCTCTCTCTCTCTCTTTGTCGCTTCCTCCCTTCTCCGTTTTGGCACATGTTGCCACGGTAACCACTGCCTATTTTTTGGCCAAGTTGTGGTGCAGTTTTTAAGGCCCATACTGGGTTCTACCACTCCTTCATGTACGCACATTCAAACACACCCACCAACACACCCCCTGTTCACACACACACACACACGCACACAACATCATCATCATCAACACCTCCACGGCTGCATCACACACACACACACACACACACGCTGTCGCACCTACACACATGTGCAGCAGGTCCGATTTGTCTTCCCTCACACACTTTCACACACACACACACACACACCCACTCCTCCGCTGACGTCCCTCTCTGCTTTCAGATTCCACAGGAGATTACCCAGAGTGCCGCTGGCCCGACGATCATCCAGAAGGGAGAGAGACAGCGAGGAGGACGCACCGTGATTGGAGGAGGAGGTGGAGCCTCAGGCAGACCCCTCCCCCCTTAAGTGAAGCCCCTCCCCTCTGAGGAAGTGCAGTAAGTAGCTGCTTTTATCATATTTTGAAGCCAGACGTTGTTTCGTTGGGGGGTTTTATTTTGAAATGTGGACATCGGCACGTCCTGTTTTCTTCGTTATCAGCCCGTCTTCTGCTCGCTGTAGCTCCACAGGGTAATGGAAAGTTTTGTCTCCGTAGCGATGTCGTCCAAAACTGTGTGTGTGGACAAGAAAGCACTTTAAATCTGGTTACACAACCTCGAATCAGCCTTTAACCACTGGAAGAAAATTTTGTCTGAGAGCTCCTGCAGGACACGGTGGGCTGAGAGGTGACGTTTCATTCAAAGGTTGCTGAACTTTTGTTGAAATTCAGGTAAATGCCAGTCGGGCATTCAGCGTTTGCCAGCAGGTCTTGAGTCGTGTTTGTTTTAATGGCGGCTCTGCAGGATGGTGGAGCTTCAGGACTGCTGAGCCGTTGTTGTTGAGGTTTTGTCCGTGTCAACAACCCAGATTTAATTTTTATCCGTAGTGTCACAGCAGTAGAGGATCTACAGTTGCTTTTTCTAGTCAGATAATATTATTTCCCGACTAATAAACGTACCTTTAATGTGCTCCAGGAGAAGCTCCCTGCATCTCAAGAGCCTTAGAGAACTGAACCATTCTGGTGTCAGTAGTTGCTTTATGTTGGTCTTGAAATGAAGAACATGTGGAGGTTTAATGTAAATCTGTAGCTCATCTGGTAGATTGGTGATAGTTTCTTAAAGGGGCAATCCCTAAAATAAGGTCAGAACAACAAACATCACCAACTGAGTGTGAAGAAACAAGAAGACGTCTGTGTTCTGTGTTGCAGAGATGGGAGATGTAAAAGCATCCAGTTCACTACTTAATCTAGCCGTCAGTATCGGACCGCAGCCGCGTCAATCAGCACTGAGCAGATCAAGCCTGACAGCAGGTCAGACAGTGGAGCGTCATAGTGCAACAAAGTCTAAAATAATAACAATAAAAACACTTAAAACAAAAAAAATAATGAAATGATTTAACTATGTAGCTACTCAACCACAGTAGAAGCACACAAGTCAAGGAGAAATGATGAAATAAACACAGTCGGTGCAACTCAACAACATCAGGCAGGTCCCTCCGCTACTGAAACACTCGTGGTGGAACAAAGGAAGAACAGAAACATTATCAACGGGCCCGGTGGAGTCAAGAGGTACTGAAAGGAAATATTTTGACATCTATTTTCCTTACTAAAAAGAAAAAATACAACTTGTACACCGTCTGAATTCAAGTTTCTCTCTTTTACTGAACTTAGACGAGCTTAATCTCCTCGTTAACTCATCGTAAACACACAAAAACTGAATCAAAGTCACCAGAAAGGTGTTGGTTTGTCTCCACAGTCACCTCTGGTTAAGTCCACATAAATCCTCAGTTCACAGAGCAAGATGTGAAAATTTTCCGGCTCTACACGTCGTTTTCGGAGTCATAGTCCTGGTCCAAGCCGCTGTAAATCGCCTCCTTACTTTATCCTCTGTCGTCAAACTGACCTCCGTCTTGGTTCAGTCTCAATCTGCTGTCCATCGTGTTTATTGGGTTCGAGAAGATCCTGGTTCACAGCAGTGTGTCCAGTCTTCTCATAGGACCACGAAGCTCCATGCTAAACAGAGCTACTTGCTAATAGCCGCTAGCCGCTACAGCCAAAGACGACAGCAACAGAGTGCAGTGAACAGCAGCAGTAGTGTTTTTGTGCTGCTCCTGCACCTGTAAGGTCTCCAGCACCTGCTCAGAGGATTTCTTTGTGGCTTCAGAAACGTGGAAATGTTTCCTAAATAAAAAGAAAACTGTTGTTAATGTTGGACCTTGAGCCGTATACGCCATGCTCCAAAGGCTGCTGGGAAACACAATCACCTGCAGACCTGCAGTGAAGTTATTTATTAAAGAAAGAAATCATTTTAAAAAATTTACACAAAAAACGTGATTTGAAGACGTCTCCTTGGATTTTGTGATGCAGATTTAATTTCTAGCTTCCGTGAGCAACAGAAAAAACAATAAAAGCAACAAAGAAAATGTTTGTTAGCTGTAGTCCTCCACCACTTACCAATGAGATGCCCTTAATGATTCATTTCTCATCGTTAAATAAAGTAAATGAATACTTAACTGCCGTGCGTGCTGTGAGTGTTACAACTTTAACTTAACTGCAGCCAAAAAACGTTAGAAATTAACCGTGAATCCTGCGCCTGCATTAATTAGCCAAAACAGTTTGTAGACCCTCAAAACTGAGGCGAGACCTGAACAGCTTGGACGAACACCGAGGGAAGTGAGGTGTTACTAGACTGATGTCAAACTGTAACCAGGAGAACGTCCAAGAGCTCAGTGTGAAAACACATCACGAGTACAAGTTGTAATCCCTGAAGTGTGTTAGATCTGAAACTTTGTCAGGTTAACGTCGGTGTGGAGAGAAAAAAAATTAAATGGGAGGTAGTCGTTCGCTTTATCTCTTCATCTGTGAGAGAAAACAAACTGTCAGAAAGTCTCCACATTCTGTAAGAGCGAAGACTGTAAAGCAAGCTGGTGTAAATCCCCGAGATTTGTTCAGAGCGATGAGTCAGTCAGAGGAAGATCTGATGAGACGGCTCAGAGGAGGAAATCCAGGAGGAGAAAACAGATCCTCTGTGGAGGAGAAGACGAAGAAGAAGAAGAAGAAGAGATGTTTATGTCGGCTCATGTTTACGTACACTGATTCCTCATGATTAAACCTTTGCACACCACATTTTGCAACGTATGTGATGGGTAGAAAAACGCTCCAAATTGGAAAAGAAGTGATTTTCACCCGACAACGTTCAATAACTTCCTGTTAAAAAAACAGGAAAAACACCTGTGGAGTCTCAGTCAGTGAAGACAAGGTGATATTTGAAGCTTTTATGTCATTTTGCGAACACATTTTCACAGCTTTTTTGTTTCTTTAACCATAAAGAATCACTGAAAGAGGTTTTTATACATGAATATGACATATGACATGAATATTGGAGAAAAGCTCTCAGTGCAAAATGAAAATTCAGACCTTCCACTGACAGTAAATTCCTCCCAGGGCCTAAAATTCAGTATAAAATTGTGTTTTTCCCACTTTCTGAGCGACTGAAGGACGCTGGCGGGACAAAAGAGCCCCAACATGTGACACTTCGTTTGATTTTACTTTAGTTTTCTCTTCCTGATGGACAAGAAGTGGTTTCACCTGACGTCAGTGAACAAAAAGACAAACACCTGTAGCGTCTCAGTCAGTGAAGACAAGATGGTGCTCTTGAATGTGAAGTTTTTTTTAATGTGCCTTTTGTCATTTGACGCACACATTTTCACAGCTTTATACATAAATATGAGTTGACATGAACGTTGGAGACAAGCTCCCTCCGCAAAATGTCTGTAAATCCATGCCAGGGGCAAATATTGTGTTTTTCCTCGTCTTTTCCCACTTTCTGAGCGACTGAAGGACGCTGGAGGGACAAAAGATGTGACGCTGGGTTTGATTTTACTTCAGTTTTCTCTTCCTGATGGACGAGAAGTGGTTTCAGCCAACACTCGGATGACGTCATCACCCACATACAACGTGATTAAGCGGAAGAACAGACCAGAATGAACTCTAGCTATATAAGTTTTTTATTATATATATCGATTTAAGCCGGATCACGTCAACAGCACTGGGCAGCTGCCTGCAGGAGGTCCGTTTTCAAAGGGTTAAAGACACAAAAAGCTGTGAAAATATGTGCATCAAATCACAAAGAGCCTGTTTGAAAGCTATCATCATCTCGTCTCCACTGACTCAGACTCCACAGGGGCCTGGTTTTTGTTGTTTGTTTGTTTTTTACATGAAGTTAAACACCGGTGTCGAGTGAAATCACTTCTCGTCCATCAGCAAGAGAAAGCTAAAGAGAAATCAAACCCAGCGTCACATCTTGGGGCTCTTTTGTGCCTTCAGCGTCGTTCAGTCCCTCGGAAAAGTGGGAAAAGAGCAGGAAAAACACAATATTTTCACAAATTTTAAAGCCCTGGGATGAATTTTAATTCTGCACTGGGAGCTTTTCTCCAATATTTATTTCGACTCATATGTTCCTGAGTGATTCTTCATGATTAAAGGAACATAAAAGCTGTAAAAATGTTCGTAACATCACAAAAAAGCGTGTTTGAGAGCATCATCATCTCGTCTTCACTGAATGAGACTCCACAAGTGTTTGTCCTGTTTTTTTTCCACCGGTGTCGGGTGAAACCTCTTCTCATCCACTAGGAAAAAAAAATGTAAAAATGAAAACCCAGCCCCACATCTTGGGGCTCTTTTGTCCCTCCGGCGTCCTTCAGTCGCTCAGAAAGTGGAAAAAGAGCAGGAAAACACAATATTTGCAAAAAACTCAAGGCCTTGTCGGTGGAAGGTCTGATTTTTCATTTTGCATCTGGAGTTTTTCTCTGTTCAATTAAAATAAAACGTGTTTTTCACAATCTGCATGCATTTTAATTCAAGGTAGAACGAAAGAAACAAATATCAGGTCGCAAAAACGTGAAATTGGGGTTTTGAGCTCGTATGCGGAGCTGTGAGGGCTGCTGATGAAGAGGAGATGAGAAGTGACTGCAGAGAGAACAAATGGAGAGAGAGTGAGAGAGTCACACCTGGAAGGTTGAGTAAGAGAAGGCCAGGACACCTTTTTGTGAAAAAAAAAAAAAAAAAGTGTCTCCGACAAAAAAGTCAGCGAGGCACTTTGAAAGACGTGACATTTCATTTCTAAGATTCAAAACAGAGGTCCGGTTCTCTGCAGGTTGACTTTTGTCGAGTTAAAAAGTGCAAGATGGAGCGAGTGTTGGAGCCGGTGTGACGGAGCAAGAGGGGAAGTGAAGTATTGAATGATCCGACAGCAGAAAGAACAAAAATGAGAAAGCTGGAGTTAAGAGAAGAAGGTGATTTGATACCTGAGGAGAAGAAAAGAGCAGCAGGGAGAGAGGCCGTACTTCAGACTGTAGATACAGTCAGAGCCAGGACTGAAGACGAGAGAGGAGAGGCCGAGATGGTTTTTGAATCAGGTAGTGTGTGTCTGTGTGTGTGTGTGTGTGTGTGTGTGTGTCTGTGTATGTGTGTGTGTGTGTGTGTGTGTGTGTGTGTGTGTGTGTGTGGGTGTGTGTGTGTGTGTGCTGGCCGTCCTCAGCTGGATCCAACGTGCTCGGTTCAGCAGGTTCATGCACTAACAGTTTAAACATGGCAGCGTCCGCAGCCTCTGGTGCCCCCGCGGCACTGAACTAAAACCCACTTTGTAGTCGGAGCTGCCACAGAGGCGGCTGCTACGCCGGACGATTGTGTAATTTGGGACAACACACACACACATTTGGGGGAACTTTTCAACAAAGCGTGTTTCAGCAGAGCCTCCTCGGTTTGTGTTAAAAGTTTTGCTAACCACATCTGGAGCTGTCACGGAGGTCCCGAGCAGAATATTTGTATCTGGACCAGGATAGAAACAGACAGCTGACGAGTGACGGTGGACTCAGTCGCGGTCTGAAATGTAGATTTGTTTGCTGCGTGGTTCCTTCAGACGGAGAGCTCGAGACCGGTGCGTCCTTCTAGATGCATTTTGCAAACACATTTTGGAGACTCAAACTAAACGAGGAGCACCTGTGCCACTTCTGAACATGCTCCTGTGATCGTGTTTGTCGCAGTTTGAATCCAGCCTGCAGTTTCAACACTGAACTGATAAACCAGAAAACAAGAACAAACAGCACATTTGATTTATTACGAACAGATTAATCAGTAATACAGTTAAGATGGAAACAAACACAAATGTATTACGGAGCATGTGGTGCTCTTACATTTTGTGCTGGTGCTCCCAAAAATGTTCCAGTATGGGAGCAACAGTGCTGGAGGAAGAAAGCTGGTCTGGCGCCCTGGAAATGAATACCACATTTATGACTCTACGCCTCCACACGCCCAGAAATGTTGGCCTCCTCCGTCTTCTATCTGTTTTGGAGTAAATGGATGACTCGCTGCCGGTTGAGTTACCTTCATAGGTGCACCTATACGCTGTGTGCCGTTGGATGATGACATCGTCGTGTAGTTCTTTGTGTTACAGTAGCTTCTCTGTTCACGTGTTGATTCTCTGTAAACCCTTTAAAACTAATTTCAAACAAAGCTCCTCAAAATTGAACATTTCTAGAATAAATTGGAGTTAATGTTCAACAAAGGCTGTTCGTACTTTTAGTTTGTACTGCAGATGTACGTATATCTGTGTCTGTAACGTCCCAGTTAAAAAACGTATCGGTCAGTCTCGTCTGTTTTCACGTTGTTCAGGCGCTTCTACGTGATACAAATACCACATTTGCGCTGAGACGTGTGGGCCTCCATCTTTGTATCAGCTGCAGCCTGTTTAATGGAGATTACTGCTGAACGCTGTTGGATGATGACTTTTTGCATCTGTTGACTTGAGTCCGTCTCTTCTTGCTGCTCTGCACTGATTTTCTGTAAAACCCTTTAAAACAAATGAAGTATAAAAAGCCGCATGATGGTTTTTGGGTAACATTCAGGAATATTTTCATATTTAACTCACTGCCACAGTGACACAGTTACATGACTTCTGACTTGTTGGAGGGTAAAATCTGTGTAAATACCAACTGAAAACCAAACCGTGTTGAAATATTCTACTCATGTTGTTTGTGTGCATCTGTGAACCCGTCTGAAACTTTCACCATCTTTGCTATAAGATCTTTCCACTGCAGCTCCAGCACCAAATCACCAGTCTCTGGGCTCGCTAGTGCAGAAAACCTGACCATCCAGAGCCAAAATTTGCCAGAGTTTGGCTGCGGTCCAGTCAGCTTTTTCAGTGTTTTCCTGGGCAGCAGCCAGCCTGCGGGCCGGTGCCAGCCCCACTGGGTGCTCGGGAAGGTTTATTTTCCCGGCCCTTCTGCTTTATTGAATGGGCTCTGTGGAGCTCAAGGGGTGGAGCGCCGTGCTAACACTGCCAAGGTGATGGGGGGCAGTTTGCACAGGGGTCATCCTGCTAAAAATATTTGCATCGAAGGTGCTGCGAAACACCTCGAATGAAAGCTACCAACAAACGGCAGAATGCTGATGGTTGCAGGAACGACTCTGCGCCTGATCATTTGGAGGATTTCTCCTCCTCTTCTTACCTGCGCAGTCGGAGAGATTTCATGACCCCTCAGGCCTTTGAAACCTGATTAAAAAAGCAAATGTTTCATCTTAAAAATGAGTGGGTTATAAGAGAAGATGAGGCTGTTTTCTCCTCTCCAAGAAAGCTTAGATTTTTGCAGATATGTGGCTTAATCACCTGAGATACGTCACTGCATGTGTGGCTGCTGAATGATGTTATCAGTCTTAATTGAACGCTCAAACTGCACTTCAATACCAATTATTAATTGTGGAAAACAAAGGCTGCAGGATTGATGTCAGAGCTTCCACCAAACGGCTTGCAGGAGGTTGCAGGAACATCTCTGCTCCTGATTATTTGGAGGGTTTTTCGTCGGCAGGAGAGTTTCACGACCCCTCAGGTCTTTGAAACCTGATTTAGAAGTTGAGTGGGTTGTAGGAGAAGATACGGATGTTTCCTGGCAGATATGTCTCTTTATCACCTGCATGTATGGCCGCTGAACGATGCTTTCATTCTTAATTATGTGGAAAAATCAAACATTTCAACATCAGTAGACCTAAATGTTTGAGTTTTGTCGCTGCGTCTCGTTATTAATTGTGGGAAAACAAAGGCTGCACGATTAATGCGATGCCCTAATGTTGTGTCACTCTCTGATCATACTGTTGTTAATAAAATCGCCATCTGTTAGCGCCAAATGCTGCTGCTTCAGTCTTAAATCTGCGCGGCGGCGGTGGGAGTGTGTGTGTGTGTGTGTGTGTGTGTGTGTGTGTGTGAGGAGCGGTTACTGTACGGGGGCTGGTGGGATCTCCACAACCGCTGGTGGAGGTATCGACTACGTGGGAGAGAGTGACTCACCCCTCAAAATCCACACACACACACACAGATACACACCTGTGGAGGAGGAGGTGTGTGTGTGTGTGTGTGTGTGTGTGTGTGTGTGTGTGTGGGCAGTCAGTGTGGCCGGGCAGATTGTTGCAGAGCTGTAGTATGAAGCCTCGCTGCTGCTGCTGCTGCTGCTGCTGCTGCTGAACTCCACCACAACACTTTCTCTTTCTTTGTGTGTCTCTGCCGTGTTGAACACACCTGCGCCGGCGCCTGGTTGTAGCAGCAGACTCGTTGTGATTCACTTGTTTTGCTTGTCGGTTGTGTGATTTCAGCTCTTCCTCTCGAGGTCTTAAGTTTTTTAACTTTTACGTTGTCTTTTTTTTTTTTTTCCCTTCCTTCCCTCGGCTGTGAAGTGTTTGTGGGTGTTCTGAGTCGAGAAATGTGTCATCCGAAGTCTGTGCGCTGATCCAAAATCCCCCCTGTTGTTCTTCTTTTTGCAAAAATGTCTACAAATTAACACTATCAGAGTGACTTTCAACACATTCAAAGTGTATATGGCTCCGTAACAGAGTGTTGATTCAACTTCTTTTAAAGTTGGTGTGTCGACGCGGTATTAGTCATTTTTAACTCTTTTGTAGTCGAGATGTGACGCTCCCTGACACGAGTACTGGATTAAAGGTGATCACTCTCACAGTGTCTTTGTTAACGACACAGACGTCACACTGTAAGGTGTAAATAATCAATAATCACTTCTAATACGAGCACTCTCATCGCTCTCCGGTCGTTAAAGTGCTCCAGTGTGTGTTGGTTGCTCAGTCTCTTTCCGCTAACGTTGGTTTCTGTGCGATGGGTTATGTAAATACTTCAAAACCCATCACCCAGAGGCCTGTTATAGTAAGCAATGATATAATCTGTTTACAGCAACACAAAATAATCTACCCTTCTTCCTCTTTAGCCTCCTCCTTGTGGGCTGAATGCTCACTTTCAGTTTCAAAAGTGTCTTCAGCAGCAGGAAACGGTTTATTTGGAGCTCTATTGTTCTCCAGGCGAGCATCAAAACAACAAATGTATGTAAATCAGATCAACTGAGCTGCAGCAGCTGAGTGAATCTTCAGCCATAGTTTGAGAAAAGAAAATGTGAAATAATGCACACAGGCATCGAACCATCAGAGGAAGTACCGGCAGCTGCAGGCGTGGTTTAGATTTGACGACCAGCGTTATATCAGAACTGGAGAGCAAGTAAGAAGAGCAAAGAACAACACCGAAGACTTTAATCACAACATGCGTCCAACTTTGTACGTGTCATAGGCCATATCTACATTTGTACAAAACACGTTCACATTACCAACGACAAGGCTGCCAAACGGGTGACCGCAGTACGGGGCTGCGTTTTTCGGCATTTGTAAGAGTGACACCACCGCATATTTTTGAGGAGACCTTAGGACCTTTCAAGCCGTGTTTGTGGGGACGGAGCCAGGTGTTTTTAATGAGACATTTGGACATTTACAACCGTGTTTGTGGCGACCAAAAGCAGACATTTCTTGCAGGAAGTAGAGACATCTCCAGCTGTGTTTGTGGAGACAGAACCGCCTGTTTTTAACAACACATTGGGACATTTCCAGCCGTGTTTGTGGCGACCAAAAGCAAATATTTTTCACAGGAAGTCAGATCCTTTCCAGCTGTGTTTGTGGAGACAGAACTAGGCATTTTTAAGAAGACGTTCTGAGGTGGAAAACGTGTTTTCTCTCTCCTCTCGACTGGATCCACTGGTGGTACAGTGGTGCTCTCCTGCTGTTGATCTGTTTGGTTGATAGATGGTGATAGACAGATGGTTTGTCCAATCAACTGCCAGGTATTTTTTTGAAAGTGTCCGCCCTTTTTCCAAACAGTTTCTAACGGTGCCTTTCCAGATCGTTCTGTGCAACAAACCACCTTTCTCTTAGTTTTGTGTCTTGATGTGAGGAAGGTTAAAGTCTCATCACTCACACACACATCTGATGTTTCTATCCACACACCAACTTTTAACACCTCAGCCAAGTGTAAAAACGTTTTTGCCGTATTTTGAGATCTTTGGGGGGGTTTGCTGTTTCCACTGAGGCTTTTTAAAGGTCCAATTTATAAGAAAGTTGATTTTTGATTGACACTTTGGGATTGTTAGTTGTGTTGGCCGCCATCCTAAAGCGTCAGTATGTGACGAGTCGGGAATGAGACTCAAAAAAATCAACCTTCTCAGAAATTGGACCTTTCATACACTAATTTGAAAAAGTGCCAAGAAACAGTTGGATGGAAACCTGCCTAATGTTTACTGAGTTAATTTAGAGATAAACAAGTTTTATTTCCTAAAAGTCAAATGAATCAAACAGATTTCACTCCCACCAGAGTGACATGAACTCTTCATAGAGGTTCGTGAAGCTTCACCATGAATGTCATGAATCTGAAAATCTGCAGGTTTTTTAAAACTTTAATCAACTTGTGGTCTCCAACGGTTTAAAGCGACTCCTCGTGGGTCTCCCTCTGGCTCAGAGACACTTAAGAACCCGTCCATAAAAGATGAGGAGGTCAGGATTTAAGCCGCAGTGAAGCACTTCGCTTTCCAGACAGTTTTTTGGGGGGATTTTTAACACCGGCACCCCTCCGTTCGCCGAAAGCAGCTCAGTAACACTGGAGTTTATCCAGCAGCACATAATTGAGGCCATGTTGAAGTCAAGTGTTTTTCAGAGTAATGAGTGTTAGACTGTTTTAGACTAGAAGGTAGATCCGCCTCACAGCTCTCCCCCAATCTCCCACCCACCCACCCACACATTTGTTCAATTTTGCTAAGTGCCACTCAAGAGATATTCCTCAAAAATAAAATAAAAAAATCTCAAATTGATTTTTTATTTATTTATATATTTTTTAGGGGGGAGGGGGTGGAGGGGGTTAGGAAGGTGCAGATTTTGCATGTTTTTAAAGGCGTAAGTGACGGAAGAAATGGAGATTTTAAAGGTAACTAATCCAATTACAGTTGAAGAAAATGTGGCTGCTGCGTTCAAAATGCAGACGGGGAAACAAGCTAATTGCGGCAGAAGAAAGCGCCCGGGTGACCCTCGCACGGCCCCGCCACTAATGATCGACAAAGTGTTCGATTTGTAGATGCATTTGTCTGAAATCACACGAGCCTGTGGCTGAAATTTTGGTTTGAAATTGGCTGAATGATTTTTTAGAAAATGAGGAGACAGAAGTTTGGCAGCGAGTCTCTGAAGGTTTGGTTTCAGACGTGTGGGAGACACAAGGAAGTCAACAAGAAAAAGAAACAGCTTTTAACGGCATTTATGTACACGACATTTGTGATTTTTTAAAATAATGGTTAGGTTAACAAAAAGGTAAATCTGTGTTATTAAAGGGGCACGCCGCTGATTTTATAGCACGTCATACTGTATATTATATTCTACGATACTGTTTGTTTCATACATACGTCATTTAACTCGACACGAGGAGCATTTTAATGTCTTCTGTGACCCTGATGATGTCATTGTGATGTCATCAGGGTTACCTCGCGAGGCTTTTTTTTGTCGTTGGAAAAGATGTTCCCTGCTGGTGGTGGCACTCTCCTCCCGTTGCTCTGATTGGTTAAAGTTAACCTGTGATCGACAATGACGGACAGATGGATCGTCCAATCAGCTGCCAGGTATTTTTTTTAAGTGCCTGCCCCCTTTTTTCAAACGGTTTTCCAGATCGTTCTGTGTAACAAACCATCTGGCGAGTCAGACTAGGTGAGGGAAGGTCTAAAAAAAAAAAAAGATGGCATTGTGCTGCATTATGGGAAATGTAGGATATTATGGAGTTTGACCCATTCAAGGGACTAAATTTGGGATATTTCTTTCCCTATGCTGCACAAGTTTTGACCAATCTTTTTAAAATCATGTCTTCTAATGTCTCCATCTTTATACAAGTGCAATAATAAATCACTAACTCCACTTTAAGGCATGTTTAGTTTCCTTGATGTGGCGAACTTGGGCAGATAAAGTAGAAAGCATTTTTTTTTAAGGGATATAAAAGAGATGACAGGAAATGAAGTCCAGAGCTGGACATTCGACACATCCTCGTACCTGAAAATATCCTGTAGCGAACACGACACGACCGCTGCAGCGTACTAGCACCAGGTGGCCGAGACCTTTGGCAGTGAAACTCCTCGGATAGGTTTGATAAAACATCATCGTTTGGGATTAAAATTACTACGCTACTTATGCAACTTTACTACATTTTACGTTGAAGTCCTGGGCTTGTCTGACCCAACCATCACCCCCAACCTCCTCTTGATGTTGCTCAAATACTACTAACTGCAAAGTACCACAATAATTTCCTTGACCTAACCAAACTGCAAACGTACAACCATGGTTGTTTCGATATGAGACATTTTGGGAGCCACTGGCAATCGATCCATTCAGTGGTTTAGGTTTGAGAAGGAGTAGGGACTCTAACGTACTGTAAAACATTTCATAAATTGGTGTTTTGATGAAGGCGGTGGAGAAGGCGGTTTAATGTATCGCCCCAGTTGGGTTGATTGGAAGAGATTGACATGATTTTCATACTCATCAAACCGTTCAGTGACGTCCTGTATCTTTATGTTTCTTCGCTCAGTTATTGAAGATTTTTCTTTAATTTGTCACCCGTCTAGTCTGAAGACATTTCTGCTCTCTCCTGCAGTTGTTATTAAACCATAAACGAGCAGAACAGGAAAAAAAAAAAGGAAAAGAACACCAGGAAATTAAATATTTGGGGACATAAAGCCCATCTGTGTTCAGTAAAGCTCACAGGAAGCAGATTGTGCTTATAACAGTGTTCAGGATTAATCAGAGTGGGCATAAAGAGACAAGAAGCCTCAAATTACATGCTGAAAATAAAATCTCTAATGAGCATGTTCAGATGATTGTGTTCATTTTAAATCCTTAAACCTCGACATTAAATACCTGTAGGTATTCTCTAAAAGCTGCCCAGCTGCTGCCGACTCCCTCTGAGGAAGCAGAAAACTCTGCAGCTCGGTCTGCAGTGTAAATGCAGGTTGGGGAATCCTCCATAATGTTTACCGAGTTTACCGACTTGGCTGACGGCTGTGTTTTCTTATCCTCTAACAGAGAGGGTGATTTGACTGATGCTCGTAACAGATTGCATCACAGCAGGAGACGAACTAAAACGGTTTACGCACCGCGGCTCTCCCTAAACTGTCTAACAGTGGCAGCGCTCCACCTTGTAAATTTGGAATAGTAATTTTAGAAATTTCCCAGCAGTCTATCTCCAATTGGCCTTCACTGGGAGTACTGTTTGATATCAGTGAAGTCTCGCAGCGTACCACCTCTGAACAGCAGAAATATGATCTCAGCTCTGTGAAACCAAACACTCTCACTACACCTGAGCCGCATTAAAATCTGTTTTTATTCATAACCCAGTTACCACACCAAGGTTTCTTTTTTTCCCCCTCAGTCAGTCAGCGTGGTTAACACCTAAACATATCTTCACACGTGTTTTTTTTTAAATGTGTACGCTGCTGTGACACGTGACCCACTCTGACACCGCTAACATGAAGGTGTTTCTGTAAACACCAAAAGGAAAAAAAAGGCAAGAACATGATCGAATATGACAAAACCTTCCAGTTCTGTTGGTGTTAAATCAGCGAAGAGCCAAGATGAATCTCACCATATCACATCTTTTTTACCGAGAACTGCAGGACATAACAGGTAACTCTCAATCTTTTGACAGTTTCAGGTTGATTTTATCACCAAAATTCCTCTGAATGCTGTCCTTTCACCGCCCGGCTGCCAAAATGTACCAAGATGTTGTCAAGGATGTTGTTGGAGCTTTATCTTGCACACTCAAACAGCATGTTCACTTTCTCTGCAAGTTACAACAATAATAATTTTGGGTGCCCCGGTGGCCGACGGGGTTTAAGGCGCTGACCACTAATCGCAGCGTCCACATGTTTGAGTACAACTCTTTTCCTTCCCACATTTCCTGTCATCTCCCAACTGGTGACGTCTGGTTTCCACACAGTTTTGTTTTATATACACAACGTTGTGTTCGCCGCACCATGAAGGCGTGTCTTCACGGATTGGATAGAAACGCCACCACCAACATGGAAGAAAGGCAAAAAAAAAAAGCCGAGCTGAAGTCACATTCCTTCTGTTGGACCTCATGGGACCTCATTTTGGGGAAAAAAACTGTACTCACATGTGATGTTTGTCAATTAAAAAGATGTTTTCAAGTCAAGAAAGTAGCAGAAATAAAGCAAAATACCATCGTCTCGCTCGACACTCGTCACCAACACCAACATGGAGCCAACTGGGCTCAGGAGAGGTTGTAAAAAAGATGAAAATCACAATAATTCTGCTCATATTGACAACTGCAGTTCTGTGAAAGGAGAGCTGGTTCTGGTTCAGTTCTGTGAGCTGCTGATATACAGGAGCAGCTCTACAGTGTTTCAGTTAGGAGACGACGTCACTAACGAGGCTGTGTCGTCTTTATAATGACGTCACAGTCTGATGTTTCATTAGTTTGATGACAAACATCATCTGTGTGATTCATGACATGATCAATACATTACCTGTCTCTTCATTCACTAACATACAAAGGTTTTCTGAAGAAAGGTCCCACGGTGGTCCAGCTGAACGGACTTCAGCTCTCGTTGTAGTAGTTACTGTTGCCAGGTTGTCGTGACCCAATCTCAGGATCTTTGCATAAAGTTAAACCTTCTTCATCGTCACCGTGTCGCACTGACGGGTGTCTCGTGTGAATCTTTGCGTGGTGGCAGCTCCGGCAGGTTTGTTTGGCTTCACAGAGGGCAGCTTCTGTCGGTCAGTCCAGACTAAAATCTTACAATCTGATACAGACCTTTGTGGTCCCCAGACGATGAATCCCTGACTTTTCTCTCTGTTTATGACTGAATACCTTCGAAAAAATGAGGACATTCCCTTCAGCCTGAGCTGGAGCTCAGCTAAGATGGTGAACATGATAAACATGATACGAAACAATAGCACGCCTGTACAGTTTTCGGTCTCTCTAGACATTTGGTTTGTGCAGAATTCTGCCTTTGTGTTGCTGAATTTTGACTCCAAGCGAGGTCTGTCCACAAAAGGTCTTTTTTCAGAACGGTTAAATTTGTCTTTCTGTAACCTGAGATGTCCCGCTGAGGGACTGGAGACGGAGAAGGGTTGAGGATGTCGAGGATGGGAGAGAGAGGATGGGAGGGAGCAGGGCGACTCTCTCATTTAAACTGAACGCTTCAACAATCCATTTGTAGTGCAGGATTTTCCAAACAATTCCCCGATGACGGAGGTGGTGTAACAGAGAGAAAGAGACGGGAAAAAAATGGCAGAGCAGCCATGAAATCTGTCTCGTATCAGAGCAGCGCTAACTTGATTCATCTTGTCTGTTGTTTATGAGTACAATGCTTCTCTTCTGATGCCAGTTGTCAGAGCGATGTCAGTACGTATGTTTCTGCTGTACAATATTCACATGAACATCGGATGCTCGTTAGGCTCGGCGCTGATCTCGACCCCCCCGCAGCTCGCACGGCGGAGGACTCGGACCTCAGCTCCATCTGTACAGTATTATCCTTGTTGATTCCCCCTTTGTGAGCTCAATTTTCTGAGAGTCTATTTTGCATTAGTGCTGCATGAATCTTTTTCCACAAAAATCCTCCTCAAGGGTCGAAACAACAGAAACAGCCGGACCTGGACCGAGTATTTGTGTGTACGCCTGAAGCAGAAATCCACCCTGAACTCTGTTACACAACTGTTGGCAGCGAGCTTCACATGTTTGGGTCCTTTCAGCAGTTTGACGTATGTTTATTCTTGCTGTGGGTAATCGGCCAAACGGATTCGATGTGTCCTGCTGGGTACCGAACCTCCACCTAAAGCTGACATGAATGTTTAATACATGTCTCCTAATTTACATCAAGCGTTTGTCAGTTTTAGATGATTTTATTCAAATGTTTTTGCACCGCCGCCTGTGTTTAGATGACATTTAACATGTCAGAACCTTGGCCTGTTTTATTAAGTGAAAATTGTTGAAGAAAATGTATTTACATATTCATATTGGAGAAAAAAAAAAGTGTGTGTTTTTTAAATTGTGGTACAGAAACTCAGCACTGATATTGAAAATTTCAAACAATATGCAACACAGTCGATGCGATGTCGGATTCATTAATGGCAGAAAAACATTTCAGGAACATTAAACATTAGGTGTTTCTGTCTGGATCAGGAACGTCCAAACGTCTTTCTTCACCGCTGAGACTTAACGATTGGCCAAAAGCAACGACCTATTCAGAGGTAGCAGAAGTCCTCACATCCTCTCCTCCAGTAGAAGTTCAGAAAAACAGACTCTGGTAAAAGTAGAAGTACTGATTCAGCTTCTTTACTCCAGTAAAAGTAATAGAGAACAGGCTCTGACATGTACCCAGAGTATCAGAGTAAAAAGTCTCCCTCTGAAGGACATTTGTGGTCAAAGCTAACTGAAGCTCACGTCATATTAATATAATTCAAAGACTATGAAAGTTAAAGGTAGAGTCAGTAGGATTTGTCCCAGCTGTTCCTGAACGCACCACAAAGATAGTTGATTGTTGTGTCTCATTCCCAGGACGTCAAATAGCCACATGTTGGGTTGGTAAAGCGTCCCGAGCAGCAACAAAGAGAGAAAATAAGACAATCCAGGCGGAGGGCTGCAGATACGGACTGTCTCGTCGTATTCGTTTCAACATTTGTAACTATGAAACCACTGGATATCTCCAGCTGTGTTTGTGATGACAGAACCAGGGATTTTTAGCCAAAACATGATCACAACCAAACATTTTTTGTGAGTAACCAACTAAACCACAATGTTGTCAAAACATAAAATTGAACCTGAAGAACAGAAACGTACATTGACAACATTGGGATGAAGGTTCGCTGTGTGAAGCTGATGAACTGATGAGCCATCGATTATCAGACAGATATAATCGCTTGTCGTCAGGAAACATTGAAGTCACCGAGTTTAACAGCTGACTTCCAAAATCAATTTTGCTGCGGGAAGAAATGATATCCTCAAATGAAATGTTTCAGCGCTGGTCGCTGTGTTTGATGAGAGGGATTCTGGGAAATGTAGTAAACTAGGAGCAGGAGCAGAAATAGATGAGGCTCACTACAGTGCTCTGATTCTCTGCCTGACATGCGATGAACAATATGATGTCAGAGAATCTGAACCACCTAGATGATTTATTAGTGTTTGTAAATGTGACTCTCAGGCTTCCAGAGTTTTCCAGAGCAGCGAGCAGAGAGTGGGAGTTGCACCGAGCCTACATCTGCACAGCATTACACTTGTTAATCTTCTCTGAGAGGCCAGAGCCTGTTTTCTCTGTAACAACATCTTGATTCTCTCCAAGTAATTCTTCCCTGGGGGGGCGTGAGGAGTCGCAGCAGAGCCGAGGTGCACGTCCAGAAACTTTGATATCTTCCAAACCCTCGCTCACAGGTCGGCGGGTTCGATCCAGCCTTGTGGTGACAGCGGGGCAGGACGATTAGCAGTGGGTTCACAGACGATTATTGTTTTGGTGAGCAGGCTGTAGGAGAGCGTGAGCTGCTGAAGTGTGTTTGAGCAAGACGCTTTAAGACAAAGTGTGCGCCGGACGTCGCTCTAGATTTCTGGTTGCCATCGTTCAGGGACAGAAAAAGATTTGTAGATCAACACGTGGTAGACGATGTTGGAAATCAATTCAGTCATTTATTATTAAGTAAAACAATCAACGTTTGCTGGTTCAAATTTCATTGTTAATCTTAGTTTTTACATTTTGGTTGGAAACAAGAATTCAGTCCAACACTTGTTTCAGCTCAGCTCGTCTGTAGGCCTTTTGTTTGTTATTATAAAGCAACAAGACCTCATTTATAATCAGAAGAGACACGGACATCTGACAATATGGGACCTTTAATCAAAGTACAACAGTATATTTGAAGTCCTAAACATTTCCTTCTTCCAGCTTGACAGAGAGCTGCTTTGTCTTTGTTTTTTGTCAGCAGTTAGTAACAGAATCTGCTCTCAGTCACGTCATTTTCGAGAGAGATTGAGTTACGAACAACTAAGAAGGAAGAAATGTTGAAATTTGAAAAGTCTGTGTTGGCAGCCGTGATGTCTCCCACTGGAGGTGAAAATATGACAGAATAGTCCACAAAACAATGAGAAAGTAGCTGCACAGCTGTTCTACAGAAACATCAATATGGCGATAAAATAATTCATTTCGCTGATTAAAAAGGAGCTCTGCAAAGTTTTTATCTCGTTTTGAGGTTCAAGGTTCATTTAATTGTCGTTCTACAACACTGGATTGTATAAAGAAATGCATCTTGATGCTTCGTTTTATTGCTGAGCCATGCTGTGGAGGCCAAACTGTTGGAGCGAGCTAGTTGTGAACATTAGCCTTTAGCATTAGCCGCTATCAGAGCTTCCTTGGGGCTGCAGTTGTGAAATCAGGAAAAGTTGTGTAAGAATATGGAGTGAAGCCTCTTGAACATGTTTCAGGTTTTACTCAGAGGCCAGTTAAAGAAGCCGATGAGAAAACCCATTCAGTTGCAGATGCTAGTGGAACAGATGCTAACTTGGCGAGGGTCGGGGGGGTTTGGCTGCGTGGTTTCCAGGCTGTATAGTTGTGGAGACCAAACTGTTGGAGCGAGCTAGCAGCTACCAGGACGACAGCCGCTTTCCAGAAAGCACGACTGACACATCAAACCGGTAAAGGCTGAGCGAACGCTGGTTTTCCAGTCAGCTTCTCTGTTTCGGGGGAATCCTCCATTGTGTCAAGCGCTGACCCAACTGACTCATATCTGACACTTAGATTATATCGAGTAGAGGACTCCGATCACCCCTACATCTGTGCTGCATTAGCATTTTCTGCTCGTCTCTGTCCGAAGCCTGTGTGTGTGTGTGTGTGTGTGTGTGTGTGTGGTGGTGGGGAACTCGGAGGAGTTTTGTTTGACGGCGTCGCAGGAATTAACAGGATGTAAGATGACAAGAAGTTACACCGACACACAGTGGTCCCTCTGTCTGCTTCTTCGAACGGTTTGTGTTTGTTTATGGCAACAGGAGATTAGGACCCATCTGGTGTACGTGTGTGTAAATGTGTGTGTGTGTGTGTGTGTGTGTGTGTGTGTGTGTGTGGGTAGTAGGTTCGGTTTGGTCGGGAGGGCGTGCGGAGAGAAGAAGAATAGAATTGGCGACTGTTTTTCCAGCTTCACATGTGTGTAAACGAGAGAGAAGGAAGCAGTAGAAGAAAAAAAAAAAGACGCAGCAAAGATGGGTATGAAGACAAAAAGCTGCGTGTGTGTGTGTTAGTGTGACTGAATCTGATGTGTGTGTGTGTGTGTGTGTGTGTGTGTGTGTGTGTGTGTGTGTGTGTGAAGGATGTGTTGCAGATTAAGCATTGTGCATTGCGTGTGTGTGCGAGTGTGTTTTGTTCGGCGGTGTGTGAATGATAATGACCTCTGACTCTGTCGGTTCTCTGTTACTTTACTGGATTAGCTCCTCTTCACTGCACTGCCTCTGGACACACACACACACACACACACACACACACACACACACACACACAGAGTTACATGCACACTTGGTAAATATCCGACCTTACAAGCATCCAATATTAAGCAGTGTATTGGTCGGCACCACGGCTCCCTGACAGCAGATACTACACAACAGTACTCCTGGCTTATGTATGAAGTATTTGTACTGCGACAGAAGGTACAGTTGCAGTACAAGTACTACACAGTACTCACTCAACACCAGACTGATGCTGAACCACGCTTGTGATAATACTGTGACTTCATGTGTTGATGCAAAATCATTTTCACGTTTGATTTGATCAGAAACAAACGAAGTTCTAACATATCGAACATTTACCTGACATGACTGATCAGCTCTGAGAGGAGGAGGAGGAAACTAGGAAGAAGGACAAGAGGGTGGGGACCAAGAAGAAGAAGAGGAAGAAGAAAGAGAAGAGGATGAGGATGAAGAAGAAGAAGAAGAAGGAGAAGAGGATGAGGACGCAGAAGAAGAAGGAGAAGAGGAAGAAGAAAGAGAAGAGGATGAGGACGAAGAAGAAGAAGAAGAAGAAGGAGAAGAGGAAGAAGAAAGAGAAGAGGATGAGGACAAAGAAGAAGAAGAAGAAGAAGGAGAAGAGGATGAGGACGCAGAAGAAGAAGAAGAAGAAGGAGAAGAGGATGAGGACGAAGAAGAAGAAGAAGGAGAAGAGGAAGAAGAAAGAGAAGAGGATGAGGACGAAGAAGAAGAAGAAGAAGGAGAAGAGGATGAAGAAGAAGAGGATGAAGAAAAAGAGGATGAAGAAGAAGAAGGAGAAGAAGAAATGTCCGCTGGTTGACTCATTTTGCTTCTTCTTCGTTGAGGTTTATTGGCGGTTGGCCTTCTTCTTCTCTGTTTATAATAACTGTACATGGCGTGGCCTGTAGCGCCACCTGAAGACCAAACTTTCATTGATTCGCTCCAAACCAGCCGATGGAAACATCTCATTTATTTGTGACAGTTAAAAGTCCGCAGCACTGATACTGAGCCCACTTTATTGATTCTGTGATTGAGTGTATTGATAAGGAATGATGTAATACTGAAGACTGAACTGTGTCCTGATTGGCTGCATTTATGGTGACTGAATTACAACATGAGTTCTGATACTGAATGATACTGAGGCCCATCGTATAGTTACTGAGCCACATATCAATCAGTGTATTGATGCTGAATGACAGTAATCAGATTACTGATAACGCGCTCGTACTGTGAACTGTGCTGTGATTCACTGTATTGATACCGAGTGGATCCATAAACACATATACAAATAAACTGACTCATGAGGACATTACACATTCATAACACACCCACCAGCTGGCAGGCTCTCACACACACACACACACACACACGCATTATAAACACACACACACACACACACACACACACACACACACACACATTGCTAACACACACACAAAGACGCACGCACACACACACTCCGGGCAAAGATAGGAGTGGGTCTCTCTGCAGGAGTCCCTGGCTCTGTAGGACATGTCCACATGTGGAACACCAGCTGGTCAACACACACACACACACACCCGCACACACACACACACACACACACACACACACACACCCGCACACCCGCACACACACGCATGCATTCATCTCCCCCGCTGCTCTAACACACCTCCTGCTAAGATTCTTTCCTTTTTGCATGTGTAATAGTATTCACACACACACACACACACACACACACACACACACACACACACACACACACACTCTGACACACACTTACACACACATTGTCTTTCTCTTTCACACTTGTTTACACACTCGCTCACGCACCAACAGTACACACATTCGCAGTAGTACAGTACTCTCTCTCTCTCTCTCTCTCTCTCTCTCTCTCTCTCTCTCTCTCTCTCCCACACACACACACACAGTGCCAGTATATCTGTTTATTGGAGTGTGTGGCTGCTTTCTGCTGGCTGCGCTGCACATTGCATCATACCGCACACACACACACAGACACACACACACACGTATATAAACACACACGCGGTATGTATACACACACAATCTATAGACACACAGAAACACACACACACACACAGATTTAATTCATAATTGCATCATATTAAGAGGCTGCGCACACACACGTACACATACTTACACACAGATTGCATCACAGTCTGGCAGTAAACGTCCTGCATTGTTCTCTAAACTTTCATCACGGAGACTCGAACAGGCAGCAAAACAGTCAGTCAGTGAATATAAAAAACAGTGGTGACAAAACGGAGCCCTGAAAATCTGAAATTCAGTCAGTCAGCCTCAACGGAGGTGTCAGCCAGCCAAAAACAAGTCAGCCGCGCCAAGTCAGTCAGTCAACCAGTCAGTCAAAGTTCAAATGATGTGAGTGAAGCCTTAAAAACCAGTCAGTCAAACAAAAAACTAAGTGAAAACGGTAAATCTGAAAAACTGCATTGACAAGCTGAGCTCCAGAAATCTGGAGTCCAGTCAGTCAGCCTCAACCAAAATATCAGCTACCACAAAAAACAGTCGGTAACATCAAATTAATCAGTAAACCAGTCAGTGAAACTTTAAATGACATGATTTAAACCGTGGAGCCAGTCACTCAAACCAAAAGATAAAGGAAGCTGTCAACATCAAGTCAAAATCAGAACATTTATTTGTTGGACTGGAAAACCAAAGAAGCAGTCACACGTCAACCTGCTCATCAAAAACCAGTCAGCAAACCGACTTCAGCCTAAAGTTTCCATTTAAATCTGACCATTGGTTTTGTCCAACTGAAAAACCAGGCGGTAAGCATAAAAAGGTTCAGTTGAACCTTGAAGTCAGTCAGTCAGAGCTGAAAAAACCCTCAAGAAGCAAACATAACAACCGAGCAGCCTTTCCGTACAGTCGGTAAACCCCAAAAAACAGTCAGGAAAACCAGAAACCGGTTAATGATGATAAAAAAAATCAGCCCAGATAATTTTGAAATTGATTTGTCACACCAGTCCGTAAAAAAATGTGAAAAAAGAATCAGTCAGTCAACTTAAACAGGACATCAACCCTTCGGTATCTAAAGATGAGTTCATCAGCAAACATGAAAACTAGTCAGTCAAACACGGGAGATGGCCAACAAACTGAGGTATGACCCTAAATCTGATTATTAATATGTGAGACTTGATAACCAGTCAGTCAAGAAACCAATCATGACAGTCGGTAATCAACCAACCAACTTGGTGTAGCCTCGTTACTGGAAACACAACTTTGGCATTTTTGCGGTCGCACTGAATCAGCCCGTAAACAAGTCAGACCACTTTCCAAATCTGTCATCTATAACCCGAAGACTCAATCAGTCCGTCAAACTGAAAATCAGTCAGTCAAGTTGGAAAACAAACAAACAAAAACCACCGAAAACGTCCCGTAAACCAGGTAAAAAAAAAACAAGAACCAGTCAGTCAGTCAGATCTGGATCAGCTCCTCGGTCTCATTGTTGAGCTTCACCAGCAGGCCGAGCCGCTTGACCAAAACCTCCACTGAATGAAGGCTTTGTCCACATTGGAGAGTGTGTGTGTGTGTGTGTGTGTGTGTGTGTGTGTGTGTGTGTGTGTGTGTGTGTGTGTGTGTCTGTGTGTGTGTGTGTGTGTGTGTGTGTGTGTGTGTGTGTGTGAGAAAGTGTGTGAGAAAGTAAAGTGTGTGAAAGAAAGCGGGACAAAGAGAAACAAAATGGAGTGAAAAAGAGACAGTGAGACAAAGAAACAGAGAGAGTTTGGTGTTTCTCAGTGTGGAGCTTAAACAAGCAGTACAGGATGTGCAGCCAAACTATTTTCTCTGCTTGGCTGCAGCTTCTCAGTGTGTGTGTGTGTGTGTGTGTGTGTGTGTGTGTGTGTGTGTGTGTGTGTGTGTGTGTGTGTGTAGATGGGGGGGGGAGGGTGGTTGTGGTGAAGGGTGCTGATGGGATGTCACTTGTTCTCTTTACTATCACAAGTGGGAGGGACACACAAACACACACACGTACACACACTTACAGTTAATGATACACAACGTGCACACATGTAGCAGTGTGTCTGCCGTCACCCACACACTCACAGCTTCAAGGCCGAACACACACAAACACACGAACGCACACACAGCTTCCTGAAGAGTTTTCAGTCTCGCAGAGGAGAGACGGCTCACCTGAAGCACCTTCCCTCCGCCGTTACTCCGTCTTCTTGCTCTGAATAAACACATTTCCTCACGACGGCTTCTTTAATAACACAAAAACATTCTGTATACGTTCTGATCTGCTCTATAAACATGCAGCCTCTTAAAAAATCACACTTTTTCAACACAATTAAAGGCTCAGGACCAAAGCTCCTCACCATCACAGAGATCTGGGGTTCAGCTCCAGGCAGGGAAGCCGGTGAGGGATCCTGTTGTTGTTGTTGTTGCACATTAGCGACCCCTGGAGGACGAGTGTCACCGCGGATGAGCCTGACCGATACTTGATTTATCGGCCGATATTCTTTTTTTTTTTATATATACACAAACAGGAAATATACATAAAAACACATTTACTGGATTATCCCTCAAATCAAACACTCGTGACAAAGATACGTAATGGAGGCAACAATAAACTTTATTATCAGCACTGAGACAAACTTTTAATATTCATGCTTTACTCCAAAAGAAAGTGAACAAATCTGCACATTTTTCTCAGGCTAACAGGAAAACCGACACGGTAAAACATCCAGGAGAGTGTATTTTCTTTCTCCACCAGCTGTTACCTTTCTGTTGTGGTCAGTCAGATAGCTAACGAGCTGGGGATTAACCACGATGGGGAGATGAGAGGTGGGATGAGCAATGTTTGGAGGAAGATTGGTTTTGGAGGTGGAAACAAAGCGAGGTGTAATTTATTTCATGCGAGGGACGACGACGGTTGAGCTGTTTAATCCCACATGAAATCTGAAAAGAGACCCGAGTATCGCAGCGCGTCAGCTCTGCACGTTTCTGCAAACCACACATCAGTCGCAACTTTCTGTTTGTCTCGGTTGCATTTTCTTTTTCTCTCTGTGCTTATGCTCTGTTTTACGTTAAGCCATTTGATTAGGGTCAGAAAAACATCATGGTTTGGCTTAAAATAAATGTTTTGGTCACCACAAACATGGCGGCAAATGTCCCCAGCTCTGTGACCCATGCACAGAGGCTTCGTCCTCCGGGTTTGAGTCCGACCTGCCGTCCCTCTCTCATCCACATTTCCTGTCATATCTCAAGCTGTCCAAAAAAAACTACTATCCACTGGTGTCACGCTTAGAAAAACCAAAACACAGACTGGCACTGTCGTCGCCCGTTTGGCAGCTAACTCCACCGCTGTCCACCTCCGCCTCCCGATGTGAAAGTCCGATGTCAACACGGTACAAATCCATCCAGGTCAAACTTGGACGTACCTGTAGTTTGCAGAAAAGTGAACAGACTGTGTTTAATGTCCAGCTTTTGATTTTCGAGTCTTCAGTTGTCGTACCTGAACCTTAAAGACGGGATCTGTCGCTCCACAGTTAAAGAGAAATAAAAAAAAAACGAGCTACTGTAACTCTCCAACCAGACTGTCAGCGTTGGAGTTACATCAGCAGACTTACAGAAATATATGTATTAATTTAATAATTTTTTTACTTTTCGGTGAAGTTCAATTTTTATTTCATCTTTTTTGAATCCCTCTCTGTCTGATTGTTTCCAGCGGGGGGAGGAGGAGGGAGTATTTAACTGAACAGACAACAGAAACAGGAACTTGACATCTACCTGTCGTCGTAACCGCTCGTTTCACAGGAAAAGAAAAAGGCGAAATACAAAAAGAAAAAAGAAAGTGAGCGTGTCAGGCTTCAGGTTGGCATGTGAGCGATGAAAAGGCCGACGTTTGTCACCGGGAATTATTGATGTACAAACAAACAGACGCTGCGGGAGGACGCGGGAGGGAGGGAGGGAGGAAGAGGGGGAGGAAATAAAAAGGGTGAAGATTAGGAGACAAAAGCAGGAGAATAGTGACGGAGAGAAGAGATGAAGAGGAGAGAGTACAAAATGAGAAGGGAGGAAGAGGAGGAGAGGAGGGAGGGAAGACTCACAGCCGTCTTCTTCTTCTTCCTCCCTTTTCTTCCTCTCTTGTCTTTCCGGTCCTCCTCCTCTCCTCCCTCACTCTTCCTCCTTATCTTCATACCTTCCTCTCCTTTACTCCTCTTCTTCTATACCTCATCCTCCCTTTCCCTTAAGTTGCTCATCTCTTCTCGTCTTCCTCATCCTTCTGTTTTCTCCTTCATCCCCTTTTTTCCTCACCTATCTTTTTGTCTAGTCTTCCTTTCCCTCCCAACACCTTTTTATTCTGCCTATTCTATTTCTTTCCTCATTTTTCTTTCGTCCTTTTTTATCGCCCTCCCTAAATCTCCATCTCCTCCTCCTATCCTCTTCATCTTCTTTATCCTTTACTGCCATCTCTGCTCCCTTTTCTTCAACACTTCCTCCTCCTCAGCAATCTTCACTTTATCCCCCCTCATCTTCCTCCTTCTTTCCTCTATCTCATCCTCCTTTTCATTTTCCTTTCTCATTTCTGCACGTCTTCCTCCTCCTTCTCGATTCCCCATCTCAACTCTCCTCCTCATCCTTTTCCTGTCATCCGTCCTCTCTCCATCTCCTCTTCCTCTTCTTCATCCTTTACTTCTTTCCCTTCTCTTTCTTTTTAACCATTTTAATATCGTTTTCTTCCATTGAAATGTTTTGTTTTCACCTCTTTCCTCATCACTTCCTTCCTCCAGCTTTCTTTACTTTCTCTTTACCTCAACCTCCTTTTTCTTTCTTGACTCTCCTTCCCTTCTTTCTTTTGTCATCTTCTTCATCCCTTATTCCTTTTCCTGTTTCTTCTTTCACGCTTCCTTTTCCTCCAAACCACCTACATGAGAACATTAATTCTGTCTCTTCACACCTTCTCCTCTTCTCATCCTCTTCCTCCTTCTTCCTCCCCTTTCTTCTTCTCATCTTTCCTTTTTTCTTCCTCTTCGCCCCCTTCCCCCCCTAAAGAAAAGGAAGAAGAGGGTGTACCTCTTCTTTTTCCTCTTCCTTTTTCCTCCTCCCATCCTCTTCCTCTTCTTCATCCTTTACATCCTTCCTTTCTTCTTTTTAATCATTTAATCATTCCTCTGTTTCTTCACCCCTGCTCCTCTTCTTCCTCCACAATTCATCATTTCTCTTCCTCATCCTCCTTTTCTTATTCTACGCCCATTTTCTCTTTCCTCTCTTCTATTTTCTTCCCTTTCCTTATTTACTCTCCTTTGTTTTGTCATTTCTTCCTTCTCCCTCTCAACCTTTGCTTCTTCTACACCCCTTTTTCCTCTTCCTTTTCTTCCTCATTTTGTTTTCTTTTTATTGTCCCCCTACTCCTCTTCTTCCTCCTTTTTCTTCTTCTTCTTCACCTCTTTCCTCTCCCCTATTTTCTTTTTTTCCTCCATGTTACCTTCCCCTTCTTCCTCCCTCTCTTCCCCACCGTCCCTCATCCTGCTGTTCCTTCCTCACTTCTTCCTTCTCACCCTTCATTTGTTTCCTTCCTCTCCGCCCCTCCTCCTGTCCTCTGTCCTCTGTCCTCTGTCCTCGTTCACTCTTCCTTTTCCTCCCTGAAGAAAAGGAGGACAGAGGTTATTCTTCTTCCTTTTCTTCCTCGTTTTTCTTTTCCTTTTTATCGTCCTCCATTCATATCCATCTCCTCCTCGTCTTCCTCAAATCAAATCAAACGTTTCGTCTTTACCGCCGTCTTCCTCCCTCTCTACCAATCTTCACTTCTATTCTCCAGTCATCTTCCTCCTCCTCCTCCTCCTCTCCCTCCTTGTGTATCTCTTCTCTCCATCTTTTTTTCCTCCTCGCAGCCTCTCTCATTACTCTCACCTCGTCTCTCTCCTCTCAGGCTGCCTGTTGAATGAATAGAAATGAAGCGAACGATCTGCCGCCACAGAAACAACCTGCTCCTCCTTTTCTTTCTTTTTTTTATTTATCTGTCTTTTTTTAATATTTCTTTTATTCTTCCTTCCTTCCTTACATGCCTGGAAAGAGGCATTAACATTTTAATATTCATTTTTATATATAAAATCATCCGTAATATCACTTAATCACCGGTTTGATATGAACTCTTGAGGGTTTTTAAAGACATTCTCCTTAATTAATCCCCCGGAGACAACACGCTGTCCCTTTCTTTTTCCCCCTCTTTGATAAAAAATGTTCACAATTTTCAAGCTGAAAACTCGTTAACCATTCATAATAATACCAGGATTTTCCTCTTGTTTGTGTGTGAAGAGAAAAAAGACACGATCGTAACAAAAACTTGTGAAAATCAGATCGCAACGTTCGCGTCAAGCTCCTAAAAAATGTAGATTTGATCGACGTGGCGCCAAAAATACTGACAATCAATCAAACTGCGCTTCGATGAGACTCGACCGACTGTGTGTAATTACAGTAATGATGTGTGTAATGACCCGGAGTGAGGCTGAGAGTGTGTGTGCAGATCAATAATCTATAATCATCAATATCTTAAAGCGGCTCAGGAGCGTCTGTGTCTGCGTCTCAGGAAGACAAAGACGAAGGCAGACAGACTGAAATTGGTGTTTTTTGGTTGCTACTCCAATCATTGGGGAGAAATAACACACACACACACACACACACACACACACACACACACACACACAGATATGAGAGTCCACAGTTTGAAGGAGTGTTTAGCAGATTTTTTTTTCTTTCTTTTTTTTTTTTTTTCTCTTTTTGGTTTTTTTGGGCAGGACGAGCGGGGTAGCGCTCTCTCCCTCCAGCGACCATGGGACTCGGCGCGTTGCCATGGAAACAGCCCAAACTGCACCGGAGGAGTGATTGAGAGGGGGAGAGAGAGAGAGAGAGGGAGAGAGAGAGAGAGAGAGAGAGAGAGAGAGAGGTACATAGAAAATGGGAAGAGAAAGACAGTGAGGGAGATATTTTGCTCCAAGAAGAAGAAGAAGAAGAAGAAGGAGAAGAAGAAGAAGAAGGCCTTCAGATGGCGACTGTTGTTCTTCTCCACTCAATGTGAACAGTTTAGAGTGTGTGTGTGTGTGTGTGTGTGTGTGTGTGTGTGTGTGTTGAAGAATGAGGCGAGACGGAAAGAAAGAAATGCAGGTGTGTGTGTGTGACTGTCTGCATTTGTGCGATTTTGTGTGTGTCCTGTCTGCTTCTTGGTGTGTGTGTGTGTTGTGTACAGGTATGTGTGTGTGTGGCTTCATGCATGTGTGTGTGTGTGTGTCTGTATAAACTGTATATGCCGGCATGTGTGTGTTGCAGATTTAAGTCACTTATTAGTGTGTATGTAGTAATACACATGTATTGTTTTGTGTGTGTGTGTGTGTGGGCGATTGTTTGTGTCTCTGCGTATGCACGTGCACACATATCACTCTTTCGGTATCCAGTTTAATTTGTTGTTGGGTGTGTGTGTGTGTGTGTGTGTGTGTGTGTGTGTGTGTGTGTGTGTGCTCCTCCCTGGGCCAGTATCAGTGGTAAGCTGTGATTCAGGCTGTGAAAACACTGATTTGGCAGCCAGAGCGTCTTCCTCCGTCTCCACCCGGCTCGGCCAACAAAAATCCATCTCTTATTAACTGACGCTTTATTACAAAAGAAAGAGTGTGCGTGCGTGTGTGTGTGTGTGTGTGTGTGTGTGTGTGTGTGTGTGTGTGTGCGTCCTTGAATCCGAGGCTTCAGAAAGGAGGCGTGTCTCTCTGAAGCTGACTTCTCGTTGAGTCTTGCAGCTGACTCAGCGGCAGGTTTTCATTGATTGATTTATTGTTTCATTATTCAGATGTAACGTGTCAGAAACGCTCGTATCGCTGCAGGTTCAGTGTTTCTGTGCTGTTACAGTTAATAGTTAGTCTCTGGCATGTGTCTGAATGAAAGTGATTTTCAGAGGAGACACTTTTGTCTTTTAAACTGGTCGGTTAATCTAAATATCGTTAACAGACAACAACCAACGCTTCACCGACAGAAATACGAGCTTGTAAGAATTTAATTGCAGATCGTCTTCACCTGAGATGTGACAGAGGAAGCTCACAGCTGGTTTTTATTATTTATTCAGGCAGTAGAGTCAGTATCATACGTATCACTTCAGACGCCATGTTTCTCCAAATTCTTGGTCTCTCCAGAATAAATGTTAGCTAATTACATTCCTGCAAAACTTGAGATAAGTTCGAGCTGTGCGTTTCTTTACGTTCAGTTTTTAGGTTTAGCCACAGAAAACGCTTGAAATACCTCTTCTGCCACAACTATGACTGGAAATCTCCTTCAAAATATCTGGTGTGTGAATCATATCATCACTCAGAGGCTTCACAAGCTATAATCTGTAACTTTCCTCATGTTAAACGTAGAAGCCAAGAATCTAAAGTCACATTTCAGAAGTTTTTCAGCCACACTGGATCTTATAATTATAATGTTTTGTTTTTTTCAAACTGTTTTTCAATCTTGTCATATTAAAAATAATAATTTGTTGATTTCATGCATGTTTAAAAATGTGATTGTGTCTTCGAGAGATGGAAGTCTGGACAGAAAAGAAATCAAAAGAGTCTGATTCTTATTCTGCCAATTAAAAAAGAACCAAACTAACATTTAATGATATTTCTGAGCCAAGTGAAGTCCTTTTCATCCACATAAATGCTTTGCTTGTGGCCGGATTACAAATCAAATGGGCAGTGGCCTTTTTTCAAGTAAAATATTTTTTTAAAAATCGTTGAATGAACCTTCAATAACTTGTGGCATTCATGGAAAAATCCAGACCTTTGATAGAGTTTTTATTCTCACACAAAGACAAGCTCTCCTCTTTAAACATTTCCTTTTTTAAACACAGTCATGACCTCACGGGGAGACTCATCCCGCCTCGGCTGCGATGCGTCTTTTAGAAAAGATTTCCTCAAAAACGTGTGTAATTGAAGCACATCGGGCCGCGCTGACGAGTGTCCACTGTGTTTGAATGCACAGATGTCTGCCAGCAGCTTTTTTGGGATGGAGAAAAAAAAAACGCGGCGAGAAAACCGCACCGTTTGACAAGCTTGTACACACTCGTTATTGGCTGGTTCATTAGGTCATGCACATGTGTTTCGCTGCGAGTGTGTGATTAAGCGGACTCGAGGAAGAATTGGTGGTTTTCTTACACTCCCACATGCAGTAAACAGCAGTCGGTCTCATTGCATAAGACCTTCGAAAGTTTCATCTGGTTTCGATGAAGATTTTCCAACCTCAGAATCTCCTCACCTGCCAGCTCGGAGACGACGAGCGCTCGTTTTCTTCCCTCTCTTTCTTGGAAACTGTATTTTACACTCCAGCCAGTGCAGTAATCCTGAAATATGCGTCGTCTTAATGCGTTTTAAACGATGCCACCACAGGAATTTACTACTCAAATTCCAAGTGAAACAGTTATTCGAGAACATCGTTTTTTTTTCTTCTTCTTCAGAAACACGGAGTCAGGTCGGAGCAGAGGGCAGAGGAAAAAACCCAGTCGCAGTTTTATTGATGGTTGATGTCATTCAGTTATTATTTTACATCTCAGTTTTACTTGTTGTGTCTCAAAGGGATTCTGGGTAAAACTATACATATTAGTTAACAGTTATTTGACTGTAAACAAACATTTATTAAGCAGTTATAAAGGTTAATAAACATCAGTTGCAAAACAATTTTTAAAAATGTGATTAATAAATGTTTTATAAAGCATTTTATTGTTAATTTCCAGTCAAATAACTATTTATTTGTTTAATTAACTATAAATTTACCAGTTATTGATTGTGGTTAGTGTTGATGGATTCTCAAGACCAACTTAGTCCCAAAGGTTCAAGATGATTATCATAAAAAAAAAATCAATATTTGAAGCATTTCAGTGAAATACTTCTCGATCAGGACGACCGTATTTGAAGCAAGTAGCTCAAGAAAAATAGATTTAAAAAATAATTGTTACAGTTGTTATTTGAATGTCAGACACATTTAATCAATATGTTATAGTTGTGGGTCGGTGATGGATTAATAAATAATCCAGCTGCCTCAGTCGAATGTTTTGAGTTTTTGTTATTTATAACTCCAGGTACTGAAAAATGTTAAGCGCTAAACCCTCGTACAGTATTATCACCTTTATGTTAGCAGAGCAACGTGATCGTAACGAATGATGAAGTCGTGTTCACCTGACGAATGTAAGTTAAAGCTGCTACGAGGAACTTTAATTCGTCGTTGACTCTGGCGCCCCCTGTGGACGAAAGCAGTACGAGCACCACCGCCTCCTGTTTCAAGATCTCAATCTGTTTTTTTGAGGCACAGTTGTTTGCAGTCCCGTAGCACTGAGGTCATGTATGTGTTTGCGGGTATGTTAAGTATAATAACTGTGTTATGATGAAAGGGGGAAAATTCAGAATCCGCCCTGTGACGGGTGTTAAAAATACCTAAAACACTTATACAGATATACCCAACCTTCTCACTGATCCATATAATGTTGCTTTTATGGGTCATTCAGAGGCATTCATTAAACTGTAACTGTTTCATAACCTGTTTAAAGTTCCTCGTAGTACGTTAAATATTCACTCTGCTCTTTTTGTCTCCGCCAACTCCTGAGAAGTTGATCCGGCTCTTTAGCTGCTAAACTCCACTTTCATCCCTCAGATAGTCTCTGTAGCTGTGTCCTTCTGCTGTATTGTGCTAAGCAGGTAATGTTGAGTGACTTTATCAGAGCTTGTTTGTTGAAAACATGTGCCGGAGGACTGAAGTCGACAGTAAACGCGCCATAAAACTGAAAAACTATGAGCTAAAAGAGGCTGAAAGGCTCTGTTTAGCCGCTGTCGAGGTAGAAGCTCCTCTTCCTCGGGTCCACACTTGTAAAATAAGTACAAAGAAACTTTGAAAACCAAAAAAAGCAATGAATCCACAACAATACAACTACTAATGAGAACAATGACAACAGCTACCCTCATTATATCTCGGTAGAAGTCATTAAAACATTTGATACAGCCAGAAGATCACAGTTAAAAAGTAAAATGAAATAATGGTCAAATGAATAAAACCCTCTTTGATTTGGAGAGAGGCTCGTGTTCTGTTCAATCAGATGATTTCCTGAACAGTTTTACTTGTTAACTGTGAAATGTTGGAAGGTAAACATTACGTTTGCATTCGACAGGAAGTGAAAAACAAGCTCTTGATGTATTAAAGTCATCAAACGAGCGATGAGTTCAGTCAGAGCTCTGTTGCTTCAGATGAGTGACCTACTTGACGTTGCATCTGTGCAGCAGCGCTAATTCTATTTCTACACATGTGATTCATAAGTTATAAAACATCTGCGATGAGAAAGTGTCTGTTGTTTCTTTCTTACATGCAAATTGTGACTAAACAAAGATTTTAAACTGAAGGGCGAGAAAGTGGAACATCTGTTTCTGATGGAGGGGCCAACGTCGACCCTCCTTCGAGGAATTCAGAGAAACTCTTCGAACTCCTCAGTCGTCGGCGGTGGTCTTTGTTATAAAACAAACGCTTGTTGGTTGTTTTGGATTCAGCCATTTCACAATATGAGAGGGAATAAGACAAATAGATTGAAAAGTTTTGACTCATGACTTCCTGTTTGCAGAGGCGGTGAACAAAGTGTGCGTCTGATGTTCGGTGTCTCGGCTCCGTCCTCAGCTGCGGATCAAATATTTACAGCTGTACATAAAGTTTTTACGTTAAACTTAATCAACGCGGCGCTGCCACGCGGCTGTTGTGTTCTTCAGCGAGTGTTCCTGCAGCTTGCAGGACCTCGCCGGTGTCTCGGCGGCTCTTTGTGTGAGCCCCTGAAGGCACCGACCTTTGACCTCCTCATTGTTGGTTGTTGGTAAAGTTGTTTGCTTGAGAGGTTTATTCTGCCGCTGCACTCGGGTCATGTTTAGCGGCTCGGGATAAGAGCTTTAGAGGTAAATTGGCGATTTGTGGAGTGACCTCAACATGCTTTTAGATTCTGCTCCCATACAAAGACAGTCAACATCAAATAAATTGTACTATATTAACTTCACTTTTGCCTCTAATGAAATCACTATTTTCTCCCTTCAATATTAAAGTAATTTGTTTCAGGGCCAGCAGCTATTAATTTTTTGCCATTTCCTTGGGGCTTGATGTGACATTTTTGAACAAATGGTAATTAGCTGTACCGTTCAATTTGGTTTGTGAAAGAGGCTGAAAAATGTTGCAGCGTTCAGGTGCGACCTTGCCTTTTCTCCCTCGTCCGCCTCTAGACGAACACACCTCCCATTACGCACCACTTTGGTGCTACAAACCTGTTGTTAGAGCTGTTAAAGCTAATCCAAAGCCGTTCTTAGCATCACTCTCTCCACACTGACTCCATTTCTGTTACTTATTTTATTTTAAAGTCTTTTCTTCCTCCTTTTGTCCCTTGAAATTGTTTTTTTTTTTGGGAGTTTTTGCACTTTCTTTTTGATCAGAGGGTTTTTGTTCGGGGTGGATTGCAGCAGCTGAAGTGAGAGTTCAGTTGAATTAATTAAACAATGTGGCCGACGGCAGCGATGATTTCAGATGTATTCCCATAAAAACATGTCCAACAGGACAAACACTGCTGTTTCTTGTGTTCCTGCGATGGAGGAAGGTGGTTGATAGCTTTCCAGACGGTGAAGGTGGTGAGGGTTAGCAAAAGTTTTGAAGAGAAGGCTTTTGAGGAAACCGACACAGATAAATGTAAACCAATGAACCAATGCTCCAACGCAGCGCTCCTAAGATGCAAAAATGTGAAACAATCTGGTTCCAGCTTCTTAAATGTGAGGATTTGCTGCTTTTCATTGTCATTTCTGACGGTAAATGAAGAGTCTTTGGGTTTTAGACTGTTGGTTGGACAAAAGAAAACAATTTGAAGACGTCACTTTGGACTCTGGGCAATTGTGATTAACATTTTTCACCATTTATTTACATTTTATCGACTTAATTATGCCTCGATTTATCCACAGGTTAATTGATAATCAAAGTTGTCATCTGTTCTCACATTAAAAGTTATTCCTTCACTAAATACTGAAATATTTAACCCAAAACCAACTTAATCCACATCAGGTTTGACGCCAACTGAACGTTATCTGTTCTGGTGAACCCACGTCGACCTCAGCTGGTGATTTTCTTCTTCCTGACAGAGCTGTGGTGCGTTCAGGTGCTGTCTGTACATGTGGGCGTAAAGCAACAAAGGAAGTAAGGATTGTGACTGTTGAAGGTTTAAGAAACGGCAGGTCTAGAAAGAAAGAAGTCTTTGTCGGTTGATTCTGAAGGACTGAAACCAAAACACGATGTCAACTGGCTGAACTGTAGAAACAATTTCAACTTTCATACTCCCATTTTTACTTTTGTCTGGTTATCCACAGGAATGATAAACAAAAACACCACTATGGCCCTGGATTGCAAGTTAAGATCTCTTAAGAAGACAAGAAAAAACTGACATACCAACATAAAAGGCCACAATATGGATAGAAAAACAAGCTTTGGTTGATTGATTCTGAAGGACTGAAACCAGAACCTGATGTTGCTGGCTGAGTTGTTGAAACAACTTCACTTCCATTTTACGTTTGTCTGGTGATCCACAGGCATGAAAAACAAAAACACCACTATGACCCAAAGAAATGCAGCTTAAGATCCCGAAGAAGAAAAATGGACTCAAAATCCTGAAAACAGGGACCCGATATTGAGTCTAGAATAAAAACCTTTGTTGTTGATTCTGTGGGTCCGACACTAAAATATGATTACTTAAGTTACCAACTGACATCCTCTACTGATAGGAACAAAAAACAGCCGGAGAGGCTCAGAGCATCGGCCTGCGTTAGTCACCAGTCTGTATTTTTGGGTGGAGTTTTCCTTTCTTATCAGTCGCCGTCAGAACACCAAAACATTTATCGATAGAAAAATGTTGAAGACTTTCCCAGCGTCAGCGTGTGGAGCCTATAACTCACCCGCCATTTTGTTTGGAGTTGTGTGTTCGCCCAGTACTCGAGGTGTGTCTGTGTGTGTGTGTGTGTGTGTGTGTGTGTGTGTGTGTGTGTACATTTCAGCGTGAGTAGTCGGCGCTGTAAAGCTGCTCGTCCTGCCGCAGCCAATGTCAACAGCCGAGCGCATAACTTCCCATGAGCCTTTTCCCCTACAAGGTAACTGGAAGGCTGCTGCGCTAGTCCAGCTCCATACGACTCTGTGTGTGTGTGTGTGTGTGTGTGTGTGTGTGTGTGTGTGTGTGTGTGTGTGTGTGTGTGTGTGTGTGTGTGTGTGTGTGTGTGTGTGTGTGTGTGTGTGTTTTGACACCCATTCGTAAGTGTGTCTCCATGCTCTGTGTGTGAGAGCGTGCATGCTGTGTGTTGCAGCACCCATGGGTGTGTGTGTTTACATGCTGTGTGTGTTTAAGCCCATCATTTGTGTGTGTGTGTGTGTGTGTGTGTGTGTGTGTGTGTTTAAGCCCATCATTTGTAATGTGTGTGTGTGTGTGTGTGTGTGTGTGTGTGTGTGTGTGTGTGTGTGTGTGTGTGTGTGTGTGTGTGTGTCTTTACATGCATGCTGTTGTCTTGCTGGGTTGTACTCGTGGGGGCATTTCTTCACGCTGTGTGTGTGTGTGTGTGTTTGTGTCTGTGTCTGTGTGTGCGTATTTTAATGCACGTGCACAAACAGCATGAAGTCACACACACACACACACACACACACACACACACACATCACCATGACAGCGTGCTCACTAGTGTGTGTTTGTGTGTAAAAAGCAGCACATGCCAGCACAGGTACTGTATGTGTGTGTGTGTGTGTGTGTGTGTGTGTGTGTGGGTTCAGTGTGTGTGTGTGTGTGTGTGTGTGTGTGTGTGTGTGTGTGTGTGTGTGTGTGCAGAGCGCAGTAGAGCAGAGTGGCGGGTCTAATGCGATTACGTCCCTTGTCTCCGTGCAGAACTGATAAGGTATTAGAGGGCGGGCCGTGATGAGATTTAAATTAATTCAGCCTCCATTCAAATTCACCATGAGATGAGCTGCTCCATTATTTGGCCTTCCAGCCCAACACTCCTCCCTCCCTCCCTCCCTCCCTCCCTCCCTTCATCCCTTCTTCCTCTTCCTCCTCTCCCCCGTCTCCTTCCTTCCTCCCTCCTCTTTCTTTCTCTCCTCTTTCACTCTGTCTCGTGACAAACCTCCTTTCTCTCCTCCCTGCTTCGATTCTCCCCTTAATCCTCCATTCCTCTCCTCCTGCTTCAGTAATCTTCTCCCTCCCTCCCTCCCTCCATGTTTTCTCCCCATCCCTCCTTTTCTTTTACTCTTCTTTTACTCCGTCTCGTGACTTACTACACTGCCTCCTCCCTCACTTCCTCTCCCCCTTAATTTCTCCCTTCAGTCCAATTTGATCCTCCTCCCTCTCCCCCTCCCGTCTTTCCTTCCTCCTCCCTCTCCCCCTCCCGTCTTTCCTTCTTCCTCCTTCTCCTCCTCATCATCATTTCTTCTCCCCTTCTTTCCCTCCCTCCTTAATTTCTCCCTTCAATCCCATTTTGATCCACCTTCTCTCATCCCTCTCCTTTTAGTGTCCTCCACACCTCCCTTAATTTCTCCCCTAAAATCCAATTCAATCTTTCCTTCCTTCCTTGATTCCTCTCCCCCCTTTGTCTTCCCTTCAGTCCTTCCTTCATGTCCTTTTCCTCCCGTTCTCCTCTCATCCAACCTGGATCTGTGTTTACCTGCCTCCCTCATTTCCTTTCCTCAATCTCAAAATTATCTCCTCCCTCCCTTCTTACATCCTTCCTTACCTCCTTCATGTCTTCCTTCAATCTCTGCCTCCTCTCTTCCTTTCAGTTTTAATGTTTACCTCCTTCCCTCCTTCATCTCCTTCATCTGAGTCATCTCCTCTTTACCTCCCCTAGCTTCCTTCATCTGAACCCTTCTTTCCTTCTCTCCCTTCTTTCCTCCCTTTTTTACCTCCTTCCTCCCTCCTTCTTTCCTCTCTTTATCCCTCACTTCCTTGGCTTTTTCCTTCCCTCCCTCATTCCTTCATTCTTTCTCTTAGTCCTTCCTTCTTACCTTCACTCCTCCTCCTTCACCTCCTCCAGTCCTTCCTTTCTTTCCAATCCTTGGATTCCTGGCTCTGTCCTCCCTCCCTCCTTCCTTCCTTCCTTCCTTCCTTCCTTCATCCCTTCACAAGTCTTTCAACCTTAACCCTCTCTTCCTCCCCTCATTTCCTCCCTTATCTCCTCCTCCCTGCTTCCACCCACCACCCAACCCTTCCTTCCTTCCCTCCTTCCTTGTCCTTGTTCCTTTATCGTCTCCTTCTTCTTTTGTCTCATTTTTCATTCCCTCCTTTCTGTCCTTCCTCCCTTCCTTCCTGTCCCACCTAAACCCTCCCTTCCGACACTCTTTCCTTACTTCCTCTAGTCTTTTCCTCCCTTATCTCCTCCGGCCTCTGTCAGCCCGCCCAATCCCTCCTTCCTCGCTTCCTTGGTCCTTCATCACCTCGTTCTTCCCTTCCTTTTCTCTCCTTTTTAAATCCTTTGATTCCTCTTCTCCTCTCCTTCCTTTCTTCACTCACAATATCGGTCTTATAAACCTTCGCTTAGTCCACTCTTTCCTCATTTCCTTCCCTTCATTTCCTCCCTTATCTCCTCCAGCCTCCACCCAATCCTTCCTTCCTTCCTTCCTCTTCCTTCCTTCCACTGGTGTAGCTGCTCTTTAACAAAACATTTAACCAAATGGAGTAAAGCTTAGCTTATTAGAATGGGCGGCTTAACGTGTGTGTGTGTGTGTGTGTGTGTGTGTGTGTGTGTGTGTGTGTGTGTGTGTGTGTGTGTGTGTGTGTGTGTGTGTGTGTGTGTGTGTGTGTGTGTGAGCATCCGTGCCTGTTTCCCATTGCTTGTGCATATTAATGTGTACATGCTTGTGTTTCTCAATATCTCCCTGTGTGTGTGTGTGTGTGCGTGCGTGCGTGCGTGTGTGTGTGTGTGTGTGTGTGTGTGTGTGTGTGTGTGTGTGTGTGTGTGTGTGTGTGTGTGTGTGTGTGTGTGTGTGTGTGTGTGTGATTAAAACCAGCCAGCGTTCAGGGCCGTCCTCTGCCGTTTTCAGCCAAAACGACACAAACCGCTCAGTAAGTAAAGAGTCCGTCAGCAGCAGCCGGCGCCGACGCTCCACGTCAGAAGATTCTCAGCAGGTCGCTGTAGATGTTTTTTCTTCTTCTACAGCTTCAATGAAAATATTCCAAATGATTTCATCAGGAATTTGGCTCGCAGTGATGCACTGTCGGCTTTTATTTCAGCAGAAGGGTCAGAGGTTGGCGGGCCGGCAGGGGGAGTTCAACGCCTGGCTCAAGGACACTCGGCGGGGACACACAGAAAGCATCCGCTGAACCTTTGACCCTCCGACATCGCTGTGACAGACAGTGTTCATTCATGCCCCAAAATGAGTTTTTCCCCAAATTTCGGCTTAATTTATGACGGATTGGCTGCGACAATTAGTAAATGACTCGATTTGCATATTCATAATCACTTTATTTTGATTAAATAGCTGCAGCAGGCCCGAAACCACAAGAGCCCGCGAGTAGGAAACCCTCACAAACCTCCAACCCAGAGCGGCTGGAGCACCAACAGAAAAACCTGAAGCAACTCATCAGCTCAGATCCGGCACACCTGGAAATTAAACATTTCTGGAGCAGATTAACTGTCTCATTATGGAGAACACCAGGTACTGCTGTTCTCCTGAAACAAGAAAACAAACTGTACTCTCAGAGACCTCATTTACCCCACTGACGACAAACACTCCAACTTTATTTCACCTTTCTTTTTTTTTTTTGACAATGAAATGTTTATAAATGATGCACAGGATCTCAAAAAGAATTTTCCATTTGATCGAGCAGAGAAACAAAATGTTCAGAGTTTAAATATTTCACTCAGTTAAAGAGATAGAAGACAAAGGATGAGATGTACATGATTAAAAACTAGTTTACTTCACGTGAGGGGAGATTTAAGGGAACATTTCTTTAAATGAACAACTTACTAACTAACAACTTCACCGGCTGAACAACTCAGTGTCTCAATAGACACATTTGAACGTACTGTGAAGGCTGAAGAGACACACAGAGCTGAACTGTTGCATAAATGTTTTCAACCGAATCACCAGAATAAATGTTAGATAAGTACGTTACTACAAAACAGCAGACTGAACGTTTCTTTATGTCCCAACTTTACATTTGTCTCCACAAACAAGGCTGGAAAATGTCCTGACGTCTTGTTAGAGATATGCAGTGGTTTCACGCTTAAATATTGTGGCGAAATATATATAAACATATATAAGAAATATTCTTTATTTTTCTTTTCACTCACCTCCACACACCTACCAGCCCTGTCAACCAGTCATCCGGCTCTGATTTACGCACTCTCAGGAAGTTTCTTTATGTTGAACCACAGCGTTCAGTTTGTGGTTTGATGTATACACATGTGTGTCGTCGTGAAACGGCCGCACATCATTCAAAGAAACTGTCGAGGATCCGACAGGTAAAAGTCTCTGGAGACCCGACAACAGCTCCTTAACGATCAGCACGGTACGCGTGAGTCAGCTGACGCCTGGTGATCATTTTGTTTTACCTTTCTTTCTTCGTCTCCTTGTGGTTTTTTGTTTATGAACTGACTGACTCGTGGTTGGGAATACTTAGCTAAGAACATTTTTGCAGAACTACAGAAAAGTCGAAGCTGAACGTTTCTTTATGTTGCAACTTTTGTTGAGGTTGAATTTTCTATTTCTTTTCTGACTTTTCACTTTCACAAAAACCACTTGGTTAGGGTCAGAAAAACAACATGGTTTAGTTTAAAATATCTGGTTCTGTCTCCACAAAAACATCTGGAGATGTCGTTAAAAATATGCAGCGGTGTGACTCAAACTGTGGTCGGCCGTTTGGCGTATGTATGTTACATTTTCTATTTCTTTGCAAATGTAAGCCCGCACACAGCCGTCCTCACCTGGTATTTCCTTTCTTTTCCTCCCTATAGTCGATGCTTAAGCTACCTCATTAAGTAGATCGTCTGATTCTGACAAATATTTAAAATACTACCCTAAATGCACAGATCAACCGGTCACTGTCACATATATCTGATTCTGTGCCGGTCACATTTACTGACATGCCGCCCTCCTGAACTGACAGAAAGAGACTATATATTTTATGCTTTTTACCCCAGATGTGTGCACTCGAGGCGCAGCACAGACGCGGATGTTACCCAGGACGACGACAGGATGTGTTGGGCTCATGAATTGCGTATTTACTTTGAGGATAAGGATCAGATATCTTTGTGCTTTGATGACGATTGGGGAGAGCGATGTCTAACTCTGAGTCCTCATGACCTTTACTGACGTTTCCTCTCTGCTATTTCGGTCAGTTTGAAGGTGTGTTGTGGTGATTCACGTCGACCTGTCTTCCTTTATCATTCAGCTCGTAAAACTACAACCACAACCACGTTTTTCATCAGAATTGTGAGTTTGCAGAGCCACCTGTTCAGGAAGTGAAGTCATCTGTATTGATCATCCCGTCGGTCCGCCCCCTTGCAGATGTTTCAGTTTCAGTTTATGTTACGGCACAGTAAAAATCTCACCGAGTGGCCCTTTAATCATGATGTTCCCCCGCAGAGCAGAATCTGACCCAGCTGCCTTAACTCAACCAATCCACCTTAAATAATCAGCTGTCTGGGTGTCCACAGCTGCAGCAGTCAATTGGGTCTATTGAGGAACACCATACGAGGTTTCTGGTTCCAATTTGGTGAAGTGGAGTTCGGTCGTGATGACGTATACGCTGTTCGGAAACTTTAACAGTTCCAACAAAGGCCTGAACATTTTCTTCCTTTGTGGTTTGGTAACAGAACAGAACTTGAAGAGTGCATTCAGTGATTTCAGTGAACAGGCATGAGCTTTATGTTTGTATGTGGAGCTTCTAGATCATAATCGATTGTGTGGAGTCATTTTTTCAAGCAGTAATGTGTTGCGTATTTTCACAGTCTAATATCTTTTTAGTTTTTTCTGAAATACGGTCCGATGAGGGGAACCAGAAGGGACGTGACTTCGGAAACAAGAATGCCGCTTTTCCACCAAAATGAGCTGGTCTACACGTTTTTTTCAAACGCGGATCAACCCGCTTAAAAATCCCCCGTTCCCACTCCCCACAGTCAAGGCTGTGATTTTCACCTGAAGCGTCACATTTAACGTCACAAATGCACCAGAAACAGTCGTAACAGAAGAGAAAACAGTCCAGGGACTACGGGTGGAAAATAGCAACTTGCTAAAACCCGGTGCAATGCATCTCTCCTTGTTATACGCAGGGTTAATGTTTTATTGTGCACTGTCCCTGTTCAAATAAAAGAAATAACAAAAACAAAAAGAAAACAACAATCTACCACATCCCAAACTCCTTCCTTATTTACGTGCCACCGCTGGATGTTGAGAGCATGTCATGACCTCCCCTTTATCCGGGTATTACGTTTAAATCAAAGCTGAGCCGAGGTGATAAAAACCTGTGTGTACTGCAGAGTTAACTGACCCGAGGGTACACATTCCCATTGCACACAAAAGCCCGATCATAGTGGGTCAAAGTGGGATTTTTGACCAGTGGAAAAGGGCTATAAGTTGGGCATTTGGTTGAAATAATTCTAACAGTAGAGGAGAAAATAAACCATGATCAGAGAATAAGTTCTTAATTCTCAAATTATTCTTAAATCTGAATAAACTGATTTTTCAGTTTTAGGGGTGAATTTAGTCTCTCTTCTTCTTCTTCTTCTTTTTCTTCTTCTTCTTCTTCTTCTTCTTCTTCTTCTTCTTCTTCTTCTTCCCAATTTTTTGGAACAGAAAAATGTTATTTAGTGTGATAATTAAAGTTTGTTGCCATTCTTTGGTCGAACACTTACTGATATCAATCAACATTTTGAAAGTTTTAGACTAAACTCACTGTGCTTTACTCGCATTAAACTTCTTGCACAGCGACGACATTTTGCTTGTTGTGAACTTCGACTTCGGAAAAACAGTTTCATACAAAAATGTGTATATTCCTGCGTGCAGCAACTGTGGTATCATTTTGGAAATAGGATCCCAAAATTACAAACAATAATCAGCACGATTTTCATGAGAATTTAATTTATTTTTCTGTCTGTCTATGTTTTGCTGTTGCTGAGTGTTTCCTCCTGTGTGAGGGTGATTCAGGTGTCTGAGCGGGAGGAGCAGCCTGTTAAATTTAAAATGTAATGGGGATAAAACTGAGTGGAAAAGAGCAAGTGTGTGTGTGTGTGTGTGTGTGTGTGTTGTGTCAGCGACCTCGTGTTTCTCAATTTGTCTTCCCGTTCGCCTGCTCCTCCCTGTTTCCTAATCGCTCTCCTCTCTTCTTTCTTTCCTCCACCGCCAAATCCAAATAATATGCAGCTCCATGCTCGGCTCACCGGTGATTATTTATTCTCCTTTCATTTTCTTTATTTAACCTTGAGTTCCCCTGGTTAGTTGTTTGAGATTGAGTGGGGAGCGTGGAGAGGGTCTTCCACTGGAGCACTCAGGTTCAAGCCCCCCTGTATAGGCAAACCTCCTTGCTTAAGGGCCCTTCAGCAAGGCAGTGAATACCGGCTTTGACCTCCGTGCAAGACGAGCAGAAAGAGAATTTTGTCCTGCGTACGGACGTGTTGTTGAGAGGAAGCAGCGAAGCACGTTTGGCTGCAGGGAGGGTGATCTTCATTATAAAGAATAAAAGTATTGTGGGGGAGAACGAGGCAGAAAGAAAGAAACACGAGACAAACACATTCAGAAATCAATGCAATCAGAGCATCGGCAATATCCGATTGACTCACACACGAATTAACAATATTCAGAATATTTCAGCATGGAATAATCCTAATATTACCATGGAAACAGAGCGTGGGCAGACACAAGCCCAACAGTAAACAAGATAAGGTGTGTGCGTGTCTCGGCATCCCGGCTAATCTCGGGCACGCATCTCTCTCAGGTTTCTCATAAGTGAGATAAGAGCTTGTCCAAGTTTATTGCCAATGAGATAATGTGTTTGCAAGCAGCCAATCAAACAACAAACGCCTCGATGCCTCGGGGAATAATTGGATATCGATGCAAAGTTGTTGAGAAATAAGTTGAATATAAAGGTCTCTTCAGTTTTTTTTTTTCCTGGATAAACTTTATTGCTTCCAAGTTTTCAAATGTTCAGAGTTTCAATCAATATTTACTATAAATAATATTTGTATAAATTTATTTTAGATTTGATTGATTGACGAGGTCGTGAATCAATATGGGCGATAGAAGTTATCCTTTCCAACACGTGTTTACTGTTGTCAAAAGGAACATTTTAACCCGAGTCATGTTTTCCTAAACCTAACCAAGTATTTTAGTTCCCTAAACCTAACCAAGTATTTTAGATCCCTAAACCTAACTGAATATTTAAGTTCCCCTAAACAAGGAACCAGTATTTCAGTTCACTAAACTTAATTAAGTAGGCTATTTAGTTCCCTAAATTGGACCAAGTATTTTAGTTCCCTAACCTAGTATTTCAGTTTCTTAAACCTAACCAAGTATTTTAGTTCCCTAAACCTAACCAAGTATTTAAGTTCCCCTAAACCAGAACCAGTATTTCAGTTCACTGAACTTAATTAAGTAGGCTATTTTAGTTCCCTAAATTGGACCAAGTATTTTAGTTCCCTAACCTAGTATTTCAGTTTCTTAAACCAGACTAAATGTTTTAGTTCCCTAAACCTAACCTAGTATGCCAGTTTCCTAAACCGGATCAATTATTTTAGTTCCCCAAACTTAATCAAGTACGCTATTTTAGTTCCCTAAACCATTATTTACTGTAAGTCTTCGACACACATACAATATTTAACAGTGACGTGTTGTAGAAAAACAATAACTGCTCTCAGATTTATGTCGTTCAGCGGCTCAGGCTGCAGGATCAGGGTTAATACTGAAGATGTTGGACATAGTTGGATTCGTCTCCGCCCGGTCTGCGGATCAGTGGAGAGGTGAGATATTTCAATCTTAAAGCCTCTCAATCCTCATGATATCCGTCTAATTTCCTCACAGCCAAATTAGGGTTTTTAATCAGAACCAAAACATGCCAAAACCTCCCATCATCCAGGGGATTTAATTCACATTCCTCCTCATGTCTTGTGAACATCGTCCATAAGCAGCGTGGCCACGACCTGCTTCAGATCCAGACCCTCAGCGTAGTAAAAGCAGCTATAAAAGACGGAGTGGAAATAGAGTAACGTGAACGAATAAATCTGGTCTGGAGCAAAGCACTGTGACTGATAAAAGTTTATTAGAAGTCCTTTTGTGGAGCCCTGAGCTTTTTTCTTTCTTTCCTCAGCAGGGCTCCCTCTACAACTGGCTCCAGAAATTTTTCTTGGCAGGCCGTAAAGGCCCTCTGAGGCAGCATTACAGCCCATGTGACAGTAAAACCCTCCACAGAAACCAATGCTAATGGAATTCTCTTCGGCGAGGTGGCCCATCCTGCCTATTCAGAGGAAGAGGAGGAAGCCTTTTCTTTCTCCCCCCCTCACCGCGAAAGAATGCATTACACCCCCAGCAGCGCCTTTATACGCACAAGTACCATCGCTGGACGGTTATTTACATTTACATTTGCATTTGAGGCAGTCTTATCCGGAGCGTCTCACAATGAGAGCGGTGGTAGATGAAGCTTGAATTCCTCAGATGGTGATGGCACAAATAAGCAGCAGGAGGGAGACAGTCGGTGATACTCCTGTAATCCCTGAGCGAGCGTGTCAGAGGAAAGTCCTGTGTTAAAAAAAGAAGCAACAAGAGACGGACGGATGGGTTTGTTTCAGATGATGATGGATAACTTGATTGAGTGGATTTAGACGATGGGTGAATGAACTGGAGCCTGTTTTCCATCTGAAAACAGGCCTTCTTGTCCTGAATGTAGCTCACGGGCAGAGTTTTCTCTCTGGTTATTTACTGCTCCTAACCAGACAAATGCTTGAGATCATACACTATGTGGCCAAAAGTCTGTGGACAGCCTAACATTTTACATTTGTCACGTGTCTTTCTTAAACTACAATCTTCAATCTGCTTTTGTAACAGCCTCCAATTTTCTGGTTTCACTCTTCCCACCAGATGTTGGACAAGACCAAGAGCATTACTGAGGTCCAACTTGGATGTGTTTTAGTTCATCCCAAAGGTGCTGGATGGGGTTGAGGTCAAGTTCTTCCACACCAAGCTGAGAATATCATTTATCTAAGGAGTTGACTTTGTGCAAATTTCCTAGTTGCAAGCTTCAGACAGGATACAGGACTTGTTGTTCTCCTCAGAGTGATTGTGGTGATGTTTTCAAAAAATAGAGAAGTGTAACAACTGCATTTTGAAACAGAAAACCGTAATAAGATCATGGCTCATATGTTATCAGAACAAGTCAACGACTGCCTAGTTCATGCTTTAGTGGTTGTATCTGAGGCCTTTTTGATTTTCGATGGTTTCTACTTATGCTGTAAAGATGAAGAAGAAAGAAAGATGGAGCCCAATCAGACCAGTCATTGTCATCTCAGATCACAAGACAGAGATGGAAAAAAAAGCCCTTAGAAAAATCTGCAAAAAGAATTTAAATGAAAGGGAATCTGTAATGTACATTTTACTGTAAGGTTTATTGTCTCTGCTCTGAGCTCATTTAAGCCGTATTTTAGTTCAGCAATCTGTTGATTCTGTGTAAGCAATTATCTCGTCTTCACCCGGTAAAGAAGTCTCCAAACGCTAAGGAGCTTACCTGGTTGAATAAAGGTAAATAAATACAGTGAATGTGTGATGAGGTGCAGGTCGGCTGCAGGAGCCACTGTGAACATTTAAAAACCATCATGTACAGATAAAGAAGAGCTCGATGCAGAGAATAGGACCAATTTAACATGAATTCACTCGGCTATTTCATGTGTTTGTGGTTTAAGATTGTGCAGCGTGAATAATGGGAAAATTCTATTTGTGCAGCCAGACGTTGAGGTGACAGTTAACATTCATGATTATTGTTTTCAAATGGCACAAAAACTCAATATTGTGACAATTTAAACTCCAGACAGAAAACATTTAAAACAACACATGCCAGTATTGTGCGAGTAAATGAAGAAAAAGCAAACGATTCACTGAATAACTCGATCACTTGATTGTGCAGCTCAGTGTTCATATAAAAGCTGCTCACGTGTTTCCACTGTATACTGTAAAATAACTGAAATACCTCCAGAAGAGTCTCAGAGCTGTATTAACTGCAGGCTGCCTATGGCCGAGCTTATCCTATAAAAGACAGGCCAAAAATAAAATGATTTTTTTTTAAGTTCTAAGTCCTTTTCACTAAATCCCCATAAAGGATTTAACTTGTCATTAAAATGTGCCATTTGGTGGAACCTTTTATCCAAAGCGCCTTACAGGACCCGCAGTGCATATGTTCTTAGTAATGGTGACTCTGGCTGTGTAGAGGCCCTCAGTTTATACACAAAACTAAAGGTGCCGCTTCAACATAGTGGCCTCCTTCACATGTTCAAACCTCTGGAAAAACTCAATAACTACTATATTATATATTTGTACCTTATTTATGCGCTATTTCATGTGGATGCTGAAAGACACCAACTGATTCTCAACACAGTGGAAGCTAAAGTTTTTAGACGGAGTCCACTGTTAAGCATCAGTTCGAGGGTCACTTGGCTAGCAAGCACTAATATTCGTCCCAAAAAATGTATTTTCCGCCTGCGTAAATATACGTTAGACCAATGAAATCCATTGTTTACTTCCAGGTCAAAATGGAAGAAAACCTCATCAAGTTGGTCTCATGACATCAAACACCACAATGACTACCTCAACAACCAAGTCAAGGACAAAATATGGTATTATTATGGATCCCACCCTACCAGCATTGGTTGCGTTCTCTATGCTCGACTCAAGATGGTAACTTTTTCTCTGTGCCTGAGCTGTAGTTTTGCAGGTAAACACACCAACCTCTTCGGCCTCTCTCTCAGTCTTCTGCTGCTCCTCTCGGGGTCACTCATCCTACAGAGCTGCTCCGCAGTGTCTCTGGGCTCTTTAGGTAGAGCAGACAGGCGGGCTGCTCTACCCAACGAGCCCAGAGACACTGCGGAAAAATCGCATGTAGATTTTCTGTATTGCCACATCGGACCGGTGGGAACGGCTTTTAGTATGAAGTCCGCTATCCCTCATGATCTTTGCTAAAATGTTTCCATACAGGCTATCATCATTATCATTTTTTTAAAGAATCTAATTACAAACAAAATAAATCAGTTCAAAAATCAGGTCTTCAAAGTAACTAGTAGCTAAAGTAATCAAATAAATATTGAGTAAAAAGTACAATATTTGCCTCCAAACTGTGGAGTGAAGGTATAAAGTAGCAGAAAGTAGCTTCCAGATTCCTCAAAGTTGTTATATTGTATCACTGATTACCTGTTAGCACTTTGTCCACTTCCATCCAACAAAGTGAAATTGTTAGCATAGCATAGCATTGACATTTAGCCTGTTAGCCAACATATTGTAAGTTAAATCTCTCAGAGTCTAGAACTCCTTCAACATAAGTTATGAAAGTGGTATGAGGACGTTAACTGTCACTCACACTGTCACTGTTAGCATGACGTCTTCTAATCACTCAACAGAGTTCGTGCTAAAGTGTTAGCAATGATCTCCTCACATGAATCATTTGGGGTGTATCTTCAGTTCCTTCCTGTGTTTGTTGACGGACGGGCCCGTCTCCTTTAAACTCGACTACTTCTGTTCCTTTAACGCATGTTTTATTTTTTTTGCCTCTTGACATCTGCTGTTAAATGATGTGAAGACGAGGCCGTGAGGCGGCGCAGTCACTGTTGGCGTGGACGGGCTTGCGCTGACCTATATACGACTGAATATAAGTGTGCGTCGGAGCACAGAGTCTCTCAGGCTTATAGCAGCTCATGGCTGGATGGAGACGGCGCCGTGTGAGCTGAGGACACACACACACGCACACATACACGTGAAGACACACACATTCACATATGGAGACATTCATGCACGCGTACACTCGGAAATAGCTACACGTGACGTGAGGACACGCATATACACGAGAGGCTAAACCAGACACGTTAAATATGACTCGTGCACAGACACACACACACACACAGGGTGACGACACACACACACACGTATAGATGAGGACACGATACACATACATGAAGAAGAAAGAGGAGGACACCTGTAAAAGCACACACACACACACACACACACACACACACACACACACACAGTCAGATGTACACAGAGCGACGGGCTCATGCATGTTTTATTGACCCGGCTCGCTCTCTCTTTCTACACCTCCTCTGTCTCGCCTCCTCTCATCCCTCTCTCCCTATACACCTCTGTAAACCTCTCTTTTCATCTCCTGCTCTCCGTCGGCCTTTAATCATCCTCCTCTCCTCCCTCCTCTGTCTCTCCCTCTTTCACCTCCTTTGTCCTCCTCTGACCTCTCCGAGCAGAACAGATCAACCTGACGGGCTGCGAGGAGACGAGACTCCTGCAACTCTGCTTCCTCTCCTCCTCTTCCTTTATCCTTACCTGTCCTTCCTCTTCTCCTCTCCTCATCTCTCCTTCCTCCTTATGTCTACTTCTTTCCCCCCTTTCACTCCTTGTCTCCTTCCTGAGCTTCCTTTATTTCCTTCCCTCCTTTTTTCTTTGCCATCTCCTTATCCCTCCCTCTTCTCCTCCTTTCTCCTCATGTCTACTTCTTCTAGTCCATTTTTCCGTTTATCTCCTTCCTGAGCTTCCTTATCTCCATTTCTGTCTTCTCCTTTTCTCCTCGTCTCTCCTTCCTCCTCTCCTTTCTACCCATGTCTTTCCTCCTTTTTCTCTTCACCTTCTCCCTCTTCTCCCTCCTTACATATCTCTATCACTCTTTCCTCTTGTCTCCTTATCTCTTTCTTGTTTTCTCCTCATCTCGTCTCTTTCTTCTCCTTCCTTTCTTTCCTTCTCTTCTTCCTCTCCTACTTTCTCTTAATAGCTTTTCTGTTTTCTCCTCCTTTCTTCCTCCTCCTCTTCCCCTCTCACCTCCATTACTTCCCATTTTTCTCCTCACCTCTCCTTCCTTTTCTTTATCTTTCCTTCCTCTTCTGTTTTCTCCTAATCCTTTTCCTCTTTTCCTTTCTTTCTCTCTCCTTGTTTTCTCTTTCCTCGTTCCTCCTCTTCTCACCTCATCTCCTCCTCCTCTTCTCTTTTTTAATCTCACCTTCCCTCCTACTTCACATCCTGCTACTCATAGTCATTTTTCTTTCTCTTCTTCCTTCTCATTTCTCAAGCTCCTTTTTCTTTCATCCCTCCATCATCTCATTTTCCACCTCATCACTCCTTCATCTCCTCCTCCTCCTTTTTTCTTCTATATCTCCCCTTCCTTATCTCTTTTCTTCCTCCGTCTTTCACCTCCTCTTCCTCTCTCTCTTCTCCATCCGTTTCTGGTTTTGTCACCTCCACCTCCCTCCGTCTCTCCTGTCACCGTTTCTCCTCCTCTCCACCTCTGTGACCTCCCACCCTCACCTCTTCCCTTCATCTCTTCTTGTCTTCTTCCTCCTCACCTACATCACGAATCCTCCCCTCTCCTCCTCCTCCTCCTCCTCCTCCACTTGCCCCCTGACCTCCTCCCGTTCCCTTCTTCCTCACCTTTCCTGACCTCCGCTCCTCCCTCTTGTCACCTCTCCTCCTCCTCCTCCTCCTCCCTCCTTGCTCCCACTTCTCCTCTTCCTCTTCCTCACCCCCTCGCTCCCCTCCTGACCTCCTCTCCTCCTCCTCCTCCTCCTCCTCCTCTCTTGTCGCCTCTCGTGTGTTTTTCTTCCTCCCTCCCCTCCTGACCTCTCCTCTCACTCTCTTCTTCTCACTCTCTCCTCCCTCCTGACCTCCCTCCTCACCTCCCTCCTCCTCACCTCCCTCCCCCTCCCTCTCCTCTCCTCCTAATTAGCACCTGAGCATACAGGCCTGGTTAATATTCGGCGGCGAGGAGCTGCGACGGCAGAAGGGCACCTCGCCGTCTCTCCTGCGCTGCTGTTGCCATGGTAACGCCATGGAAATGAAGCCCCGCTCGCTCCGTCTCTATCTCTCTCTGTCTCTTTCCTAATTTTTTTGCCCCCCCCTCCCCCCTCCCCATCCTCAACCACCCTCCCTCCCCCCTCACCCCCCCCTTCACTTTTTTAATGAGTCACTGCATCCATTATATTTTTGGGATGGGAGGATGGCAGGGGAGTCACGGGGGCACAGCGGCGCCCTGCGAGACTCCAAACTAAAATTTAAGTTGTTAATTCTTCCACGAAAGAAAAAGTGAAAAGTCGACGTGCGTTAAAATCTACAGCCATTGATTATTAGTCTGTTCCCCGACAGATGTTTGTGATTTGTCGCTCCGTCCAAGGACGCCGCTTTTACTTATTTATCTATTTATTTGTTTATTCATCTATTTATTTGTTTATTTATTTATTTATTTGTTTTTTGCCGACAGAGTTCACTGAACTGTGTGTGTGTGTGTGTGTGTGTGTGTGTGTGTGTGTGTGTGTGTGTGTGTGTGTTGTTCGGATGGAGGCCGCGGCCTTGATGAAGTTCTTTAAAGCTGCTAATTGTATTTCATTCATATTTCATAGTCGCGGGGGGGCAGACAGTTTGCTGGGGGAGAATTGATGGAAAGTCAGGTGTGTGTGTGTGTGTGTGTGTGTGTGCGTGTGTGCGCGTGTGTGCGTGTGTGATGCATTCCTAAATCATGGCCATGTGAAGCCCGTGGGTGTTTGTGTGACTGTGCGTGTGTGTGTGTGCGTGTGTGTGTGTGTGTGTGTGTGTGTGTGTGTCCGTCATGACAGCTGGAGGTCACAAGGATTTTCTGTGTGTGCGTGATTCAGCATATTTGTGTGTCCCTTCATAGATATTTATACAACACGTGTGTGTGTGTGCGTGTGTGTGTGTGTGTGTGTGTGTGTGTGTGTGTGTAAGAATCCTCTCCGATACTTGAACCAAAGCTTCACCGACTGTTGATTTATTTACTTATTTATTTATTTATTTTGTTCCTTGGATGAAAAAAGGAAACGCGGTCCACGTCCCCGTCGGGACGGGTCGTAAATTCTGATTATTCGAACAGTCGTTAAAGGAGCAGTCTGTAGTTTTGGGGCAGAAAGATCTTTATCGACTGATTTATTTTACAAACTCTCTTTGTTCTCGTGACTGAATAAACAATCTGACCTTAAAGGACATCACATACTGTTTTACTTTGTTTATAGGTGGCGGACCCTGCCACCTTTCTCTGAGAACAGCTTGTTTATTCAGTGACTGAAAAGATAAATATTTCTGAGTTTGTGTTTCTTCCCCCAAACTCCACAGAGCCCCATTAAATGATATAAAGTCAAAGAGCTCATGCACCTTCGGTTTTGTCTGAAAAACATGTATGTTCCCTTGTTTTTATCGACGCCTAGAAATAAATACAGGACCATCAAGTATCTTTGAATAATGGTGCAATAGTTCCTGGTGGATATCAAATAGTATTTTTGCCTGAAATGCTCGTCCCTGACACCCAAACATGCACCCAGAACGTCAAACTGGGTCTTGAGTCTCATTCCCAAGTTGTCGAAAACTGAGTTTTTGCCTCAAAAATCCGCTTTTCTTACAATTAGGTCCTTTTAAGAAAAGCATCCAATGGGAAGAGAACAAAAACAAGGAAATTAAAATGAAGGCAACACGTCCTCAGAGCTGAACGACTGAATAACAGCGACAAGCTCGCTGGACCTTCATCGCACACTTGCAGTTGAGTTAGGTTTGGGATACATCACATCATCATGCGACGTTCCCATTTTCTCAGAAACAGTAAAATGGACACGCGTCAGAGTCCAAGTGTCGGCCGGCTTGACTGGATTTTGGAAAATCATGGCCGACTTGGCGGCAGGAACATGTCTGCAGACGACGGGCCTGACGCCGCATAAGAGCAGGTGTCCAGGAGCATTTCAGCCCGGGTTGAAGCTCTCTGGGACGTGAGCAATCCTACAAATTGTCTTGTAAAAGACTAAATCCGGTCTCAGTATATGAAAAAATAGGCCTTGAATAAAAAATGAAACTCAAATGATTTTTTAAAATTCTGCTCGTCCTTCTGACCATGAAATAGAAAAATGTTTTGTATTTAATTTCCTAATTTTCAAGATAAAAATCAATCATCCTCTCATTTATTGTTTTTTAATAGCTGTTTCTAAAAAAGAGCCACTGACCCTGACATAACTTAACTACATTAACACATTAAAATAACTCATTGTTAACTTCTGGTTTTGGAAATAAACATCAGCGACACCTGAAGTTAAATCAGCACCGATCACAACAACAACATCATCACTCTGTTCAAACCTCACACTCTCGTCTCCCTTACTGCCTGTTTTTGTTTTTTCTTTTTGAATCTCTGTAAACTTTTATTTATTTAAATGTCACAACTGAAATGAAAACTAATGTGAAAGTGAAATTAAATCATGGCTTCATAATCTGACACCGGCAGCAGATTTATAATGTCAGGAGTACGTGAGGTGGCTGCCGGAAAACAATAAGTTCTTAGAAAAGTTGGCATTTAAAAAAGAGAAAGACAATATTTACACACAATAAGGAAACTTTGGTGCTAAAATTAAAAGAGGATATAACATCCACACTGAGACTGAACGTCATGATGAGTCACAGTCGTTTCTTCAGGAGCATGTTCGCCTTTATTTTGACAGTAGAGGTGACAGGAAGTGAAGGATGGGAACGGAGGGACGCTACAATACGATGATCAGCGTCTTAAAAAGTGTTGCATGATGAGTTTTAGAAAGGACACACAGACTTTGTGAAGGAAGAAGAGTTCTTTAAAGTAAATAAGTGAAAGAAACATGAATACGTTTTATCACGTTGTTGTATTTTAGATTCGTTAACGTGTCAGTTTGTTTCCTTTCACTTCAGAGAGAAAAAACTTCAGCTTCAGATAAATTATCAACCCCAGCAGACGTCACGTTGTTTTCAGTGTTTAAATGAAATTAAATATCGATTTGAAAAGTCCATCAACGCGTAATATAAACATCTAAATTCAGATATTTGTCCTCCCGTCAGTGTCGAGCCCTGACTGTCGTTGCTCTTCAGAGGATCTGATGCCGTTCAACATGAAGCTATAAACTTCTGTTAAACACCGCAGAGACTGACAGGTGATTATCTGCGGCGATAAGAGATGATCAATCGTCTCTCCGTCATTATCTCTGTCACATTATCTTCCTTCACACACAGTGATCGTATAGACCGTGGAGGCTGCAGTCAGGACTGCAGGTGAATGATCCCACACCAGCGATGGAGTGATGAGCAGATTGATCGATGTCGTCCACATTCAGCTCTGCAGACTCGACCTTGACAAACCCGACGATGTTTTCGGCCGACTCGTCTCGACTCACGTGAGGCTGAGAGCGGCGATCCTGTTAGCCAGCCAATCACCCGAAACCTAAAGCTCTCTCAAGGCTCTCTGCCAATAAAAAGCCAGCTTAGTCCTCATCAGAACAGCCATCAGTCATTTAGCTCCAAACATGAGGAGCTGGGACCCACTCCGGGTCCCTACAGGGCTTTTTTATGGCCCTCAGTGATATTTAATATACGTCCTGTTACTGCTGCAGCTCTGTGACTGCAGCCTGAAAAGTGTCTCTGCACTCCTGAGTTGCTTCTGTTCACTCACACCCCATTTTCGAACTAAGTGCTGGTTCTGGGCTGGTTCCTTTTTAAGAACTGGTTTTGCTTTGCCCACTGAAGAGTCGCATCATTCAGCCACTACGTCTACCAGTACGTCTCCAACTGCTGGTGACTTGATGCAGCTTCCTCTCACACGATGTCCTGCTGACAACAACATCTGATTGGTAACACGTCACAATTAATAGCCTGCAAACACTGAATAATAAAGTAACTGCAGCTAAAGTCATTAAATAAATGAAGTGGAGAGGAAGTATGAAGTAACAGGAAATGGAAATACTCAAGTAAAGTACCTCGACATTGTACTTAAGAACAGTACTTGAGTACCTTTCATCATCGGTTGTTCAAAAAGTTTCATTTTTTACTGCAAATGATCCAAAATATCAGTTTCAGTCTCCTTGATCAGCCCTGAAAACGCTGTATCTGTCGACCCGTAATATATATAACATACCATATATTATACTTAACATCAATACTTGATAAGAAAAACATGATATGTCCAAAAATCTGTCTTGAGCTTGTATGAAATGTGTCTGTGAAGGGTGTCAAGACATTAGATGCGAGTGTCTGACACCCTGCTGGTGAAAAGCTCACCGAGCGTCCAACATGTAACGAGTTGATCCTGTTTGAGAGATCGTTCTCTGATAAAATATCATCGAGTTATCCATATCATGATTTAAGATTTAGCCAGTAACACCCAGACCTACTTCGAGCTCAGTCAGGACGGATTATCTTTCAGCAGGAAGAGATTTTTCTACCAGACTGTTTCTGTCTGTAATTTCAGTCCCCTGTTGGTGATTCCTCCAGATTCCTGCAGCTGCCAGTCAGAACCAGGCCTCTTTCCCCTGCTGTTAAAGGGCCAGCCAAAATAACCTGAGGTAGAACTGGTCATGACGTCCTTTTCGGTAGGTTTCGCAGAACTCTTATATAACACGAGTGAGATTTGGATCTCTATAAGCTTAAGAGGAAGCCGCTGGAAATAGCCCGGCACTCTGAGAGGAGCTGGGTCATACAACCAGCTGTGTTAATGATGCATTAGCACCACGAGGTGCCCACACAAAGGCGTCCTTTGATCAATCATTTAGCATCCACGCACACACTTATATTGAAACACAGACGCACACAAACACACACACACACACACACATGCATCTGGCAGTTTTTTCTGTGCATGATGATGTGTGCCTGAGGAGGGGGGTCACGGGGAAACCAGGACACTTTTGGGTTTTTATGCAACGCCTTCTGAAAGAAAAGCGGCGGCACAACCTTCAGGCGTTCCTCCACTTTCGGTTCGTTCATTCACGTGTTACAGTCCTTTCCTGCCTTCTCTTCACTTTACACAACGTCTTGCTCAAGGAGCCAAGTCAGGGGTCCTTCATGGAGACTCACCAGGCGTCAGAACTCTGTTGGAGATGATCCAATCTGTGGGATTGGCGCAGATACTGACGCCCAAACACGACTGTTCCCCGTTTAAAGCAGTTTTCTGCTCATTTATCACTCTCTGCAGGAGTTCATGGGTCTTTTCTAGGGGTTTGTCCCGGACTAATGTCTGATATCATGGCAACTTTTCTAAAAGATTGTGATGCATGTTAACATCTCAACATGCGTATCCCAGTGTGTGCATGTGCAACAGTCACATCACAAAACGTGCAATATAAAGTCAGACGCTCTCGGCCATTTTAAGTTCTGAGTTCAGACACAGTAAGGAAACTTTTGTACGACAATAAAGAGGAATGAAACATCCTCGGCGTGGCATCGACGGCTGACATGAGACTGAACGTCATGATGAGTCACAGTCGTTTCTTTAGAAGCGTTTTCACCTTTATTTTGACAGCAGATCACAGAGAGGTGACAGAAAGTGAAGGATGGGAACGGACAGCTGCAGTGACATGATCACCATCTTAAACTAAATATTCTGAAATATAAGTGTTGTGTGATGAGTTTAGAAAGGACTCACAGACTTTCTGAAGCAAAGAGAGTTCTGTAAAGTAAATAAATGAAAACTTGTATTAGTTTTGAGCTTGTTGTGTGTTAGACTGTGTACGGTGTGTTTCTGCCTTTCAAGAAGCCAGAAATCAACTTTCTGAGACAAAAAACTTCAGATAAATAATCAATCGCAGCCGTCAGACGTCACATTGTTCTCAAAGTTATGTTTTCAGTGTTTAAATGAAATTGAATATTGATTCGAAAAGTCCATCAACACGTAATAATAATACAACTAAACACAGATATTTGTTGTACAGAGATATTCTCACGTATGAATTATATTAATATGACGTGAGCTTCAGTTAGCTTTGACCACAAATGTCCTTCAGAGGGAGACTTTTTACTCTGATACTCTGAGTACATGTCAGAGCCTGTACTCGATTACTTTTACTGGAGTAAAGAAGCTGTATCAGTACTTCTACTTTTACATGAAGGAATGACATTTCTATGTCCCTAAAATGTCCGCAGGTTGACTTATAAACCTCCGGGCCACCGTACTGTAGAGCCGACATGAGCGTCAGTGGATTTTGTTTTCAGCGGATCGTTTCTGTGCTGAAATCTGCGCCGCCTCCCTCCCTTTGAGCCCGCGTCCCCTCCAGTTTGCCCTTGTTCCAGTAAAACGTCTTTAACCCCTCCTATTAGCACAGTTGGCTCCTTCCGATCTTCCTTTCGTCCTCCTAATTTGTCATTTCATTTCCCAAGATATCTCCTCATTACCTTCTTTCCCGAGTTGTTTTTATGGCTTCCTCGACACCCTTTTCTCTCCGGTATGCCCTTGTTCGCCTCGAACGTGCAAAACTGAATTGCCTACAGTGCAGCAGTCACATAGATGGATGGATGGATACAGTTTGTGGTTAGACTGATGGGTCGCTTCGCCCTTGATGGAGGAGAAAATCTGATCTGTTTTTCCTCATCAGTGTCTGTAAAACCTGCAGTGAACCCTGCCTCACCCAGGCCGATCCACTCGAGTTACTTTGGTGTCACTTTCAGCGGGGAGTTTTGGTGTCTCGTCCCGGTCTGAATTTGGTTGGATTTAGAAGAGACGAATACTCGAGGGGGGGGGGGCGCTTTAATTATCAAATATTCTGAATGTCACATCTGTCTGAAATTATCGGCGCTGGCCTTGAAAAATCATGCCAGAGAGAGAGAGAGAGAGAGAGAGAGAGAGGACAGAGGTTTGTTTGTGTTCCAGCTGAGGAACAACTGATCTCACCTGCCTCTCAAAAGGAAAATTTGCCGCTTCTTGCAATTTGCAAATCACTGTTATCACCGCTGCAGTTTTATTATTCCCTCCATAATTACGGAGTGCTGCCGTGCCTCGAACAATCCCCTGTACACAAATACTGTACAAGTAATTACAAGGATGCGTGGAGGCGAGCTGAGCCCGACAAAATGGGACGCAGCCAAGCGGCATATGACTCCCCTCGTCAGAAGTTGGCCCGGAGTCCTCGAGGCCGATCCAGTGATGCAGCAAAACATGACACTGTTGTAGTTTTCTTTTTCTTTTTTTTTCTTTTTTTTCCCTTCCCTTTCTTTCTGGAGCTGGCAGAGGCAGCGCTGCTCCTCATCGACATGAAGCGAGGCCGCCGCCGTCGCAGCTCGACTGAAAAGCTTCGGCCTGAAGCTCCGTCTGCTTCTACATTTCTTATTTTCTATCATCCAATCTGTTTTCTCTCTCTGTCTCTCTCTCTCTTTCTCTCTCTCTCTCTGTCCTCCATCTTTTAAAGCCTTTCATTTTCCCCCTCTGTCTCTCCTCCTACCCTCTCCTCTCCTTCACTTTCTTCTCTTCTTCTTTGGCTCCTACACACTCGTCTCCCTCCACCTCTTCCTATACATGCACCCTCTGCTCTCCTGACTTCAACTCCTCCTACACTCTTTTCTCATTCCTGCTGTTTGATCTCTCGTTTCCCATCTGCCTCTCTGTCTTTTTCCCACTTCACCTCTGGCAGCAGCTGCGTCTCTGGCAAAGTATTTTAAAGCAAACCAGCATGTACACCAAGTAGAAAATGTGAATGGAAAAACTGCATTATTTGTTCGGATGTGGTCATTATTTTGATTCTCTGTAAGTCTATAAATGACTTTTAGGAGAAGTCAGTCGGTTAGACAATTTCCCCGAAGTCAAGGTCGTTAAAAAGCAACTAAACACCCATTTTAGGTTGAATACACCCCCGTGACTGATTCAGATCTACTGATGGCTACATGCTCTCCATCTCGTTAAAAACAAGAGTTGCATCAGTACCAAGGTACCAAAGACTTGGTACTTTCTGTCTTGAAATGGTGTGCAGCCCAGATTGAAGGGATCATTACTGACCTGTACTTTGGTAGCGTCGCTGGATTTTAGTTCCTCTAAATATAATTTACAAATTCACTCTTGTCTAACTCTTTAAATTGTTTAATTCTTGACGAACGCAAACGTTAAAACCCCCAAAATATCCAGTTTACAATTATGTAACACCAAGAAAAGTGAAAGATTTTTCCTCCTGTTCTCGACGGTGGTATCCAGAAAATGTTTGGTATTTTTGGCTTGTCGTGGAAAAATAGAATCGATAACCTGTGCCAGTAAAATACCTGAGATCAGTATCAAAACAATACTGTTTTATCAAGATTACTCTGACTGTCCTGAGGGTAATCTGCCTTGGAGACGGTGCAGTAACTGACATAAAGTGCATAGCACAGACAAGTGCAGACAGAAGTATATCCGAGGACACCTTCACTCACGCCCTTGTTGAGAGTTTAGAGGGATGACAGAGTTTTTATACCTGAACACTACAACAAACTACGACGCTCTGACGACCCCTCGAGTGCCAGTTTTGTATGTGAAGGTCTGCATGGTCGAGGAAGCATTAATACATGTGCACTTTCAAAATAAAGCTCGCTGACTTTCACAAAGGAAAGATGGAAGAACGCCGTCTCTACCGGTGGTCTTAGACTTTAGGCTTTAAGACAAACACCTCTTGGTTAGGGTTCTGAAAAGATCATGTTTTGGCTGGAAATACCTGGTTTTGTCGCCGTAAACACGGCTGGAAAATGTCTTAATGTGTGTCAGTCAGTGGTCTTGTGAACAGTGGTCTCTATCGCCCCATGGCAGCTTTTTTAGGTGCATAATCCTTTAATTATTGTAGGAAAAACATCATATTTTGGCTTAAAACACCTGGTTGTGTCGCCACAAACACGGCTGTAAAATGTCCAGACGTCACGATACAGTGATGCTCGAAGTATTTCCATGAAGAACTTCTAAAAAAGAAAAGTTTTGAGTTACATCAGGAAGTACTGGCAAAAAAACATTCGAGCTAACTTTTCATACTTGACAGTTTCCGATGCAACGAGCTCGAGGTCTTCACGGGTCGTCTCATTTCCGAGTAGCAGCTTGACCCAGGACCTCGTAATGACCTGGGCCACGTCCAAATTTATTTCCAGTTTTAATCGGGTCTTGTAGGTCCGGCTGTGTTGCTGCAGAGTGTGTAAAGTGTAACTGCTGTTTTTGACTACAGCTGCTTGTTAATTGACGGAGCATCATGCTGCTGCTGTTCTCTCTGTATTCTTTATTCTATAATCATCAGGTTTGACTGCCTTGAAGTCCCGTTTGGATCCGGTTCAGATAGTTTTCCACGTCTTTGAAGACCTCTACCACAGATAGATTTCAGTCGATTCCCAAAAAGTGTTGAAGTAAAATAAACAAACTATAAATGACCCGAACAATTAATCAATCGATCCTTCTCTCGGCTCTTTTCTGCCTCAGTATTTATGTGCCTTCTTCCTTGTGAGATCTCATTAGTGGAAGTATGCAGTAAACAGCCATGTAAATGCATGAGATTTATAATAACATAGGATTAGTTCAGTCTCATTGCACAATGCACCAATTCAAACAGGACTCTGGATACTCTGAAACTATAAAATATGTCTCCCGTGCAGGCGGTGAGGAGCTGATCAAGGCTGCGAGAGCATGAAATATGTCCAACATTAAGTGACACTTGGGACAAATAACAGCTTGCCCAATACTAATTAAGTGTTGAAATACTCTCAATTTTTCTGGCAAATGTGTTTTTTTTCTCCCAAATGATTGGGACACCTTTTCAAAGCTTCAACTTCGCTGATAGAAAATGCACCAAAACCTCATTTTCTGGTATTACTTGTAATATTTCAGCTCCTCTCCCTCGTCTTCTTCATCTGCGTTCGATTCTGCGTCTCGTCCTCCTTCTTTCTGTTTATCTTTTCTCCCTCCGTCTCCTCTTTTCTGCCTCTTTAAACGCTCCGTTGTCCCTTTCTCCTCCTCCCTCGTTATGTTTATCAGCTTTCTTTTCTCCCTCGTCTTCCTCTTTCTTTCTCTCACTGTCTTCCTCTCTCTTTCTGTCTGCCAGGCCATGGCCTAGTTAAAACGTCTTCTGCTTTGTGCCTGTTCTCTTTCATCAGCTGGAAGTTTTTAGACTCTCCCTTCTTTCTCTTCCTCTTTATCTCTGTGCCTCTTCACCGCTCTCTCTCTTCTCTCTCTTTCCCTTTTACCTGCTTCTTTCTTTTGTCCTCCTTTTATTTTTACCCCTTTTCTCCCTCAGTTCCCATATTTATTCATACATGCCCCCTTCCTCTCTCTCTCTCTCTCTCTCTCCTTCTCTCTCCATCTTGTTTTACCTCGCTCTCTCAGTTCCATTGTGTGGATGATAGCTGTCAGGAGATCTCATCACTGAGTCTGTCTTATTACATGATTACAGGGTAATTATCCTGTGAAGTTGTCTTTGCCCGAATCTATGAAAGACGCTTAATGTCTTTTTAATGGGGTTTGGAGTTTGGAGACTTTTTTTTTTTTGCCTTTTGTAGTTACTGTGGACTCTTCAATTTATTGCATTTACATGTGATTGGCCTGGAACAGCGTGCCCTGATTAAGTGGCACTCTGAATCATTGTAATTTTCGGGCGCGGCGTCTTGTCAGTCAGACTCGCATTATTTTTAACTTCTGGCCACGCCGTTGTCGGCAAGCGCAGTCACCCACCTGCGTCTGATTAGACCCGATGAAGCTCCAGTGATGTCCTGTCCCCTAAAGGACGGACATTACAGGACAGGGTTACCACCTGTCTGTGAAGTCCAGAGGAGATGATTGGATCATTACAAACAATCACTTTATCAATATCTGTCGTATATCTGCTCTCTCACATGTGAGACGTATGTCTTAGATACAGTGTTTGTAACCTTCCCTAATCAAAGTGTACATTTTCTAATAATACAAAAAATACAAACTTTAGTTAGCTGCTATTAGCTCAGTTAGCTCAGTTAGCTCAGTTAGCTGTGGAGCTAGCTCTCCAAAAATGTCAAAATGTCAAAACCAACCACACATGACAGTTTTAATAAATAAAGCTGAATAATTTTTATAAAGTTTAATAAATTGTTTGTTGATGAAGACATCTCAAACAATTTTAACTTTAAGCATTAAGAGTGACATAATTGACCAAATAACACTTAAAGGCAACAGTCACAAATATTCATAAAGACTCCAAACAAAGTGTTACCAAATATTTAATTTACATTTGAACAACTGATATAAAACAGATGTGTTTTCTTGACACCAGCAGCAAATAATCACTGTATTGAGGAAGCTGGAATGAGCAGATATCCTGCTTGATATATGACTAACGTGATTTTATTAGGTTTTCTAAATCATATAAAGTATCCTCCCTCAGTGTATTTTCTTTGTCACTTCTCTTTAACAACATATCGTCGTCAAAAATGCAGATGTGTTTTTCTCTTAAAACCAAAATCAGACCAAAATTCTGCTGTTTGTATTTAACTCTAAAATCCACAATCAAGTCACGTTATAATCTTCTAATATTTGATTTTAAACCTGATGTGAGTTGTGGCGTTCACGTTATGCTTGTGTTTTCAGGCCACTGTCGAGTAAATGTGATCAAACCGCACCCCAGTCGATGACGAGTGTTACACTTTAGGAGCTTTGTTGCTTTTTTAAGTCATAAATATTTAATTTTGTAGAGAGAAACTTCAGATTTGACATTTCCAGGGGCTTTAAGTTTATTGCTTCTTGTCTTCGAAAGGAACATTTGATCCAAAGCACATAATAGTACAACACAGTGCACAAGTGACCCCAGTAAGGATAAATCTCAGTTGATGTTGCTTTGTTTTATCCTTGATCTCACATCTCTCAAATGAATAGAATGTTTCAACCAAAACTGCAATTTATCTATTTTCTCCCCTTCTGTCGTCGCCCATCATGCGTTTTTCCCGTCCTTTGTCTTATTCTGGGTGAATGCAGCAGATCACATAACACACAAACAATATCAACATGACTTCTCTCTCTCTGTGTTTTTCTAACATGTATTTTTCTCTGCTTTTAGTCTTCTCTCAAGTGACTAGAGAGCAGCTCACTGAACACAAACAATATTAACATGTAATTTTCTCACTCTGTTTGTCTCTACGCAGCTTGAGCGCCGCAGCTGTATGTGATGCCCTCCCATGACGCCCAGGTCGGTAGCTGACACTGCCAGTGAGCGGGAGACGCCACTGCACAACCGGTCCTGGGCCAGCGCCGTCAGCCGGTTCTCGCCCTCCCTCTCGCACGCTGGAGACTCCACCTCCAACCACCTACCAGTATCCACAACCATCAGCTCCCAGTAAGGTCCCCTCAAACACCGACACGCTGACGTCCTCGGCCAGCACCAGCAGCAGCAGCAGCAGCCAAAAACCACAGTATCTTCAACGCAACACCAGCACCACCAATATCACCACCACCAGCAGCAGCCATCATGTCCAGTCGTAGAAAGTCCTCCACCCCCTGCATGGTCCGGGTCATTAACGACCTGCCAGAAGAGCAAGATGACCCTGAGGAAGTCATGGGCATGGAAATATCGACAGACAATGATGTGACTGAAAAAGAACAGTCAGAATCATCTGAATCTGCAGAAAAGAGTCAAAACCCCCAGCAGGAGAATCCAGAGAATCCAGACCAGCAGACGTTTCCAAAACCAGTGGAAAACCAGAATCCTGAGCCATCAGAACAAGAGGAGCAGTTGGGTAAAGACGACCAACTCCCTGTCATTGAGGGTGTCGAAGCTAGAGAGGAGAAAGACAGGGAAGAGGTTGAATCAGACCCAGCATCCCAGAAAAAGCAGGCCAGAGGCTACGAGTGCAAATACTGCCCGTTTTCAACGCAGAACCTGAATGACTTTAAAGAGCACGTGGACTCCAGCCACCCTAACGTCATTCTCAATCCGTTGTACCTCTGTGCTGTCTGCAACTTCAACACCAACAAGTTTGACTCGCTCACAGAGCACAACGAGAGCCAGCACCCGGGCGAGACGAACTTCAAGTTCAAGAGGATAAAGATGAACAATCAGACTATCTTAGAGCAGACAATCGAAGGCAAGGACAATTCAGTTGAATGCGAAGTGACAAATGAGCAAGGTGAAAGCAACAGCAGCTCTGTGTTTCCACCTTGCATATCTACCACGGTGAAATCCCCAGAAAGTATCAAGTCGCTCTATCAAGGGAGCGAGCTGAAAAGCCAGCTGGACGGGCTGATCCAGAAGGATCAAATCACAGCAGTGAACATCAACGGAACGGTCATCATCCCTGAACCCACCATCCTCCAAGGGCTCTCCCATGTAACCCCGATGCTCCAGCGCCCACCCAACTTTAACTCTGTACCAAAAATAGCTGTTCCCTTGAACACCACCAAATACAATCCATCTTTAGATGACAACTTGACGTTGATCACCTCCTTTAACAAGTTCCCTTACCCGACACATGCAGAGCTGTCTTGGCTGACAGCCGCCTCCAAGCACCCGGAGGAACAGATCAAAGTCTGGTTTACCACCCAGCGGCTGAAACAAGGTATAACCTGGTCCCCAGAGGAGGTGGAAGAGGCCAGGAAAAAGATGTTCAATGGCTCCATCCCTCCTGCTCATCATACCTTCACCGTCCTGCCTACAAGCCCTGTATCTCAGCCATCTGCCAAATCCTCCCAGCAGCCTCTTGTCCACACTACAGTCAGGCATTCAAGCCATTTACGGACAACCCCGTCCAATGGGTTTAGTGTTGTCACCACCACAAATGCTCCTGCTGGAGTTGCCATTGGCTCCAGCCTTAAACGAACACACCTGACGACAGTGTTCGGACCGGAGTCGAAGCGGCCAATCATGGCAGTTGCCCCCCATTCTGGCGACCCTAATGACAAGGTCCTAATGGCTCCTCCTCCACCCCCTCCTCCTCAGAAAGACCGTCTCCCAATGGCTCCGCCTCCAGTTCCCATGGAGATGAAGAGACCTGTAGCACTTCCTCTGGTCACCACAGAGATGAAGAGGTCATCCGCTACTGTGCCTTTAATGCCACCACCATCATCATCATCATCATCACCGTCTTCGTTGTCCAAAGGGAAGATTCTCTCGGCGTTTGGAAACACCAAAACGAAGCCGTTGGTGTCGCTGCCCTCCATAGTCTTTCCAGAGTCTTTAACGAGGCCATTGATTGTTCCACCGCCTATCTTCGCCCCGTCATTTAAAAACCCATTACTTATTCCGTTAAATTCGCCCATCACTTCCAAAGAAAAGCACCCAAATACTCACGCTATGCCAGCTGCTGATCTGAAGCTGCCAAACTCCCCTCCACTTATCACCCCACAGATACGGAGGCCAACCATCATCCAGTCCATTCGCGCTCCGGCCAAAGCCCCGTCCCAGATTCCAGGATTCCTGTTGGATGGCAAGAAGCTAAAAGAGCAGCAAGGAGTGGAGCTGAAAGCCAGCTACCCGAGAGGAGACAAGGTACTCACTCCTCTGGCCGAGGCCAACGGGACATCTCGCACAGACAGGAAGTGGCCCCACAATCAAACTTCCATTGCTCACAACAATGGAGTCATGCATCTGGATGGCGGCGAGCTGGCAGCAGCGCAGAAACTTGACTTTCATCAAAAGTCCTCAGTGCTGACACAATTTCCCTTGCTGGAGAGGATGAAAGGAAAGACAGCTGAACAGCTGAAGATCTTGGAGGAGAACTTCTTGAGGAACAGCTTCCCCACACAAAGCGATGTGGACAATCTGGCGGTCACCACCCACCTGTCTCACCAGGAAATTGACAGCTGGTTTGTGGAGCGCCGTGCACTACGTGACAACCTGGAACAAGCCCTTCTCAACTCCATGGGCACTAAGAGGATGGGCGCCGGTGGCATCAACGCCATCACTAAGAAAGGACTACATCAGCAGCAACACCAAACTCTACAGCTGAATGGGATTCACAAGCCAAGCACCGGCATGGGCCACCTTAAGAGCCCTCTTCCACCCTCGCACACAGTGCCCATCATTGCTCCCAGCTCCATCGCCACCTCCATCCCCAACCCGACTTCTTGCTCAGTGCCTCCAGACAGCCGATCCCAGGCGCTCCTCAAGGACGATTTTGCTCAAACGCGGTGGCCTTCCCCTGAGGAGTTCAGCCAATCGGAGGGTCGGACAGGACTGGCTCGCGCCGAACTCGCCCGCTGGTTCACTGACAGCCGGCTGCAGAGCGGCGGCATGGAGCTGGCAGAACTTTTTCACAACAATGGAGTGAATGGAAGCCAGGGGCCGCCTGTGTGCTCCCCTGAAAACGCTCCCCCCAGCATCATCCGGCACTGTCAGGAAGGAGCCCTAAAAAACAACAACAGCAGTAAGGTGCTGGAGGTTGAGTTGGGCTGGCTGATGGAGCAGCGCGCTAACAGCCTCAGCAGTCAACATGATGAGCTCCAAGACCGGTTTGCTGGCAGGTACTAAATCAATCAATCAATTTGTGTAGGGTAAATTTTATGTACTGTGTTCGTTGGACTGATTTTACTGTTCAAAGTGGCCTCTCAATGGCATTTTAAATTTGATTATCTTCTATTGTTACTCACATTTGATCCATTAAGAGGACAGAGTGGTTTGGTACAATTTGGAGATTTTTTTGTCATGGCATCCCGGAGCCACTTAACCCCCAATATAAGATGCTACACATACACAGATGCTTGTTGGTTTTCACAATATCAGATTTATTATTGTAGTATTGGATTGGATTGGCTTAGATTTGATTAAGTCAAATAAGATAGGCCTCTTCCAAATATATAATACAATAAAAAGCCAACTGGTGCTCTGCAGATTTACAGATAAAATTTAACTTAAAACAGACATTGAAACAATTAAATACCCAATGTATTTCTTTAAAAAGCCTTAAAACTAAACAAGAAAAGATCGCAGACATTTTAATGGGACATGTCAGCCTGCTGTTGATGTGGGGATCTTCTCTTCAATATTTTCTGCCCTCAGTGTTCACTGAGCTGCACGGCGGCAGTTTCAGCATCATTTTCTACCCAGCGACACCGTCTGTGGTGACCTGTTCGTCCAAAATAAATATCTGCTTCCCCTCCGGAGGCTGGTGCTGCTGTTTTGTAGATGCCACATTAACATTGTTTTCAGAACATTAACCTACAAATCTACGGGACTTTATTTAGTCTGCCTTCCTCTCCAGGAGCTTGGGACATGTTTGGCTAAATAACGGAGCCATTAGGTTGGAAACCAATATCTCCACAATAATTTGGCAAGAGTTTTATTCTTCCCGTGAGTCAGCTCCTGGTTTAGGAGCACCACAGAATAAACCTGCACCTCCGGCACAGTGAAATCCTTCTGGCTCGTGCTGGTTTCATAAGCTCTGTACAAAACAAAGTGCAGTCAGGGATGCAAATGTGTTGTAAGTCATTCATTTTGACTGCTTATTTCCTGTAAATGCAGTGAAAATATCCTAGAGCTGACTGTCAGGAGGGTTCACTTTATAACTTTGATATAATATCTTGAAAAATACCAATATTTGAGACCATTTTCGATACCACGGGGGAAATTGAATTCAAAATCATTTTCTTTTTTTTTAAACATTATTTCTCTGTCTTTAGATCAGGTCTTTAAAGATAACAACAATGTGTCAACTCCCTTTTTGGAGAGAAATAAGAGTGAGAACTTGCAGCTGGTACTGGTGTCGATACTGCAGAAAATGAGCTTTGAAAAAGTTTCAAATCTTCGATACCAACATGCATCAATATATCAATATTTTTGACTGTTAAAGGAGACCTACTGTTCTTTTCATTTTTTCATTTTCAGTGTTTTATAGATTCTTGTGCATGTAAAAGGTCTTGAAAGTTAAAAAGCCCAAAGTCGCACCAACAGAAGCTCCTCTCTCCCACAAAAAAGACTGCCCCTGAACTGCTCATCAGTAGTCCCGCCTTTAATTCTGTGACTTTGTGACATCACAACACGTCACCATGTCACACATTTGCATAATTTATGCTTAGCAGCTGATTTGGCATGTAAGGAATGATTTAGCACAACTGCTCTCTTGTTGTTAGCGCTGCTGGCTCAGGTATGTGTGAGCTGACCAATCAGGGCAGGCTGGGGGTTGAGGAGGCGGGGCCTTAAAGAGACAGGAGCTAACAGAGGGGAAAACAGTGCTGTAGCACAGAAAACTGACGTGTTATTTGAGCACTAAAGTATATAAACCTATTCTAAATATTGCATATAATATATATATATATATTACAATATAATATATGTTAATTGTAAACCTGTAAATGAGCATAATATGTCTTTTTTAAGTAAAAAATTGTTATTTTTTGCCTAAACTGAAGCCCAAACATGAAGTTTGTCTCAGTTTTGATCTCTCAAGTTTGCATAACATGAAGAGAATAATTATTAGTGGATTATTAGTTTCTTCTCATTATAATTAACAAATTCTCCCACTTATGACCCACTTTTGTTAAATCCGATTGTTAGCAATCACATCAGTCGCTCTGATATTGAAAAATGATTGACAGTGTGAAAAACAAAAATCTTTAAAAAGTCCTGTTTTTTTATCTGCAGAATTAAATCAGCTCCACTTTTGTTAACTCGATTCGTTACTGGCAGCTAAAACACGTCAAACGTATGAAACAAACAACATTTTCCATATCGTCTGTGTCTTCAGATACAGTGTGTGTTCTCATTTGTCACCGTGTGTTATAGAAGAAAACATTTCAGATGAACTGAGAATTAACAAAAATGAGGAGATCTCATTAATAACTGTTTAAATAAACATTAAAAGGATTATAAAAATGGATAATTAAGAAATCTTTAATCTTCAAGAAATAGTTTCAGTTCTAAACTCTGACATGAATTAAAATGAAATACTTTAAGGGCTGTAAGAAGACTGAAATTTCAAAAACAAACTTCTCAAAACAAACTTTTCAGCATAAATATTCTCTGTGAACATCCAACACAAACATTAAAGCTGCTCTGCAGAGTTTTCATCTCAGAACAGTTTTATTTAAAATCAGTGTTTCTCACTGAGACATATGGTCTGCATCATTGAGGTCAAACAAACGCACTGAATGCATCACCTTCTTTATTAAATATGCATGTTTCTGTCTTTGTGCTAATAAATCAGGAGAGACAAACAAATATATATTCAAAAACAAATGTTTAAGCTTTCCGTCTGTCTTCACAGACTGAGGCAGCAGAACGTGGTCGAGTTGAAGAACGGGGGACAGAACGGGGGAGTCCTGGGAGGAGCGCGGGACGTGTTCGGGAGCTGGCTGCAGGACGGACACTCGAGGAGAGGACGGGAGCTGCTCCTGGACCGAGAGAGGAAGATGGCGGAGGACACGTCTGGGAGGCTGACTGGATAAACGGTGAGAGATGATTGGTTGATGTGTTCACTGTCAGGCTGTGGGTTGGACATCTGATCTCTGAGGCTTTGAGGTCGCTGTGTCTGGATGTTTTGTGATAAAACTGTTGATCAGTTGTTTGTGAGTCATTGTTGAATTGTTTGAAGGCTCTGTATTCACTGAGCACAAACAGCTCTCTGAAAAGCTACATTCATGTCAAAAACAACATATTTTTCTTACATGTTAAAAGAAAAAATGTCTTTTAGCTGAATTACATTCACTGTCAATACAAGTTTTAATTATTTCTCAGTTATTAAATGATTAATTGCGTATTCTATAAAATGTCAAAAATGACAAATGGCTTCTTTTCAGGCAATTAAGTGAAGCGTGAATTAGGTTTTCAGGGAGCCTCTCTGATTTAAGTCATGTGTCTGTAGTGAAGAAGCAACAGTGAGTATTAAAGGTTTTTCTGTTTCCATTGTGTTTGTCTGTGAAGTCTAACAAACATGTTGAATTAGTGTTTTTTCCTCATGAAACTTTTGCACAGTCGATGTTTCTTGAAAGTTTTAAACGTTGGTTGTCAGCACGTTCACCAGACTCACGGTGTTTCAACATTTGTAAGCATGAAACCACCGGTTGGTTTAGTTTAGATGTCTGGACATGTTCCTGCTGTCATTGTGGTGACAGAACCAGGTATTTTAACATGATCCTAAAAGCTAAATGTCAGAGAGACCACTGTTTGAGACGGCTTTTCAACATTGAGACGTGGGGACAGTTTCTATCTGTGTTTGTGGTGACCAAAACAGGTATTTTAGGCCAAAACATGTTTTTTTCAAGTGCATTGTCAAACATAAAAATCTCTTTTCTGGAGATTTACAAACACAAAATATTCATGGTGTAAAACTTCAGGATGTCAGGAGCAAAAACGTGGCTTGTTGGCAGATGTCCTGTTGAAAGTTTGACAGACGTCTTACAAACGTTGCTCTACGACACAACTCTTTGTCAAAATCTTCACGGGACCCTTTGATAAAAATACAAAATAAAACTGAGATTGATATTGTGATATTGATGCTGCTGCATTTTTGTCCTATAAAACTCTCACCGTGCTGCCGTTTATGTTCTTTATATTTGACAGTAAAACAGTCCTGAAGTATAAAATCCAGCTCTGTGAAACCTGCAGCCTGCTCTGTCAGACTGAATCTGTGGCTGCAGGTTTGTAGAAGCAGTGAAGTGATTTAACTCAGCGAGGCCCTGATGGTCCCCAGCGTCTCCCCCTCCACCCCCCGGCCCGTTAGTGTTGAAGCCAACACCTCGATCCCGGGCAACAAACAAAACTCCTCCAGCCAGTCACCGTCTGTGTGTGTAGCTGTGTGAGTTTTGGCTTCAGCTGCTCAGCAACAAACACTAACTTCAGGAAAATTTAGGGATAAAAAAAACATTATTGGAAGCCTAAAATAGCAGCAGCCCCCCTGGTGTGGTAAAGTTTGATAGATAAAAGGCTCCGCCTGGGGCAAAGTGTGACGACAGAGTCGGCTGCTTCTTCCCTCTACTGTCTGTTCTGACAGAAGATTGAAAGTTTTAATGTTTCTATGAGACGTTTGCTTATCAAAATAGACTCTGTTCAAATGATTTCCTCAAGACAAACAGCCGTAAACAAGCCGGGGACTCAACTTCTGACATCGTCAACGTTTGAGAGATTGTCACTGGTTTTGGATGTCTTCAAAATCAACGCTTGACAGCTAAAATCAATAATCAATATGCAGCATTCAGAATAACCAACAACTGTAGATTTTGTAAATAAAACTCGACCTGTTAGTGACGTCTGATGATGTTTTTGTTTGTTTTTCCTGCTAAAATCAGTCAAAGTGAATATTTGTATTTTTTTTTTTTAAAACAAAAAACAAGTTTCCCTCTACAATGAAATTCTTACAATTAATATATATATATATATATATATATATATATATATATATATATATATATATATAAGAAATGTTAACATAAAATATGACATAATGTAACATATATATAATATAATATCATAAAATATCATATAATATAGTATAATATGATATAATATACCATAATATCATTTATCATAGTAGCCTATAATCTAATATAATATAACATAACAATATAATATGACAAAATATAAACTAGTATAATTTAACATAAAATAATATAATATAACATCATTTAATATAATTGTACAATGTTGTGAGTTTGTGGACAAACAATAGAAGAAGAACACAACAGACTGAGTGTTGGAGGTTTTCTTCTTCAGTCTGCTGCAGCTGCTCTCATAAACTCCTCCACTCTGCACCTCTCTGCTCCAACCCACACAACAACACAACAACACAACAACACATCAACACAACAACACAACAACACATCAACACAACAACACATCAACACAACAACACATCAACACAACAACACTGTGCTGCATTTACACACACTCACTGCAGTAATGAGAGGACGTGTCCTTTAATGTCAAACACGTCGACGCGTGAATCAAACTGTCCCCACTTTTTTTTAGCAGCATGTTAAAACCTCCACGTTACAGTCGATCTAGCAGGCAGAGGAAGTGGATGTGACTCAGTCTGTGAGCAGGAGGATAAATTAACATGAGCTGCTATCTAAACTCTGGCAGTTTGTGACTGTGGCCACACACTCGTCTGCTCTGCCAGACGCTCAGTTCAGGTGCCAGTTATCATCGCAGGCTGAGCTCTGCTCTCCAAATCAGTTTGGCTCCCAGATTACTGAGTGTGGCAGGTGAATGCTGGAATCCACCAAACACTGTTGATGGAAAAACTGCTCCAGTTAGGAGTCGCACTCCAACTCTCTGAAAATTCAATATGTGGTGGGAACTCAAACTGGGAAACGTGGCTGAAAGAAGAGAGACTCTTCTTCATCAGAGGAAATCACAGGGTTTCTGCCACTAGGGGGCTCTCAGTCAAAAAACTAAAGACATGGGAGTTGTTGTCTTCATTGTTAGACAACTTTCACTGCTGATGGAAATCTGTCTGAGGAGACTCAGACTCCTTTTCATGTTATGTTTAGTCATGTTCGCCAGCTTCCTTCCTCACTCTCTCTTCAGGAAGTTACAGCGACAGGCGACAATATAACGCAACATTAACTTGAAAAATGTGACAGACTTCAGTGGTTTGAGAATTGTTGGAAACATGTCGACACGTCCTCATACTAACACGATTGAATAGACCAGTTGCCAGCGACTCCACATATATCCCTGTTCCCAAAACGACATGACCGTTGCAGCTAACAGGCGTAACAGTCGTACCCAACTCCTGCCGTGCTGTCACAGTTTGGTTAGGTTTAGGAAAAGAACGTAGTTTGGCTCACGTAAAAATGTCCACAAGTCAAAATAACTCATCGTTGTCTTTCATCAGGACACGAACAGCAGTCTCTGGTTAGAAAGTCCTGTGTTTGTCGTCCATCCCCACAAACAGTTACTACAGGACAGCTGGGAGGAGATTGGCTGGTGGCGAAGGAAAAGTGGAGGTCCGCGCGAGACCATTTTGACTCTGAGCGGCGCCCTCTAGTGGTTCATGACAATGTGAAGAACGCATGGACGTATGTGGGCAGTGACGGTTATATCACTTGAGACAGACGTATCTGTTTTCTTATGTAAAGGAAGCATAAATGAGCCTTTAAACTCTTTATTATCTTCACCTGACTTCCTCCTTTGCTGCCATAATAATAACTTCAGCCACTAGAGGTCGCCGCCGAACAAGAAACATAAATATTGGCTGTAAGAAGCAGCGTGCAGGATGAAGGCAGGCTGAACATTTTGGATAATGTAAATACAGAACTCGAATAAATGTACAACAAAGTTTTTAGACATGAGTTAGAGTGATACAAACTTAAACATTATGGACCAATTTTTACATTAATTCAGACAGAAAACATGACTTATACAGGACAGACTGTATTTTGCAGATTGAAGTTATAATATTGTTTTTTATGTTTTTTACCGTTTCTTTAGCCTTTAATTCAACTATTTTGAAACACTTCTCTCATCTCTCTTATTTGTCTCTTCTGATGCCTTCAGTCTGCTGGCACTCAGCTCTGCTGGACCAGACGCTCAAGTTGTGTTTGTTTTAAGCTCCTCCAGTGCCGCCCGGGCGGGGTTTGTCACACCGACTGCCAGTTACTGAGTGACAATCGGTAAAAATCACCTAATGTCACGCTGTGAAGCCCCGCCCCTCTGGTACACCGAGGAGAATAAATCAAACGTCAGGTTTTGAATCAGACTTTGTTTTGTTCAGACGTGGTTGAATGTTTTTGTGTGCGTGTCTGTGCGGCACTGACCTCGTCTTTTTCCACCACCGCAAAGATTAAATTAGCGTGAAAAGTGAAAAGACCTCTGCATGTTTCTGTCTTTATTTCACCGGAAACTAAATTAGTTTTTTGCTTGTGCACTTTGGATACGACGTTCAAGGCGCACCTGCCTGCAACACAAAAAGAAAAGAAAGGAATATTTGGCTCTTTATTGTATTTAAAGACTCTCCTGCTGTCACATCTGCACCCTGACCCTCCAACACAGTTTTCTCCGGCTTCATTTTTTGTTGTCTTGTTTAAAAAAAACTTTATCCGAATTGCCAATTAACAAAACGAACCTGTTTGCTCTCAGTGTGCGAGTGCTGGCTGCACAGAAGTGAAGATTAAAAAACGTGAAATGTGAGTTAACACAATGCATCAGAGTAATTTACATGCACTGTGCGTCCAGCTTTAAGCGTAATGTCTGGGTGGGTGGGTCAGGTCAGAGGTCACAGCAGCAGAGATGATCCTACTAAAGACGGATAAAGAGCGATGCTATCGGATTATATTAAGGAGTCGCAACGATTGATGTAGCAAAAACAAATTCCTGCAGTGCAAATTGATGTGGCACGATGTCTCCAGCCTGTCTCTGTGTGTGTTAATGGTTTTTCTGTGCGTGTGTGTGTGTGTGTGTGTGTGTGTGTGCCATCCATTGTCCTGTCTCACTAATCACAGCAGCTCGGGGCTTCATTTAATCAGCCGAGCGCGGCGCAGCGTCCCATAATAACTTATCAACAGTCGTAGCTTATAGATGAAGGCTTAATTGCCAAAATGCTGCAGTGCTTCTCCCTCGCTGTCATCATTATAAAGTAAAACACAGAGGCAGCGCACACTGAAAGTTACCTGCTTCCAGGTCACTATGATCTCGGAATAAAATCACAATAATCTGTTTTAAATTTTGTATCATTAGTGTTAATAAAGAGGACGTTTTTTTTTCCTAGTATAAAATATTAGATTTGCAGCTTCATCGTCCGAGGCTGCAGTCCTCATGTTACTTCAAACATCTGTATTTTTGTGTAATGACTGTAAAGTGCATTCAAACAGCAGAAAGGTCAAACTCTTTCACCAGAGAGAGATGAGAGAGCTCAGACCTCCTCCGAGGCTGCACGAGCCTCCACATTTGGATTTAATACACTTTTAAAAAAAAGAAGATTCAACTTTACTGTCTTGCGATTCATTTATGTCGTAACAGCACCGAGCTTAATAATAACAGATGCGTATGATGCATACAAATCCTAACGTGTCGGTGGTTTGCAGAAATGTAAAAGGCAAGTGTTTTATTCCGGTGACTGGGAGAGAAGCCAGAGACCACGGTTCAAGACTGTGTTTCAACAGTTTTGAGCATGAACCCACAGGACAGACGCAGAGAGAAACCGTGAGGTTTTATTTGCGACTTTATAAAGTTAGATAATGTTAACGAGTAATGACTGATCGATTAATCGCCACCAAGAATTTAACTTATTAAAAATGTGTCAACTGCCAATCAGATGGGCACAATTAAATACTAAAAAACAAGTTATTTTTAATGTAGAAAATCCAAAAAGACAATCGTTACAAACTGATATTTAGTGATTTATTAGCCTGTGTTGGATTTTGTCGGGCCTGATGTGACAGTCAGAGTTCGAGTCAGTGGTTAAAACAGTTTCTAACATATTGTTTTTAATATATTATTAAAGGTTAACCGGTAATCGATTGTTAAGGAAACTGAGCATTAATTAAAGAAATTGCTTATTTAACCAGATTTGTTTTCGGTTTACTAGCAAGTTTATTAGATCATTTTAAATTGGGTCTGTATCGTGTCGCCTGTTATGTATTTTTGTATTTGTGTGTTTTCAGACCTGCTGTTCGTGCTCTTCAGGAACTTAAACTTTGGACCAACAGAAGTCTGAAACATTAAACACACAACATCATTTGTTGTTGACGTTCCCTCCGCTTCTGGAAAAGTTTGAAAATCTGCGAAAATGCAGTCGCATGCTGTGATTGTAGACCTCCACCATCCTGTACTGTATATCTGCGGTGTGTGTGTGTGTGTGTGTGTGTGTGTGTGTGTGTGTGTGTGTGTGTGAGGGTAATGAAACGCACCCTCTGTCGGCCATATTGGACCGTCAGCTGTTGTGTAACAGTATCTGATTGTACAGCTGATTGAACAGCTGTTCACAGCTGAACAGAAGTGCTTCATTTTCCTCTTTAACTCGGAGCCGATGATGATTTCATCACTGCTGAGTTTCTAAATGTTAACAGAGAGTTCAGAGGAAACAGGGAGCGGAGAAACCTTTTACCTTTGACTACATCCTAAACCGATGTGCAGATAAACTCCGGAGATCATTGGTCGGATACGGCGACATCGCAAAGATCTGAACAGGAAGTGACACGGGTCAGAAAATTTCCCACAGAGGAACAAAAGCAGAATCTGATAGAAAAGATCTTCCTTATTGGATTTATTCCAAACCTTCATCTTAAGGTTTCACTTTAAGGTAATAAAACTTCTTTCTCTTGTGGGCTTTTACTTTGAAACATCTGCAGGAAGTGTTGAAGTTTACTCACAACAGCTTGACAGTGACTGAAACTAGAAATAAGTGGTGAATAAAAACAAGACTTCTCACTAAAATCTGATCAAATATACTCGTCGATACACTCGACAAGAATGTAAATTCAACTCTTCTGTTTTCGCTCCAGATTTCACACGTTGAAGTAAAAACATCTGAGAGTGGCTCCGGGCACAGAAAGCGTTTATTCCTTCCTAAATGTTGAGCAGAAATTCACTTAAAGTCCACGTCAGATAGCTCGTCTCCTTTGGCAAAATGATCCATCCTGATGATCCTTTTAATGAGACTGACCAAAAGCACATCTGTGGCATAATCAGGATGTTTATTCCCATCGTGCCACACCTGTCAGGTGGAGGGAACGACCTGGCAAACGAGATTTTAACACATTTCTGCTCAAAGAGCCAGAGAAGTGTTTTTGTGTGCAGAGAAAAAGTTTTACTTCCACTCAGACACAACCAATCGTCTGCCAGCGTCTGTACCTGATGACCCAGAACCACCTGCTGCACCTTTACGACGGACAGGAACAGACTCTTCCTGTGTGTGTTCAGCAGCTGGATGAAAAACCCATTTTACACTCAAACAAAAATATAAACGCTTTTGTTTTGAAGTTGAAGTAAAAGAGTTAAGATTTAAGCCTTTTATTGTGAAAGAACACCTGTGCACTAATCATGGTTTATCAGTGTCTTGACGTGCCGCACCTGTCAGGTGGAGGGACTGTTTTCACATCACGCTGATTTTTAACAGAATCTTTGTTCAAAAAAAAGATTTAAAAAGTTAAAAAGTTTGAAACCTTTTTACTTCAACTTGTGAAAAATATGAGCACAAACAAAAGTGTTGTTTTTATATTTTTGTCGAGTGTTTAAAGACGCGTCTCTCAACAGTTTGTGAAAGTAAAAGTCAAAGACGCCACAACAAGACGGGAACTCTGTGTGTGTTTGTGTGTTTGTGTTACTGTCCATTGTCCTGTTTGTGTAATCACGGCGGCTGCCTCGTTTTAATCACTCCCACACAAAACACAACTTTAACACCGCTTCCCTCTCACATGGATCAGGAGAGAGAGAGCGAGCGAGCCGGCCGGCCGGTCGGGTCCGCCGCCGTTATTTCACAATGTGTCCCAGTTCCCAGCAGCACCAGGCGACCAGGAACACCGGCTCCTGGCACAACAATTGCTTTTTAATCCCTCCTTTTCTGTTTTTTTTCATTTGTGTTTCCTCCTTTTTTTTTGTTTTTTTTTCTGGGGCTGATCTGAGTTCTTGTGAAACTGACATTTCTTCCTCTCTCTCTCTCTTTTCTGTCTGTTTCAGGTGCGAATAGGATTTTGCCGCCATCGCCGCCGCTGCTGCTGGAAACGAGGAGGAGGAGAGAAAACGAGGTGGACGGAGAACGGAGCAACAAAAGAAGAGTTTTTTAAACGATCAGATATTGTATTTTTTTTTTTTGCTTTTATTTTTTAACGATTTTTTAACTCTTGATTGTCGCATCACAGATCACGCGCAACGTCGTCCTCCGTCATGTCCGAGCTGTGACCCGACCCCTCCGCAGATGTGACGCCCTCAACAACCACAACAACAAAAAGAAGAAGAAGATGAGCTCAGATTTTATTTTGGCGAGGCGCACACAGGCTTCCAAATTAAAATCAGAGGAGTGCGAGGAGAGATTCAGGGTCACGATCTGTGAAGATAATTGAAATCTCAAATTGCTGCTTTTCTTTTCGTTCCTCACAGTAATGTGAGTTTTAATAGTGTTACAATAAAAGACAGAGCAGATCTTCACTCCAGACGAGCCTCAGTGCACAAACACCATCAGAGACACAGATTAGAGGTGAGGAGCTGCTGCGAGCGGTCATGGTGGGCGATCGAGGGTTCGACAGAGCTCTCGAGCTTCCTCTTAAGGTGGAATCAGAAGGACGCAGTCAAACTGATACGGATCAATAAAGTGTGATCGGTGGCCGGTGTGCTTCACACAGCAGTCGCACCAGAAAATAAGGGAGCGCTTCCCCTTTAAGAGCCGTCCCTTTAAGACTGTTTTCTGATTGGTTAACAAACTCACAAACTTTAAACAAACGTCGTGCTGATCGATAGTCGTGTTTTCTTCTTTTTCACGACCTGGCGAATGCCTTACCCACAATGCAACGTGACTGCCGACCAGATGTTCACATTAACAGTAACCGACGGAAACGTGATTTGTCTGGAAATTTAGCATTTAAAGACGAGGTTTGATTTGTAGGTTGCGGTGCAGATAACTTCCCTTTAACCTCAAACATTCCCTTTAAGTGGGAGTTTGTTTGATGATCACAAAGATCTCGTCACTGTGAGTGTCGTACGTCCTCCATCTTGGACAGGTAGGTACGGCAACACCACCTGGACAAACCACATACAGAAAAACAAGTTAATTTCTAAGATAACAACGAACAGGAAACATTTTTAGGCCTTTCAAGTAACTTTAAAAATTCAGTTTAATTAAGATAAAGAAGGTTTTTTTTGTGCTATATTTTCTCAGTTTTGTTTGTTTCATGCTGCAGCTTGAGCTGTAACATTTATCAACATGTCGGTATGATTATTATATATTTCTACGAAGAACGTAACGTAATACCTGAAAGATGACCAGTTAAGATCGAAGCACAAAAGTATAATAATCCAGATATTTCGACAGCTTTTGCTGCAGTTCTGTCTGTAGTTTGTCCTAGTGGTGTTGCCGTACTTCGCTGTCCGAGATGCCTCACATCGTGTGTCTGTATGACTCATAACAGTGATGGATGGAAGGACGACTTTCCTGAAATCTGGTTAAAATGTGACTTCAGAGTCCAGAGCTTCCCTTTAAAACGAGGTTAGTTTGTCTGAGTAACTTCCCTTTAAGAGGAGGATTTTTATTGACAAAGAACGGTCACAAACATCCCCTTTAAGAGGGAGTTTGATTGATGATGAAACGTTGTCTCCCTCAGGAGGAAGCTTGTTTTTGTCTGGTCGACATCCTGAACCTCCATGATCTCAGTGAACTTCCCCTTTAAGAAGTAAAACAGAGCTGAAGACATCAGATGTGTGTGGAGACAAAAAAACCTTCCTCACATTAATATATAAACTCAGTTTCCATCATGTTTCCAAGAGCTTTGACTCTTTTAATGACGTCATCAACGTGTGTTGAGAGGGTTATAAGTCGTCCGTGGAAAAATTATTTCCTTGAAATTTGTTTAAATGGATTCACACTTGACTTTAGAGTCCTGAGCTAAAAAAAGAGTTTTGATTCATATGTTCAAATCGAGATAACTTCCCTTTAAGAGGAGGTTTGAATGTTATTTTCCCCTCAGGAGGAAGCTTGTTGTGGTTCGGTCGACGTCCTGATCTGATCCTCGACGATCTGTGTCTCCAAACACTCTGAACTTTCCCTTTAAGAAGGAACCAGTTTCATAATGAGCACTTTACTGTAAAAAAAAAAATAAAAATAAAAAACCCTGAACTTCTCCTTTAAGTCGCTCTGAAGGAAGCAGCCTCCGTCTCGTGAGAGGGGGGATTAGCAGGTTGTGAACTCGGACGGACGGATGTTTTGTGGCCGAGGTGATGTTGTGCGTGACCTGCGTTGCCGTGGAGACGGCGAACCGGAGCACTGAATGTGTGCCTGAAGCAGCAGCAGCAGCCGTCTGACTGTACACAGCGACCGACCCGACGACAGATCGACCGACAGACAGGGTGGATTTAAAACAAACAAACAAACAAACAACAAAAAAAACAACAAAAAAAAACAACCACAAACAAAAACGCCGAGTGCCAAAGCTGGGATCTGCTGCATTCTCACTACACTTTTAAAAAAAAAAAGGGTTCTTCTTCTTCTCGTTGTAAATAGGATATATATGTTTGTTTGTTTTGTTTTTGGTTTTTTCTCCTGTATTGCTACGGATTTGTAAAATTTTGCGGAAAAAATTTTGTTACATTTTGTAAAATGGGAGCAACTCGTCCCCCCGAAACCTCCTCTGAATTATTGTTTTTGTTTTTGTTTTTAAAGCCCCTCTCTCTCTCTCTCTCTCTCTCTCTCGCTCGCTCGCTCACTCGGCTCTTTAACGTCTTTTTCTTTTTTCTTTCTTTTTTTTTTTTGTTGATGGACTTTTAAAAAAAAAAAAAAAAAACGGTGCCAGCAATGAGTGTGTCTGTACGAGTGTGTGGTTATGAATGTGTGTGTGTGTGTGTGTGTGTGTGTGTGTTGTGTGCAACGTTTTTTTTTTTCTTTCTCCGTCTCTCTCTCTGTTTTTGTACTGAACCAGAGTGGAACCACTACAAAAAAAAAACAGAAAAAAAAAAAAAAAAGACGGACCAGTTGGCAATACTTCAGTCACTTCTTCTTCATCTCACCGGCACTGGACTTCCGCCCGCCACTTCCCTGCTGAGAGGAGAGGTGGGAGGAGGAGGAGGAGGAGGAGGAGGAGGAGGAGGAGGAGGAGGAGGAAGAGGAGGAGGAGGAGGAAGAGGAGGAAGAGGGGGGACTTCGCTTCACATCAAATCAGATTCAAAAAAACAAAACACAAAAAAAGCACCTTTGGACCTTTTTTCTTTTTTTTCTTTTTTTTTTTTTTTTTACTGTGCTGAAGTGAAGTCAAGTGCTATTATTATATTATTATATTATTATTATTATTATTGTTGTAGCCACTCTGTCTGGAACCCTTTTTTGAAGAAAAAGCAAAGGACAAAAAAAAAAAAAAAAAAAAAACTCACCGGAGGAAAAAAAAAACAAAGAAAGAAACTTAAAGCCAATCTGCACTTCTTGTTCCGACGAACATGCTTGTAACGACCAAGTGACTGTCGTGGATCTTTGTTTTAAAAACCGATTAAGGAACAAACAAACAAACAAACAAACAAACAACAACAACGTGAAAAAAAAACGACAAAAAAAACAAAAACAACAAACAGTTGAGAAACTGTCAAAATGGTGGCAAAGCGCAGAAGGATTCAACGGTAACGATCTCACAACACACTCGACAGTGAAAACCACAATCCAGAATCATGCTGCCTGAATCATACTTTAATCTCTCTCTCTTCTTCTCTCTGTTTCTCTCCCTCGCTCTGTCCTTTCCCACTTTCTTTGTCTCTCTCTCTCTTTCCTCCCTTTCTTGTTTCTCTTCATCGTCGATTGTTTTTCTCTCTCTGTCTCTGTCTCTCTCTCTCTCTCTCTCTCTCTCTCTGTTTGTCGTCCTGCACACCATCATACACACCTGTAATAAACAAAAACAAACAAAAAAAAAAAAGATAAATAGCCTTTTATTCAATACATAACTACATGTTGGCTTGGTAGGCTTAGTTGAAACTAGTTCCATTCCGACAAAAAAGAATAATAGTAAAAACAAAAATATGAGCTTCTTTATGTATTGCTTCTGCCGCTGTAGTGTCCTGGTCAGATTTAAAGATGATAAGACTACATATATCTGAAATACTGTATTTACAAATGCATACCAGGGCTGGCCTCAACAACAACACAGCAGAGGGGGGAGGGGAGGGTTTGAACTCCGTCCACTGGGCGACTTTCGAGTCGATCGAGATGCTTGTTTCTGCTTAAAGTCTTCATAGTTTTTTAAACTCGTAGCGTTCTGCATCACTACAGCTCTCCGCCGCCGCCGCTGCTCGTCCTTCTGCAAACAGAACGCAGCGCCGCAAAAAGAGAAGCTCCTGGTGGACGCTCAGCCTTAGAAAGCTTCCAAGAGACTTTTATTTTTGCAAGTGTATAGTTTTAATTGAATATTTTTCTGATGAATGATTGAATGTATTTGCTTTGAGGAGTTAAGTAAATGTTTTGGGGTTTACTGTCTGAATGTTTGAAGAGGGAAGAGTCGAGCACACTAGCACCAGAAGAGCCGTTTAAAACACATCTGTGAGAGGGTTTTAATACGCTCTAAAACTTTTATCAGTCGTTGGCTGGTGAAAAGAGGAGGAATAAAGTTTGAAACAGCTGCTCGTGGTGGCAGACGTAAAAGTTTTTGCTTTTTTTCCTGGAAGGGGCTGATTTGAGAGGACAATCTGTCTGAAAAAAGGTGCCAGACGGCAAAAAGAAGAAGAAGAAGAAGAAGAGGTTTGATTTCTGAGATCCAAAAACTGTGACGCAGAATCTGACAAAATGGCCACTAATCAAAGTAGGATTTAGTTTTTAAATATTTGTCACATGTTGTGAACAGTCCAGGAACATTTTAGAAGAAGCTCATCACACCAGATTTACAAAGAACTCAACAGCAAACTGTTTCGGTCTTTCAAAGGTTAGCGTCGTACAGACAGAGGAAGATATCCGCGGATAGCACACACGCGTCCTGCAGACGTCGGCCTGACAAATAGAAGTTATGTTGGAAAAACATTGTATGGGGAGTGATTGCTCCGACGACCAAATGCCGACATCTCGCCAACGCAAACGCTCCCCATGCTGCGTCTGTCCAGCGTAACTCGCACCGATTTCTGCAAGACGTATTTTTCCTGTCGGGGTCGTAGCTCAAAGGTCCAATTTGGAAGAAAGTGGATTTTTGAGTCTCATTCCCAACTCGTTAAATTCTGACATTTGGCCATCAACCCAAAATGAGACTCAAAAATCTACTTTCTTACAAATTGGACCCTAAAGAGTTGTGTTTACCCCCTCACTGTTTACTGTTGGAGCGCTAAGATTTGTTTACAGTTGAGAAACCAAGCTAACTGCTTGGGAAGCTAGCTGGCGAGCAAGTAAGCTCAGCCAGGCGTGCTCCAGGTTAGCTACAGTGTTACTTGAGGTGATTTAAAATGATTACATTTCTAAGTTTCAGTGCCCTCAGGTGATTTTAGACGATAAAAGTTTATTGCTAATCTGTATAATTTCCTGCCTCCATCGTATAACTTTGTCACTGCTTTGCTCCGACACTTTCTGGTCTCAGTTTTTGGACGATCAAACCTTCCAGATTGATTCACACTACATCAAAACGCCTTGGTTAGGACGACTAGTGTGCACGAGTCCTTCCTTTGTTTCATTTAAAGTTGCTCTGTTTGCTCACTTTGAAATGTATCTGCTGCGCCTGGTTTCCACAAAAAGACTTCAGCGATCACCTGACGGGATCAGTTTTCACTGCAGGGTGACAGCCACCGTTTTAACTCTGAGGTGATCGACCATTTCCAACTCCAACAATGATCGACAACATGCTTAGTTTGAGAGAAATTCTTCCTCAGTCGTCAAGTAAACTTCAGGGGTCTTTATCCGTCCTCCATATTCAGCTGTCTTCAGTTTTTTAAATCACACTTGGACACTTTGATTTTAACGTCAAACGTGTCACAGAACAAAAATGTAGAAACACCTGCAGTCAAAGGTGAAAGCTCTGATTGTTTTTTTGATTTTAACACCTTCAGGTTTGTCACTTTAGAAGGTTTTTTTAAAGCTCCATTCAATCGCGACTTGTCACGAAACACATTTCCTTTATCAGAAACGAGTCCCAGATATTTAGAGATCACTTCATGCTGGATTCAAACATAAATCTTTCTGCAATGCAAATCCACAATGCTGGAGGTTCAACACAAGCTGCATTTTTAAATCAATGTGTAGAACTGACGCACAATCTTTTTGCAAAATTACAATCATGGAGAAACATCCCAACGAATAAGAACCAAACAGTTTTAGTGTCGTAGTTCTGGTGCTTTTTATCGTCCTTTTCAAAGCGTCTCAAACATCAACAGCAGGTAAAGACGCATTTACTCTGCATTTCTGTTAAATAATGTTTGTACTGGGTTAACGAACCAAGGTTAATATGTTGTCCCGACACAAGGAACAAGATGACACCAGCAAGTATGCAACAAACTGTAATTTGCAAATTTTTCCTGAACCCAACGAAAAAACAGGCTCAATAGGTATCACGCAGCCAGAGGATGGAAATGTCTCCTTAAAAATATCCAATGGTGTGAATGTGATATGTCGAATTTTGGTACAAATGTTTGCAGAAATGTTAAAACTGCTAAAATTATATTCTGGCGACTCGGCTGCTTAGTCCTGGTGGTTTTATCAGACAGCTTTATGTCTTTAAAAGGTCTCAAATCAGCATTAGGATAGAAACACGAGGTAGAAATAAGTCAGGAGCCCTGTATTTGATCATGTTTTAATGAAAAGGCTGAACCTGATGAAAAGCAGGCTCGATAGGTATCACACGAAGATGGAAAAGTCAACACAGTGATAGCCAAGTGAAAAAGTAATATGTAATATAGTAACAGACAAGTAACAAACAGTTTTAGTGTCTTTGTTCCGGTGTTGTTGGACATATTTGAGTATTTGACTGTCCACCACTGCTGTCGGACCGAAGACGCGTCTCTTCTTCTGCATTTTTGTGTGAATAATGTGCATTGAGTTCAGGAACTAAGATGAATATTTTGTCTGGACACAAGAAACAAGATGACACGACGTCTATTATGCAACAAACCGAGCTGTTACAAGCTACACCTTTCCTGAACCCAATGAAAAACAGGCTCAGTTGGTCTCACACAATAGATAGAAAACCTTGAAGTCAACACAGTACAAACATCTACACATGTAATAAAACCTTTAATAAAATAATTACAGCCAGTGAGCACAGCTTGTACTAGCGGCTGGTACGAGCTACAAATATCCTGAACCCAATGAAAAACAGGCTCGTGGTACCACACCACAAAAATAGAAAACCTTTAAAATTAAATAAAACCACTTTATTCAATATTACAACCAGTGAAACGTATGAAAATAAGCTGTTTTCAAAGTCACAGTCACAGTTTCTGATTTGTTTTTGTGAAAACCAGGCGCACTAAACGTCTTTTTGAGGGGAGTTGAGGCCAGCCCTGCTTCATAACTGAGGTTCTGCTTCTTCTACTACTGCTACTATCAAACAACCAGCCCTGGGCGCAGAAACCGGCCTGAACACTTTCACATCCTCTCCTGCAGAGCTCGAGGTGCGCTTGATTTTTAAATTCACATACCAGCATTTCTGACAGTCAGAACCCAAAGCGGAGCACCGGCGTGTTTTAGTTCCCGACGTGACAAAGACACTTGTGATGGTCGGCCCGCGGCTCAAAGCGAGGCTGCGTCTCCTCAGTTTGAGCTCCAGGTTAAAAATTGTCTTTGTAGTTTTTTGACTTCCAATGAGAAAAATAGCCATCGATGTTTGTTTTTACGCTGATTTGAAAAGTGTTCGAGGTCTGTTTCTGTTGCCCAGGTCAGCAAAACAACCTGTTGATGTCTGCTGTATTTCAATAAAACACAGCCTTTTTTCAAAGGGTACACCTCTTCACTGTGTGTTTCTGTGTGTGTGTGTGTGTGTGTGTGTGTGTGTGTGTGTGTGTGTGTGTGTGTGTGTGTGTGTGTGTGTGTGTGTGTGTGTGTGTGTGTGTGTGTGTATCTGACAGCACCGTTTACTGTTTTAAAACCAACATCAAATTCACATTACACATCGTTAGCTCGTAGTTTCAGACTCTATCTGACGCTCGGTGTGTCACTGTGTCATTTTCACGCCCAGTGGCCACGTTGAGTAGATAATGAATGTACCTGCGCCCACCTGTGCGTCCCTGGTCGTGTTGGTCTTAAAGTGAGGTGTGGTCAGACCAACATAGAGCTGGTCTGAAGTCTGTTTCCTGCTATTTAAAGGTCACATCAGATGTTCACACCGTTCATACTCTCTGATTTTATGATTTGAGAGGCTGCTTTCAGTTATTATAATCCTAAATTTTGCAAAAAATCGACTTTCTTGTGTTTTCCTGTCGAGTTTCCTCTCATGTTGGCCTCGTCCTGTCGATAAAAACCTGAGGTGACTGATAAAAATGAGTTTGTTTGAAACCAGTTCAACTTCAGTCTTACGTTCACAAAATCTGAGCCAGTAATGTTGATTATCGGTAAACTGTTTAACTGCTGCAGGAAGGCAGGAGGCGAGATGCAGAGTTGCGGACTTTCAAATTGCATTCAGTGCATGTGTCCAAATACTACACGTCCAAAAATGTCGGGTAATAAATCGTGTACGACTGATCGAACAGGACTTTCCTACAGATGCTCTAAACAGTAACGAGTTAAATTTCTTTTGCTTTCTTAACATCACAAGTTCGTCATGTCAGTATCACGGAGCAACTCGTTATTTTCCTGAGATAACGAGATAAATGAATCCATAATCACAGGAAAACGAAGCGTGCCCACTGGTTTGAAGCTGAAGCCGTTACAACATTATTGATGACAAAGAATTAATATAAAGTTGACTGAAACTCCACAGAGCCGTGTTTATGTACTGCTGCTCTCATAAATCTTATGAAGTTGCTTTCTCATGATTAATTATCTCGTTATCTTGGGAAAACAGCATTTGTCGTCTCGTGATAATGACATAAACAACTTGTGATCTCGAACAAGCAAAGAAAATTTAACTGGTCGTCGCTGGAAGACGATGAGACGATGTGTTCGTCCCATGACCGTCCAGGGCTTCTATATCCCGCTGTGTGAAACTGAAACAACTCGTTTCAGGTTACGTAACGTCATCTGATCCTAAACCAAACTCCACAAAGGTCACCTGAATATGGATCCGCTCTCCACAGGCGTATCACCTGCATGCTAAATTGGACTGCCTCACCTGAAAGTGTAACGTCGTAAAGAGACCCGCCTGAAACATCAGCTGTTCTTGATTCCAGGTACGTTGTTGTTTCCAACCTTAAGTCGCTGCTCATCACCTCGTCTGGACGGAGATCGTTTTTGACTTAAAACCATGTTTTTTTGCAAAATTCCCCATGTACTAGGCCTGGGCCGAATGAAAGATGCTAATTTTTCCCCAAACACTGAACCTCTCTTGTATTTACGTTCTTCTGTAATGACCGTGGACGATGACGTGTCCACACAAAGTGGATGAGTTTATTACTTTACTTTACTCGTGCAAACAAAACACAAATAAACACAAAAGTAAACGTATTCCTCTCTGGGTTGGACTGAAGTTTAGTAGCGGTTGATGTGAGTTCCTGCTGCGCTCGCTTGTGTTTCTCTCTCCAGAAACTCCAAACACTTCTGACCTCCAGCTTCGTCCATCCGCTATTCAGACTGATCTGTGAGGTGAGTGCAGCTGTCTTCACTGTTAAACCCACTTCAGTCACGAGGAGACGGAGATGATGGAGATGAGAGGAATCAAAAAGCGGCATCGCGGTAAAAGCTTGAACGCGGCCTTGGAGCCGCCGAGGCCTGATGCAACTGTAAGAGAAGACGAGCGAGGCGTTTCCTGCGTCGCTCGCTCGGCTGTTTAGCATCTCCCCGTTCATTGTGGATGTTCTCCACGTCGCTGAGCCCATCCCAGGCAAGCTGTAATATCTGGTCGGTATTCTCAAAGGATATCACGGTGCTGGTGTTAATTTAAGATAAGCTCTGCCTTTGGAATCACAATGAGAATGAAGGGGGCTGTAAAAAAAAAATTAAAAATGAATAAGAATAAAGGTGAGGAATCACATTTCGGGCTGATAGCAGCACAGAGCGGATTGAAAGCTGTCGTGCCCTCAGAGTGCTCGCTGTGTTTAAGTGTGTAGCTCTTCTAGTGATGTGTGCAGTGTGTGTGTGTGTGTGTGTGTGTGTGTGTGTGTGTGTGTGTGTGTGTGTCTAAATATTCATAGCGTGTGTCGAGTGTTTTGGGTTGGAGCTCGTGTCTCAGCAGATAAATCGACCTGTGAAAGATGAACATTTCTACAGAAAACACTTTTTTGTGTATGATGCTGCGTTTGAGCCCCGTGGGAAATCAGGTAAATATGAATTCTGTACTTGAAACAGTGTTTTTGTCAGCTTCCCAGCAGAGAATACTGCTTAAAAAATTCAAGCCTTGATAAAATTTGTATTGGCTCATGTAAAGAAACTACTATTATATGTTTTATGCATCAGATAACATCAGAAAATGAGCATTTTTTTTCATAATTTTACGCTCATGAAGCTTTAAAATACCTTTAATATCGTGCTTTTTATCCTTGATTAATGCATTTTCTCATGTCAAATGTCAGGAATGCGGTTTCTGCAGACCTCTGCAGTTTAGTCACAAAATCACTTGGTTAGGGTCGGGAAAAGATGATGACATTACAGCTGATAAAAAAGTCAAATTGCTTTAGTTGAGTTAACAAGTGCAACCTTTACACACAGTATGTGGCGGTATGCACCTTTACAGTTGGTTTGCAAGCAGCTAATAAACACAGAGAAGAAGAACAACAACGATGCCATTGTCGCATTCATGACGTAGAGCTGCTGAACGCAATCTAGACAATAATCACACGTGTCGTCGCTTTGGGCTCGCGGTACTCGTCCTCACTGAGCGGCTGGGATGTGGTCCTCCGCTTAAACTCACAGATTGAGCCGAGAGGATCCGTTAGTACTTCATGTTCATTAATGTTCTGAGTTCTTCTTCATGTCACACAGTCCAGATTCAGTCAGTAAAGGTAGTTTGGAGTGAAGCTGCTGTCCTCGTAATAAATCCTCAGATCCTGCCCAAACTATTTATTTCAGAAGATAAGAGTGAACTTGTTCCCTGCTGGAGAGTTTCCTCTGTCCTGTCAGGTTTATAACTACAGCTTTTAGTTTACAGTGACGTTACTGCACATGGAAATGTTTAAAAAAAGTATAAGCAGCTTCTCTAATCATAAAATCAGAGCGTGCTCGTGTTGTGAAGCCGCCTGCGTCCTTTAAAAAGCAGGAAACCGGCTGCTGCGTTAAATCCCCCGTCGACCTGCGGCGAGTTATGATGCCGACTTTTGTTTGCTACGTACTGAGTTTTAGTTTTTCGTTTTAGATCAGTCGATTAGTCGATTAACTATTTTGATGATCGATGAATCAAACATTGTCTGTTTCCAGCTTCTTAAATGTGAGGATTTGTTGCTTTTTTGTCATTTCTGACAGTAAATGAAGAGTCTTTGTGTTACTTTTCACGTTTTTTTCACAATTTATAAATTAAATAACTGAACAATTAATCATGAAAACAATCAGCTGCATTAGTTTTATAATCTGCTCAGAATATTTTTTCATCTCAGGGTTTCTTTTATTTGCATTTGGCACTAAAACATTTTAACATCAGAATATTTTTTGCAGTTTTATGCAAAAAAAAAAGAAGGAATAATCCAGGTATTTGTGATTTTGTTCTCTCTCTCGTGTTGGTCGGTATATCGAGCCGTGTCCCCGGTGTCGTGCATCATGCCGCATCATGAGCTGCATCTTTACACCTGTAACCTGCAGGCATGGTGGGCTGCCGGGGTTAAACCCCCCCGTCTGTCAGGGGAATCTGGATATGGGACTGTGAGCGAGGCCTCCCCCTCCTCCAGCTTCCCCTCTGAGGCTTTCCAGCAGCAGGCTGCGTTTGTACTCTGCAGCTCCCAGGTGTGAGCGAGTGTAACTGTGTGAATGCGAATCAGATTGTTGTTGAGAAACACGGCACACACTCAGATAAGCTCCCCGGCATGAATAAAAACTGAAGAGAGGGAGCGGAAAAAAAAAAAAAACTACATCCAGAGTCCCGTGAGAAATATTCGCCTAGATTCCCTCAAACTCCGGGGATTCAAACGCAGCTTCTGTATCTGTTAAAGTGTTCAACACACACCCAGCTGTGTGAGGATGTACAGTCAGGATCCTGTCGGTCGTATTACTAAACACACCGACAGGCCGGGCTGCATCTGCTGCTGCCGCTGCTGCTGCTGCTGTATGGAGTAAACACCATTACATAACACGTCTGTGTCTTAATTGGCCAGTGAGACGCAGCCGCCATTTTCTTCGCATGTCAGCAGCAGACGGGACGGTGGCGGGAGACGGCCAGAGATTCTCAGAAAGGCTTATGCAATTCGACATTGTGTAATTGTCTCTTCACGCCGCTGTTCGGCCTGTAATTGGATGTTGGTTTTTCTTCAGAGTTGTTGCATCACCTCGGCTTGTGTAACCGGCAGTGTGACTGCTCTGTACGTTATCCGCCTATAATCCAAAAAACCTTGATGCATATTCATTCACAAAAGCTTTCGGGAGTTATTTTGCCGCCTCGATTTTGCAGGAAGAATCACTCTGCTGCATGTGAAACTAAACAAGCAGAGAGATTTCTGCAGGCAGGAGAACTCTCACCTCGATCTGAAGGGCAGAAATGAACCAACATATGAAACATGGCAGCTTGATTTGTTGTCGAAAAGCCTTCAAAGACGTTAAAAGAGTTGTTTGTACTGCTGACAGATGTGCTTCTAAACACGCAGCGAGCAGAGCCGGCGTGTGTGCATGTGAAGCAGGAAGAAGAAAACAGTAAAAGGTGGTTGTTCATCTTTATCCTGGTATTAACAGGGACACGGCTCCCTCCTCACAGCTCGCTCTGTGCAGAATAATAATCGGATACTTTATTGATCCGTGTGGAGAAATGCTCTTTTTGGACATCTTCCACATGCGGGTCAGAGGTCGGGCTCAGCTGCCCGGAGCTGCTGACGATTCAGTGTCTCGTGTCATTTTTTTCTTTTTTGTCTTTTTCTCTCCACTCGCCGGGTTTTTCACACAATCGCTGCATCTCAATTCAGGAGCGGATCCTTTCGATGGATGCGGCCCCAGAAAGACGTGACCTTTCCAGACGACCCCGCGGTCTCAGATGAACAGATGAAGCTCAAACCGCTCGTGAGTCCGACAGGTTTTTTGTCAGCAAATATCTTCAGGTTTTATCGTGAAGGAGAAGCTCTCAAACACCAACGTTAAATGTGAAAGTTTAACCGTCACAGGCTCAATGTATTCTGCAGGATTTCTGTACATGGACACAAACTTTAAACTGTTTCTTCCTTCCTGTCAGCGCCGCGTTTCCCCGACTGAGTGAACCTCGCTGGAGCTGCAGGGAGGAGGTCGGTGGGCGAACAGAGTCAAGTACGAGTCCAGGACCGTCACACCAGAACCCAGGGTCTGTTTCTGTGTCAGGCTCAGTTCATGCAACCAAAACACTTGAAGTTAAAGTTAGAAACAGATTTTTTCAGTTCTTGATAAAGTCACTAAAGGATTTACTTTAAGGCTGGAGAGAGATTTGGATTTTAGTCACGAAATAACTTTAAAAAATAACATTTAAACATTTAATCTTTAGGTTTCTTGTACTTTGTTCGTATCATGACAAAAAGGACATGAAGCCTCGTAGTTAAATGAAACCTTTAGGGATTTTTCTCATCATTTATTTCGTGTCCTTCAGTGTTTTTATGTTCTTGTTAAACACGTTGAAAATGAAAAAGGTCAAAGTCCGCACCAACAGAAGCTCCTCTTTCCCACAGAAAACACTGCTCCTGAACGCCTCATCAGTAGTCCCACCTTTAATTCTGTGACTTTGTGACATCACACTATGTCACCATGTCACACAGTCACATAATTTATTCCTCGTGGCTAGTTCGGCTTGAAGAATTGATTTAGCACAGCTGCTCCGTTGTGTCCTCGCTCTTATCCTGGAGCAGAACCGCTCTGAGACGTCCCCGGAGGACAGAACCAGAACCACCGTCACCGCTAACACACACTCTGACGTCAAGCAGAGGAGACAAGCCAACAAAACCCAGTTTTCCTGTCGACACACAAACACTAGAAGCTTGTGTACGTGTCCACAGGGCGGTCGTCCGGTCTTTCCCTCTCTCTTCGTTGGCTCGTCCTGGTCCAGTCCGGTGTCTGCTCCTGGTTTGTTCTCCATAGTTTCTGATTCACCTGCAGTTTTTTGTATTTTACCATGTCTGCCTTTTTGTTATCTGCGTTTTGGTTCATCATTAAATCATTAAATCATTGAAGCTCGCTCTCCGTGTCATCTTCCTGCCTCCGTTGTGACGGCGTCGCGGTCCTCACCTTTATCTGCCGAACACCAAAATCAGTCATTTTAAAAACGTGTTCAGACACAAAACAATGAGAATCTGCAGACTCACAGTCCAGATAACAGTCGAGACAGTCCATAAAATAAATATCATACCGACTCACAATAAAAGATCATAGTTAAAAAATAATATGAAAGAGACAGCTGTGCCGACGTCTCCACGACTGGGACTGAACTTCATGTCTGAGTTCATTTTCAGAGACATCCAGGCGGCAGATGCATTCGTACAAGAGCTTTCTTCAGACGGCTTGTGGAGGCCTGAGTGGTGCACAGTGTGATCAGCATGCTTGCTTGTGGACGTCCTGCAGCGTTGCCTCTAAATGTCACCATCATCATCTGTTCTGTAATGAAATGTCCAAGATATTTAACCTTATTAGCGACCTCAAGATCAGGGAATTCCTGACATTTTGTCCTGTTTTGGTTCTACACACGTCATTTGGACCATTTGAGTTGATCCAATAATCAAGTTTCCTCCAACGGCCGCAAAGAAATTTAACCAAATTTACAGAAAATCAGCAAAAGACAAATGCAAGTTGATGCTTGTTCCTATCTGCTGCTGTTACATGAATATGAGTTCAAACAGCTGGCGGAGCAGAAACGCCGCCATCGGTGTCAGTCAGTACTTTATGTTGAGAAATATAAACACAGCACTTCCCATTTTTCACAAGTTGAAGTTAAAGACTTGAGCCCATATTTGTTTGTGTTACTGAGCACTTCCCCCTCCTGCAAAGGTGATCGCTCCACCTGACAGGTGTGACAAATCAAGACGCTGATTAAATGATGATTAGTGCACAGATGATCTCAGATGTGCAGGTTTTTTTATTCTTTGTGTGCATAAAAAGTCTGACACAACTTTACTTTGGGAGCAAAAGCAAAAGTGTAAAAACTCCTCGACCGCTGCTGAACACACGTAAGACAGCAACGTGTTTTCCAACGTTTCCACATTTTGTATCGAAGGAAAACGATCAGACTTTTTTCTGAGTGTGTCATAAATCTGCAGCAGACGATTCTGGAGAAAGAAAGCTGAATGTTTCGTCACATTTCTGGGAAGTTTTTCTCACCAGAATGAAACTCAACTCAACGGGAGTATTAGTGAATATTTACTGTCATCAACCGTCAGCTTGATGTAAATAGAGTAAAAAAAACTGAGCTGTTCCACATCCGAGCTCACCTCCCAGTTTAAATATCACAGCGAGCCCTCTGCAGGCTGCGATACCATAATAACTGTAATGATAACTCATCTGAGGTCTAAAGGCACCGTGGGACTTTTTGCTCTGTGGGTTTCCAGTTTTCAGCCTCGTTCAGCCGTTTGAAGACTCGCTGAGAGCTCGAATAAGCCTTTGTGCTGCTCATCCGCCGGTTGAAAGACTCGATACAAGGCCGGTGTGCTCTCTGCCTGTGAGCCGCTGACTGCTCAGTCACAATCTGCACAAACCGATGAAACACAGGTCACAGTTTGATGTGAACAGAAGCAAAAAAGAAAGAAAGAAGAAGTAAAGGGATGAAGAAAAAGAGAAAACGGAAGTAACTGTTCCAGCTGTTTGTGCCGCTGCTGTTGGTGATCAGTTATTTATTAAACGGAGCAGTAAAGTTCCTCGTTGTGGACCAACGTTATGAGAAATTTAATCAAAAGTCGAAGCGATGAGTGAATCATGCTTTAATGGGCGGCTGCTCGTCAACAGAGGGCCTCTTTACTCCGATCAGACCAGATATTGAGCTTCACCAGGAAACCTACGATGAGCCATCCTGCAGCCGCTCGGCTCACATTCACTCAGCTCCACACTGGGAACCTCCCATTATAACCACAGCTCCACACTGGGAGCTTCCCATTATAACCACAGCGTCTAACTGGTCAGCACTGAGCTGATCCACTGAAGCGGCCGTTAAGACTTCATTAACCCCTGAAGTGAAATCCCTGCACCGCGTCTGACCCGCCATAAATATTTGAGGATAAAAACTGAAGCAGCTCATCGTTTCCACTGAAACATGTGCTGATTTTTTTGGAAAGGTTGGATTGATTAAAACTGACCCAAACTATCTGAAATCTGGGTGGAAATCAATCGTTTCCGCTGCCAAAAGTTTAGTCTTGTAGTTTTGCCCAGAGAAAACACAAATAAGCTGCTGGTGGCGTCAAAGTTCAGGCAGAAATTGAAAAATCCAGTCATTATCTCCTCACCCCCGCGGTGATGAAAAGTTGGTTGAAGTTTCACAGTGGACAAAACATTACTGGAGCTTCACAGCAAGAAAATAAATTGAAAACGTCTCCATACAGCTCATGTGGTGTGAATTCAAGTCTCCAGAAGCCGTGAGATCCCAAATTGGTTTAAAAAGACGATATTGACATCGTTTACTGAGCTGAAATCTTCTCGGAGAAAGGGGTTGTTTCAAAATGGAGGAGCGAAAGACTGACCGACACAGAGCTTCAGGAGTCATCAGTGTGGCTGAGAAACAATAAATACATAAATAAAATAGAATTTTTATATTGAAAAAAGACAAAATGAACACGATCTTAAAATGTTTATTACCAGTCGTGGACTCAGACACGTTTCTCTGCTCACTGGAGAGATTTTGTCAGAGTCGCTGGACTCCAGAAGCCTCTGAGCTGATCAGAAAACGACAGTAAACCCAGTCGACTTTGACTTCATGTGTCTGGATGTCCGACTCGACACTCATTAACGTCGCTGCTGCTGCTGATTGTAACTCTTAAACCAACAGCGTCTGAGCAGCTCGTCCTGGTCGGAGCTCAGCGGAGAACAGAACATAAAATTATCTGAGATCTAACTTTAGCCCCAAAGAAATGAAGGAGGAATAAAGCAGTGAAACAACAGTATTATCAGAATAAATCAGTTCTGCAGTAATTACACAGGAGCCTTCTTCTGCAGAACTAATAAAATCACATTTTCACGATGGTTCCCCGGAGAAAGATGAGAGGAGAGGAGGCTCGCACCGACCTGAAGATCTTTGACTGAGCTCAACCGGGAGAAATGTTTACAAAAAGTGTAAATACTCAGATTTGATTATTTGTTTGGTTATGATCAGTTTGAGCAGATCTCTTTATTTAGCTTGTAATTGCAATATCCCCAGACTCCCTTTAGAAATAATGCACTTTAGTGAGTTGTTGCGTGAGGAGAAACTTTATAAACTTTGTGAAACGCTGTCTCTGATAAGTTCTTCATCATTTGTCCCTTCTTGTAAATTCGGCAAATGTTCAACATTGATTTCTTTCTTTCTTTCTGTAAAAAAACATTGTTTGTTTGTCCCAGTGATGTTTGTGTTTATTGGCATATAAAGCGGGGAAATGAGATCAAATCACAAGTGGTCACTCGATATTCAGTTTGCTGTATTTTAATGAGTGTTTAGACAAGTAGGGAACATCTTTTTACCAATACAGTACACAGTCACCAATATAGGCTACCTTTTGGAGAAAGTCCCCAGACTCCCTTAAAAAATCACTCAGTTTAGTGGGTTGTTGCGTGAGGAGACACATTATAAACTTTGTGAAACGCTGTCTCTGACAAATTCTTCATTATTTGGGCCTTCTTGTGAATTCGGCAAATGTTCAACATTGATTTTCTTTTTCTTTGTATGAAAAAACATCGTGCCTGTTCGTCCCAGTGATGGACGTGGTTATTTGCATATAGAGTGAGTGACAAGTGGCAGGTATTAACAGCCAGGAGTCCATGTAAACACACCCAGATTTATAACTCTACTCCGCAGGATGTCTCCTCTCATTTACATCTTTAATATATTATTTTTTTAACCTTTATTCACCTCAGGTACGTTAGTTAAGAGCTCTGCCGTCTTCTTCAGGAACACTCTGCTCACTCTCAAACATTTCCACACTTTCACACCTGGAAGCCGCCCAGTACAACCAGTCTGATCTGCTGGTCTCTGAGCGGCTCCATGCTGTTATAAGTTTATTAATCATTTAAAATACGAGATAACGAGCTAACGGCAGCACACGCTTTTGGACCGTCTCTCCTGGAAGACGTTCATGGTGTTGCACTCGGCTGTTCACACGAGAAGTGGCAGAAGTAGTTGTGTGAAGACTGGAGAAAAAAAAAAGAGAGAGATTCTGGAGAGAAGGGGAATCAAACACCTCCACCTTTCTCAGCTCCACACATCTGGCCGATGGCGGTGTGAAGTGGGTGTGAAGGTTGGAGTGTCGCTTTCAGAAAGTTTAGAGAAAATGTCGGATACAGGCGACGTTGGAGAGGTGTGAGGAGAGGAGGGTTTCAGGTGCTGTTCTATCATCTGACAGGCACTTCAGCTGAAACACACCAATGCCACACCGACGGACTCCGGGTCCAGACAAGTGGCGTTTTCTCATCATCTCTCAGGCGGATATGTAAATCACTCTCTCTCTGCCCTTCCCTTCAAAATCCCTCCTCTTCACGCCAACACTGTGACAGAAAGTTGAGCTGGAAACCAGCGACACTGAAAAAACAAACTGACAGCGTAAAACAAAAACCTGTCAGTCAAAGAAGACACATGAAGAAAATAAATCTGGAGATTGTTTCTGAGAAACACTTCAAACTACAAAACATATTCAAATAAAATGAGTTTTATTTTGCAGAGGATGTTTTTTTTGTGTGTGCCAGATATTTGTTTCAGTACAAACACAACTTTGTTTGCTTTTTAGTTCAGGTTTTGTTTTTAAAAAAAAAAGCCAAAAATGTAAGAAGTTCATGATTTTACTCGAGGTAAAACTTCCGAGAGAGGTCGACCTCTGGCTAAACTCAGCACTCAGCAGAGACTCTGGTTCTGGTTCTGGTTCTCTCTCTCCTCTCTGTAACATTACGCTCATGAAGTAAAGTAGATTTCCCCTCCAGCTCCAGTCAGCAGTCAACATGACAGAACAGAACCACCTCCGGATCACTGCTGCAGTCAGGCTGATAAACAGGAGTGAAGATGAATCCACTTTTTAATCCCACAAGTTAAAGAGTAACTCTGAGCTCTCCTCCTGTCGGTGAACGTCTCCGGATCAGATCAGAATCCGATGAGACTCCTGGTGTTTTATTCCTCGCTGCGTCTGCCGTGCGTGATGTGCTCTGATAGGTCGACATCAGTCTCGTGATGTTGGGAAGGCGGCGTGCGATGACGCCAAATAACAATAATCCATAATTCACCTCAAATGCATCAAACTAAAGTAACGAGGCTGTTTTGAAAATGTGAGGAGGAGAAAGTTCAGATGTTTGTGATCAGATGTAGAGAGGGAAAGTCACAGAGATACTCAGGTACAGTACAGATACCTGAAACATGTACTGAAGTACAGTAACGACTGTTTAAGACACCGATATCTCACCAGTTTCCCAGAAATCCTTGCTCAGACTTGCACTAACTGATTCTCAGGTGTTACAGCAGCTTACAGACTCAGTGAAACAAGATAAAAGCAAAGCGAAGCTCGAATACACAATAGAATAAAACACATCTGTTAATAAAAAATAAAGACTTTGTTTTCTTTTCACTTTTTTTTACATACAAATATGACCAAGGTTTGCACAGGATAATTGCAGGTGGAATTGTAATACACACATAATGAAGCAGTAATATACTGAATAAATGATATAACTCCACAGACAAAAGCAGATTTCACAGGAGGCAAACAAGAATTTTCTTGGGATAGTTTCACAGTGCAAGATGTGAGCGATGAACTGCACATATGTACTTTATGAAATGAATAAATGCACCCGTGCACATTTTTATGATAAAAACATCAATCGCTGCCACTTTAAAGGTGAAAACTGGGCCTTGACACAAAAGCAGGTGCCGAGGCAGACGAGCACAAATGTTTAAAAATCAAAAAAACTATTTCAAGGAATTCACTGAAAGCTTCAAATTAAGGATTCCACAGTTCAAGAGCGACCGAGATTTGATTTTCATCTTTGTGCACCTGATGCAGGTGGAGCGCATCCGTCCACCAGCACTCCAGCTCAACCTCCACCCGCAGGTGTCCTCGCTGGTGTTCGCTCGGATTCGTCTCGACCTGCGAGGTGTCAGTCACCGGCTGCTGACGAGCGAGCGTTTGTCAAAGGAGTGTTTTCACCTCAAAATCCCTGAGTTACCCCACAGCTCCACCTCCACCTCCACCTCCAACACCTCCACCACCTCCACCTCCAACACCCCAGTGTTACTGCATCTGCTCAACCAAGGAAACACACAAACACAAACACAAACACACAACAGGGCCGTCTGTTAAATGGAGCAATTCACAGGAAAATCTGTGGTTCGGTGAGGGGAAACACACACACACACACACACTGTGCATGAACATGGAGCTAAAAGGCAGAACGATAAACACACTCTTGTACACTGGAAGCACTTAGGTGAACACACACACACACACACACACACACATTCACAGCTTTCTGGGGGCACGGCAGCTTTCATTCCTGACTGCGGCTCCATATATCGCACGGAAATGTAATTTCACACTGAACTTTTCAACCCGTTCTTTCAGGAGAAGCCGAAAGACGGAAGGGAGAGTACGAGAAAGGAGGAGAGAAGAAGGAGAAGAAACTCTGAACACATCAGTATTTTTGGCAGCTGGTGAGTGAGGCGATGCTTCGACGTGGAAAACCCTCCTCCTCCCCCCGTCGCCTCCCCCGACAACAGCCTGAGATGTTTTTAGACTCCACGCAGGATATCAAGGTGCCAAATTGTGAGTTTTTAGGAGACAAAGTCAATACGGCTTTTAACTAAAAACCTGTTTTTTCACGGCTGCTTTGGGAGGTTGTGTGGTTTTTTTTTAAAGTAACACAAGAACAATTGAGGGGTTTTGTATCAAAATGCTGCAGTTGATTCGTACGATCCACTGCTGAGTTATATTTATCACACACATTTTACTCTCTAAAATGTTAATGTGATGATAAGAAAACAGCTAATGAACCGATAACCTTTAATTTCTCAACATGTCCTAAAAAATTAAGAAATTGAGATATCATTTTTATGGCTGCTCACAATATTTGAGATTTCTTTGTGCGTCATTGTCGAGATATTTTCCCCCAAATTAACCCCGAGCTGATTCAGCATCTTCAATCAAATATTCAGATCTCCACGAGTTCGGTCCTCTTCACTAATCATTTTCATTGACCTATCTCAAGAGCGTACCACGCAGACATGATTGGATTGTGACCAGATGATGAACACATTTTGCTTTCGGTCTACATTATTTTTTATGTTTTTCTCTAATAAATGCTGTTTATTGTTAAGTATTGAAACGTTTTCTCCGTCGCTTGGGGCAGGAGCTCACCCTTTAAAAGGAAGGGGAGGTGATTTTAGAGAAAGATAGTTGATGAGTCGCTTTCCCAGGTCGTCAAACACTTCAGGCCAAAGACCCTGACCCAAAGCATCGGTATTCGATAAGACTGGACAATCAGCTATCTTTCTCCAGAACCGTACCTTTATCTGGAAAAGGTGCAATTTACCGTTTTCTTGGTTTCTTTCCTGCCAGAAAACGGTGGAGTGACAGGAAAACGGAGCACAAGATGGACAGTCGTGGTGAAGAGGGAGGCGAGCTGGAAGGGGAAGCTTTTGATTTTCCAGTCAATCCCGGACATCCGGAGGACGAGTGGTCCGAGTAGAGCAGCCGAGGTGGGTCGGGCATCTGATTGGGACGTGTCTTCTGAGACTTTCTGGGCACGACCAACCATTCCCGCAGACTCACTGTGGGAATGCCTCAGGATCTCCCAGGAGCAGCTAGAAGGTGATGGGATCTGGAATACCCTGCTTAACCTTCTGACACTGCAACCTGACCCCAATTAAGCAGAAGAAGATGGATGGATGGATGGATGGATGGACCTCTAAATATAATTCCAGTTCCAGAGGTTGTTGAGAAGGTTTGATGGACTGTTGCTCAGATTTTAGGGGGTTCTTGGCAAACATCAGTTGGTCCTTTTGATATGTTCTTGAAATTCATGATGTTTCAGAGGTTCCTGATAAGGTTTCAAAAAAAGTCAAACATGTTCTTGAAGAGATTTCAGGGGACCTTGAAGAGGTCGTTCTGAAGGCGTTCTGACGAGTTTCCAAAAGTTCTTGCGAAGGTCTGAAGGTTTCTTGAAGCTCTTTAGGATGCCATAAAGATTCTTTGGGAGGTTCAATAGGTCCTTTGGTGTGTCCATGAAATTCATGAGATCTGATACGGTTCCAAAGGTTCTTGATAAGGTTTCAGGAATGTTGAACAACTGAAACATTCTCTTGAAGAGATCTACGTGGTTATCTGGGATTGGTTTTGTTGAGAGGGTTTGACGGTGTTCTGATGAGTTTCCAAAAGTTCTTACGAAGGTCTGAAGGGTTCTTGAAGCTCTTTAGGATGCCGTAAAGATTCTTTGGGAGGTTCCAAATGTCTACAGGGATGTTCCAGAGGTTCTGGCGAGTTTTCAGAAGTACTTAAGGATGTTTCAGGAGTCTTAACAGAGGTTTAAGAACTCCTTGAGGTGTAGATCAGGTGGTTGTGGTGGTGGATTTGGTGATCTTTTGAAAATTGTATAGGATTTATTTGGAAGTTTCAGGGTCCTTGATGAAACTTGAGAGGGTCCAAAGGTTCCAGAAAGGATCCATGAGGCTCTTGAGAGGGCTTGAAGGGTTCTTAAGGAGACTTTAGGCACTCGTGGGTCAGTTCCAGAGGCTTTTAAAGACGTTTAGAGGATTCAAATGAATTCTTGGCAAGATTCAATAGGTCCTTTGGTATGTCCTCGGATTTCATGATGTTCAGAGGTTCTGATAAGGTTCCAAAGGTTCTTGATGAGGTTTTCAAAACATCTGAGAGGGTGATGGACTTGTTGGAGAGATTTCAGGGGCCCTTGAAGAGGCTGATGTGGTTATTGGGGTTGATTTTGTTCAGGGGGGTTTGAAGACGTTCTGATGAGTTTCCAAAAGTTCTTACGAAGATCTAAAGGGTTCTTGAGGTTGTTTGGGATGCCATAAAGATTCTTGAGGAGGTCTTTAAGGAGGCTTAAGAACTCCTCGACTAGACCGTACCTCAGGAATTTGAGAAGTTTGAGAGGTGCTTCAGTGGTTTCTAAGGTTCTTGATAAGGCTCTGGAGGAGGCACTTGAGGGGGTCGAAGGGTTCTCAGGCTCTTGTGGAACTTCTAAATACATTGAATGGATTCTGATGACATTTTATGGTTCCAACAGAGAGTGAGCAGGTTCAAGCTGTCGACACTTACCAGCCTCCTGAAACATCCTTCAGTCCTTCTGAAAGAAACGTCTCAAACGTTTTCCTACGGCACCGAGCCCCGCTTCATAATCCAAAACAGATGAGATTATCACTTTCATCAGTGTTGCAGTTTATTCACTTGGTTGTTGTACTTTGTCGGTCTAAACAACCTCTAAACTGTGGAACTCATCTTCATACAGAAGAAGACGAAGCTGCCAAAACTTTCTTCACGCTCATTATTTTGAAACAAACTTCCTCGAGTTCACGGCTTCATCTGATTTTCTTAACTATACAAATGAGAAGTTATGTACGAACCAGAGTGGATGTTTTGATTTTCTTTCTTTAACATGCGGTGAAATATGATTTATCCATAAATAAATGAGAGAAAAAGTGGAAAAGCAGACAATTCAGGACATTTTCATGTTTTTTCTTTTAATTAACTGAATCATTTTCAGCCTTACAATTTTTTATTGTCTCCTAACGTTGCACACCATCTGGCTGCAGACAAACTTTTCTGGTTTCCAGTTGACAGTGTGGGAGAACGTGAAGTTTTTTTCTTTCCTAAATGAGATAAATTTATGTTTTTGATGGCACATTTGGGAGGTTTTCTTTCTGCTGCAGGAGAGTTTTGTTCTTCCTCCGCCGAGGGAAAAAAAAGAAGAAACAACAGCTGGAAGAGGGCAGAGAGGATGCACACACACACACACACACACACACGCACGCACACACACACACACACACACACACACACACACGCACACACACACACACACGTTCACATTAACGATCTTTCTTCATACTCACAGTTTTTTCTCTTTTCACACACAAACACACACACACACTCTGCACTCAGTCACACTTTGCATCTCCTTCACACACAAATTCACACATTTCTCATTGTCACATTCTTCTTATTGCCTACACACACACACACACACACACACACACACACATATACACACACACACACACACATCAACACTTCCATTTTTCTCAATCTTACAACATGAACACACTCTTACTTACACGACTTGTCTCTCTTCGCTTCACACACACACACACACACACACACACTCGTTCGCAGCCTCTTGGCAGATGCCGGGACGTCCCGGGGGGTGAGGGGGGGGGGAGGGAGGCGCGGTTGCGTTGGCGACACGAATGTCTCCCTCTCTCATGCTTACCCCCGGGCGATCGAGCCACCGACCCGAATCACTAAAATCTGATACTGGACATCCATGTGGACTGTGTGAGGAGGCTCAGTATCACACACACACACACACACACACACACACACACACACACACACACACACACACACACACACACACTGCACACACACACACACTGCACACACACACACACTGCACACTGTCTTTGAGTGTTATTTCTTGTCAGCCACAAAGAGAATCAGCTTCATTTTGGCTTGAAGATGATCCAGTTTTCAGATTCTGAATCCATTCATTCATTCAGTCCAACATTTGTAACATTTTGGGCTCGTTCACACCCGCTAATAACATCTATATATGGATACGCTGACGTCTGATCGCATGCGTTTATTGTTGTGTTGATGTTTTTTTTGTCCCAGCAGTGAAAATGTAATGACATCGCGTCAACATCGGTCACGTCACCGTCCTAAAAGAGTTCAACATTAAAGTTTTTACAATGTCATTTTAGACTTCAGTCACAAACGTCTGAAGAACTTCTTGTGGTTCAAAATTCAAGTTTTTATGATATTTTACAGCTACAGGGAGGATTTGATCCGCTGTAGTCTGAATGAGGCGCGTACTTTACCAGGAGAGCTACTTATCAACAATCCATGTTTGGCCATCCAACCTACAACAAAGTGCGAAAGATGTCAGAGTTTCCTGCGTGTTTCCTACTGTGAGTTATTGTTGTTTTATTGATCGATACTGCACAATTTTAATTTGTACTTTATGTGGTTGTTTTGTTACTTTGGACTCTCAGAAGGATCTGATACAGACTAAAGAATAAAGTTATCTTACTTGGATTTATTTAAATACTTTAATAATACGTACATTCTCCTATTTCTTTACACAGTATTGATGTGAAGTATCTGTTCTGCAGCTTTTTGGTTTCATCACATGATCTTTGCTCACATTTGTGTTCCCTGAGCACTTTGAGGAGCATTTCTTCCATTAGAGGTTCGTTAGAGCTCGATGAGATCTACTTTAAAATGTCTATTTTAGTTAATCTGCTCAGGAGGAGATAATAAAACAATAAGTCACTGTGGGAAATCTGATAAAGGAAACAAAAAAGATGAAGCTGTGCAGAGAGAGAAATCAATCAGGTGACTTTATCTTTTCTTCTTCTGTTTTTTTAAAGCAGCAGCGGCGGAGAGAAGACGACAGTCCTCAGACGTACAGTGTGTCATTAAACACACGCAGGTTTTTTTAAACTCCTAATGTAATCCTGTCAGAACAGAGGCGAGCCGGGCCGCTGCGTCTCAGAATAACTTTAATCGTACAAACAACAGACTAAGTGACACGAGTACGTTCACACCGGAGTCAGACGCTCAGTCGTCCCCAGGAGGCTCCTCAGCTCCTCCAGCACGGTTTTATGAAGTACCTTTGACTCACTATTTTATTGTTCCTCGTCTAAACTTAATTAAATCAAACCAGGACTAAATTAAAAGTGAAGCGTGGAGATGAGACGACAGGACCTGGAAGTGTTGAAGCGTGTGAAGTTTGATGAAACTTTCTGTCAGTTCACTTCAGTTTCAGTCCCGCTGAGGACGCAGACGTCTGCGGCGCTCACATCAAACCTCAGCTGCTTCTTTGTTTTTACATTTAGGAAGCCGGACAAAATCCTTAATTCACTTTTAGTGCAACAAAACCGCAAAGTTACCTCGTTGTCCTGTCGGAGAGTTGAGAGGAGCTGAAACTTCTCTGTTCCATCTTTTTTCCTTTTGAGGTTTATTTTTGTAGCTCAACTTTAACATCCGGCTTCTCGTTTATCTGTTTAATTATTTTGAGGTCTTAATTTTTAAATAATAATCAGAGGGTCATTCTAGCAGCTCTGTGACGCTTTGCACACAGATGCTCTGACCTCAGTGCTAACATGCTAATGTTAAACGCTCTACGAGGAACTTTTACAGTCATGATCATCAGCAGGAAGTCTGGAAATTTCCACATCGTTATGATTCAGTTTATTACCCTCGAAATCCTAACTTGCGACAGGTTCGTACAGGCATCCACACGTTACATCTGTTCAGACGTTATGTTCATTGTTGTTAGAGGCCACTCCCACTACCACACACACACACACACACACACTCCTCCTCCCCCACCAGGGTGAAACTTTGGCCGCTAAAGCTCGGGGGAAATTTTCTTTGGAGCCCTCCAAGCGTCTGACGGAGCGGCCGCTAAAACCTAAAACTACCAAAATAATAAAATCAAGATCTTTTATAAAACTTTGTTCTCATAAGAAATGAAAGCGATAAAGATCTGTACATTTGTGCCTCCAGGACGGGAATATTTGGACTTCATTACCCAGAAATCCTGTCAGATGACATCACTGAACCACACCAGCTGGTTCCAGGCGACGACAGGAGGATCTGGTTGTGATGTGAAAGTTTGGCTGGCAGAGAGATTAAACACACACACACCCAGAGGTAACTCCCACCAAAGACAGTCTGGTGCAGCTTCGGGACCTTCAGGTGCTGACAGGTGACCTAATTAATAATTTAACGACTCTGTGGAGGTAAAATGTGCTCAGAGCAAACGACAGGTAGAACCGGATCTTTGGCAGAACATTGGCGTTTGTTCACCAAACAAAACAGACTGTTACCAACACCGCTGCCACGTGACCGCTCTCTCCTCGACTCCTGTTATTAATAACTATAAATCAGCTGATGGCGCAGATCTGGTCCTGGATTCATGTGAAGTAGTTTCTTATCTGTAAATGACAGGAGTTTGGTTGAGTTTACTGCACAGAGGAAAACTCAGATAACGTCCAGTCAGTCACGGAAAACAACAAGTGGAATATAAACTAATGTGGCCTGTTCGTCTACCAAACATCTGGACGTCTTTGTGGTATTTCATATCCTCCTTCTGTCTCATTCTCTGCTCATTTTTCTTCTTATTTTCACTGAAACCGCAGAGTTAAAGCCAAAGAAACAATTTTGTTCTGTTTTGGTGAATGCCAGACGCATTAGATCCGTCCAGGGTCCAATAAAAGACTCAAATCAACCAAAAGAACACGTAAATGGATTGAGTTTCTTTTGAAAAATGACCTCAGAGAGTCCAGACGTGCTTCAAAACATTTAAAAATACTTTGCTTTGGTTAATAATTTAGGTCTGATGAAGTTTGTTTACCTCGGTACAGACGTTTAAAACATTTTCATGTCTCTCCAGCTGAAAGATGGAAAAAAAAAATCTGAATTTATAAATTCTCTAAAAAAGTTTAGTTTTGAAAAGTTGAACTCAAGATGTCTGAACAGTTCGTGCTCAGCGTCTGTGACCTGCAGGCTTCAAGTCTCCTGTTTCTGGACTCTGATTGGCTCCAAACTACTTGTGATGTCACAAACTGCTGCTCACATGTAGCTCAAGTTATCAAATTAATGTAATCGAGTAAAAAAAAGTACAACTTTTGCCTACAAAATGTTGAGGAAGGGAAGGAAAAAAAGGAAATGCTTAAGTAAAGTACAAGTAACTCAAGTTTGTTCTTCTTTACACCCCATCACTCCTTTTACTTGTTTCCATTTTCTGCTACTTTATACTTTATACTCCTACTGTATTAATTAAACACCTTTAGTTACTAGTTACTCTGCAGAGTCTGAGTTATAACAGCTGCAACATTAAAGTGACGCAAGCAATTCTGCACGATGAGTACGTTAAGTATCTTTTCACTGAAGTAACACTTTAAACGCAGGACTTTTATTTGTAACATAGTATTAAAACGCTGTGGTACTAAAAGATCGAAGTATGTCCTCGACCATATAGAGCGGCGTAGCAATGACGTATTTTTGCAGCTAACCCAGAAGTTAGCTTCGTCCTGGTTCCCTCCACAACAAAGCCTGCAGGAGTTTTGAATCGGATTTTTGGATTATCACAGAAAATGGCGTAAAATTTAGATTCTTCCAGGTTTTTGTTAATCTTTACATTTAATGATGTATTTTATGTCGCAGAACAAAACGTGTAAATACGTTTAGGGATTTAAAAACATTGACTCTGAAACGAGAGAACCGGAAGTGCAGACATGCTCATTTCCTGGTTGTAGGACTCGACTGTCCCTCAATAAGAGATCGATGTGTTATTTGAATCTGACGTCTTCAAATCAACTTTCCAAGAGGCCAGCGGCTCAGAAAACACTGACACAGTTGTTGTAATCAGAGGAATCAAGAAACAAAAGGGAGAAAGAGAGAAGAGACGGAGGATGTGGTGGTTTTAGTTTCCCTTAAGAAAGAGAGAAAATCAGATGGAGCAGGATTTAATCCGTGAGGACGATTCACAGGTTTTGTTTTTTATCCCTCAAGTAGAAGATGCAGCGGAGTCGCGTCTGAGCGGAGTGACAACTGGGTCAGCGTGGATCGTCTGGTCGGCCTCCGTATCTTCGCTCTGCATCTGAAATCACACTCGACCTCCATCGACCTTCATCGACCCAGATACGACGCCACAGGAGGAGCAGAAATGTCAGAGGCAGCGCGAGGACGCCTTGTCCTCATTTGACGAGCGGGATCGACAAACGAGCCGTTGTCCCGCTGCTTTCATGACTCCAGTGTTTACAGGCCTGCAGGCAGGTTGTCAGACACAAACCAGCTCTGAGACGTATTAACATCCACAGCCGGAGCTTATCAGATGCTGAGTGTGAAGCCACGCGCGCCCTGCGCTGATAAAAACACCACTTCTTTACTTGTCATTGTTACATGAATTTACCGGGAGAGAAAAGGCTCTGACAGCTCGTTGTGTCGCAGGGTAATTGTTTGTTGTGGCAGGATTATGACTGAACTGTTTCTCATGATTATCAGATTATGAGAAAGTTATTTTTGGACGTCAGGAGAAAAGCCTGTTGTTCAGAGGTCACTGAGTTTCTTGTGATCACAAGTAAACAAATTTAAAGAGTAAAAAATGAAACAGTTGTGAGCTGAGTGTCGGCTGGCTGCAGATCAGCTCCTGAGACAAAGTTCACCGATGTTTTTACTGCTTCTTATTTTTAAATAGGTAGTTCACTGATTTAGCAAACGCAGATTAAAGAAGAGAAACTAAAGTTTATTCACTCATCTTCTCGATTTTGAAGAAGAAGAAGGAGAAGAAAGGGAGAAGAAGGAAAAGAAGAGGAAGAAGAAGAGGGAGAAGGAGGAGAAAAAACCAAAGAAGAAGAAGAAGAAGTAACCGAAGAAGAAGGAGAGGAGGAAGCGAAGATGAAGATGGTGAAGAAGAAGAAGAAACCAAAGAAGAAGAAGAAGAAACCAAAGAAGGAGAAGAAGAAGAGTCCACTGTCGGTGTCTTCCAGGAGAGATTCCCATTCCCAGATGAATTCCCAGTTTCTCTCGTGATGTGTCCAAGGTGACGGGTTTTGATTCTTCTTCTGCGTCCTCATTTATTTGCTCCAGACCAGTTGGTGGAAGTGATCTTTAAATTCGCTTGACAATAAGATGCAAACACGACTATAGTGGCTTTAAAACGTTGTTCAGAAAACTGACTGCACACGAGGATTTGTTAATATCTGCTCTGACTTAAATCTACGTCGAACTGATTCGCTGCACCGTCACAGTCCAGCAGTAAAATTCTGCAAGAATATAAAAAAACTGACATAACTTTCAGCAACAACAGCGCTGAGTTGTACTGTCACCTTGTGTAAACGGAGCAACATCCACAAACCTTCACCTGAGTGTATTCAGCTGAACAAAGTGTCTGACTGAGGACGTCGTCTCCTTTGTTGCAGCAGCGTTTTGTCTCATTTGAATGTTTCAGATAAAACTCCTGCTTGATTCAGCTTAAACGCTCTGCCAGGAGGCAGAACTCATTTCCCTTTTTTAATTGCATCACAAATTGTTTCAGGAATTCATTTTTCGGTGAAGTGGGTGTATTTTAAAATCGAGTGTGAGCCGCTGATCACAAGACGTCTACACTTCATTTAAAAGAAGCTGAAAACAGTAAATGAACTCCTCAGTGAGTTTAAAGAGGAAACACGCCCGGCAGTCTGCATTTATATTTGTGTGCAGCGCCGCGGAACAAACAAATGTGTGTTTTTGATGTTTGTATGTACAGTGAGACGGGAACAAAGATGCTCTTCAGACCCGAGAGGCCTCTGGGAAGAGTCGTGACGACAGCACGGAGGTCACGCTAAGCACACATAAAACCCCCCGACACAATTACAGATTGTATGTATGAAGGCCGTACAGTAGGACGCGACTGTAGATCTTTGTTAGCTGACATAATCTCCAGAACCACAGACTCTGACCCGACATGTCCTCTGGGTCAGTGAAGCAGGGACTGACCGCAGCTCTGAACACTGAACGTCTTGATGTTCAGCGGACGTTGAGTCATCTGCCCGCGCTGAAGACAAAGAGCCAGAAAAGGAAAGAAATCACAGAAATCATCCGACGCTGTCTGCTGCATTTCTTTTTAAATGTACAGCCCGTCGGTCCCAGCAGAATGCCTGCATCCCACTGACCCTATAACTGAGGCCTGAACGCAATCTGATTGGTCCGTTGTTCTGTCAATCAACACATCAACAACCCCGGCGAACAAAACGAACGCTCACACTCAGCTGCAGCTCCTCCTCGTGTGATGCAGAGTGAAGCCTGATTTATAGTCGAGCATTCAACACTTTTAATGTTTGCGTCGTGAGTCAATAATCTCCAGAGTCTAAATAATAAGTTGATTAATGAATTGATGGTGTCGCTTCGACCCAATCTCCAGAATAAATGTTACGTTTCTGTAAAACCACAGATAAGTTCAAATGTTCTATTTCTCTCTCGTCACAACGTTGACGTCTTGTTAAAACCATCGAGTGGTTTCACGCTTACAAATGTCTAAATGCCGACTAGAACAGTGGTCTCTTGCTTGGCAGCGACCAGTGATTTAAACATGATATGATATGTGACCTCCTCCTCCTCCTCCTCCTCCTCCTCCTCCTCCTTCTTCTTCTTCTTCTTCTTCTTCTTCTTCTTCTTCTTCTTCTTCTTCTTCTTAAGGCAGCTGCATCCATTTCCTGTTTTCTGCAGCAGACACCCTTTATATACCCAGTCCCACTGATCAATTACAGAGGACTGAACCATCAGCAGGGGGGTTCACACACACACACACACACACACACACACACACACACACACACACACTGTTTGACCAAATTACTATTAACACATTGCACATTTTACTTAATTCAATCAGTCATTATTAGAAAGTAATAACATCTAATATCTGGTGCATAAATGTTGATCTAGACAACAGATGTGACGGAGACGTTCCCCCCTCTGCTGCTCACACTTGGTACAAACAGGAAGTACAAAGTGCTCTGACTTCCAGAGGAGAAGCTTTTGTTTGTTTGACGAGGAAACAGGTGAGGGCATCAAGTTACACAGCGTTAGCATGTGTGTGTGTATGAGGAGTTGTTTCATACTTGGTGTAGGTGTGCAGGGAAAAATATTTGGTGGTTGAGTCACCTCCTCCAGGTGAACAGTTACTGACGCCTCGGGTTTGGTCCAAATCAAAGTGTCAGTGTGTAACGAGCTGGTGTGTGACTCAACCATCGAATATTTTTATCCTGAAGTGTTTTTAAAGTTACGTAGTGCTGATTTATGGAGGGCAGCAGTCGATTGTTGAGACTGATGATTTGTTGACGCTGAAACACCGAAGGAAACATGGTGGTGATGGCTCAGAGAAAGTTGTGACTGGGAGGCAAATATGTCTGAGTGTCGTCGACAGATCGATTCTCAAGAGGTTTTTATTTGGCACCATGATGATGTTGCACCATTTCCTGCCTTCAGTCTTGACAGACAGCTGACATAATTCACACAACCAAGACAGGGTTATATCAGGTCAAGGTGAAGACGCGCCCGTGCAGCTGGAATGAATGTTGGCGATATACATTTCCTGCGAACTACAGAACGTTTCTTTAGGTTCATTTTTTTGTTTCTCAGTCTGCTCAGGTTTAGGAAAACATCATGTATTGGTTCTGGATGCCTGGCTCTGTCGTCACTAACATCACTGGAAAATGTCCAGACATCTTGTCTAAAAATATCCTGTTGGTTGCCACTAAAAGCTGGAAAATGTCCTGATGTCTCATCAAGTATATCCAATTTGTTGTCACTAATAGGCTGTAAATTTCCCAAACGTCTCATTAAAAGTACCTGGTTTATGGGTGTAAATGTCCCAACATGCCGTCAACGATATCCAGTTGTGTCGTAGCTCACCTGGCTGGAAAATGTCTCAACATGTCCTCAAAAAGATTTGTGGTTTTGTTGCAACTAACATGACTGAACACATTTAGGGACGTCTCATCTAAAATATCCAGTTTTGCTGCTACTCACAGTTGGAAAATGTCTGATCATCTCATCGAAAATATCCAGTTTTGGTGACACTAACTCAATTAAAGTATGTGGTTTTGTTGCTACTAACAGCTGGACATTTTCTGGACATCTCAACAAAGATACGCAGTTCATTGCGAATAACTCGACCAGGAAAACATCCTGAGGTCTCGTCTAAAATATGATGTGCTTGTTGCAACTAACACGGTTGGAAAACGTCCTGACTTCTTGTTAAATACACGCTTTTGTTGCTAGTTAATTGGCTGTTAATGTCCCGACATCTCATCAAAAATATCTGGTTTTGACGCCACTAGCACGTCTGGAAATCATCCCAACATCCACAACTTACAGAAACGTGTTTATAAGACACGTTTCTGTAATTGGTTTAGTTCATATGACACGTGTGACGTCTGTGACGCACCAGAGTTCGATGATAGTTTCACTTCGCCTCGGCGTCGAGGTGTGAGCGCTCCGTGCTTCTCAGTAGCGTCGCTGCAGTTCGACAGTTTGCTCTGAGCTGTGAGTTGTTACAGTCGTCACACGATCTTTCAGCTGTAATCACACTGCAGACACTGATCCAATACATGTATTTCTTCCTTCTCTTTGACCTCTTGTTGGTTTAATATCGATGGACACATTTCTCCTTTTCCGACGCTGCCTTCAGGTCATGTTTGGAAATGTCAGCAACCGTGAGAGAGCCGAGCTAAAGGTGTAAACAGGAGGTGGAACATCGATTTCTTATTCACCTCTTTAACTCTCACTTCTAAAATAGAAATTGTGAGTGAACTCCAGTCACACACTCTCAGTCAAACACAAGTGTGATGCAGTAACTCGGACCAGTAATGTTATATTTTCTCCTAATGACAACGTGGCTTCACACACAGCAGGCAGCTCCACTCATTCAAAGCTTCGAAGAGCGACTCGCTGGTGAAGTTAGACGTCCTGAGGGAGAGAAGCATCAGCCGTGTGTTTGTTGATGAAGTAGTTTTGGTGACACATTAGTCCTGTTCTTGTATTTTTGGACGCTGGCCTAAATTTCCTCTGTTGTGTTGCTGCTTTCCAGGTGTGTTACTTCACTTTCCATTATTATTAGAATCAGAGAGGCGACGTTCGCTAACGAAAATCAATTTCAAAATGTTCTCACCTCTCGACTTTGTTCTTGGAAATTTATATTTTATTTAAAAATGTATCCGTTTAATCTTAAACTGAACATGTGAATTTGAATTTATTTTAAAATGTTTTCAATCACAGGTGGAGGAGGAAGTACTCAGATCCTTCTACTTAGATTAGTAAAATCAGTAATATAATACTGTGGAAGATACTTTATTTAAGGAGCGATTCATAATATGTGAATATCCAGAATTTTAGTTTAAAACATTCACAAAATGAACTAAAGATTATCAACATAGTGTGAAGAAACAACAGTGTTATATATCCAGTGATGGAATGTAACTAAGTACATTTACTCAAGTAGAATTTTGAGGTTCTGAGGTACTTTACTTGAGTATTTCCATTTTCTGCTACTTTATACTTCCACCACGATACAGTTTGGAGGCAATTATTGTACTTTTTACTCCCTTACATTTATTTGATTAAATTTAGTTACTAGTTACTTTGCAGCTACATGCTCTCCTGTCCCTGATCAGAGCCGCTGTAAATCGCCTCCATCCTGTATCCCCTGTAAGGCTGCTAAGACCCGGTTGAGCTGAGTTGTGATCCGAGGTCCTGGTCCAGACAAACTCTAAGGCCTCTGGCTCCACTGTTAACTGCTAACAGTAGCTAGCTGCAAAGAGGGGTACGTCATAAAGAGCAGCAGTTGTCGGTTACTCTGGCAATACTATGGACCTACCTTCTAATTCCGGCCATATTTTACAAACTGCGTCTCATTGGTGCCTGATTTACTAAACACAGTTTTACAGATCATCATGTTTTTGTCAGTTTCTGGTGTTGGAGCAGGAGTCAGACCTGCAGCTCCACATCTCCAGACATTCAGTATGTGACTTCCCGTCACAAAACAAGATGTTCTGTTTAAGCTTTTCAGTTTTTATTCCGGCTGTTTGTTGTGAAACTTCCTCAGAGTTTTGAGGCTGTAAATGGGACTCAAACCCGCAGCCTTCATGTCATCAGCTGATTCTTCACACTCCTGCAGCTGCTTCACCGGCAGCTTTTTCTCTCTTTACACTGCTGCAGGCTTTCAAACAGCCTTTAAGAAGTAGAGACGTGACTTGATCCCATCACCTCTAAACCTATCTGCTTTGCTGATTGAGCCATTGAGTCTTCACACGCAAGATCTTTTTCAAGTTTTTCTCTTTAGATGCCGTCTCTTGATTGTCAAAAGCAGAAGTCGAATCCAAACCCAAGCACAGCTCGGAGCAGCTGTGTACTGCAGCGAGTTAATGCTCGGCACAACACTCAACACTCTTTAAGCTTTTCAATGTCTCCACTACATGTAAGCTTTGAAAACACATTTTGCAAATTAGGAATTGGAAAGGAAACTTGAACCTGTGACCCCGAGCTCAGCCACTGAGATATTTTTCCTCTTTTGGATGCCAGACATTTACCGTCAGCACATAAAGGACCTGATTCAAGCTCTTCACAGATTAGTGAACAGATTTTTCTTTTACGCTGGTGAATTGGAGGATGCTTCAGCTCGTCTCAGATGATTTTCAACAGTGGTACATTTACTCAAGTACTGTACTTAAGTACAATTATGAGCAACTTGTGCTTTACTAGAGTATTTCCATTTTAGGCAGCTTTATACTTCTGCTCATCTACGTCTCAGAGGGAAATATTGCACTTTTTTTTTTTTTTTTCTTACTATAAAGCAAGGACTCTCTGTCTGACTGTATGTTGTTCACATATCTTGAGAAACCTTCATTCGATCTACTTCACAGGTTTGGGAAGGAAGTGCCATGTTGAATTTGATGCAATTTGGACTTGTGACATGTTCAACAATGACTCACGTGATCTCGTGGGGAAGCAGACGCAAACAGAATGTAGATTAGCGTGGTGCAACAGGCTGTAGTGATGTTTTTATTACACAAAGAAAGAAAGAACTTAATGTAGATTGTTTGCCGATTAAAGAAGACGCACCAATAACTCCTAACTCAACAACTCACTAAATTGAGCGTTTTTATAAGGGAATCTGGTGACTTTCTCCACGGGGACAAAGAAGTAGCCTATATTGATTACTGTTTAGTGTATTTGTAAAATTTGACATGTTTAGCGTCAATAAAATGTTTCTTCTTTCATAAATTGAGTGTAAATGGTGAAATCAGTGTAAAACAGTGTGTTCAAACAGCTGCTGAATGTTGGCAGGTAAGATGCACTTTAGACACAGAAGCAGATGCTGCGACAAACTAAAAAGACACTTTTCACAAAGTAAAAAACAACTTCAAGTTTTGCCTTTAATGCCGAATTTACAAGAAGGCACCAATGATTTAGAATTCACCATAACCCTTTTGCATGATTTTAAATGCAGGACTTCTACGTGTAGCGTATTTTACATTGTGGTTTTAGTACAAGTACTTTTTGTCTTCAGTTGTGAAACGAAGCCTTCTCACCTGCAGCAGCTCAGAAACACAACGTCTGGGGTTTTTTGACAAGGTGGTGATAACACAGCAGCAAACATGCAAAGGCAAACATAATTTAGGAAATTAAAGATGAGATCTCAAATGCAAAGGCAAAAAGAAAAGCATAGTTTATCTTATAAATTAGGGAATACATTAAAATATAGAGTATGTGCCAAACACCATCCGATAAGGAAGTAAAGTTCAAATCAGATATATTAAACAGGTTCTGCAGTTTGACAATGTCTGACTTCCATCAGTGTTGTTTCTGTATGCTGACGGTGATTTTGTCGACAGTCTGTAAGTTAAGATTATTCTGAATACAAAATGACAAAATCGCAGTGACTTGAAATATGCAGCTTTGTGTATCAGGACTGAATGATTTATGAGATGGGCCAAGGTCATTTTTTTTTATATACTTTTCTAAACAATTCAGATGTAAAACCTAGTTTTTATAAAGCCTTTTGTCTTTGTTCAGTTCCTGTACGTACAGAATCAACCTGACTAAACTGAAGTGAAGTCAAAGAGTCAAACAGATGAAAGGTTGAATTACTTTAAACATGAACATTTCTGCGCACGTTGAATGAATAGCCCTTGAAATATCTTTATATAAGTACAGCAGAAATGGAAAAACTTTAAGTTAGTAAATGGAGAGAGACAAATACATTTTTTGATCCTTAAACTGTGTCATGAATCACACATATGTTTGCCAGTTCAAAAGATAATTTTCAAAGTCTCGGTTTGTTGTAATTAAAGAAAAATCTCATGTAGTTTTGTGTTAAAGCGCTCAGCGAACTACATCGTCTCACTCAACACCAACATGGGCTCAGAAAAGGAAGTAAAAAAGATGAAAATCACAATACTTATATTGACAGCTGCAGTTCTGTGAAAGGAGAGCTGGTTCTGGTTCAGTTCTGTGAGCTGCTGATATACAGGAGCAGCTCCACAGTGTTTCAGGTAGAGACGACGTCACTAACGAGGCTGTTGGCTGTGTCGTCTTTATAATGACGTCACAGTCTGATGTTTCATTAGTTTGATGACAAACATCATCTGTGTGATTCATGACAGGATCAATACATCACCTGTCTCTTCACTCACTAACACACACTGGGAAACCGGAAGGGGCGGGACTTCGACGCTCTTTCTACCTGTCTGGACCATAAGCAGAAATGGGGGAGGGGGGCAGACGAAAAATAGAGCTCTGTCCCCCTTAATAACCTCTATCAGTGAAAGTGTATAATTCCGGATTGTATAATAATATGCATTGAAATCGTTTGTGCTAATGAAATACGCAAAACAATGTGATTTTAAATGTTCAAAGTTTGGCCACCCCCTTCATTTGCCTCACAGTGGTTTGGTCCATTGCCAATCAACCTGGCCGCACCTCCTCAAACGGTAGCGGTCAGGCCGCGGAGCCGGCGGGAGTGTAGCAGCTAGCTTACCAGGTAAGTAGCTACGTTTCAAAAGGCAACTTAAAACAAAAATGTCGTTTCTCTCTTGTCGGAGAAAGGTAATGTGTAAGCACAAAAGCCACCCGGTTAATTGTAGAAAGACACAGTGTTTTGTCTTAAAATGGCCGCCTGTTTCCGTCGCCACAAACACCGCTTAGCCCCGCGGGCTCGTCAGAAACGCCCGGATGTGTGGCCACAAACACGGCTGCAGACGGCCCCACTTCCCGTCATAAATATCCGGTTTTTGTCGCCACACACACGGCTAGAAAGTGTCCTCAAAAACACCCAGCGGTACCACGTTTACAAATGTTACCATCCCCTCCAACTCCCGTTATTAAAAAGTCAGTTAATAAACATAATGTGATCGTGACGCGTTAGAAATATAGCTAACTGCTAAAATGTTAGCCTGGTGACGGAGCTGAAAGATGAGTCTGACTTTTTTATTTACTTCTCCCTTAAAGAAGTAATCTGGAAGATTTTCATGTGAATATACAGTATGTCTGTTAAGTCACTATCTCTGAATGAGGTAACACGATGATTGAGCCCTCGCATTTACTGTAATACCAGAGATGGACACTGGGTGTCGGTGACAACGTTCAAGGAGAAAATCACAAGCAGGAACAGTTAGTGGTGCGTTCACGTGTCATATCAGTTTTGTTTGTTTCTGCTGGAAAACCCCTCTGGAAAGGTAGATCTTTAAAAGATATAGTATAATAGTATCCGTGATACTGAATTAGCTCTGATGTGGGCGACCACAGTTTGCATTGAATGAAGGTTTTGTTTTCTGACTTTTTATGGCCAGAAAAGCGCAGCTTCATTCTGCACAACAGTTAAACCTGCGCAGCTTTTGTTTTGGGGTCTGATGAGTCTTGGACTCCAGGAAAACCGAAACTAAATGTACACACCATCCATCTTCAGAAGCCGAGCGTCTGTTCCTCAGCAGCCACATTGATTCAGTGATGTTGAAGTGATTCTTGTGACATTTCTGAGCATAAATCCAGCAGCTCGTTTAGATGGTAACAGATGCTTTTTGTCTGCGCTTTAATGTAACAATCATTTGTTGTTTCTAACTCTGTCATCACTCATTTTAAATGTCAGTACAGTCGATCTCACAGCTGCTGTCATTAACCTGTATTTATCTTCATTCTGTCTGACGACGTCGAGATCGTCGAGTGATGATTTTTTGCGCTGCAGCAGCAGCAGCTTGGTGATGACTGCAGGTCAACGGGAGCTGTGATCAAATAGCATTGTTCTGTCATCTGACTGAAAAATGTTAAAGAAATATGTAAATGAGAACAACTATATGTTGAATTCAGCTGCATCAAAACAGTATTTATAATCGCAGAGAGCAGGAGCAGACTGAACAGAGATTTCCCCCCGTCTGTCTAGACATGAAGTAGTTTTCTGTGTTAAATGCATAAATTGACATTTTTTAAAAGGTAAACTTTTAAAGAGTCTACACCAAAGTTTGCAGGTCATTTTTGTAGAGTCGTTCCTGGAGGTCTCGACGGAAAGAAACCAAGATGTTTTGAAAAGATGATGCGGACTAACGTTCACTTTCTGAAATGAAAAATCGACAGCAGATAAAAAGAACGCAAATCAAATAAAGCAACAAAAAAAATATGAAACATCTTGTTATAAAACAAGCAATAGTTTGAGTAAAATGGTAAAAACACAAAACTTATCGAGAACTCAGAAATGCCTTCCTGTAAACAAAGGTTTTAAGAGAAGATTAAAAGTTGCCTGCCATCTCTCACTGCGAAGGCCCGGGCACCTTTACTTACAAGTCGGGTTTTTGTTGCAGCCAACAGAGCTGCATTCACCGATCGAAGAGAGCGTCCAGGCCTGTGGGGGTTCAGTAAATCTTTAATCTAACTTGGGGCGAGACCATTTAAAGCTTTAAAAGTGATGAGTAAAACCGTAGAATCAACACAAGATAAAATACGAAGCCAGTGAAGTTGGCGAGGAGTAATGTGCTCAGATGTTTTGGTGCCTTGTGAAAGCGTCCATGCTTTTCAATCTCCATCAGATAAATATCACCGAAATAATGCAGGAGAAATCAACACAGCAGATTTTAGATGTCCGGTCACGTCTGTTCACGAACACAGCGTCAATGCCAGCTGATTGAGTTCTGAAGGGAAAGTGAGCACTCGAAAATAAGAGGTTCAAATTGTGTGTGCAGACACTGAGTGCTGTGTTTGTCCTGCACCTGTACCCACCTGTAATGGTAAGCAAGGTTTGTTATGAGTGTTTTCTAGTCAAGGTCAGTGTTTCGTACAAAAAATAAAAACAATCACATTTTTAAAACGAGTATCTCCAGATTTCTTTGTCAGGGTTCGTCCATCTTTTCTCGAGTATCTGCAGCCTTTTCACGTAGTTGTTAAACTCCACCAGCAGCTCACCTGATTCAGATGTAATACAGTATTGATCAGGTATTGTCTGAACATGCCAACACGGATCAAAAGCTGTGATGGAAACTCTGGCTCACTCTGCTACGTATCGATCGCCGAGGCGGCTGTTAGTGAAGATGTTTTTATGATTCATCAGTTTGAGCTGGTTTCAGTCTGAATCCTTCACAGATTGTGTGTGTTTCCAGTGGTTTTGATGAGCTGTCACCTCCTTCAAATAGATAAAGGCTGTGAGTGAGAATATATGTTGCTTTGAAATCGCATTCAAAGGTTCATAAGGAAAATCAGAAAGTGTAGATTTAACACACAAAACTGACAGTTTGACCCCAATTTAATCAGTTTACTATCGCAGGAGCTCAGAGCAAAGAGTGTTTAATCAATTTCCTCTAACGTGTGTGTGTGTGTGTGTGTGTGTGTGTGTGTGTGTGTGTGTGTGTGTGCGTGCGTGCGTGTGCGTGTGCTTTCTATTAGCTGTAGTGGTGTACTTACCACATTAAATAACCCACCACAGTAATAACGTTTTGTCCCCAGTCAGGGATCAAACTGCCGAGGAGCACTGCTGATGGTGCAACCAGCCGTTCATCCCGCTGAGCGTTGAAAAGCTGCTGCTCTTCTTCTTCTTTGGTAAGACAGTAATAAAGTAGAGCGTCTGACATGGGTGTGGTTTTGATTCCTTGATGTGTCCCAAGTATCTGTTTTTCTCTCTGAAGCTTTCTCCGTTTATTGTTTTAAACACCCGTATCACCGCGCAGGGCGCAGAGAGACGAGCATCCAAACCACAGTTTCATTTTCTCTTCGTCTCTGCTGCTTTCATCAGCTGCTTCTTCTTCTTCTTCTTCTTCTTCTTCTTCTTCTTCTTCTTCACTGCATCACAAACAAACACATTCTCCTGCAGAGTTTATTTTAACAGAAGAAAGTGCTTTAATCTACATTTAGAGATAAATTTGCATTAAAACATTCTGCAATGATTTAATATCCATTTATTCTAAAAACTCCTTGTACAAAGCTCCACTGAGTTATGGTCGTTTAAAAGAAGCATTTTTTAAGATCCGGGTAGAATTTTAGTTTAAAACATACAGAAACAACCGTGCCGACATTTCGACTGTGTTGAACGGAAACGTTAAATAGCAGCTTTTTATTACGATGACTGGGTTCTTCAGTCTCAAAAAAAACTCAACATCCATTTACCAGCATTTTTTTCGAGAGTGTTCAGTCACATTTCGATGTTTTCACCCACAGATGGGGTCGTTGTGGAGAATGAGACGATGTCAGCTTCTCTGTGACAGCTGAGCAAAGTTGAGCCGTCGAAGAGGTGAAGAAGCTACACGAGGGCATCGAGGTAAGAGGAAGTAAATGAATTCCCAATTTTGAAAGAGAGGAAAAACTTTGCTTTGTGCTCAGCATGTACAGCCGAGCTGGAGGTGATGAGCAAATACAAACCAGAAATGTTTGTTGTGATGAGCTCACGCTTCAAAAATCATAAAAAAAATATGATGAAGGATCTTTTGTCAACAATGATGAGAGCAATATACAGTGTATTCATGATGTAGCTCATAAACATGATGAGACAATAACATTTGGATGAAATAAGAGAAAGATAAGATAAAATACATTTTTATAACAGACAACATCGTTCAAGCAACTAAATATGATTATTATAGATGATTTTCTATTCATTGAAAAACTAGTAAATTCATGATGATGTGGCGTTTCTCCTGGTCTCTGCCAAACAAACATGTTTTATTACATCTGGAGAACAAACTTTGTTCGCCAGATCATCTGCAGCATTACAATATTTCATTAAAACACTGTTTGTGACACATTAAACCTTTATAAAATAATTGCAGTTCTTGCGATTTGGATATTGCACTTACGATTATTATGCGATTAACTGTGCAGCCCCAGGCACAAAAACCACTCGGTCAGGGTGAGGAAAACATCACGGTTTAGCTTAAAATACCTGTTGTAGTCGCCACAATCAGGGATGAAAATGGTCCAACTTCCTGTGAAAAATAGCGTTTTTTTTTCTTCTACAAAACCTGCTGGAAATGTCTCCAAGTCTCCTAAAAATATCCATTGATGTAGGGCTGTAACGATTCATCGAGTTACTCGAGTTACTCGATTACAAAAATTGGTCGAGGCAAAAACTCTGCCTCGAAGCGTCGTTAAATTCCTATGACGCGCAGGGATCTTGAATGTTCCACACGGACCGTTGTTAATACTACTGCGTAAAGTGCCGTACACGGACACGGAGAGCCCTCTCCGTCGCCGGAGAGCCTGACGGAGAGCCTCTCCGTACTCTCCGGGCGCGGAGTGTCCGTCACTCCGTCGAGGGGAAACGGAGATGGCAAGGGCTGTGATTGGTCCTCTAAACTCACGTCCTCATGCTGGTTCTCCAGCAGCCCGGGGGGGATTGCATTGCGTATCCGCCACCACGACGGAGAACTGCGAAGGCTCGAGATGACATGCCAGAGCAGAATCAGTTTGTGCGCGTTTAAAAAACGTAGATATGATATCTACTTTACAGACAGTTGAGACCGACGTGACATGTTCTCTCTCTCTGTCTGTCTGTAAGTGTGTGTGCACGCGTGTTTGTTTACGTCGGTCCGGAGCTCCTCCCTTCGTAAAACAGAGCGGAGGAGAATTGTAGATGCGCGACAATGAAGAAATTATTAATTAAACGAACACGGTCCGGACCGGTTCTATAGGAAAAGTGACCTTAAATGACTTCTGTTGTGATTTGGTGCTGTGTATAACATAAAATTATATATAACACAGCATGCGTGCACACACATAGGTTGCTAGGTTACCATAGCAAATAGGCCTATCCCAGAGATTACATATTATTTGTTAGTAGGTGGTTAGAAGGTGCAATCCCTTTTTGTAATGTTGTATAAGACAACACTAAGGCAAAATGGCCGTTACTATTTAAGTTTGTATTGATTCATAGTGTTACATGTTATACATGTTTTACAGTAAGTTGAAACTGTATTGTTATTTAATTGTTTGCACTTGCACTAAATGAGTAAATTGCAATAAAGTTTTGGAGCCAAATGTTGGAGGTGTAAGAAATACCTCTGTTTTTTAAAGAAATAAAAGCCAAATGGTTGATCATTTTACAGCCACATCATTTTCGTCATGCATTATTTGTTTTGGTTGTTTAGAAATGCAAAAAAAAAAAATATATATATATATACGATTAATCGATTAATCGATCGATAAAGTGCTAGATTAATCGATTCCAAAAAGAATCGATAGCTACAGCCCTACATTGATGTGACTCGAACTGCGGTCGGCAGTTTGGCGGCCTTGTCGGCTATTACAGTTTGTTTTTGTGGTGACGCAGCTAAAAGTAAATATTGGGGCGTAGTGTTTCTTTTTCAGACTCTGTATACCCCTTAAGCGGAGAAACTGTAGGACTTTTTCAAATGAAAAAATGCAGAAAAAATACAGTGGAACAGTTGAATAGATTGTCAATGTGAAATAATACCCAAACAAATAGAATAATAAACAGTTTTCACGTCCAATCAACATTATCATGGGGTAGAGGGCTGCTTGGATTTATGACTTCAGTATTTCTAAAGTCTTGTTGCTTCAGCCCTGCTAATTAATTCAGCTACTGTTTGCTAATTTATTCCAGTCTGAGGCGGCCAAATAAACCCAATCCCAAACAATCGTAATGAGTGATTAAAACACGAGCGCATTCTTGTCACGCCAAGATGAAAACCTGCTTTTCTAACCTCCATCAAATCGACGACAAGAGGTCAAAAACAAGCCGGGATGAATGATCCTGACCTCGAAACCTGCTCTGTCAAAGTCATTTAAAACTACATCACACAGCTTTTATCGCAGGTATCCAGGAATAGACGGACTCGTGTTTGTCACTGCCGTTCTTGAGACAAATGTGAATTGATTTGAAAGTACAGTAACATGAACTGAGAAACACGGTGTGACCTCTTGCTGCAGCTCCCTCAGCTCCTCCCCAGGTGAGATATCCTGAGCGCTTCGAGGACACGCTGTAATTTCCTTTGACAACATCTTAAATGGCTGCTGCTGATTTTTTTTTTTTTTTCCCGGCTGGTGTGGAGCGTAGAGGGGGGTGGTAGTGGAGGAGGAGGAGGAGGAGGAGGAGGAGGAGGAGGAGGGGTTGATGTAACCGGGCTGAAATCACAGTCTTAACATCCCAATCTGTCAGAGTATCTGAAGATGAGACATCTGACAGGCTGCGGCGCTGCAGAAGGTGTCAGAAACACCAAAAAAGAAAACAGACACTCTCTCATACACACACACACACACATATTTACTCTGCCGTGTGCTGAACTTGCTGATTTTCGAGGTTTTACAGGATTATCTGTCCCATACTGCAGCAGTCACTTCTCTCTATATTTGGGGATTTAGTTAAATGTCTTCTGCTCTGATCAAATACTCTTTGAAAATACACTTCTCTCTCTATGGTTCGTTTTATGTTGCCTTAAAAGACGACTTCAGTCTGTCTGTGTGTGAGATCAATGGCACAACTTATGTCCTGTAAAATCATCATAATACACTTTGTGTCAGATTCTTTGCTTTTGGGAGGTTTTTTTTTGGGCTGAAAGTGAATTAAATCACACCGACATGCCAGAAAAATAGAAAAATAAAAAAACCTGAAACAATGTCACAGAATGAAACAGCTTAACCCGAAATATTCAGTTATTGTTGAGACAACCAATTAATCGTGCTGCTGCTAATGGTATTTTTCATTATCTATTAATTTTTCTCATTATCTTCTCGATTAATTGTGTTTAATCTCTAACATGTGATAAAATAGTGAAAAATGCCTCTCACAGATCCCTGAAGCTCAAAAGATTTACTGATGTAAAGTCAGGTGAAGTCTCGTAGTCCACAAACATTTCTGGAGCTTCACAGTAGAACAGAGTTGCAGCTTTAAACTCACTATCTCTACTTTAAAGAGGCATTATGTAGTTTTGGAGAAGAAATTCAAACTCCGAATTTTAAGTGAATAAACAAGCTGTTCTCAGAGGAAAATAAGGTTCAAGAACACTGTTTGAATCTACAAAACTACAGAGTGCTCCTTTAAACAGCCAGAGTCGGTACCATCGACAATTATAAATCAAAAATCCCCTGCCTGGTATTGGTTCCTGGCGATCTGAAAATTGCAGCGACGAAGGCTTTGCTGACTGTTTATTATAACCAAGTTCAGTGAAGACAAAGAGACGACGTGAAGCGGCTCAGAGGTCGGCGACGCCTCTTTGTTTTTATGAAAGTCAGTGAGAGAGAGAGAACGATATAATCAAAAGGATCAGACATCTTAAGGACGACTCGACTTTATTACCTGAAAATACTAAATTTTGCAAAAGCAGTGCTTCACTTTATATCGATCGGCTGACAAAATTTTGCACTGTGGGCATCAAAAAAATCTCCTCCAAGCATCACTTTTCCTCTTATTGTTGCCTCGTAGGAGATGGATCAGTAAACAGTTCAATAATCTTGAAACGCACAGACTGAATGTTTAATGTGTAGCTCTGGAGCTGTTCAGAGGTCCAGATGTGGAGCAGAATCTGATCTAGTTATTAACTCATTCACAGAAGATTTAACTTCTGAACCTTTTCTTTTTACTTTAAAAATTACTGCTTCTGCAAATGGAGTCTGGTGGATTTGGCAAAGAGGATAGAGTTGGTTTCTGGTTAAAGAAAACGATTTTACTCGTTAATCAGGTGTATCTCTGTAGGAATACTTTCCATAATGTCAGTCTGAGCCCGTCAAAAACAGGCAATTAAAGTGGACTTTGCGTTACATTGCAGCCACATTTGCTTCTTTACCGAAACATGGGGGGAAAATAATGCAGCTAACTCACCTTGAGTCACGTTTTAGTCAATGAAAAGTCATGTGACGACCGCACAGCGTGGATTACCAACCTGCCAAAGAAATGGTCCTACAGAGGCCAAACAATCCTGAACCTCCCAAACTAAAAACACTTTGACACGGCAATTAAAAATTAACACTTCTCGACTCTTCTTTTCTTCCCTCCAGGTGCAAAATGTTTTCTTTCTCTGACATTGACATGCTATAAATTGATAATTTTCAATCTTTGCACCGAAGCTCATTTAATCCAAAACAAGATCCAAATAGTTTGAAAGAGACACTTCAGCTCCGAACGAGGTGTCGAAAACAACACGAACAAAAGGTGCAGGTGCATCCACGCAGCCTTCAAAACCAAAAGATAACGTCTGCGCTTCAACACAACGGTCATGCAATAAAAAGTAAACTTGCAGCTTCAAGGCCGAGGTCGAGTTCAGTTGTCTGTATTTGTTTTATCTAATACGGTTTGTGTCAATGGGTTTGTTTTGTTTTTCTTTCTGTCGTGAATAAAAAAAAAAAAAGAAATATTAAATTTTTTCGTTGTATTGTGAAGTTTTAAATGGAGAAAACCTCACAAATAGTTTTCCTGATAAAAAGTTCAGCCTTGACCTGAAAGAACTGAGTCAACCAAAACTGAAACAATCATTCATTTCTTGAAAAATAATCCGTAACTATTTAGATCATTAATCATGTAAATAAGTTTTAAAGGAAAAACACTGAATAAACGTATTCTCAGATTACAGCTTCTAAATGAAGAATATTTTCTGCTAAATAATACAGTTTAATACAGAAGCAGGACAAGGTGGAGCCTTGAAATACAAGAATCCTCAATCAGCCAAACAAAAGAAACAAACAGCAACTATTAATTATTTAAATCATTTCAATTATCATTTATTTGTGGGCCTTTTGTGATTATACCCCTTAATTTCTTGGGCTTCAGGGATCAGTGAGCGACATTATCCACTATCTTCTCACATTTACGAGACCAAACAATTAATTAATTAATTAATTGAGAATTTGTGTCTTAATGTCAAACAAGCAGTGATGGAACAAACCTCAGAACAAGTTATTGAAGTACCGTTCTGAAGAACAATTTTCAGGTACTTTACTTTAGTATTTACTTTTTCTGTTACATTATTCTTCCTCTCCACTACGTTTATTCAGATTACTCAGAGTTTATATGTTTTTAATTGTGACGTGTTCCCAATCAGATGTTGTTGTGGGCGGGACTTCGTGTGAGAGGAAGTAGCATAATTTAAAATACGTTTATTTAATCTGACAGAAAAATATATATCGGCCCCGATAATCTGTCTACTCTGTGGACGACCCAGAGATGCTGAGTTTACTGTCACTGAGGAAAGAAACCAAAAATATTCACATTTAAGAAGCTGCAATCAGATAATTTGACTTTTTTTAAATAAAAAAAAAATTACTCAAATTGGTTAATTGATTATCAAAATAATTGGCGATCACTGTAATAATTGACAACGTATATACTGTAGTTCTGTTTCTGCCGGAGTCACATCAGATAGATTTTCATGAGCAACGACGTTTGTTTTACACTGAAGACACCGACTCCCATGATCCCACACTGCTACACGACACAGCTGGTCCACCTGTGTGAAGGTGCGTCTTACACCAATGACGCGCTTGTCTTGATCCTCGCAGTACTAGTGGCTCCGCTACTTCAGTTACAAACATTCATTTACTGTAACTTCTTCACGTTATTGAAATAAACAGCAGATGTGTGAAAGAACAAACAGCACGAGAGAAACTAAAGAGATTCAGTTAGAAGCTGACTTTTAAAAACCTCCTCCTCTCAGGTTTCCTGCGCAGACATGAGTTCAGTATCGATTTTAGGGGCAGACGGGTGATTGTTATCGGTCGGCTGCAGCCCTGAGACGTCACTCGGCGACGGCTCGACCCTTCTCCAAAAATGCAGGTAGGAAATCGGCATATGTCTTTTTGTTTTCATTGTTTTGATTGAGAGACCCCTAGTGGTAGACACGACATACTGTGTGTTTAAGCTGAGAACCAAATGGCAGAAACATATACATAATTTCATCATCAAACAGCATCACTGTGACAGAAGCATAATTAGATTTCAGGGCCTTGAAGCTCAGATGTGTCGTGCTGCTTGTTGCTCACTTTGATCTCTAAACACTTGAAAAAAGGTCCAAGAGTGTCGACACATCAATGTATGTGGAGTCTTTTATACACGACTGTAAAATCTGACGTATTGCCCCTTTAAGCAGCAGACGCGTGTGTTTGTCTTGTCGCGTTGAACCGCACCCATCTGCTGCGCCGCCGAGGTTAAAAACAAAAGGCAGATGAACATTATATAACATGACTGCGCCGTCGCACAGATCTGCCTCTCCCGGCGCACAATCGCTCTTCAAACTCGCACACATTACACAGGGGAGTTTGCATCCCGACCCGGCGACGCGCGGGGAATGTAAAGGAAAACACGTTAGTCTAGTTAGATGTGACAGACTCAAACGGCTGCGGGCGTCTTTGATGAGGGGGAGTCAGGCGGTTAGTGTACGCCGCTTCACGGTGTTAATATAGGTTAATACGACGGCGGCACATAAAGGTATACAGCCGAGAATAAACATGACAGCAAGAAAGGAGGGAAACGCTGACGCACTTGTCCAAACGTGGCCCGACAAGAGGAGCGGAGCTGACAGGAGCACCATCACACGCTTACACACACACACACACACATATATATAAATATATACGCACACACACACACACACTGAGAGCAGCGCTGAGAGAGTCTGTGTTGGTGTAACTGTCTGTTCCTGCGACAACGCTTTCATTTCAGCTCTGACCCAAATAGACCCACAAGGCTGGCACTCAGTGTGTGTGTGTGTGTGTGTGTGAGAGAGAGGGAGAGAGAGAGAGAGAGAGAGTGTGTGTGTGTGTGTGTGTGTGTGTGTGTGTGTGTGTGTGTGTGTGTGTGTGTGTGTGTGTGTCGAAGCTTGAGGAAAAGTATTATTTTGGAGTTTTGAGGTTAGGAACAAGATTTGTTTTAGATCAAGGTGAGGCGTTACAGAACAAAACACACAGATGTAAATGCAGGGTCACAATGTGTGTGTATATATGTGTGTGTGTTTGTGTGCAACACTTAAAGGCGCACTGCACCCCAATTTCCCCCGCCGCGTATCTTTTTTTTGTGAACGTCGAACAATTCAACTATCATAATTGTTTCAAAAGTTTCGACCTCGTTGGATTTCGGTTCACTGTTGATTTGAAAGGTTTCTGTATTCAGGTGAGAAAGGCCACCCTGTACACACACACACACACACACTGAACACACACAGACACACACACACACTATACACTCCCAGCCACACACAGCAGATGGTAAGTGCAATTCTGCGCCGAGCCCCGCTCCTGAAAAATAGCACAGAGGTTTGAATACAGTCTTTGTGCGCCCAAGACCTCAATAGCCTCGATACAATTGTGTAACGGACCTCCTTTCACAGAGATGGAGAGGCCGAATGAGAGAAGGAGGGAGGAGGAGGAGGAGAGGGAGAGAGAGATGTGGCACACGGGAGAGAGCTGAAGAATAAGGGAGAGAGATCGAGTCGGGAGGGAGAAGTAGAAAGAAAATGAGAAAAGAGAAGAAAAGGAGGAAAGAGAGGAGGGTTGAGAGGGAGACAAAGACGAGAGAGAGAAGAGAGGAGGATTTAGAGGAAACGAGTGCCATTCAGGACAAATGGAAGAAGAAAACGAGGGATAACAGAAGAACTATACGGCCAGAAGTATGTGGACACCCAGATATTAAACACGTGTGATTGTGACGTTACCTGTCTGGTTTCAGTCTGTCTGACAACTTGGACAAAGTAAAAACTCTTAACATCAACAACGCTGCTAGAATATGATGATTGATTTTTATTTTCATGTCATGCACACAGAGTGACGAAAACCTCACTGGTTTACATGACACCAAAAATACAAAATTACAGATTATTTTCTAGCTCAGTCTTAAACGAAATGCTTGACAGAGAAAATCGGCAACAAAAAAGGTTCCCTTCCTGAAGCACAGCTCAAGTTTTTCATAATCATCCAACCAAAAGAGATCAGCATTAATGGAGGACATTTGAGTAAAAGGAAGGTCCCGTACATCGTCACAGACGGGAAGCAGAACAAGAGATGGACCTCATTCTTAATTTCATTTTTAGGAGGGAAAACTGTCCCCTGAAGTGGCACTAAACCCGCCAGTCTGCCAGTAAACGTTTGTCAAACCACTGATACATTCACATTTCTACGTGTCAAACATGCCATATTGACATTTTCTACAATATGTGTAAAATCACATAAACATTACGTGTTTCTAACCTCACTTTCATATCAGGAAGTGGAGGGAATGGGTGGTGGAGGTTATCTAGAAGACCAGTGTTCATGAATGTGTATCAACATTGTAAGCGTGAAACCAGTTTTCACAACATGAAGACATGTTTGAACTTATCCCTGGTTTGCAGAAATGTACATAGCCAAGATTTATTCTGGTGTTTGAGTTTGGCTTTTGTCTTCAGTGAGTAGACACCAGCTTCGATGGCAGTGATGGATACATGAACAAGCTTATTTTCGCCCATTTTCTGGGTCGATGCTATGGATGATGGCGTTTAAATACTTTTCCATCTGTTCGGTTGCTGTAGAGTTTGAAAGAGAGACTGAAGTAAAAGACATTTTAAAAATTAACCACCGTAGCGCTGTCGCTGGGCTCCGGCTGCTTCCTACTGTTCCCTGTTTGCTGGCGTTTTCCTGATTTTGAACATGACGCACCAGAAGAAAAACAGAAAGGCAAACTCGTCCTCTGGCCCAATGGGAAAGGAGTCAGTCGCCTGTTTTTTAGCAGGTTCACTGCCGTTTAAAAAAACGTGCATATATCTGCTCATTTTGGGCTGACTTGACTGACGTCTGAAACAGCTGCTCTCGACCTTTATGACTTACAAACCCCTTTAAAAATTTTGACTCCTCCTCTACGGCCTTACTGTGAACATAATTTGAGTTTTGAGCACTTAAACCAAAGAAGGATTTTTCTTCTTGGATGGTTTAATTTTTAGGATTTCCCGAGGCCTGAGGTCGTGAAATTACAGTTTTGCTGGTTTTATCTTTTATGAATTGAAGGGGAAGCACAACTTGAAAAACAGCCCGAGACCAATGTAAATGTGTCCACATACTTTTGGCCATGTTGTGCAAGAGGAGGCAAAGAAAACAGAGTGGGATCACAAGCTGTAAAGTAAGCAGATTTATTGTCTCATCTGAAAAGGTGTTGCTTTGTAGCATGTGTAACATTTTAACATTCGAATCATTAACACGTTCGACTGCAAACAGTCACACTCAGGTTTTTCCCTGAATAATACAGCGATGGAAAACACCCCGAGTGCGTGAAAGCGAGTAAAAGTTAAGCAGTTTAGATGAAAAAGTGACTTCCAGCTTTCATTTGAGGGTTTCCTATATTCGCTTTTGTTTTTGGATTCATCCAAAAACTGACTCAGAGAAGTGAAAATCTTTCAGCTTCAGCTCTCCGTTCGCAGCACACGCAGCAGAATCTGGAGTTTTGCTCTGAAGCTCTTTCATGAAGTTTTGATCATTGTAACCTGCTCGATCGCTTTATGGCGTTTTATGGGAGACGAGTCTGTTCTGCATGAGCACAGAGAGCGAAAGATTTCAGATATTTCTGTGGTGGAAGGAGAGAACATCTGACAACTGTCGGATCGAAGCGAGCAAACGCCTCCAATTTACTCAATTACCTCATTGATGTATTGATTTTTTAAACAAACATGTGAGCAGTTTTCAGGGAAACTGGAAAAGCAGAGGAAAACTAATTTTGTCACCTTCTGTCTTGGTTAAAGTCTGTGCCAGAAAAACAGCGATCAGCGAGCTGAACTGAAATGAAAGGTTTGAGAATGAGGGCAGACTGAGAGAGAGAGAGAGAGATCAGGTTATAAGGAGGGCGTGAAAGAGACGAAGAGGATGGAGGGAGAACAAAACAGAGCGCGGGGAGAGACGATGAAGCGAGACGGGAAACAAAAAGAATACTAATAGATGAGAGATTTGACTGAACACACACACTTTCTGAGTTTCTCAGTGTGTTTGAGGTCTTCACATGTCGTCCTATATTGAGGTCGTATATGTGTGTATACAGAGCGTGTGACAGGTTATCATCATCATCGTCATCATCATCATCATCATCGGCGTCCTCAGCTGAGACAGTGACAGTGATCCAGTGGAGGGAGAACAAAGACGACAGCTTCTACACTTTTATGAATTTAGATGTCAGACAGGAAGCAGGAAGTGGAGATCAAGATAAAGTCGACAGCGGACGCTTTGTCAAGGCTTCTTTCACGTGAAGGGATCGTCCGATTGCTGTTATCAGTGCCCGCGTGTTTTTTCTGACATAACAGAACAATAAAACTGCTGAGTTGACGCTGAAAAAACGCTGAAAACCTGAATATGTTTTTCCCGCGCAGAAAAATCTGAATTGATATCGATAAAGAATTGAACAGATAGAAGAAAAAATAATAATAAATTCCCTTTTCCTGATCACATCTTCTCCAACAGCCTCTGAACAGACACAAACATTTACTTTGTCTTTGTCAACAGTTAATCGATCAGTTTTTGAAGATATATTGTACAGTTCTGATCTGATTGGTTACACGTCTTAAGTTGTCACTGAATACAACTCTGAATAATCTGAATCTGCAAAGTAACTAAAGTTATCAAATAAATGTAGTGGAGTAGAAGTATGAAGCAGCAGAAAATGGAAATACTCAAGTAAAGTAATAACTTGTATTGTGAGTAAATTAACTTCCGTCACTGTTTATTTTAAAATTTTGCTACAAAGAATTATTTTTTTCTGCAAATGTGCTTCAACACAGCCACGACGAAAGCATCCGACAGGTGAACCAACAGCCGTGGCAATTTTTAAGATAATTGATGCATGTAATCTGATAAATTTCACCTAGTGGCTGCATTGCATTGTGGGTAATGTAGATGCTGAAAACGAAGAAGATCGCGTGGAATAAATGATCGATTTTTAACAATTGTTTTTAAACCGTTTATAATGAGCCCAGGAGTGCGATGCTGGACCAGTGGACTACTTTTCAAAACCCAGTGCCTACATTACCCACAATGCAGCTGAGTGACATCACTGGATCAGTTTATCAGATTACGTGCAGCTTCCTCTGAAGCCACAAAAAGATTTTACACTACTTTTTTCACACATGCAGTGAAACTCCCCAAGACCTGTGAACACACTTTAATCATAAAAATAAAATAGGTGGCGTTTCCCTTTAAGGCCTTTCTGTTTAAACGTGTTGTTTACAGGTTTCACACAAACAAACTCTCCTTTACAACTTTTTTCCTTGCAGAGCAGTAATTTGTTCACACGCTCTACAAGTCGGTGATGAACGTGTCAGCTGCAGGTCTGACTGGTTCCCAGTCGGTCACCGAGATAAAAGCATTTCTATTTAAAGCTGCGGTGTAGCAGCAGCATATGTGGGGTCACCTGAGGACAGCCAGCCGGCCCCTCGCTCGTGTTCACAGTCGTTTCTTTTTTTCCCCTCTGTGGAGGATGAGAGTATGTTTGTGCGCTCATGTGTGGCTCACTGCCTGCATTCATGCATACGTGTTTGCGTGGGTGGAGAATGTGTGTTTACTGATGTAGTGACCTGAAAGACTGAGGTGGTGAGCGGATGGTTTCTGGAGCCTGTGAATAAACAGGACTGACGGTATATAAAAGTCTCCCCTGAACAGGTGACTCACGGCTCGAGCGTTTTATTTATTTATTTTAGTTATTGTATTTTTTTTAGGAGGGTCTTATAGCCTCGGCCGGGAGCGCACGTGCCGGCCCGGAGTTTGTTTGCCAGCTCAAACGTGAGAGCGTTGGACTGCATGAGACGGTGTGTACATTCAGCTGACTGCCTGGTATCCTGGGAAGACCCGTCACACGGGCCAGGTTTCCACTACATCACACACACACACACACACACACACTCACTTTCACCTGATCAGCTGCAGTCTGTCAGGGGTTACACGCAGACTCTCCCTCCTCGTCATATATGAGGAGTCCTCAGTCTGACCTGCAGCTGCTCTCTGTGCTTCTGTTCACACTGCAGGTAGAAGTTTTCACAAATCTTCTAACTTCCTGTCCGGCAGCTCCGAGGGTTTTGTTCAGATGAAGAAGCTGCATGAAGATGTCTTGTTTCTGTTGTTCTAAACTTGAGGATATATTTTCAGTTTGGGCACAAATGATCAGCGGTGGAGGAAGCATTCAGATCAGTTACTTGAGTTAAAGTTTCGTTCTCCACAAACATTTCTGGAGGAGCATTCTCCTGAACAACTGAAGTAGCTGGGGACTTGTTTTAAAATGGAAAAAACAACCAAAAGAATACAAGACCTGACCTATTACACCTCGTCTGGTGTAATCCAAGTCTCCAGAAGACCCGACATCCTGAACAACTTTATTTAAAACCTTTTTAATGCTGTAACCTCAAGACTTTAGGAGGCTCGTCATTTGTTTTTCATTCAAAAACTTTAAACTAAAGCAAAAAGAAAAATATTGTACTTAACAGTGTTGGGAGTCACGTGTTACAGTAATCTATTACTTTAAGCAGTAGAGTAATATAACAGATTTTTGATAATAATATAAAAGTTACTAAATCCAGTAACACGTTACCACCTGAAATTAGGATCCGTCAGGTCGTCGGCAACCTGTTTAAGCTGGTTCAAAGTGGAGTGATATAAATGTTTTAACTTCTGTGGACTGAACTCGGTTAGATCAGTTCGATTCTCCACAATTCAGTCGTTCACTTCATTTAACAGAAACTACAAGAACTGAAGAATAATTGATTTGCTGGTGTGATAAGAAGAGACAGGAAAAGTCATAATTTGGGTCCATTCGTCGATAATTCATATTCCTTTAGTCTGTGAGGGTCCACTGATCAGAAGAATCAAAAAGATTTGAAAGCAGAGACATATTTTCTCTTCTTCCTGCCCGCTGTTGTTGGGTATGTTTGTTTTTCTTTATGACGCTGCCTACAACATGAAAGTGTCTCCGCCTTTTTCTGTTTAGTTTCCACCTCAGGGGAGCCTGTGGAGTGCAGCAAGGCGTCTTTTTCAGTTTGTTTCCTCAACGCAGCCGAACTCAAAACAAAACAAAAATGATGGTAATTGATACGTTTTGAATGATTGTAAAATGTTTTCTGCCAGGTTAGTCTGAGGCTGTAGAAGAGAAACAACATGACCCGTCGCTTATTTTATTTATTGCAGTTATGTTGGTGAAAGTAACGCAGAAGTAGCGTAACACATTACTCTGCACAGACTGATATTGTAAAGAAACGTACTACTTTCAAACGATAGTAACTAGTATTATGTAATACATTATATTTCTGAAGTAATTTGCCCAGCTCTGGTACGTCACTACAGTACTTATGCACTCGGCTACATCCCATCAATGCTGCCGTGACACAAACACTCGTCCTTCAGCTTAAACGTTTTATACGTGCAGGGATTTGATCAGGATGTCGGTGTGTGTGAACGCAGCCTGTCAGGGGTCCTGTGAGGACGCGGCGGTCCAGCCAACCGATCTGTCAGAGCTGAGGCATCCGAGACAGGCGGCCATTAGTTCATTTAGGAGCGGGTGGGGCTGAGGAGGAGGAGGAGGAGGAGGAGGAGGGGTGAGGTTTAGACAGGCAGGCCGGATTGACACAGCAAATGTTCTCATGTTAAAGGGATTATCACAGAACAGAGGAGGGGAAGCACCACGGACTGACATTTCATCTACTGACAGAGCAGCCTGCAGGGACTATATTTCACAGCGGCGGGACACGAACTATTCCCTCTGATTTTAGGAATGAAGAGAGGAACATTCAAAAAAAAGAAAAGAAAAAAAGCAGTCAGAAGGCCGCACATAAATCGAGCATGTAAACTTTAAAATCCAGGGAGGAGAAAACACAAAAAGCTGCAGGGACGTGGCTGTGAGCCGACAGCGGTGAATTATTTATTCTCATGTTGGAGGGATTATCAGCAAATGGAGGAGGAGGAGGAGAGCTGGAGCAGTCTGACAGTTAATAGAAGGCTGGAGAGTCGTATTGTGGGGCGACGGAGGACAGAAATGTTGTCTCGTTTGCTCAGTTTTTTCAATTTTTTCTGATTGAATAGATATAATGAGAGCTGTGATGACTGTTAGCAGGTTGCCAGCCAGTACGTTAGCGTGAATAATGACATCTTGAGAGATATCCACCTCCTGAAGGGAAAAAAAAAAGACTGAAGGCATAAAATTAAAACTAAACCGACCTTGGTTGACAAAACGATCAGGAAGTGAAAACAACGCAGTCGTGTGGTTTGGAAAAGGCTCATAAATAGTTAAATTTGACATAATAAAGAAGAGGCTCCTCATGCATCAGCGTTCACATTAGTCCCTCAGTCGCAGACATGCAATACGACTTGATGTATCATGTATACAGACGGCAGCGGGGGGAGATTTCATTACACTGTGAGGTCGACAGGTCACGGCTGAAGTGGAGTTGCACAGACAGCGAAAGCAACATGTCGGCCACAGACCAGTTTAAAAATCATATAAAGATTTAATGTTGTCCTGCTTTCTGTTTTAGTTTGTTCTCATTTTGTACCATAAAGTGTTTGAAGAACCCAGTTTGAGGATGTTTTCTACTCAGTATTTTTTGGAGCACCAAATTTTAACACCAAAACTTGCCGTTAATAATCGTTCTCCACAGATGATGAGTCCTCGTCTGTTACACTGTAGATCTCTGAATAGCTGCTGCGGTTCAGCGATTCTCTGACAGGTGTGTTTTAATTTTTAACAAGGAGAAAGTCAATATTTTACTCAACCCCAACCTCTGATCATAGAATAAATATAGGAATATTATAGGAATACCACAGGCAGCAGTGTCTCTATCATCCTGTCGTTCCTCTGTGACTACATGTTGCCACTTCCAGGTCTGGAATTATCAGTTGATGATTTGTTGAGCCTGATTTATGCTTTTACGTTGAATCTAGACGCAAAAAAACCCCCAAAAACCTGATGCAGAGCCGGTGCACCGCCGCAGAAATGACACGGACAGCAACAAATGTGATTGATCCACTTGGTAGCATTTTATTTTCAAGCTTCTTCTGCAGTGTTAGAGGCAGTGGAAGCGTCTCCTCTACTTTCCCCAGTAAACACACCGCACTCTTCGGCTGTTTCAGTTCCCTCCCGACCAGCTGGCCTTTGCTCTTGCTGGATGTCTGAAGAGTGGGCTGCCCCTCCACGAGCAGCCTGGTGGCAAACGCCGCCTTGCTTGAGTTGTTCGAGCTCTGCCTGTCCACTCTGCCTAGACCAGAGACACAGCTGCGAGCCGAAGGGGTCGGTGTGTTTAAAGGGCAAAGTACAGCTGACAATCCGCGAGCAACACCGACACGCCAGCGCACATGTATTTAATTTCCAAAGGTGGGATGGCCAAATGGGAAATTGTATTTGGTTTGTCCCCCTTTTGCTTTAATGACAGCATGCACTGGAGCTGGTATGGACTCCACAAGTTGGTGTAAGACCTGCTGACTGACAGTGAGCCACAAAGCGTCTTATGATGTCACAGATTCTTTGACTGTCCCAGTCTTCAAGTGCCCCCATAAATGTTCAGTGGGGTTGAGGTCAGGCGACAGTCAGGACTCTGCGGTCTCGTTCGGTCTTCATATCGTTCTGTCAAAGGTTCGAGGTGTGTTTGTTCACATGAATCAGCGGGTTTTGTGCTAACTTGTGGAGTCCATACTGGCTCGAGTTCATGCTGTCATTAAACAAAATGAGGACGAACCAAATACTACAGACTTTTCATTCAGCCGTTCAGCTGATATCATTTGTAATGAAAAAAATGTTTTAAATTCAAGACAAATACAAAATAGAAGTATTTTGGCTCGTGACCTCGGACTTCTTGACATGTTAATGTAGTTGTACTAGCCTGCAGGAGTTGAGCTTATAAACTGGCAGCTAAATGTGTATCCAGACCTGAATAACCCAGTTTTATAAAATCTTGTGTTTCACGAGAACTTTATTGAGACCTTTGAGCTTTAAGTTGACTTTCTAATTTCTTTAGCAACCTCCTAATACTCCTGTGGGACTGTCGTGTGTCTGTATGGTAATATTTTTTTTAGTTTCCTGGCAGTCTTGTTACCGTACTCACCTGTAAGGACCTTTAGTGTGTCAGCTTGCAGCAACCTTTTAGCCTACTTGCCTGAATTGTGATGTTCCTGTATAATATTCATATAATATGCCAGTTTTGCCGTGACGGCCTCACACGTCCATCCCCCGTCTTTCCGTCTCATAATGGAAATTAATGGATGAATGCATGACTTCACTGCCACAACGGCTGCATATAAAAAGCTATGCGTTGATGCTGCAGCCGTGTTCGCGTGCAGCCAGTCATCCAGTCATCCAGTCATCCAGGCGTTTGGATATGTAGGCCGACGCAGCGAGCAGGCAGGGACCGCAGGCACAAGCTGCAGACGCATGGGAGGAGAGGGGGGAGGAAGGGGGGAGGAGGGGAGTGTGTGTGTGTGTGTGAGGGGATATAGGCAGTGAGAGAGTGAGGGGAGGGTATAGGAAGAAGAAGAGGAGGGTGGAGAGGGAGCGAGAGATGAGGTGAAGAGAGGAGAGTTGTCCTCAGAATGACCCACAGCAGCACCAGACAGCCTCGGCCTCCCCCTCCTCCCTCTCTCCCTCCCTCTCGCTCTCTATCAGTCTATCTCTCTCCAGCCTCGCTCGCTCTTTGCTGCGTAATCGGCTGAAAAAAGGAAAGAAAAAAAAAAAAAAAAAACAGAAAAGCATGGCCTGCACTCTTAAAAACCCTCTCATGGAAAGGTTCAGTGAGGAACCCCAGAGCTCACATCAAACCAGCTTTGACCACATTGAAGCAAAATGGACGGACGTTGTTTCAGTTGATCTTTCCGACCTGAACTGGATCTTCAGCTGAGATGTTTTTATATTTTAGTACAAACTGCTAAAAATTGTGCTTCTGCAGTATTTCGACTGACAGGGAGACATCGGAGACACATTTTCCATGTATGCATAAGTACTTAGCCGTTTCGCATGGACGACGTGGTTTTCCATCGTTTGACCGTTTTTAATGACATCGTCACCCGATTTTCTTGAAATTCATTACAAATGTTAATGTGCGGTTCTGTGTAGTCCGGCTCACCTGACAGCGTTCTGTTGAAGTGTTGGTCTTGACTCTGAGGGACAAGTGAAGCAATCTTTTTTCTGATCCATGTTTCTAAGTCTGATCTAAGTGGTTTTCTCTCCTGTGGTTATGATTTGACAACTGGTGGAAAAAAGTTTAAAAAAAAATAAAAAAATTTAATTTCCTTTTTTTTTCATCTATAAAAACACATGAAAGATTATTTTTTTCCAGGTGAATCAATTTATCGTCACGTATGAAACTGAGTGAAAACATTTTTTTTTTTCAGGAGAATTTTTTTTGTGTCGTGTTTGAAACCGAGGGATTTTTTTTTTTTTCAAGGGAAATTTTCCCTTTTTTCACGTGTGAATCCGAGTGAGACGATTTTTTTCTTCTTCCGTGAAACCAAGTGAAATGTTTTAGGGGTTTTTTTTCAGGACATTTTTTTTTTTGTCATGCCGAGTGAAAACATTTGTTTTAATGTATCAAACCAACTGATTTTTTTTTTTTTTTTGGAGAATTTTTTTTTTTGTCATGACTGGAGCTGAGTGATAAAAAATGTATCTGGAGATTTTTCCTTTTTTCATGTGAGAGGAAGCCAGTTTTAAATATTGCTCTGAAATCGACCACCTAATCCTTTATTCCATTAATTATTGAGTCACAAAGTGATATTTTTTTGTTTGTTTTCACTCTTAAACATGTGTTTACTGTTATTTTGAGGAGTTTCTACAGTGCACACTATGCATCAACAGTATAAAAAGTGATTCAGGAGTAACAGCTAAAGACTATTATTCTCAGAAAACCAGACAGATAAAAACAATATTTTTGAACTAATCAAGAAGTTGGATTACTTTCATCACATTTTCATATTTTTTTTATATATATTTAGATCTTTTCTCTGTGACTGATGATGCATCTGTCCACTCCAGTCGACATTATGTGCAGAAGGTTATATTCTGCCTGCTGTGATCTAAATTTTGATATAATCTGAAAACTATTTAATGTTGCTGTTTAATCAAAGTATTCAAGTATTCAATTTAAATAAAACATGCAAGAATGAGGGAATCTAAAAAGGCAGAATTAAACCTTTTGGTGCACAACGTTCACTGGAGTGAACAGATGGATTTTCAGTCACAGAAAAAAAAAATGTACAAGAACAATGTTTCTAGCACCTTAAAATGTTGTTTTTTCCTTCCTGGTTTTGTGAAAAAAGGATGATTTAACCAACAAAGAACTAGCCAAGAGACCACTGTTTGAGACAGCGTGAAACAACTGTACATTTTTGATGAGACGTTGGGATTTTTTCCCTTGTTGAGACAGCATTTCAACATTTATTAGCATGAAACCACTAAACATTTTTAAAACAGCCGTGTTTGTGGCAATAAAATCAGATATTTTAAGCCAAAACTCGATGTTTTCTGAACCCTAACAAGTGTTTTTTGTGCCTGAACCTAAGCAGAGCATCAGGACAGCGTTGTGACGAGAGAGAAATTGAAACTGATCCTTAAAAAAAGAAATTGGCGGCTTTGTAGAAATGTTGTTTGCTTTTTATTCCGGTAATTGCGTTGGATTTACCAGTTGCTTCACAGTGACATGGTGCATCTCCTCTTCCCTCCGCCATTTTGGATTTATGATGCCAAATCTCAAAGTGACGAAGAGATAAAAGAAGAATTATAAAAAATCTAATAATCACCTGCAATTTCGGGGTCCGCCACGAGATTATTGGGACGTGGTACTCCTGCACAAATGGTTAAAATGGCTTCCAGATATCAGAGTGTTGAAGTGATGCACTTTTCTACATTGTGATTTCACTATTTGTACTCATTTTTACTTATTATCACATATACGGGACGCACAGTCGAACCCAAAAAGATTCAGCACAGAACCACTTTGTTTTAAGAGTGTGCTGTCAAGATGGAGTGTGTGTGTGTGTGTGTGTGTGAGAGTGTGTGTGTTATTGAGTGTGTGTGAAGCATTAAACACGAGATTTAGTCCTCATCGACCTGCCATATAGACTCCAACACACACACGTGTACACCACTCTGTGTGTGTGTGTGTGTGTGTGTGTGTGTGTGTGTGTGTGTGTGTGTGTGTGTGTGTGTGTGTTGGTAGAAGTAGGTCAGTAGTGAAAGGGTTCTCGACTGTCCTCACACGGCCTCTGTTCGGCCCCTCACACCACTCGTGTCGACTCTAATTTTCTCTTCCTCATCCTCCTCCCCCCTCCTCCCTCATCCCTTTCTCTGTGCTCTGATTAGGAGGGGAGCAGGTCCCACCCCTGGTTCAGACGGGTCTTGTGCAGGTTAACTCTTCCCTCGCCGCCTCCTTTCTTTCGTTTTCTTTATTTTCGCCCTAAAAAACAGTCGACTTTGATCCCCGGCGAGCCCGGCGGTCTGCTCGTGTTCCCACAGAGGCCTCTGCCAGACCATTTGCGGCGTGTAACTGGTGTTTTCGAGGGAGACCCGACGCCACAAAATGGGGCAGAGCTCAATGTTGTGCAGGACATGAATCAACCTCCCCCCCCCCCCCCCCCCCCTCGCTGACAGAGGCACAAAAAAAGGAGAGAAATTAGGAAAAAAACTGAGCCGGTTTCCAGCCAGTGAACTTCCAGGAAGGCTGGATAATGCCCAGATCTGTGAACAAATGGTGTATTACCTAACCCCAGCCAGCTTTACATGATTTACAGTAGAGGCAGAGGAGAGGCGGTGCTTGAGCTCACACTGCCATCTGCTGGACGCAGACGCAACGACAACACAAAACCCCGTATTTCACCACACAGGCTGACGTGCCAAAACGCCCCAACATGGCTCCCAAAAATGTCTCCGGCTACCTCTCGGACAAATTCCCCCCAAATCAGGACGGACTGAATCGAAAAATTACAAAAGATCTCCCCAGAATGTGAAGCTCGGTGTGTCGGGTCGAGCGGTGAAAAGGTGGAGAGGAGAGCGCAGAGGCAGTAGTTTGAATCTGGAGGAGAACAGTATGTTCCCTGGACTGGTTAGACTGGTTTCTATGGTGCTGCTGGTTTCTATGGTATTTCACCAGGCGCACTTGGCGACGGCGCTGAATACCTTGAATGATTCAGGCGGGTCACCAAGGACGCAAAATACAGGCTGAGTGTGGGAACGAAGCTGCTGTTTACAGGGAAGTAAACAGCTCGAGTGAAATGAGAGACGCTCAGAGATTCACAGGAGGCGAATATTTTTAAAAAACATACACAGATTATAACTGAAATATAAAATGTTCAAACTGTTTCCTCTCGGAGGTTATTTAGCAGATGTGACGCAGCAGGACGGTCACAGTGCAGAGGTCAAAGGTCAGGATTCAGTTAATATGAACAGAGCAGAAGCTCCTTCAACAAACGTGTGAATTTAAAGCAAAATATGAGCCGCAGAGGAAGTAATCTGATACTTTACTCGAGTATAAGATGAAAGTATTCAAACGTAAGAGTGTAAAATTATAACTGTAAGGTAAGCATCTAAAAAATCACAGTATATGGTATTACATTAGTATTATTGTTGTTATTGTTATTATTATTGTTGTCAGTTAAAATGACCTTTAATAGGATGAGAACAGAAGACACTGTATTATAATTACATAAAATAATGTCCTGATAGACATTAAATCAGATATAAACTTGAAAAAGATCTTGTTTAATAACACAAGAGATAAACACTGTCGATAAGTAAATTTACACAATCAACAGTTTACAACCTTCTTTAAACCAAACACCAAAGATCCAGGCAGAAGGCTGCAGGGTCTCTGCAGATACGAGACACTAACACGCCTTTTCTCCCCATTCAGCCTCCCTCTCTGTCTGTTCACGTCTTTTACGTCTTTGTGTCGTCTCGCTGCGTCTGCCGTGCGTGATGTGCTCTGATAGGTCGACATCAGTCTTGTGATGTTGGGAAGGCGGCGTGCGATGACGCCAAATAACAATAATCCATAATTCACCTCAAATGCATCAAACTAAAGTAACGAGGCTGTTTGAAGCTGTGAGGAGGAGAAAGTTCAGATGTTTGTGTTCAGATGTTGAGAGGGAAAGTCTCAGAGATACTCAGGTACAGGACAGATACCTGAATAGTACAGTAACGCACTGCGACAAGAATTGATATTCAAATGGATGTTTGAGGGCGTTTCTACATCGGTTTCTGGATGATTGTGGGTGTAAATGAAGCTTGTACATGTGCGCCAGTTTCCACAATGATTGAGATTAAAATATAGATATAAAAACACGATCGGACGGACACACAGGTTTCTAATTCTGACTATAAGTTTGATGCTCCTGGTGTTAAAACATTTGATAGTATCGAAAGTACAGAAAATATAAAGAAAAACTGATCAATCACACAGTTCTGTTTCTTTTAAATACTGGTATTGTATCGCATTTTTTTATTCTGCTATCGTGACGACCAACAACAAGAAGTCAATTCCACCCTGAAAATATTAAATGTATCTGTAAAAACTTGGGTAAAAAACATTTTCCGGAGGATTTTTTGTGTGAAGTCGACCAAAAAAAAAAATTGTGGAAAATGTTTTATTCAGTGGCAAAAAAATATCATATCAAATATCTTTTTTTATTTCATGTATAAATTGAGTGAAAAGAAGTTTTTTTTCTCCTGAACTTTTTTTTCTCGCTCAGTTTCACACACGAAACAAAAGATTCTCTCGGGAGAAAAAACAATCAGTTTACTTCACACGTGAAATTATTGTTCCCTGTTTCTCTCCTGTCGACTTGAAGTGGTGAAAAAGGGTTTTCTCATCTGTGTCAACACAAAAACTAAATCAGGATTTTCTTTGGGTCTTTTTTCATGTGTGAAAGCGAGTGGAAAACAATGTGTCCAGGAAAAGAAATAAAAATATTATTCATCAAAAAATATTATATTTTTTTTTTGGAGAATTTTTTCTTTCATGTATTAAATCCAGTGGGAAAAAACTCAGTAAAAAGCAAAAAAAGGTTAAATTGTTTGTAATAACTAATGTTTCCCAGGAGAAAAAAATACTTTATGACGGGCGCAATCGAACGTGAAATCATTTTTGGGGAGAATTTTTTTTTCCCATGTGTGAAATCGATTGAAAACATTTTTTTCCAGGAAATTTTTATTATTATTCATCCAAAAAAAATCAAGAGAATTTAATTTTTTCATATAAATGAGTTCATATAATACAAGTCTTGGGATTTTTTTTTTTTTATGTTTACCCAGATCAAAAAATAAAATGTCATTTCTTTTTCACCAGTTTCTCAAGTCATAAACAGGAAACAGGGAAAGATTAATGAGGAAAAGATTCCAGGAGGAATTTTCTGGGTTCACACATGAATTTTTTCCCGTTTCCTGTTTATGACTTGAGAAACTGGTTCATGCGCGAAACAGTGAAAGAAAATCAGATTTCAGAAGAAATTTCGCTTGATGGAAAAAAATTGTCCTGGAGAGAAAAACAATCTCTTGGCTTCACATGTGAATCATTTTCCCGGTTCCTCTCCGGTCGGTGTTTTATGATGGTGAAAAAAATAAATACCAGGAAAAGTTTTTTTTTTTTCATTCAGGACAAAAAAAATGTGTCAAACCAAGAAAAATACAAAATGTTTCCTGGGAGAAAAAATATTTGTCATGTGCAAGAATGGAGCGAGGAAACATTTGGGGTGATGTTTTTTTCCGTGTATGAAACGGTGAAAAAAAGATTCAAGGAGGGAAAAATTTATTTTTCTTCAATTTGTGTCGCATTAATTTCTTTTCCATGTTCCTCTTCTGTGTTTATTATGGGAGCCCTGAGGGGTTAGTGAACTTTCTTTCTTTGGTGATCCATTTCTAAAAAAGTTCTTACATTTTTTGACACAGACAACTTTTTTCCCGTGTGGAGCCGATGGAAAAATGGATCACCGGAGAAAAATGGTCTCACTTGCCCCTCAGGGCTTCCGTAGTTTATGACTTGAGAAATGGTGAAAAAAAATTCCCTTTAGGCGAATTTTTCTGTCATTTGTGAAATTGGGTTTCAGGCACTGTTGCCAACTCCTCAGTAAGGAGGGTCCCTATTGGCTGTCCTAAAGGTCGCCAGAAGTCTCTAAATGACATCATCACCTAATTTGCGTAACTGGCCATGTGCATTTAATTGTGATGGACGCTGTAGGAGAGAGGAGTAACATCGTGGGAGAGATCAAAAACACCCTTAATACTACAAATGAACTTATTTTAGTGCAGTGATTTATTTTGGACAAAGACAGTTTTACAATTACATCCGGCCCGACTGTGACCCGGGTGGGATCAGCCAGCGGCGGCTTCGCACATGCGCCACTAAACAAAAATAATAAAAAAATTCAGTTTCACATGAAAAAACTAAATTCTCTGAAGGTTTTTTCTTGGAAAAAAAACATCACAAAAAATTTCAAGTTCATTTTTTCCCGTGTGTGAAACTGAATCACACAACTGACATTTTCAATTTCTTTCTTGAATTTTTACCAAAACTGCACCTGACGTCGTTTCATTTATAATTAAGCCCGCAAAGAAACTTTGTTGTTGTTGTTGTTGTTGGGACAAATACAATCAAACTTTTATCAGAAAGTACTCGGTGATGATTTTATTGTGAAATGCATAGTTATGAATTGATTTTTCCTGAGTCTTTAATCGTTTCATCCGTTTGAAAACATCTCCACTGTAAACTTTTATTTTCTTATGAACTCTTAAATCAAATTTTGATTGAATGTTTTTCATCTGAACAACTAAAATTTAATTCAATCTAAACTCTTCATACGAAAGTTCATCAGAAACTATTTTATCTTTTTTGTCTTCAGCATCAGAAACAAGATTTTTGATTCCCTGTGAACAGATCGTCTGATTTTGATAATTCATCTGATTCTGATTCTGATATTTTTGCAGTTATGAGATGAAAACTTGTGAAAGTGTGTCAAATAAAACAAAGTCAGAGCAGCGACTTCATTGTGTTTCTGCTTTCAGATCAGCTCATGTGACTCCTCGTGACGGAGCTGAACGCTGGATGGACCGGATGTCGAGGTACTTTACTTATTATCAAATATGTTTTTTTACTTTGTGTATTAAATGAAGTTTTTTACTCCTGAACTTTTTTTCTCACACGGTTTCACACATGAAAAAAAGAGATTCTCCTGGAGGAAACAATCATTTGGCTTCACACATGAAATCATTGTTTCCTGTTTCTCTCCTGTGTTCGATCCTTTTCTAAGTTCCTCAGATTTTTTTTCCATGTGTGGAAACGCGTCAAAAATAAAATAAGGAAGACTTCATGTTTCATCTGTGAAATCATGTGAAAGAACATTTTTAGGTACATTTTTTTTTCCAAGTCTGAAAATGAGTGAAAGCAAAATGTTTTCCAGGAAAAGAAAAATTGTGGAGAATTTAATTTCATGGTTGAATCTGAGTGGATTTCTGTTTTTCTTTGTCAAGAGAATCTGTGTCACATGAATTTCTTTTCTGTGTTTATTAAGGAAGTCCTGAAGGGCAAGTGAGGAGATTTTTTTCTGGTGATCCCTTTCTAAAAAGTTATTAACTTTTTTTTCATTTGGAAACGGAAAAAAAAAGAAAATTCCTTTTCTTTCCTCATAAAAAAAATTTTCCCCACGGATTTTTTTGTCTTCGCTCAGATCCACAAAAAATTTTGTCCCATTGTGAAATTATGTTTCTTCGCTTGAATCCACACATGAAAAAAAACAAACACTTGGCACTATTGGTCATTAATCGTCTCATCCCTGTTTGAAAACATCTCCGCTGTAAATTCTTCTTTTCTTGTGAACTCTTAAATCAAATTTTGATTCAATGTTTTTCTGCTTTTGAATCTTAGCAACTAAAGTTTCATTCAATCTAAACTCTTCATATGAAAGTTCATCAGAAACTATTTTATCTTCCCTTCTTTGTCTTCAGCATCAGAAACAGGATTTTTGACTCCGTGTGTATCAGATCGTCTGACTTGATAATTCATCCGATTAGATTCTGATATTTTTACAGTTTGATGATGAAAAACTTTCTGATTTCAGATCAGCTCTTCATGTGACTCCTCGTGACGGAGCTGACCGCTGGATGGACCGGATGTCGAGGTACTTTACTCGAGTATTACCATTTTCTGTTACTTTATCGTTAGTTACTTTGCAGATTACCTTCTCCAACAGAGTCAAAATAACGTCTGATCACTGAGAAGATAAATGAAAATAACCGTCGCTGCAGCCTGATGGATGATGCAACAGAGAAACAAGCGCTGGAAACAGAAAATATTTGGATTTCCCCACATTTTTACATGTACAAATGATCAAAGTTCAATATTTCCTCTAAAATGTAGTTAAGATTAGAGTTTAAACAACCGTTTGATAGTTGATAAATACAAAATTAATCAGCATGTTTGATCATTGTCATATTTTTTTAAGCAAAGACACTGAACACTCTCTATTCCACCTTAAATGTGTTTTATATCATTATAAACTGAATATTTTGGGGTTTAAGAGTGTTGGTCCGACAAAATAAGAAATCAGAGACAATTTTCAGAGTGGACACTTTAAAATATTGATTATAAAAATAAATGTGACTCTTACGTCTTTTATTAATTAATGTGTCAATAAAAAGTCAGAATCACTTCCCAGAGCCTGAGGAAACATCGGACCAACAGTCGACAATACAAAGATATTTAATTTACTTTGATTGATGGATAATAAACTGTAAATCTTCAGAACAGCACAAAGATAAAAAAAAACAACAAACAGCTTCTGAATCAAATCTGTTTTTCACTTTTTATTTTTTGCTTGCAGACAAAAAAAGATCTCCATGAAAGTCCAGATATAATAAATAAATTAACTACTAGAAACTGTTGGCTATTAAAGCGATGTAAAGAATGGCAGAAAGGCGTCAGATTACAGAGCTCGTATAAGGATCCCGTGTCGCTGATGAAATAAAAAAAAAAACCCAAATCAAAGAGACGCTGACTCGACAGCTGAGCAGCTCTCGACCCGCTGATTGTTCTTTAATGTTTGCATATTCTAACAGACTCCTACATGGTTCAGTAAACACAGGAAGAGAGAGCAGAGAAAAGCAAAAGAAAAGCTTATTTCTTCTTCTTCTTTTTTTTTTTTCACCCCACATACGAAAAGTTAAAAAGTTCCCGTGGAGCTGAGCCAAGTGCTTGTGGTTTCCTGTCCCTAAAATATCGTCTGTAATTCTTGTGGAAAACCTGAAAGATTGTTTACTAGTTCACCCGTATTTGAGCAGATAAACGCACTAATAACTATGTCTTCTTCTTCTTTTCTGTTTAAAGTGATTCAATGACTTTGGTGGCGAGGACAAAAACGAACAAAAAAAAACAAAACGCCATCTGAAAGACATAATTATTATTGTGTACTCGTATTTTCATGCATACAGTATTGAATTCTCTAGAAAAAGAAAAACTGTCGTAAAGTGTAAATGTCACAATCTTACCGAGTTTGTAGCTTAACTGACTGAGGTAAAGTTGCCTGTTTCCTGAAGAAGAGCACACATGCCTTTGTTTTTGTTTTTTTTCTTTCTTTTGGACGAGGACACGAACAGTATTTGGGTTCATCTCGCTTTCAAGTCGATCAACTCGGATAATCGTTGTTTAAAAAGACCCGTAGCTCAAAGGGGAGCGGTTCAGGAACGTGTCTAAAATGGCCGACGGGCGACTGAAAGGTTCAGTGTGTAACCGTCAAAACTGAAAGCGTTAAAACTTCATGTCGAGCTCAACGTCGAAGGAAAAATCCACATTTCTTCTGTTGTCATTCCTGATTTGTGTTTTCTTTGTCGTCTTGTTGAACATGATTTCTCAAACCACCTCTTCTTCTCCCACCAGATTTCCTACGTTTCCCAGAATACCTTTCAACAAGCCTCAACAGACCCTTGAACTGTAAGTCAGTAACTTGTTTTACGTTATATTTGACTGTTGTTAATCAGTGAACCGTTGACTTCCTCAGTCGGATCATAACGAACGTAAAAAGTGTGATCAGAGTTCCTCCTCCTCCTCCTCCTCCTCCGCAGCAGGACTTTAATTAAACACGTCCCTGCGGTGGAAACTTCAACATTAACAAGTTCATTTTTACACTGTAAAAAAATGCCAGGCTCAATATGATATGACCTTTTAACCAAATTTAAAGTATTCTTATAAATATGAATTTCCCTGTGAAGTTCACTGTTTAAATGCACTGATGTCATTTTAGGCAAAAATAATTTTATTGTCAAACTGTAAAACGTCCCGTTACAAATCTTTATCACAAGTTTCATTCTCCAACATCGTTATTGTTCAGACGCCCTGAGGGGAAGTGAAGAAGTCGTTTTTTCTGGTGATCCATTTTTTCAGTCTGATCTAAATAGTTTCGGTGGAAAAGTCTCGTCGGGATAATCTGTAAGTTCCTTAGTGTTAAGAGCCGTCAGTGGTTGTGGGGGTGTGGCCGCCCTCCCCACCTGAGCAGGTGACTGAGCATCGCTGCTAATCAGGGGAATGAGTTCAGCAGCGTTCATGCTGCGAGTGTTTCAGGAGCGAGAGCAGACTGAAGCTTGTTTGTGTCGTGCCACCGGCTTCCCTGTTCTTTTAAGGGGAAGTTAGGTTTCAGTTTGCATTTTCACTTTGTGTGTTTAAAGAGTAAATCTTTGGTTTTTTTGGGTAATATAAGAAAAACTGATTTGGGAGTTAAGTTTCTTTTGTAACGTGTTACTCCCCACAGTCCCTGGACCTCCCAGGGGACGGTAACATATTTTGGGGGCTGGTCCAGGACCTAGCGCTTAGTTTTTTCTTTCTGTAATTTATTTGTTTGAACGGAGTGAAAAAACCCCGAGCAGAATATTTTTTCAGGAGAAATCTTATTTTTCTTTTATTAAAAACGTGAATACTTTCAGTTGTATGTAGAACCTGGGGCAGTGATGCTTCAGCCTCTTGTGGTCAGAATGAGTATTACGAAAACAAACACTGAGTGAAAAACAGTTTTGCCATAAATTTCTGATTTTTTTTCCCCTCCTGACATTTTCTCACCTGGTTTCACACAGAAAAAAAACACAAAAAATCTTCAGAAAACATTTTTTCCAATCTGAAAATGTGTGAAAGGAAACTTTTTATTTATTGTTAAAGCTCCTGTGGTTAAAATGAGATTGAAAATGAAATTTTTCCCAAACTGTGAAAATAAATAGTTTTGGTAAGAGAAAATATTCTTGTTGTGAAGCTCCTGTGGTCAAAATAATGTTTCTTCTGCTAAAACGATTCATTATTTTTTTCAGGCGGTTTCACACTTGAATTCCCCCCCCCCCCCACTAACTGTTTAGATCAGACTGAAAATGGATCATCAGAAAGAAAACATTTCTTCACTTGTCCCTCGAGGCTTTCGTAGTTTTGACATCTGCCCCAAAAATGGAGAATCAGTCAGGCTTTAATTTCTGTCAGCCGTAACATCGTTATTGACTTAAATTAAAGTTTAGTGTGGAGGATTTAGTGACATCTAGACAACGCGTCTTGCCCTCCCCTCTGGTGGCTGCTAGAAACATGAACGGCTTTCACCCCAGTGTTTGGTTTGTCCGTTCTGGGCTACTGTAGACGTAAAAGACTCATTTCAAGCTGACAGATCCTCCTAAATCCTTCACACTGCACCTTTAGAAAGTCTAACATCAGTTTGGCTCTAGTCAACGTTTTCAGCATCACTTTTACAGGTGCATTGTGGGATAATTTCCACTTCGTATGGGGTAATAAATCTGCACCAGATTGTTGACTGACGACTTTTCAGGTGGATTTTCCCTTCGAGGTAAATTCACAAACTGAATTGGCGTCGTTGAAACTGAATGGACCCAAACACCTGAAACACATAAAATTATCACCATATTCAAAAGAACTCATAGTAGCATAATAATAGTAAAATGGATTCCGTCCCCATTATATTAAAACGTCGTCCAGACTTTAACAAATCACGTGAGAGAAAAGAAAAGATACAAAAACGTTAAAACATCAACGTGGAATTGATTCCAGCACTGATCTCTTGATTTAAAAACAAAAACTTAGAAAACAGAATGGCACTAATTTGAGTTGTCTACTCACAAAAAAACCTTTTCTTTCAGAACAAAACAAAGTTTCACTGATGTTTTCGGGGACGTTCCCTTGAGAAAAAGTCTGATGGTCCTTTATTCTGAAAAACGTATCGTAAGGAGAAATCCATGCGAGGTCTCACCTCTTAGAAATGTTTTTTTTTTCTTTATACAAAGTTTACCGCAAAACATTAATTTTATTTTTTTGTAAGAAAAATGACAAAAAAGGCCAAAATAAAAGCCCTGTCATTCTCACCAAAATAAAAGCCTTGTTATTTGTACAGGAGCAGAGCTGGAACTTACTCTGGAGGAGGCGTTGGTCCCCACAGTTCATCAGCACACACAAACTACATCCTGACGCTCTGCTCGTTCAGCTCAGTGCTTCTCAGCTGCATCACGACCCAAAGTTCATCTCGAAGGCACAAACCCGGCGTCCATCAGAGCTGTGACCCGTCTGAGCTTCCTGCGGCCATCTTTGGGTCCCGACCCGCCAGCTGAGAAACACTGACGCATGCTGTCCTCCGTGTCGTCTCCGGGGTGGGGGGGGGGGCAACGTTACTGCTGCGGAGTAAACGAACATGAAATCAGGACAGGATGTTCCAGTAAAATGTCAGAAGATGCGTCTGTATTATTTAAATCCTGACGATGACCTGATGTTTACTGTCGAACGCTCCAATAAAACTACTGTAACTGAATATCAAGTCAAAACATGCCTGTATTTTATCTACAGATGTCAGCTGATTAAAGGAACGTCACTTATTGTGTCCACTCTTCACTTCACTTCTATGGAGATCTTTGGGGATCTTTTTCATAATCAATTAATTTCTGAGTGCTTCCCGGAGCACAACATGACGCCTGTAAACATGTTGTTGTGTTCAGCCAACAGTCCAAATCACAAATCAATTTAAAATGATTGAAAACAGAGAAGTGCGGCTCGTTCTCACATTTGAACAGCTGGTTAATAAAATGATTTAAACAGACAACAGCTGCTTGATTAATTGTCTAATTTTGTAAGAAACACTGGCTCAGAGGGAACTTTAACAACAGCAGGGTGTCTGAAACTAAGCGTCTGTTAAACATCAATTATCCTACTTGTGTTTGGATTTAAGGCAAATAAAGAAAAATGCTTTTTAAGTACGGAAGCCCTGAGGGAACAATTGAAGAAATGTTGCTTTCTGCTGATCCATTTTCAGTCTGATCTAAATGTTTTCCTCTTCTGTGTTCGTGACTCGAGAACTGGTGGAAAAAAGGTTTTACCCAGAAAATCTGAGTTTTTCAGGAGTGAAACCAAATGAAAAACATTTCTTTCAGATGTGTGAAACAGTAAAATAAACTTCTGGCAGGAGATTTCTTCAGTTTTCTTATGAGAATAGTGAAAAATCTGACTTTTCACTTCTCAGCCTTAATTTTAATTTCTCCTGCCAAAACTTTTCCACTTTTCTCACAAGCAAGAAAAAAAAGTCCTGAAGAAAACTTTTTCTCACTCGTGTTTTTACGGATGGAAAAAACTTTTTTCTCCACTTCTGAAGTCATAACATGAAAAAACAAGTTTTTTCTCCTGAAATGTTTTTTTTTTTTAACTTGGCCTCACACACGAAAAATAAACTAGGAAGTTATGAAGATTATCTTGGCAGGTGAAGACGTTTTTGTTTTCCGGTGGTCAATTTTTTAAGTTTGATCTAAATAGTTTTGTGTCCTGTGTTTATGACTTGAGAACTGCTGGAAGATAAAGTTTAGTCAGAATAATCTTTATAAATTCCTAAAACTTTTTTTGTTTAAAATAAATATAAAAATTCTGAGATTTCTTTTGAATAATTAAGATTTTTTGTGAGAAAAGTGAAAAATCTGACTTCACACAAAAACGATCTCAATTTTTGAAAAAGAAATTTTCAGGGAAAAAATTTCAGGAGAAAAACTTTTACTGTTTTGGTCTCCAGTCTTAAAGTTTTTTTTCCTCCCCACAAAACGTAGAAATTTTTAGTGTGAAGGAGAAAATGTTTTCCGTTTCATGCACTCATAAAGACTGTCCTGACAAAACTTTATTTTCGACCAGTTCTCAAGTAATAAACACAGGAGAGAGTGAAAGAAAAACTTTCAGATTATTTTTTTTCCATCTGTGAAACCAAGTGGAAGAAAGAAAAAAAAAAGGTTTCATGTGTGAAACTGAGCTGGATTTTTTTGTATGAAAAGTCAGAAAATGTAGATTTTTTTTGTGGGAGGCAGAAAAAAATTTAGGCAAAAAGGACAAAATCAATGTTTCATCCATGAAAAAAAGTCCTGAAAAATAACTGGGAAAAAGGAACTTTTTCAACAAAATTAGGGAATCTGGAATTCAGAATTGAAAAAACAATTCAATATTATTTTTTTTAAATAAAAAAATTGAGATTTTCTTTCATGTGTGCAACCAGGTGAAAAAGACATTAATAGGGAGAAAGTTGAGGAGAAAACCTTTTTTTTTTTGCCTTAAAACTTTCTTCTGCGAAAACTTGCCCACTTTTCTCACATGCAGGAAAAAAACTCCTTCCTAACTAAAGTTTTTTCACATGTTTTTACAGGTGGAAAATAAAATTCTGGAACTTAATTTCTCCGTGCACAAAAACCTGGAAAATATCTTTTTATCACACTCAGTTTCACATGTGAAATTTCTTTTGTCCCTGAGAATGAAAAAAAAAAAGTTTCCTTGGCTTTACAGTAAAAAAAAATAAATTAAAAAAAGACGGGGGAAAAAATTAAAGGACAAAAATTTTTTTGACGAACCCTTTCCCACCAGTTCTAAAGTCAGACACAAGAGAAAAACTATTTCACTCATGAAAAACATTTTTTTCTCCTGATTTTTTTTTTTTAACTTGGCCTCACATGTTCTTGTGACTTTTTTTTTCTCAAAGATGAAAAAAGAAACTGAAGGAAGATATCCTGGATTTAGTTTTGTTCACCAGTTCTCAAGTCATAATCACAGGACGGAAAACAATTTACTTACAGAAGATCACCAGAATAAAAACACCTCTCCACTTGCCCCTCGGGGCGTCTGGAGTTTTGGGATGAGTAACTTTGCTTGTTTCTACCTGTTGAGATTCAGAACTGAAGCCGTTTTATCCGTCTGAGCTGGAGTCAAACATTAAGTACTCACCTGTCTGCTCATGTCTGCTCCTCTGCCTGAGGCTGTGATTGGCTGACACCTTCAGATTCCTCCTGGATCGTGTCATCGTCCTCCACCTCTTCCTCCTCCTCCTCCTCCTCAGCTTCCTCCTCCTCCTCCTCTTCCTCGTTGCAGTCGTCATCAGTGGCCTCCTCTCCTTGTTCCTTCACCTCCATCTCTCCCTCGCTGTCTGGGTTATCTGCTGCTCCCGCCTCCTCCTCGTCGTCCTCCTCGTCCTCTTCCTCCCCGTCTTCTCCCTCGGCCTCCTCCTCGCTGAAGGGCTCTTTGCCCTCCTCCACCCTCCTGGCTGTCTCGGAGAACCAGTCCCTCACCTGCTCGTAGCTCATGCTGGACTTTGTCACCAGATCGTCCAGATCTTTCTCACTCAGGGCTCGGTGTTTGAGGTAGTAGTCCTTCAGGAACGTCTTACCGGACTTCACCTGCACGGGGACCAATGAGCGACAGGCCTCAATGTTAAAGTAACTAAATACTTGACATTAAAAAGTACCAACGTTTGTTTCATTTGAGGAAAACTGACATTTTGTAAAATCTGCTTGTTTGAACTTCATGTGAAGACTGATACTGATAACTTCATCTCTGTGTAGGCTCAGCCGAGCGTATACTGCACACACAGACCTTGATGGCGGTGGCGCCCTCCTGTGGGGATCGTTTGCAGGGATACGGCCGGCGCGTCCTCCTGGACCAACCACGGAAACGCTTCCTGGACTTCTTCTGGCTCTTTGCTCCACCGTTCAGCGCCTCGTCCACCTTAAACCCACAACATTTGTTAGTTTACACAGAAAAGTCAAAGTACTACAAACACCTCATTAGTAAAACACTTGTACCTTTCCGCTCTGGTAGAGGTAGTACCACTTCAGGTTGCTGTTCTTGCAGGCGTAGCGAGTGTCTCCAAACCAGTTGACGATGTAAGTCCTCGGCAGGCCGCTCTCCTCCGCCATCTGGTCGTACTCTTCGGACGTTGGCCACTGCGTGCGGACGAAGGCCTTCTTCAGGATGTGAAGCTGCTCGGGCGTCTTCTTCATCGTCTTCCTGCTGATGGGTGGAGTGTTCTGCCGCTCCTGAGCGGAGGACGAAGGCACGGACGCTGGTTTTACCTTCTCGCCGTCCCCCTCGACTTCTTCGTCCTTTGAAGGCATTTTCCGCCTCTCGGTGAACCAGGCGTCCACCTCCCGTCGCGTCAGCTTCGTCTCCGCACGCAGCCGGCTCAGCTCCTCGTCCGAGGGCGTGTCTGACTTCTGGAAGCTGGCCTCGAGGACAAGCAGCTGCTCTGCAGTCTTTTCCTTGAACTTCTGTGGCGTGAAGTCGGGGAAAGCGTGGCGGAATTTCATCCGCCGGTCGCTGGAGGACCCTGACGAGCCCGGGGCGTTGGCAGAAGTCGGGGAGGAGTCGCTTGCGTCGTCGCTGGAGTCGATGATGATGGTGGCAGTGGTGTTGTCGCTGTTGTTGCTGTCGTTAAGGCTGCCGCTGCTGTTTCTTCCTCCTCTGCCTCCTCCAGGCGTTGCCGCTCTGCTGGACGAGGTTTCGCTCAGCAGGACGCCGTGGTGATCCTTCGAGTTTCTCTGGTTGTAGCGCGTGTCGCTGAACCACTTCTTTATCGCTCGCTTGGAGAGTTTGGTGACCTGCATGAGTCGCGATATCTCGGCCTCTGTGGCGAACTGCCTCCTGCCGTAGCTCGCCTTCAGCTCCGCCAGCTGCTCCTTCGACTTCTTCGGTTTGGAAGCTGACGCGTCCAAACTGAGCGCCGTGCCAGCCGACATCTCAGTCTTTGATTCTGACGTCGACGGCTCGGCGGCTTTGGGTTGGTTTCCGGGGACCCCTGCGACCGTCAGGGTGATTGGAGAGGCGACCGGCATGGTGCTGCCGTTACCGGCCACCTGAGTGAGGACGAGCCCCGGCTGGCCGACGATCTGGCACGTCTGGAATATGGACTGCAGGCCGTTGGTGGCGGCGGCGATGTTGGCGGGGATGACGGTGATGGTCTGAGGGACGGTCTGCACTGTGCCGTTAAACTTCTTCCTCCTCGCCTCCTCCACCTGAGGAGAGGAGGAACAGTCAACTGTTAAAGAACAGTTCACCCAAAATTAACATTTATTTTAAGTTTCTTTTCAGTTGTCTTGTTTTAAATCAAGTTTTAAATCGGTTGTTTATCAGAATGCTGCAACTGTTTTACTGTGAAGTTCCAGAAATGTTTTGTGGACTACGAGACTCCACCTGACTTTATATCAGCATGGAGGGAGGAGATGATGACTGAATCTTAATTTTTAATGAGAACTGTTTCTTTAAGCTTTAAGTTTACACTTCATTTCATCTCAACAGGAGAAATAAACAAACTGAGCTGATCTGGAGAGAATTACTGTCTTTGCATCTGGAACAGAGTAAAGAACTTCTGTCGTGACACAATAAAATGAGACCAGGATCAACTGAACGTGTAATAAAGTGACTGCACATATTATTATTTATTAAGTCAAAATTAGTCTCAATTAACTAATTCACAAGCCTGTTGTGGGACTCAGTATTTCTTCTTATCATTTCCCTTTTTGTTGTTGTGTTTGACTTGATGTCATAGTAAATGGTGTCACCTCTCAGTGATCTCTTGAGTATAAATAAAGGCTTATGATGATGATGATGATGATGATGATTAACGGGAAGCAGCAGGGTTGTTAAACGTGTAAATGAAAGACAAAATTTTAGAAGAAAAAAATAAAGCACTTTGCTAAAACATGATGTCGACCAGAACTGAAAACTTGACTTAAGTTTATGTTGCTCAGAGTGAAAGAAAAAAGTAGCACCAACAAAATACTACATCATCATCAAGAGACGAGCTAAAAGCAATGAAAGCAAAGCACCACTTAAAAAGGTCACACGATCAATAAAGAGCTCGTCACGTTACAACAAGTCTATAAAAGTTAATTTTATGAACTGATTTGAAAAACGACTCAACGTCTGGCCGACCGTCCGAAGAGCTGTTTGAGATTTTTGACCCTCTAAAATAAAATGTTGTAATCTGACTCGTCTTCACTGGATGATCCATCAAATGTTTTTATATCTGATCTCATGTTTAATGATTTATTTTCTCCTCTACCTCAATAACGATGTCCAACACACAAACTGACACTTTAACTTCATACTGCGCATTCAAATAAAGTCACCTGCTGGCCTCGTGCGTCTTGGTCTGATCTTTTGCTGTATTTCAGGGAATAAATGTGACGCTCTCACATTCACAGTAATTAAAAAAACATCAGTGTTGAGCCACGTGAAGGACAGAAGTGTGAAACGAGCCTAAAACAGACTGAGGATGTGACGAGGTGTGAAAGCGTCTCGTGAAGCACCGACCTCCTCCGGCGTCCAGCTGACTCCGTGTTTCAGCCTCTGAGCAGAAAACCAGACTTTGATCTGCTCCTCGCTGAACTTCGTCTGTGAAGACAAGCCCATGATCTCCGACACCGACGGGTACGGGAACCTACGACAGAGCAGACAGCAGAAGTGAAAATGAAGAGAAACCTGCTGAGACACAAAGATGAGAAACAAGTTTTTTCCCCAAGAGAAAACTTTCAGGGAAATTCTCCTTTTTTTCCAACTTGTGAAATAAAGTGAAAAAAATATATTTACCAATAGAAATTTTTCCAATTTCTTAATAATTTTTTTTTCGATTTGAGAAATCAATTGAATCTTTTTTTCCACTGAAGTGAAAAAATATTTTGTGGGAAATTTTTTCAAATAGGTTTTCTGTTTTGATTTGTGAAATTAGGTGGGAAAAAATTCTGGAGGAATTTTAGTTCTGAAAATAGGAGAAATGTCCTTTTTTTGGGTAGAAAAACATTTTTCAAGAAAAAACATTAAAGTTTTTACTTCTATTTAGAACATAAGAAAGTACTTCAGCCTCTTGTGGTCAAAATTAGTTTCATAAAAAACAAACAATTAGAAAATCCAGACTCGTAAAAACATTTTTTTTCCTCCTGGCAATTTTTTTTTTTTTAATCGCTCTGTTTCACAGAGTAAAAAGAAATATCCTGAATTTTTTTCTCTGATTGATTTTTAAAAAACGGAAAAAGAAAATGTATAGAAAAGTATTTTCTCCTGGACATTTTTCTTTTTACCCTTTCACACATGACACATTCATAAACCAATTCTTTTTGGAAGATTTTCCCATAAAAAACTTTATTTCACCAGAAAATGTTTTCCACCTGAAAAAAAAATTTGCTGAAAAAAATTTCGAGGGATTTTTTTCTTTTAAATTCTTCAGGTGTTTTTATTTCATGTGTGAAACTGAATGAAAAAATCCAGGACTGAAAGGACAATTTATTTTCCCCCATTTGTAAAACCGAATGAAAAACTATTAATTCCTTCAGGTGTTTGTATTTCATGTGTGAAACTGAGTGAAATAAAGGATGCCGAAAAGACTTTGTAAAAACAAGTGAAATTTTTTTTCCATTGGTAACAAAACAAAATCAAGCAACAAAAATGTTTTTTGTTTTTTTGTATGTAACAAAAGAGTAAAAAAAAAAAAATTTTAGGAAAATTTTCAAGAAGTGATAAAATCAATTACTTTTTTTTTTTCCTTTTTTCATCCAACAGGAAATAACTGAGAATATTTTTTTTCTGACTCAGTTTCACACATGGAAAAAAAAAATTTAAATGTTTTTTTCACTCAATGTCAAAAAACACGGAAGAATAAATTCAGAAAATTTTATTTTTTACCTGGAAAAAAAATGTCCTGGCCAAACCTCTCTCTTAATCAATCGGTGAATTTATTTATTGTTTTTAATCATTATCCCCTGGCAAGTTGCTTTTTCACCTGGAATTTCTTTTTTCCCCAGTGAAAAATCTTTATTCAGGTGAATTGTTTTTTTCATCTGTCAAACCAAGGAAATATGTATTTTTTCCCAATTTGTGAAATGAGGTGGAAATTTCAGGTCAGTTTTCCAGGTCAAAAATTTCAGGGGAATTTTTTCCCCTCACAAGATTTTTTTCAGGAAAAAAATGTTTAATGTGTGAAACTGAGTGGGAAGAAAACGTAGTGTGTTCATGTCCAAGTGAAGTTTTTTTTCAGGTGTGAAAAAGTGAAAAAAAAAAAAAATTCCAGGAGGAAATTTTCAGAAAAATATATATTTTTTTCCATTTGTAACATCAAGTAAAAGAAAAGTCCTCACTCGACCCGGTGGGCTCCTGAACACCACAACAAAATTCTACTGATGATAACAGAAGCCCCGCCCCTGCAGGTGCACTTACCTGTTGTAGGCGCTGACCAGCAGGACGTTGCTGTCCATGGTCGTGTTGTAGGTGGGGATGCTGCTGATGGGGATGAGGAGCTGAGTCTGCGTCTGCGTGCTGTTCTGCTGGTTCTGCAGCGCTGACAGAACCTGAGCCAGCGTCCCGGGAGGCAGCACGCCGCCGCCCGAGCCACCTTTAATCTGGAGCACGTTGGGGCTGTTGACCACGATGCTCTGCGGGACGGCCTGGACCTGCACCGCCGTGGAGACGGGGATGAGGCGAGGGGTGATGGCGGCGGGGGTCATCGGGGCCGGAGACAGCGTGGGCGGCTCCATGTTCTCCACGTCCTCGTCGTCGCTTTCCACTTTGATGACGTCGTCGAGTGCCATCTTGTGCGAGGTGCTGAACTTCTTGGGTTCTGGTCGGCTCTTGATCCTCATGATGGGCGTCTTGCTGAGGGCGATGCCTCTGCGGGACGTGTCCTCCGCCTCGTCGTCCTCCACTTTGACGAAGCTGCCGTCGAAGGTGAGGTCGTTGACCGTCTGCTGGAAGATGGTCTCGTTGTTTCGCTTCACCATCGTCCGTGTGAAGTTGTCCTCGCCCGGGTGGAGGCGGGCGTTGTGGGCCAGCAGTGTGTCATAACTGGGTGGAGAGAAATGTGGGTCAATACTTCTATCATCAGAAATAAGAACTGAAACAGTCGACACACAGGGACAGTTCATGGTAAACAAAGAGTGATGAGGAAAAAGTATCTTCAGGACTTTAACCACATAACTCATCACCCCGGGGCGTCGTGAGTTTGAGTGTAAATTGATAAAGCTGTTTTCACAGGACTTTCTTCTCTCCATCCTGCTTTCTGGGGCGTGTCGGAAGAAAAAAATACAAAAAACAACTTCATTGACAACACAGCTAGCTTAGCAGTAGCCTGCAGCATCACTTCCAGACTCTCATCCTGTGTGCACGAAGTCGGAGATGTTGATTTACTTTCTTTTATTGATTTGTTCGATAAGTTTACTCTTTAACTTTATAACAATCTGAATTTCTATCATTCGTTCATTGGTGAGTCACTGAAGGCTGGTGTCTTTTGTTGAACTCTGGAAACTTTAAACCAGGATAAAGTCAAGTCATTTTAAAGAGGAGTTATGAAATGGGGCTCTGAGGGGCAAGTGAAGAATTATACACATAAAAAAAAGAAAAAAGACATTTTTTCAGGAAAATTTAACCTTTTTTCATTGAAACTGAGTGATTCTTTTTTTTTTCTGGGAGAAAAAAAAATTCCATGTGTGAAATCCATAAAAAGTTTTAGGCTCCTGCCCAAACTTCTTGTCACTCAGTTTCACACCAGCGGTTTTTTTTTAAACTGAATTTGAAGAAGAAAAAGAAACTTTTCGCCCACTCAGTTTGACACAATTGAAAAAAATCACTATATCTCAAATTAATGTTTAAACTTGATTTCACACATAAAAGAATAAATACAAAATAAAAAACCCCTGAAAAGTTTTTTCTCACTTTTTCCACGTGAATTTTTCTCCCATGTAAAAAACAAACACCCGGTTTCACACATAAAAAAAATGTTGCCCACTTGAAGAAAACGTTTTCCTCCTGTTTTTATTTTTCATTCGTTTTCATATAATTAAGGAACTAGGAAAAAAAATTTCTCGGCAAACCTTTTTTTCCACCCGTTCTTAAGTCATAAACTATCAGACTTAGAAAATGGATCAGCAGAAGAACAATGTCCTCACTTCTGCTGAGTCGTGACTCCCCCAAAAACTACAGATATCACAGCTAACAACGTAGCGTTTGTGTAAATATATTTTGGGATTTGCTGCTTTTCTTTGTCATTTCAGACAGTAAATGAAGAGTCATTGGGTTTTGGACTGTTGGTTGAATGAAAGAAGCAGTTTGAAGACGTCACTTTGGCCTCTGGAAAGTGTAAAAAGATGGTTTTTTGTTTGTTTTTATTTGTTTTGTTTTTCGTTTGTCCTGAGCTGCACGCTCACACACAGTACATGTAGTATTAAGACATGAGTACCGTACCTCTTGGTGTGGTAGTCACACTCCATGCAGACGTAGGACGTGTTGATGACGACGTCGGGATGCTCCGTGTCCACATGCATGGTGAACAGGTTGAGCTCTGTGGTCTGGAAGCTGCAGTATTTGCACTCGTAGCCTCCCTCGGCCATGTTGGAGTCCAGGTAGTGGTCCGACACCGGTCTGACGTCTGCGTCCTCGCCCCACTCCTCCTGCGGACCCGAAACCTCAGAGGAGACGGTTGCCACGCCGTTACTGTCCTCCGCTTCGGCCGCGTCCGTGACGTCCTCCATCTCCTGATCCGAGTCGACGGGTTCTCGAGGAGGAACCATGCAGGGGGTGGTGGATTTTCTCCTGCTCGCCATCCTGAGGTCCGGTGAGCGCTGTGTCGAGCCGAGTGTTCAAGCTGTCTCAGTTCAGGTCGTCCTGCAGTGGCTCCATAAAGAAGGATGTCCTCAGTCGAAATGTTTCCTCTGTTGTCCTCAATACCTGGAGACACGGAAGTAACGAAGGATTAGCACATGTGAGCGTAACATTCAGAAGTCAGATGTCTCAATCAGATGTTTTCTTGTAGTTCTGTTGGTGTGTGAATCCAACTCCATCATGTGAGATGTTAAAGCTGAGGTAAAGCCCAGTTTTTGATCAACATCAGTAGAAATATTACTGATTTATCAGCAGAGCGCTGGTTTTGGGAAATAAGATGACATTCACAGATGGCCGACCTGATGATTGGGGCCGATTTTCTGCTTCTGATTATTGTATCTGTGTTTTTTGTCTGATAACTGATAAAATAAATTAATTTAAAAATTGTGCTTCGAATTCAAGGTGTTGTTATCGTAAAGCAGAATGTCTTTAACACAGTTCAGTTATTATTGTTTTTTTACAGTGAAGACTTCTTGGATTCACTGAAGGCACCGAAGGGGGAATAAATAACAAGTTTCAAGTGATTTGTTTTGATTAATTTTGATAAGGATCCTTTAAGTTCAAGATTTGTGATAAAGTTTTGAACTGAGTGGGACAATTTAGAGTTTAAAAATGAAGTTATCTGAGCGCTGTGGTGGACAAATTATGTCTCTAGATGGCTCAAACATATTTGCGATGCTAATGTCGATCCGTCTGTTTATCGGCTGGACTATTTGTTTCCAACATGCATGTTGTGCATGTAGCACATCTTTTTCTCTTTTCCTGCTTCACATTGCTGATGTACACACTGTTGTTGGCTTCATTATTTAATCGACACCATGAATCTGTTTCATACGACGTGTTTGTGACCACCCTGCTGCTGCTGGACCATATTATTATAATACCATCTATATTAACATTCCTGTGGGTTTATTTTCTTATCTGACTGGATCTTATCAATATTAATCAATCTAAAAAAACATGTGGTCTTCTTACAGTGGCTGTCTTTGATTGAGGGAGCAGCATGTGATTGTGGTAAATGGGACAAATCAGGGGAATGAGCCTCTGAAGATGAACTGATAAGAAGTTGAGTGCAGCTGGATGAAGTCCTGGTGCAGCAGCTTCCTGTCCACACACAAACACACACACACACTGGACACACACTCAGCTGTGAACCAGCACAGTCAAGTCTCCACTCACAATGTCCTGAATCTCCTCAGCTAGCTTACTGTGTGGGAGATAAACAGAGAAAGAGGAGCGGTAGCTACCAGACAGCCGTGCCAGCCTCCTCCTAGCTAACGCTAGCTAGCTTCTGGTTAACGGGTCAGCTCTCCACAAGTGGCAGCGGACAGGAGGCTCACACACGCCGCTAGCAGCACGCTGTCAGCTCGGTGTGCTTTTACCTGGTCAATCGGCCGCCGTTCGCCCGCATCTTGCGGTAAACAGTGAGCTGGCTAGCGGCTGTAGCTGTGTAGCATCTCCGGTTCGGTCTGTTGATACGCAGTCTTCCGCCTTTTACCCAAATACACCGAGGAGCCCATCTGCTTCAGCCGGACACAGAGCCAGCCCGACGGCCGGGAGCAAGCTAACTGACCTACCGCCCGTTAGCCGCGCTGCTAGCTAGCTCCGCCACGACTCGCATCGTCTCCTTCTGCTGCTTTCCTAATAAAAACGACAGTTTAATAAAAAAGGCACCGATAGTTCACCGAACCTGACGATGGCCATTTTTTTTGTACCGCCGCTACAAGCGAGCAACGGCCGACAAGTGTTTCCGGAATGAGCCTTTCACAATAAAAGCTTGGACTAAGGTATTCAGCAAATAAGAGATTTATACACAAAACAACAACAACTACTACTACTACTACTACTACTAACTCCAACGATAATATGATTACTACTACTTCTACTAATACTTCTATTTTTTTGAGTATATTACCCCTGCTCTTTCATTCATATCTATGCATATATTATATTTAATTTAATTTAATACAACACAGATAACACCGACATTAGCTGCTCGTGTCTTTTATGTGAATTTTTTATTTTATTTTTTATGTTGTTTGAGGTGTGTATTTGTTCCTTTTAGTACTGATGTCTTGGTCAGGTGTCATCTCAATGGGAATATTCCTGGTAAAAAAAACAATAGTAAAAAACAAAAATAAATAAATATCCGTGAATAAATACTTTTTGTCTCATGGTACAATACATTTAATTATGTACTGCTGTACTGTTTGTGTTCTTCAATTAAGCTAAAGATTTGTGTGTGTTTTTTGTTTGGATATGCGACAATTCCCAGTCATTTATTTTGAAGGTATCTCTGGAAAGCGGAAACGAGCGTCGCTGCAGTGAGGTGAGCGTGACGGATTCGTTTGAGGCGTGCGTCATTACGTCACAGACAGACGACAGCAGCGTGGTCCTGCTCTGCGCTGACAGTGAAGTGAAGTAGGCCACTTCAGCGTGTACTCAGTTATACAAGGAGTTACAGTAACAGAGTGTACCGAGGACACTGCGGAGTTTACTGAGGTCAGCTGCAGTTCAGACACTTTAATTATTCAAAACTCACAATAATATAACTTAAAACATTCTCAGGTACAAGTCAAAGTTATGTTAAGTGCATTATTATTATCAGAATATCATCAGAAGTACTCATTATTCAGCAGAATGGCCCCTGCTACTGTGATATTACTATTTTTACACTCATTTGCTTGTAGTAGCTCAAGTAACTGACACATTTCTGTGTAATGTTGTGCAGTAAAATGGAATTGATCACATACAGGCGGCCAAAGATACAACACAATGAATGCTCTGAATAACACTGTCAATGCAAGAAGACTCAAACTCATGAAACTGTTTAATAATGTTGTAATTTCCACATCTTATGATGTGAAAATGTCCCAAACTGCATGAATTCTGAGAGAAATGTGCACTTATTGTATCCACACTGACCTTAAAGTGATGTGATTTGAAGAGCCTGACCGTTGGACCGACCCAGGGAGGAAGAGTCAGAATAAGATCTGTGCTGATCCAGCTCCTGGCTAATGTCTGCTCACAGAAGGAAATGGATAAAATGGCACTCAGGCTGGACAAACAGCGTGTAATCAGAGACTACTGTGTCCACAGAGACCCGTCTCCACCACGTCTGTACAGAGACCTGTTTCCACTATGTCTTCACAGAGACCTGCCTCCGCCATGTCTGTACAGAGACCCGTCTCCACCACATCTTTACAGAGACCCGTCTCCACCACGCCTTTACAGAGACCCGTCTCCGCCATGTCTGTACAGAGACCCGTCTCCACCACGCCTTTACAGAGACCCGTCTCCGCCATGTCTGTACAGAGACCCGTCTCCACCACATCTTTACAGAGACCCGTCTCCACCACGCCTTTACAGAGACCTGTCTCTACTACGTCTTCACAGAGACCCGTCTCCACCACGTCTGTACAGAGACCTGTTTCCACTATGTCTTCACAGAGACCTGTCTCCACTATGTCTTCACAGAGACCTGTCTCCACTATGTCTTTACAGAGACCTGTCTCCACTATGTCTTCACAGAGACCCGTCTCCACCACGTCTGTACAGAGACCTGTCTCTACTATGTCTTTACAGAGACTTGTCTCCATCAGGTCTTCACAGAGGCCTCTCTCCACCACTTCTTTGGAGACCCTTCTCCCCCACGTCTTTACAGAGACCTGTCACCACACCAGGATATCTACTGAAGTTAGCATGCTAACCAGTGAGCGGCGGGCTTGAAAACCTGTATCTCCCAGTGCAGTGGTGCAAAGCTCCTGTGCTAGCGGTGTACACCAACGCGCTCCTGGTAAGTCAGTAAGTTAGTAAAACTTTATTGATATAGCACTTTTCTTAACACAAGTTACCTTATATTGCTTTATATCAACAATAATACAGATAAAGGAGACAAATTACAAAGGACATACAAATACAACATACTGCTGCACTGCTTACTGAGCTAACAAGCTAACGGTCGCTACAGTCATGGATGTATAAAAATAATTCAGTTAGCAGTTACTCTGATATGCTGGACCCTGTTTGTTGGGAGTATGAATTTAAGGTGACTAATTCTTTTGTATTGGATCGTGTCTGTTGGTTTTATGAGGGCAAAAAGAGTTACAGTCACTAACTGGAAGATTATTGACAATTAAAATGAGAAATCATCATCGCTATTAAGTTTAGAAACAAATGTCTAATTCCATTTTTAGCACACAAACCACACAAACAGTGAGAATAATTCAGCCTCAGAAGCACTTTAATTCAAGTTTACATCCTGATAAATTAAAGTTAAATAACACTGCATGGTCACAAGGATACATCTTTGATAGTCTCATCACATTCTTATAAATAAGAATACATATTAAGGTATTGAGATAAAATGTCAAAACAAGTAAGTAAACAACTTCCTGACTGCACTGAGGTTTTATTAAATAGAGCTGGTAGAGACATCAAGAGAAGCTGTCGACTTCCTTCTTCATTTCCTGGGAAAAAAAGAGGAAACGTCTGTCAACATGTGTGATCACGTTCTCTGACACCAGCAGGTGAGCTCAGACACATCACCGCTCACTGCTGTCAATTAAAAAAGAAGAGTTGTGTCTCCTGACCAGACGAATGTCGATAATGATGACAGAGGAGGGTCACACTCAAAGACAGGAAGTCACTTCACAACAACAAACTGTTTTCAGCCTTCGTCAGCGTCACGATCCTGCAGCAGAGACTTACACTCTCTTACAGCTGGAATCAAAAACTGGAGGAGGCTACCTGCTGCTAATTATACTCTGTCCTGTAACTATCTTTGGCTGTAACGACTAGCTGTCATTAGCATGTAGCTCAGTTAGCCCTGGAGCTAACGGTTGTATTTTTCTGTTTATAAGGAAAATAGGTGTCAATATATTTCCTTTCTTGACATTTTGTGACTTTATTTTTTGACTTATTAGACTAAGTAGTGAACCGGATGCTTTTACATCTCCAGGCTGAAACTAAAAAGGGCTATCAGACTATCAGAGATGGGCAAACAGACAGAAGATTCACTCTGAGGCAGCAACACAACACAGACCATCTGTAAAACTTAATTAACTCCAAATATTAAAAATAAAAGTTGGCCTGTGAGTTTCTGTAATAATGTCACAGGCAGTTGAAGCTGCTCAAAGTCAGACTCTGTTGTGACTCATGACGTCCGTCCTACAACACTGTTGATATAAACGAGACGAGAAGCGTCTGTTCACACCCGTGGAGACGTGGAATAAAACAAAATGATGTCAGACTTGATGATCGTCTTTATGACCCTCTGCTCTGTTATCGGGTCGGTCTCAGTGAGATGGTCGTACCTGAATGAGCTCCGTCTTGTTGAAGTTGTTTCTGTGTCTGTAGATGCACTGAGCCAGCTGAGCGTAGAGCTTCTCCAGCGGCTCCACCTCAGCACCGTCAGTTTTAACCACGGCTCTGCTCAGGAGATCCTGATGAACACACAAAAAACATCAGGCTAACGACAACAACAACAACAACAATCACAGCGACGCAGCGATTCAGAATACGACTGAAAGAGGCGACGACACGATTTTTCAAGATTCAAGATTTTGGGCTATTTTGCTGCCAACACATCTTCTTTCAGACTTGTGGAAAGTAAATGCCCCAAAATTCACATTAACGTGTTTCAGTTCATTAGAAATGAAACATTCAGATTCTGAATATAAGCACATTTGTTACTACACACAGAAGCTGACACCTCCACACACGAGCTGCTGGACTCACCCTCAGCTGCCGGTGATCGACTATCAGCAGTGTTGTTTCGTCGTCGAGGATCTCCACAGATCTGCCTCCGTTGAGCAGCTGGATCTGCTCCGAGGTCGCCTTGTTGGCTCCCGTCTTGGTCCTGTTACTCTTTCCTGAGGAGGACGAGGCAGAAACGGTTCATTCTGTCAGTTTATTACTCATTAAAGTAACATTCATGCCATCAACAGGGACAGACTGGTCAAAGCTTCTCTGGGTTGCAGACACTGGGGCGAGGATGTTGTGTGGTAACATTCAGCCATGTTTATAACGACTCAGTCAGCAGTTTGAACTCACGTTTCTCTTTTGCTCGACAGGAAGTCACAACAGACAGGAAGTTGATGCAACTCTGGCAAATCTGGTGTATGTCGGGGGGCATGAATGTTTCTGGCTTCAAAAGAAAATTTGTGACAACGGACGAACTAAAACCAAACATCGACCTCCAGCACGTTTCCCACCACAGGAAGCCTTCAGTGGTCCGCTGTTGCATTCTGGTTATTGCAGGTTTTCTACCTTTTGAACAAAAGTGAGTACCACAGCCCTTTTTCTCATTTTCTTTCTCGTCATGTAGCACTAATAAAAAAAAAACATCTTTCAGTGATGAAGAACGTCTTTAAAAAGGTCTTAAAACCTTCATTTGATGTCACGGTTTGTTTCCAGACGAGACATATTAGTCTCGTAGGAGGGTGATGATATATTGACTGATTTTTCTGACTGTAATCCTCAAAGTGTTTCGTAAACAAATGATCATGTTCCCGGCTGGAAATAACGTCCCTTGGGTCTGTTTGGCAGCCATCTTTGCGGCAATGTTGGATTTCCGACGTAGATTGCAAATCCAAGACATCATGCAGAGGGTTATTGTCTTCATGTTAACAAGTTTGAAATAATAAAAACGTGTGTAGCTTCAACTCAAAATCTTCCAAATATATCAAACTGTATGATCTGCTCACCACCTGTAGAGCTTGTTCTGTCACGCAAGAGTAAACAACAACAAACAAACAGTTTTCATTGTTATTTTGAATTATTTTACTTATATTCAGCCATTTTTCTGTAATAACTGTTGAGCAGAGTTCACATGGGTTATATAGTTCAGCTTACAATATATGAAGACAGGTATTTGGGGCATATTTTGAGTGTAAATTATACAGACGTCTTTCTTATTTATCAATTTTAGTAAACAAAACTTGTTGAAATCATCACACAAACCCTCTCAAACAATGTTTTTATTCCAAACCTCGTCTAGAAATCAGAAAATCCAGGATGCTCAGAGAGACGGCCGCCAAACAGACCCTGAGACAATATTTAGAGTTGGGAACATAAGAAACGCGTTTACTCGACACCTTCAGGATTAAAATCAATGACGTGTATGGACTCATCTTCCTACCTGACTATAAAGTGTATTTGGAAGAGAAATCAGCACATGTGAATTAAACCACTTGAAGCATTTCACCTGAACGTTTGTGTGATTTCAGGGCAGCTGTTGTGTTCTCAGCTCAGTTTGTGTCAGTTTTGGCTCGACGCCCAGAGATCTGCAGAGCCTCCGGTCTGAAGCTGAGGCCTGTTGAAGCCTGTTCAGCAGCAGCAGCAGCAGCAGCAGTCGTACTTTCACTCCTCGTTTTAAACACGGTTTGAAGCTGCAGCGGCGCAGATTAGTCGCAGTCCAGTGAAGCAGAGTTAGTAGAGCAGCACTTCTGTTTCTGACACATACAGACCTATTTTTCTCAAACAGACCCCGTTCACCACGCGGTTCAGGAGCGGGGGAGTCTTTGAGGTTTGATTCCTGAGGTTCAGCCTCACTTTGGGGACACCGTTAGCTCGCCGAAGGTCTATTGGCTCTGGATGGTGGTACCCGTTCACAAGGCCTCCATTTTGGATACCTGTGACGCCGTTTAAGTGGTGATGATACCCGTTGGCGGTGGCTGTCAGGTGGGTCTGCTCCCAGTCGCTGCTCTCTGACGTGCTGGATGAGCTCGGGTCAGTGGAGCCGATCACCGCTCTCATCTCGACAAGTCCGATCTCCTCCGGGCCGGATTCAGAGTTCCCCCTGCTGGACAGGGAGGAAGAGGAAGACGAGGGGGGTGACGGCGCCTTCTTCTTCTTGGGTTTCTTGATGACACCGGTACTCCACTTGGATTTTCTCTGCCGTTTGTAATATTTTTTCTTGCGAGCTGAAGCAAGAGGAGAAAAGGTCGTTAGAAAGAGCAGAAAGTGAAGATGATGAGCGCAATCAAACCTCTTCGTCTCTATACTTGATCTCCTCCTCCTCTTCTTCTTCTCTTGACTTTTCCACTTCATCTGATCTCTTGTCACTTCCTCTCCTCAGCTGCTCTTTCACCCTGATGCTCTGATGGTTAAATAAAGACTGTAACTTCCTGTATCACACACTCACTCTCAGTTTGGTGCGATGAACACTGTTTTTAAAAAAAAATACATAATAGTTTTGTTAAGATGGCCTGAAAAAGTCTAAACTTTAATTGTGTTAATGTGATTTTTACACATTTAAAAACAGCTGTAAGTTGCAGAGTGGATGGAGTCAGAGGCTGTTCACGCCGCCTCAAATGACCACTTGTAATCAGATCTCACTTCCTGCTCTGTATGCAAATAAACAGTCCATCACTGGGACAAACAGACCCAGAAAGATTGATTTTCTGCAAACACTTTTTACAAGGAATAAACAACTTTATGTTTTGCATTTAATGCTGAATTTACAAGACGACCCAAACAATCAAGAATTTGTCCCAAATAACGTTTCACAAAGTTTATAAAGTGTCTCCAACGCAACAACTCACTAAACTGAGACATTTTTTAAGGGAGTCTGGGGACTTTCTCCAAGAAGTAATAGGTCTATATTGGTCACTGTTTAGTGTATTTGTCAATAAAATGTTTCCTCTTTCATAAATTGAGTGTAAATGGTGAAATCAGTGTAAACAGTGTGTTCAAACAGCTGCTAAATGTTGGCAGGTAAGACTTTAGCACTGTAGACACAGAAGCAGACAGGCTGGTACAGCCATGCTGCCACAAACTGACACTTTTTACAAGGAAACACACAACTTACTGTTTCATTTAATGCTGAATTTACCAGAAGGAGACAATGATTCAGAATCTGTCGCAGCCGTTTCACAAAGTCTGTTAAGTTTGTCCTCATGAAACAACTGCTAAAATCAGACGATTTGTTGAGGGAGTCTGGTGATGTTGTGGCGACTGGTTCAATGGTTGGATCAGTTGAAACAGACAGTGTGTTCACAAACATCTGCTGCTGACATTAGCAGGTGTTCAGGGCCTGGAAGCTGTTTTCAATGAGGCTGTTTTTCTCTTTGGCTGCAAATAGTTAATTACTTATATAAACTAATACTTTGGCACCGAGTCTAAAAAATGTAAATAATAAAATAATTAATAATAATTCATTTTCCTTTCATGTAAACATTTCCTCCTCCGTGGTGAACTGACCTCGAGGACTGTTTCTGTTGAGAGCCGAGCTGCAGACGCCGTCGGCCTCGTCTGAGTTCTTGTCCGTCGCCCAGGACGACGCTGAAAGCAAAATAAAAGTCTTTATAGTTTAAACATTTATATTTTATATTTCATGATCTGTGCTGCTGCTGTCAGGACGTCTCACCTCTCCTCACACGAGACTCCCTGATCTCCTCGCAGACTCTCTCAAAGTCTTCGTCCAGCTCGTCTCTGATGATGGCGCGCACCGTGTCCTTCAGAGCGCACGCACGGTGACGAATGTGACGCTCTGACACACACACACACACACACACCATTTGATTTCAGTTCTGCAAAAACAGTTTATTTACAACACGGACACGAGCTGAAGCATCGAGAGAGTCGACTCGTTCTGTTCGGGTTCACTTCTGAGACACTTCCAGCTGAGCGCCTGATGGGAGGCCGTGGTTTTGACAGTGAGCAGGTGAATCCAGGTGAAAGATCTGTTCTGTTTTTATCTCACCTGTTAAACTCACTTCCCTCATCAATCACAGACTGAGAGGCTCAAAGAAAAAAAAAAAAAGCCCTGCTGGCTTCACAGCGAAGCAGACACACAATGTTTTCAATGAAACTGTCAGACTGTCAGCATGACTGAAGTCCACCTGACAACTGAAGTCAGCATCAGAGCTTCACCTGGACTCACCTGCTCAGTCTGAGTCACGGAAAACAAATGTCATCACAAGAAACGTCTGTTAGTGGTCGTCTCACCCATGGGGTCACTGTCCGGGCTGTACTTGAGGGCGTTCTGCCAGATGAGGTCTGCGTCCGACATGAACTCTCCGACCGTCACGTACTTGTGCTCGTCGATGTTGGTCAGCAGCGTGGAGAGGTCCATCGGCCTCTTGACCACCAGCAGGTAGTCCGGGGCCTGGAGGAGACCGACAGGTTTACAGTTTTGCCCATGAATCTGACATTTTTGATTACTTTTTTTTAAGTAACTTATAAAAACACCAGCTGGGTAAAAACATGAGAAACCCTCTGACCTCCTCAATGTCGGCCAGGTTGGTGAAGGCCTTGAAGCGGCGGTCCAGACTCAGACGCTCGGTGACGTTACGCAGGAAGAGGCGGAGCTCTCGCAGCACGTCCTCCTCCTGCTCCTCCAGACGGAGGCGCTCCTGCTCTGACAGGTGGCAGGAGGGAGGCAGGGGAGCCGGGGGGAGGATCTCCATGGCGTCAGTCACTGAGAGGGGGAGGGAGTCAAACATAACACGTCATGGTTTGATCTGTGACACAAACAGGTAACTGTGTCTGAACCAGAACAAAATGGAGTCACATACAGATGGGTTTCTTGGAGGGCGGAGCCTCTGCGGCCTGGTTCAGAATGAGGTCCTGGAAGAAGTCGGTTCTCTCCTGCCGGGTCGGAACACTGATGGTGTACACCTCCCCGTACTCCTCCCGAAACAGAGACTGGACCTGAGAAACAGAAGTCAGACCACTTCATCAAGTCGGCTGATGAGGAAACAGATTATCAGTAATCAATGAGACTGATCACCGATATTTGGAAAGATGAAAATCTTGGTTTTACAAATTTTGAGTAACCAGTGAGGGAATGTAACTGTATAATTTACTCAAGTACTGTGTTTAAGTACAATTTTGAGGTATTTCCTACTGACTATAGATGCTAAAAAGAACTGATGGACTGATTGTGAGACCTCAGTCCAGCTGCTCACCTCCGGGTCCAGATGCTGATGGGGGAGGCTGCAGGTGGCGAGGAGGAGGATGGGGGAGAAGGAGGGGATGCTGCCCAGCAGACTGAAGAAGGAGGCCCTCAGCGACGGGCCTGCAGTCTCCCACCACTGCTGGATGTGGGGGATGTAGAGGATGCTGGGAGACGTCCGCTTGGCCTCACAAAACACCTGAGGAGGACGAAACAACGTCACCTAAAGACCAAAATGTTTACTCCTCTGAAGTAGACTTTATGTTTTAGGTTTCAGCTTTTCTGTGATTCAAACTAATTACAAAACTCAACCAGAGATTTATGAAAAAAAAAGAAAATCTACAGTTGCATGTCGTGACCACCAGATGTCACTAAAGAACCACATTTAGGGAGACATGAGAGAAGGAACCACCTAATTTCATTATTTATTATTCAAACTCGCCAGTTCCTTCAGTTATACTTTTCTACATTGTGAAGTTATTTTTTGGAGCATCTTCAAATCCTTCCTGTAAATATCCCTAAAATTTGTAACGTGACTTATATAAAAATTCAACCCTGTACAGTCATGAGCAGGGAAACTATCTGTAGAGACCAAAACTGTTTATCGTACCAGGCTGTAAACATGTTAATCTATAGACTTAAATACAAGGTTATTTAAGTCTATAGATTATAATCATTCATGTATATTTTTACATTTAAAAAAACTTAATGATCCAAAAAAATTCTGAATGTTAACACAATATTTCTAAACAAGTTATTTGAACTGCCAGATCATCTTAAAAGGCTTCATGTCCCTAAAATATGTACAGTCTGAGCTGTGAGGCTGCGGCAGTCAATAAACCACGATGACTAATAAAATCACTGAAACTGTGTCATTGAAATCCACCTGTATCTCTCCTCACCACGTTTTGCACTGTGCGTAACAAAACACAATGAAGTCATCACAAGCGGAAAATGTGACGATGTGAAAGAAGCCTCGGCTCTCTTTGCTTGAGCTATTATAGTTTTTATTTTAGATCCGTTTTCACAGAATCATGCAAACAACAATCTCCTGCGACTTGCTGCTGCCCACAGGAGATCCCTTTTCATAGGGTTAACATCTAAAATATTCGTCTACATCGGTGTGATGTTTTCTGAGGAGTCACCTGGGCGCAGGCTTCCTCCGGGGAGGTGCTGCTGACTCCAAACAGCACGGCAGAGTCCAGGCTGTGGACGGTGAAACGCTCCAGAGCGTGAAGAACCGCCGGCGCCAGGTGAGACGTCTGACCGGCGCCAGGACGACCTACCAGGAGCATCCGGGGACGGTGGGACGTCGGCTGTTTGACTGCACTCCTGCAGGAGAGCAGCAAGACGGGAAAAAATCAGTTTCCAAAAGGACTTTATTTTACAATATTTCAGCTGTAATGAGTCGTCGGAAATAAACACTTCTACCATCAATTATTGTGATTAATAAAAGTCATTTTGTGTTGCAGAGGTCGAGGCTGTTGAGTCATAGAGGAGATTAACATGCATATAAACTTTATTTTACTTTACTTTATTTACTAAATGTGCAGCTGATTAGACAGTATTTTAGCAGTGTGGGATGATGGGAGTTGTGTTCTCCATCGTTAAACAACCATTAGTTGTGCAAATCGTTCTGATGTGACTTGAGGATGAGGTCATGTTTTAAAAGTTTTATTCACGTTACGTTTCAGACTTCCTTCCTCGGTTGTACTGACACGTGACCGAATGAAAAAGCATCGTCACAGAAATCACATATTTCTCTGGTTTGAACATTGTTGGAAACATCTGGGATAATGTAAGAACACAACTCAGTAGTTTTTTAGACTTTTAAATGCAGAAATGTTACGTATTATACCTTTAAATATACAGTAAAAGACTAAAAAGTTACATCTTCATCAGTTGAAAAGATGCTAGATGTACATTTTTGTGGTTCGTGTCTCTGATTCTAGTTGAAAAAAATCTAATTTGATCAGAAACATTTGAATTTTGTTGATAAAAGTTGTTGAAACCCAACTGAGGATCAGACTCACCTGGCAAAGTGCAGGAAGTTTCTGCTCCTGGAGGTCGAGGGTGCAGAGACGCTGGACGAGCTGGAGACCTCATCACCTCCACTCATCAGGCCGTCGTCAAGGACACCGGAGGTCAGATCTGATGTGCAGAGAACAACAGATCTAAGAGATGCACAACGCTTCATACACGTGCTCCTCTGACGGTTCTGCTGCTGCGTTCTGCCGTCGACTCAGACTCACCTGGCTCCCTCTTCCTCTTCATCCCCTGCTCGGCATGAGGGAACAGCCTCTGCAGAGCCTCCAGGATGTCTCGCAGAGTGGCGCCCAGCAGCGGGTGAACCACGGCTGACAGGGGTTTGGCGGGTGAGGCGGCGAGGCGGTGAGCGGCAGGCGACATCTTCCTCATGGCCGCCACGAAGTCGCAGCTGCTGACGGCGATGGAGGAGACGTCCAGCAGGAGCTTCTGGGAGGTGCCGTAGATCTGAGGGTAGTGGCGGCGCAGAGCGCACAGCGCCGCCTCGGTGCACACCGCCCTGATGTCAGCGCCGCAGTAACCTGAGAGTCAGAGAGGGAGATCCAGGAAGTGATCCAATATCCAAATTACAAATCTTTATTCTTATCCAATAGCCATTTCACAAAGTTTGTTACGTTTCTCCTCATTAAACACTTAAAATCAGACAATTTGTTAAGGGAGTCTGGTGGTATAGTGGTTACTAGTCCAATGGTTGGATCAGTTGAAACAGTTGGACACTGGATCACTTGATGATGAAGCACCTGCGCCGTCTCTCTTACCGACACATTTCTCAGCCAGTTCCTCCAGGAAGTCTTCGGACGGAGGAGGTTTCCACTGCCGGGTGTGGATCTTCAGAATCTCTTTACGAGACTGAAACATAAACCGAATCAAACATTCAGCTGAGTCGACCGAGAGTCAACAAAAGGACAAATAAAGAAAATAAAGATCAATAACAGAATCAAGAGCTCCAAGAATGTGGGAGATGAAGCGTATGTATGTAAGTATGTACACTGGATTTGAGGTCAGGTATGATAAAAGATGTCACCTCTCTGTCCGGCAGTCCGAAGAGGAACTCCCTGTCAAAGCGTCCGGGCCGTCGCAGCGCCGGGTCGATGGAGTCCAGCCGGTTTGTCGCTCCGATCACCACGACCTCCCCTCGGCTGTCCAACCCGTCCATCAGAGCCAGGAGCGTCGACACGATGGAGCTGCAGGACGGATGTGATGACACAATATTTTTTTGATGTATTCATGCACGCACATCTGCTGCCGTTTAGTTTTCTTTTCTTTTCACCTGTGTATCTGGTCCTGCCTGCTGGATCGGACCGGAGCCAGACCGTCGATCTCGTCAAAGAAGATGATGGAGGGACGCACCTGGTACGCCTGAGGCCGACACACACCAACACACACGAGGTCATTAAAATCTCAGATGAAGGAAATAAAATTAAACTGAATGTTTTAATTCAGAATGAAGAAGAAGTCACTCGAGACAGTAAAGCGTTAACAAGCCTTTAATCAATCATTCACATGATCAGTGTAGCAGGTAAGTACTGATTGGTCTAGACAACTACCTGACGGACTATGCAGGTAGGTAAATTGTCATATTGTCAAGTATTTTTAATCACTGATTAATCACAGAAAACAGTAACATTGTGACAGTAAAGTAGTTATGGATTTTTGTTTCCTAAACGATTTAGCTTTGAAACTGATAACGAGGCCGTTGTCTGCAGGCAGCCAGCAGGGGGCAGCACAGAGACCTCAGGTGTGTTTTGGTGTTAGCGTGGTCTTACCTGCTCGAACAGGAGCCGCAGCTGGCGCTCCGACTCGCCCACCCACTTGCTGAGGCAGTCGGCTCCCTTCCTCATGAAGAACGCCAACTTCCTGTTGCCGTTGCTGCACTCGTTGGCCAACGCCCGGGCGACCAGCGTCTTCCCCGTCCCAGGAGGACCGTAAAACAGACAACCTCTGGAGACGGACAGGCACAAGATGTCAAAATATATATCTAATAAAAATGTAGTAAAATGTAGTCATAACTGGCGCTGCACAAAACATCCTTATGATTACATATTGAAAAAAATAAATAAAGCAACATTCATCAGAAATGTCTGAACACATCAATAAATTGGTGATGTTTTATTGTTTACTCCTGATATTTATCCAGGAGTGTGTGTAATAAAGGACATGTATAATAAATATACATATATATATAATATATATAAACCTGGGAGGCTGGATCTTGAAGTTGTCAAAGACCTCGGGGTAGAGAAGCGGGAACACGACCATCTCCTTCAGAGCTGAGATGTGACGCGACAGACCTCCGATGCTGTCGAAGCCCACCTGAGGAGGGAAGGAAAGGAAGGATGATGGAGAGAGGAGCTGAGAGCAGGAATCACTTCAACTCTTCAACTCATACACGTCTGGACTCACCGATTGGTCGATGGCCATCGGATCGATGTCCGCCAGTCCTGCTCCTGCGTTCATCTTCTCTCTGCGAGTCCCCAGAAGATCGCCGAGTGGACGACAGCTGACAGGACCAACACAAACACACAGTCAGGAAAGAAATGATGATTGAAAACATGAACAGCGACACATTTAATCAACACAGACAGAGTTTAATGAATGTTGATAAATGTGTGCATGTGACAAAGGAGACGTTAAAGGAAAAGTACAACATTTTGGAAAATAGACTTTTTAGATCGATACCACTCCAACGTCTGTACGTCATCTTATTTTCCTTTATCTAAGTCTCAGTGAGATAAAAATCTCTTCTTCAACAGAGACCAAGACAGCAGCATATCTCCATATTACCATCAGCAGCCGGCTAACAGCAACAACTCACTGATTTACGGGACGTTAAAGCTGTTCAGACAATTCAGAACCAAACATTTCTGCCCTCCTACGAGAAAAGTTGAAGTCCCTTCTTGGAGGTGGGCAGTTGTCAAACGTGAGCACCCACAGGGCGAGGGTAGGATGTATTTGTAGGCTGTATTTATCAGGCTGGTGACTGGAATATTTAGATTCAAACGTTGTAAAAAAAAAGGCATCCACTAACTTGTGTCTATATGCGAGGAGGAGGCTGCACTGCTGAGGTTTGAAACGCCTGCACACTTATCAGTTCTGTCTGTTTACCTCTGGCGCCGCCCGCCGCTCTGAAAATGGAAGTTGGAAATCTCAACCAGGAAAGTGCCACACTACTTCTCAACTGGGTGTAACTTCCTGGAGTCTCAGCTGGCTGCTCCCGGCAGAGAAACAGTTTGGGACCTGACCCCCTAAATTGCTGTTTTCACACTTTAGATTTTGTACGGATCAAACAAACAAGATATAAAATAAATGGACAGAGCCAGGCTAGATGCCTCCCTGTTTCCAGTCTTTATGCTAAGCTAAGCTAAGCAGCTGCTGTCTGTACCCTCATGTTGACTGTACAGACATCAGCGTGGCATCAATCCTCTCGACAGATGCTGAAAAAAATCTAATAGGTGTATTTCCTGGAGTCTCGAGCACATCCATTGCAACTCACTCATCTGTGTGTTAAAGAAACTTTTAACTTCGACAGGATTTATCTCCTCACATGAGTTTTATTTTGTTTCATAGAGAAGGAAGAATTTCCTCCCTGAAGCAAACACCAGAAACAGCTCAGTGAGTGAGTGACGTGTTTGTGTTGCCTCAGTGAAGAGCTTCATCACTGACTGACCTCTGAGAGACGTTTTCAACGTTTTGCACTTCGTCATCGGAGTCGTTGTCTTCATCACACTGACTCGTCCACGATCTCTTCATGGATCTGAGGATAAAATGTAAGGAAATAAGGAAACGGAGGTGAAGGACGACTCAGTTTTGGTGGAATTCAAATGTAAACTCGACGGTCTATTTGTATCTTTCCTGAGCAACAAATCACTTTTATACAACACTCACATTTAACTTAAGAAACAAATGATAAACATCCTGAACATATTTTAGGTTGTAAGGTGAAAATCATGGCAGCAGAGACTATAAACAAATAATAAACAAAGAGACCAAATATGAAGAAGCACATTATCCTCTCAAAGCTTCCTGAAGCTGAACTCTTTATGTTGCAGTTACAGCACTTTTTTAAAGAAAACAAAAAAGTGGGTTGAAGGTTCGTTCGGCCAACAGTCTGACCTGAAGGCTCCTCTGAGCGGCGTGTTTGGTCCCGAGGCGCTGATCCTCAACGTTCCTCTCAGGAACTCTAAACAGCAACAAAGAAAACAACATCAGAGCTTTACGTTTGAGCTGTGTGAGCTCAAAAGTGAATTTATCGTTAAACCGTCGCTCAGAACAGGGCTGAGACAAATCGCACGCTAAATCTGAGTGTGTTGAGGTGTTTTGGGGGCCTCAGAGACCTGCAGTATATAACTGGGATCTTTTGTGTTTTAAAAGCAGCAACTGGTCACAGAGTGAGAAAACATAAATCACACAGAGAAACCAAAACTTCTGAATCAAGAGTCCCAGCCCTGTTTTATAGAGAGAATTTAAAGATGAATATTCAGTCATCATCTCCTCATCTTCATGTTGACGGAAAGTCAGGTGAAGTTTCGTGAGTCCACCAAACATTTCTGGAGCTTCACAGTAAAACAGCATGCGTTTTTCCCCGAACTATAATAATAATAATATTAAGTCTCCAGAAGCTTGTGTACGCACTTCAGATGGGGTGAGCGCTAACGCTTTTAGCTTAGCAGCCAAAGTGAAGAGTTCAGCTTTGTAAATAACGTCTTTTTAAATCAATTTGGGATCTCGGGCGTCTGGAGACTTGGACTACACCACACAAGCTGTGTGGAGCATTAAAACAAGTCTCCAGCTACTTCAGTTGTAAAGACAGTTAAATTGTATATACGCTCATGTGTGACGCAGAAGTGATTGGTTCTATTGATTTCAGCTCAGCGGTCCGTTTCTGACCGTTGCTCGGTCCCTGGTACAACGACGAGGCTCGGCTCAGTTTGGCGTCAAAGTTCTGGTTAACGCTGCAGTTGCTGTCATCATCTGCTGCCACTTCCTGGCTGCTGTCCTCGTCGTCGACTCCACCTGTTATATGACAGGTTATTAGCAAATGGAGATGTTTTCAGATTCACATTCTTCTGAATGTTCATACAAACCGTTTTCATCGTCGCTGTCACTCAGCTCTCTCTGCAGCGGCACCAGTGTCCTCCTCCTCTGGGCTTTAGAGCAGATCTTCTACAGTTTCATCAAACATATTAAAAAAAACTGTTTAGATATTCAAAGTTTAATAAAAAACAATAAAGGTAGGAGAAAAGAGGGGGGAGGTGATTTATTCATTTAGTGCTGCCTTGAAAATATAACTCCTGATGTTTTGCCTTTAATTATAGACTCACAACATCGCTGCGATAATTGTTCGTTAGTTAAATCAGAGAGATGAAGACGCCTCAGTTTGAGAGCAAAGTTCATAAACTGTGTCAACGCTCAAACTTCATGTGACAAAAACACACAAAGACAAAAACAGGGTCGCTGCCGTCCAATATGTTGGCAGCTGATAGAGCTGTGGCCCACTCCCCAGCAGCAGCAGCAGAGGGAGGGAGGCAGGGTGCAGCTGGGTGCACCACCCTCACGACGGCCTGATAAGAGAGGCAGCACCCAGTGAGACAGACGGACTGTGTGAGCATGTTTCAGCTGTGGTCATGAAGCTGCGTCTAGAGTCACTTCAGTACGCTGACAGTGACTGTGTGCTCGGTCTGCGGTGACGTTCGTGTGACAGGACGGTGCGTTTACGAAGGTTTGGAGCAGGAGGACAGTTGAAAGTCCTGCTGGATGATAATTTACAAGAGCAGTCAGAAGACGTCGGCTTCTGAGTCAGGCGTTTGAATTCCTTTAAGTCCTCCTGTAATTGGACAGTGTGAGACATAAACTTCCCCATAAAAGTTTAGACTAGACCATCAAGGAAGAGTCGTGCCTCGTTGTCACGTTAAAACCTTGTTATATTTATCTTTTAATAAAAATCCAAGTGTTACACCCTCTCTGTTGTGTCAGTATCATGTGTTTCCTGAATGTCTGCCACTAACATTTTAGTCTTGCCTTGTCGACAAAAACAAAACATACGTTTGCTCATGTTTTATTATCAAACGTCTATTTTTAGCTTGTCATCGTCAAACAAAAAAGGGCACCAAAGATCTCGATCTGGCAAGTGTGAAAAAAAGAGGCGATACATTTTAATACTACTTTTCTTTCCTTAACTTTCGTTTGCAGGGTGCAGGAAGTAAAAGTTATCAACATTCGTTCATTCTCAGCCATAGAAAGTGTTTTAGTTTCATGACTTGTTATTTCACTGGGATCTGAGGCATTAAGACTAATAACACAGAAATAGCCAATCTTCTCACTGATGGAGGTGTGAGTATTAAAGTGAGACTGTTACGTCAGTTTAAAAACTCCTCGTAGTGCATTTGATTTTCCTCAGAACTCAGAAAGACTGAGAACATGTTGAAAACGTAACTGACTCTTTAACGTGCACCGTCCGTGTCTGGACTGTATCTGGATTGTCTATCATTCATCCCAACCAGCTCCAGATGAGTCCGGAGACCTGTGAGGAAGCTGATGGACGCAGTTTGTGCCAGATGAGGTGTTGACTCTGATGTTTCAGCGAGTGCAGTACTCACTCCTTCTCTGTTGTTACTCAGCCGCCTCCTCTTCTTCATGCTGTCCATGGTCTTCAGGACCGACCTGGCCGCGCTGCAGAGACAAAAGTGTTAAATATTCATTACTCAGATTAGATCGCCTTCAGCGAAGCCTGTCACAACTTTACAGACACGTTCATGCTTTGTGTTCTTCCATTTCAAACTCCAGCTGCTCTCCCTTGACGACTATTACAACTATATGCAGATGACATGCACCTGTGCAGTTCAAAGTAGTACATCTAACTCATATTTCATAAACAGAAGTCAGAATGAACCCTGAGGACGATCCTGTCTGTGACAAATGTAAACGTGCCCCACTGAAGCCACATTACACAAAACTCAACGCAGAAAGCATCAAAACTAACTAAATGACAGCGCAGCTAACAGCTGTAGTTAGTCCTCAGATGAGTTTAACAAGCTTTTTGGGTGTTATTATTTATTATATGCTCAAGCTTTTCCAGCTTTGTTTTTTTTACACAGATAATTTTATAATAATGTTCTCAGATGATGTCAAACGGGATATCTTTAATTAAAAAATGTAAGATGTTCTTGGCTGACTGGTGACAGTGTGTGAACGACAGGCTCGGTTGTGGTCTTACTTGGCGCTGATGCCGTCGAACATGTTGGAGGCCTGATACCTGCTGGTGGGTTTGGTGGGCCGGGTGCTTCTCCTCAGCCCTCCAGCCAAGCGTCTCCTGCCACCTGTTGTTACACATGTGGACAGACATCTGGTTCTGAAAGCTACTGAAGTCACCGAACACAGTGAACCAAAACACAGACTCACTTTTTATTTGATCTTTTTTTGTGTGCCAATAAATCAGCGATTCCCCAGAACTGCTCCCTTTTAAATAAAGCCAATAAAATGTTGTTTTAAAAATTCACAAAATATTCTCGCCTGGGATGTTTAGGTGATACAATCATGTACATTAAATATGACTCATTAAATAAACAAAATAAATCATTGCAGCCCATTGCAGATTTTTAGCTTGTTGCAGAAAAAGTGATATGGATCAGTTTTTATTTTGACTTACAAACAATATGACAGCACACACATCCACACGTCTCCTCCTGCTGAAATTACTGATAATTTATGACTTTTGTGAGCAACTTAAAGGAACAGTTTCACCAAAAATATAAAAACCTATTCATCATCTCCTCCCTCCGTGCTGATATAAAGTCAGGTGAAGTTTCACAGTCCACAAAACATTTCTGGAGCTTCAGCAAAGCGGCGTTGCAGGGAGGAGAGAATGACTGAATTTTTATTTTGGGTGAGCTGTTCCTTTAAGAAATCTCAGCACTGTATTTTCCAAACCTGCCTGATATTCCAGGCTACAGATCTTAATGGTAATGTGACTGTTCCTACCTGCAGGGTTTTGAAGCCTTGCAGATTTCCTAAAGACACACAAACAAGTTTCAGTATGAGAACAATTGATTTATGTCACATAAAGGTGATTAACAACTAATTAACACTGAACTAACTGATGATCACAGAAGTGAAGGTGGTTATCAAACATGTTTTGGTGTTTCTGGTCCGACCTGATGACGGCTCTCGCAGCTCTCGCTGGTTTCACATCTTCATCCTCGTGTGTTTCTGAGTCGATGTGATTCTCTTCATCATCTTCATCGTTTAATCCCTGAAAAATAAGTCAAACGTGTCAGAAGTCTGTCGGCTGCAGGCAACAAGAAATCAGAGTCATACAACATTAATACAGACGCACACTGCACACATTTATTTCATTTTCCAAAAGATAAGAGGCTCCTGATCAGAGGGGAAATTCAAGTGTGGCAGCAGAAAAGGCAGAAAAAAGTACAAATAAAGAGAAACAAGTTAACGTAAGTAATTCCAAGTATGTACAATAAAAATAGACGTGAATAACGATACAAGAGCTATTAAGAGTAAATTTACAAGGTAGGAGTGACATAGTGTAGTTTCATAGTTACCTTAACCTAAACTAAAAAAACCATAAAAGTTAACTGAAATAAAATGAAAACACAGAAATGTTTTTTTTGTTGTGTTTTTAAGCAACACTTCCTAAATAGTCTGAACTTCTTAAAACTCGCCCCCGACAAATACCCCGTGTTATAATTTTTAATAAAATAACTGATAATAATACTGAAATTAATAGAAACTAAACTAAAACTAAACATATTTTAATCAATAACAACTAAATTGAAATGAGCAAACACAATCTGGAAACTTGAACTAAACTGAACATCTTAGTTAACGGAAATAAAAATTAAAACTACACGAGAAAAGCACAAAAATTACCTGAAACAATTCAGTTTTTAATAAAATAAAAAAAATTGATACCAATACTGAATTTAATAAATAAACTAAACTGAAAACAAACATTACAAACAAAAACAAAAATAGTATATAACATAAAATACAGTTATATAACAGAAAATTAAAAAAGAACAGACCAAAAACAAGAGTGAAAAACTCTTCATATATATCATTATATCATTTTTATTTCAATTCCTAGTTATTTATCAGCTGATTCATGCTGTATGTACAGTGAATTTATCAGCCTGAGCTTTATTTCTTTATATTTTGTAACAACAAAATATTAAAGTTTGAACAAATTAAACCTACCATCAGAAGAGAAAATCATTTTCTCTTGTTTTTTACTTTCATATTTCGATTGTAGTTTTTAACTCCTGTGTTCACCTTTGTGTGACGAGCTGTGTGAACACAGTTATTGTGACATTATCAGCAGTTGTGTTGTTTGTCAGTGTTCAGCTGCTCTTATTACTAACACTGCTGCTTTACCACACTGGTTAATTATACATATCAAGACAAGTCTGTGTGTTTATGGAGCACTTTAAAACAAATGCTGACTGAAAAGTTCATTCAAAATAGGATTTGAATGTGTTGAAGGTAAATAAGTTCATCTGACGGATACAAAGTGTCCTAATGATGCAGTTATATTACATTTCACATGTCAGGTTAGTGTGAACATTATATAAATGATGATAGTTTATTATTATTATGAACACACACCTCTAAATACACACTGGTTCTGATATGATTTGATGATTTTAGCTCTCCTGGTAACTTTATTTCCGTTTTTCTCTCCACAGTGATGATAAAAACTAAATGTGACTCACTTTAAGCAGTTAAATGAATGAACCTGTTGCTGTGAGGACACATCAGAGTGTTAAACAAACTGACAGTTGAAACAGAAAGACTTCCCGGTCAAACACACTTGACTCACAGTGGACAGCCCAGGTGTCTCCGGCCGGATGACCGTGCTCCTGCTCCGGGTCTCTGGTGGAGCCCGCGCCGGGGACTGGGAGCTCCTGGCCGGCCTCTGCTGCTGCGGCGGCCCGCTGCCTCTACCGCGGAGCGTCACCATGGTAACGCTCTCACTCAAGCTAGCAGGCTAGCTGTTAGCTGCTAGCTTACCGGAGAGTTGTTAGCACCCGGGAAAACGGCGGAAAACACGGAGACAGACGCTTTTAAACGTGTCCCGGTTGTTCTGCTCAGTGGACCGGCCTGCTGACACACACACACACACACACACACACACACACACACACACACACACACACACACACACACACACACAGTATATCTGATGGAGACGCTCCGCCGTCAAACCGCTGAGAGGATTCGAAAACGTAGCGTTCTGACGCCGCCTAGTGACGTCATGACGCAATATGCCAGTGAAAACGGAAAAGTCCAAAAAATAAAATAAAAAAGCAATGAGTGCATATAAATTAATAAAGGGTCAGAAAATACAGATATAATACATTTATAAATACTTCTAATATTTAAAACAAACGTTTCATTTATTTAAAAAATACAACATTTAAAGTTACATATATTCTTACAATAAGTACAATTCAGAGGTACTTTCCTCCAGTGTTTTCATTTTCTGCTACTTTATTCTTCCACTTCACGACATTTTAGAGGCAAATGTTGTACTTTGACTCCACTTTTATCAAATAATTTTAATTACTGGTTACTTGCAGGCTACATCAGAGCCAAGGAAGATAATTTCTTAATCAATTTATTTGATCAACAATTTGATTTGAAAAAAAAAAAAAGAAAAATCCGGTCTAATCATCATCATGTGTATTATCAGTCAATACATGGAAATATAAGTATATATTTATTATATCTAAATTATTCTTTATACTTAAACTTAAGTACATTTAACAGAATTGAATAGATAGAAATAATCGTGGATACAAAGAGAAGCAGAAATGCATTTTGACAGAGAAGTCATATCAGAAAATTAGAAAAAAGATCAGTTTTAAAAATGGCAGCTCAAAAGTGCCAGCGTGAGGCCGAAGTCTCTTTTCTAACATGGTTTAGTCACAAACTCAAAAGCTTCAGTCACTTCTTGGTGTATTTTACAGGTTGTATCGGCCCTTTAAAGGACCAGTTGGGTTAAACTCAGCTGCCAGTTCGATTTCTTTCTCTCAAAGCTGGTGAATCACTTCTCAAACACTTCAATCCAACAACGATTTCAGAATATTTTGCTTTATCTATTTAACAAGTGCTTCTTTGATTTCACAATTCACACTCAAAAAAGAGAAGAACAGTCAATCGACCGACAGGAGAAAATAGAAAGAAGAAACAGGAACAAAGGAGAGGATTCAAAAACGTAGCGTTCTGACGCCACCTAGTGATGTCATGCCGTAACATGCGTGTGAAAAAGGAAAAGTCCAAAACGAAAATAAGAAAATGTAACATTTATTTAAAAAACAACATCTTAAGTAACATATAAACTCAAGTACAATCCAGCGTTTTTTTCTCGGACAAATAAGAGAGTAATCCTCAATACAATCATGTGAGGAGGTAACATGTTGGAGGTAAAAGACGGTCTGTCCTCGTCTCTCACTTCCCCTTTAGATTTCAAAGAGATTTCAGCTGGTGTCTTGGTAAATTTCACAGCGTCGCTCTTCCCTGATGAAAATTATCTTCAGACTTTAATCGTCTGCATTCTCCCTTAGGACACTGGGCTCTGGGCTGGGTTTGTCCAGTATTCACTGCAGAGATGAACACAAGTGTTATTCTTGACATACAGCACATACTTAAAACATTAGAGGCATAAATTGCAGGTAAAAAAAATTGAAGAACAGAAAGTCTTTCATACCAAATACAATAACTGCTGAATTCACCATGTTCATTATTGTTGTCTGCGCATGAGCTGCTTTTTATTATTGTACTGCGACTTACTAGAATGTGTTTTAACCAAACTGTGAAGCCAAAGGCACATTTTATTTATCATTTCTCTACTTAAAAGATCAGCTCAGCCAAACTATAAAAACAACCCCACAGACTACACTACCTTTAACAGAAACTACAGCAGAGAAATTAAACACTTACCAAGAGTGGAACTGTAACTGGTTCATCTGTAAAGAAAGACAAAGTGTAAACTCACAAAAACTATTTTGATCCACTCAGATAACTTAGCTCAAAGAGGAGAACACTTACCCTTGTCACTGGTGTTATCTCATGTTACAGCTGCCGGGCCATTGTTGCTGTTGGTGCCTACACACACACACACACACACACACACAATATCAGGGCCCATAATGTTAAAGGGACACTCTGTAGTTTTACAGAAGAAATTCAAAGTGAGAATGTTAATATTTACAATATTAATGACGTAATAATACAAACCCTTTAAGGTCAGTTTGTTTATTCAGTTTATTCAGTCAGTGAAGATCTTTCTCTCCTCATTAACATTTATTCCCAAGAACTACAGAGTGCATTTGTTTATTTCAATCTGTTTTTGGTACTTTACCTTCAGACTGTTTGAGGCTCATCAACATTAAATTAAACAGGATATAAATCACTGATAATGCTTGTTTATTTTTTTGAAAAGTAATCACGGCAAACACTTTTTAAATTTAATATTATTACATATAAATATACAATATTAATCATTAGCACAATAACGATATAAATGTTCAGAAATAAGACTTCTACCTTCATCAGAATCTACAGCACAGAAATAAAACACTTACCATTGAGTGGAATGTTAACTTCAGCTGGTTCATCTGTAAAGAAAGACAAAGTTTAAACTCAAAAAAACTATTTTGGTCCATTCAGATAACTTTGTTGTAGTCTATGTGAAGTTCACTGTCCAGAGGTTACAGCCTGAGCAGGGTGAAGTGAAAGAAAGAGGCTGTTGTTGTTGTTCACTATTTTTCTTACTGTTAATAAATCACTTAAATCAAAACCAACACAGATCCAGTTTTCTTGTTTCTGACGTCACAGCTGTCCCAACTCTCAATTATTTATTTCACTTTTCTTACGATGCACAAAACAAAACATTCAGCTCTCCACAGATCAACACTGACATTATTAAATCAGTTGAGGAAAACACTTACTAGAGGGGCGAGTGGAGTTGCTCCCGGAAGTCTCTGTGAAGAAAAGAAGATTTAGGTAAATCTCAATGACACAGCGTGACCCTGTGCACTCTGATGTGAGCATTACCAGTCACACGTCAGGCAGGACTGTACAGTTGATAATTCATTAACTCTAGATCACTACAAAAAGCCACATCACAGTACACTAAAAGCACTAATTAAAAACTGCAGAAATTAACACTGACACTGAAAATATTCTGCTGGATGTCTTAATGATTTAAAGGAAGTGGCAGAGTGGAACAAACACAAGCCTCATTCACACTTTTATATACTGGGCTGTTATTCCACCTCGCCGTCTGTATGAAAGTTACAGAGGTGAATGGGGGGACAGTTTGGTAATGTTCCACAACATTACAAGACCAAACAACAGTAATGTGGTAGCAGGTCGTCTCTTTGGCAACTTATATGAGGAAAGAATGCTGAATATGTGGAAAAGTGGCCGTCATCCTGTCTGTCCTACTGTCTCTTCTTCACATTTTTCGCCCTGATGCTTCGAACCTGCTGCTGCTGATATGACTGTCATTAAAACAGGTTAAAGTCAAAAATCAACTGACTGACCTGCTGCTACCTGAATGTTCTGGTAACGGCTCTCTCAATTCTTTAACAGATTCGTTTGAGTCTCATTTTAAGTAATTCAGTGTATCCTGACAATCCAGGTCTGAGAACTCAAACACCACCTCAGGACAGTCAAGTAGGACAGGATCAGCTGGACAGGATCAGCTGGACAGGGAGATGGACTGACAGTTGACTTTAAGAGGAATAAAGTAGTTACCTTGGGATCCCCTAGGTCCACCTCCTGTAGAAGAAACACAATGTTAACACGTATGATTGACACTGAATCACTGAATCATCAAGTATTTTGTAGCTGGTGTAAATGCACTACACTGAACACTGTAGTTCAGAATCACTCATCTGGGATTTGTATTATTACATATTAATGATTTTGACGTCGACATGTTGGAAAAATGTTGCTATGAAGCTGAATTCTCAATAATAACTGATTTTTAAAGGGAAGAAAACTTTCACCTTCCACTCCACTGCTCTTTGTGTTGTAGACAAGACAATGCAAATATATTTCACTTACCAATGATGCCTTTCCTGAATAAGAACAGCACCACAGCGATTACCCCGACCAGGACCAGGACCAAGAGTCCTCCAATTGCCCCACCAATGATGATGGGTCCTCCAGAGCCAGAAACTGAGTGATCTAAAACACAGAAAAAGATCTTTGTGTTAGTTTAATATTCGTTAGTTCAAATTTCGAGTTGATGTCTGGAATGAAAATGTAGAAGCTGAGTAGTAAATCTGAAATTTGGTTACATAAAGTAACATGAATTGAGTCGTTTGTTCTGAACTTGACAAACAACGATCAGACAAAGAGGATGTTAAAGTATCTGAGAGGAGACTGTGACATGTCTGAGAAATTATTCTTCACCTTCTTCAAGTTCAAACATCTTCTTACTTGTGAATATTGTTTCTTGTGACTTATTATACTCTCTGTGACAAGAACACACAATTCATCCAGCCCCCTCTTCTATGAAGGCAAATGTTTCAGACTCAATGATCCTCTGGAGAAGAAGGAATTTATAAATTATATAAATTATTGATCTGCAGCTTTTAGAGGGCTCTTAATAAATGAATAATAAAGGATTTCCTCCTGGTCTTAGTCTGTTAGTTATGGCTTACTGTTGATTGTAACCCATATTTTTTTTCAACTTTATTGTAGTAATGCTGTTGTGTTCCCTGAATTTAAACACATTTCTGTAACTTAATGACTTAAAATACAGATAAGGGCAGGCAGGCGTCACTTTTGGGTTAAAACTTGAGTTGTGAAGGTGAACCTGTGCCGATTGTGCCTGCAGATCGACGTGAATCAGAGAAGAGTCTCTGTGACGCTGTAACTCCAACTCAAAACAACACAAATATAAGGCCCTACCATAAAACACCTGATTTTAAAATGGAGTTTGGTTTAACAGTCTGTCCACTTGGAAGACCGCATGGAGCAGAGGGCAATGTATTGTTAATAATTCACATAAATTGAGCTGACTTACACTCTAATAATGAATTTTATAAACTGCACAAAGTAACTTTGGAAGTAGAGCTAAACTGTCCTGTTTTCTACTCAGGTTTGTCCACCTATCAACACCTATTTCATGAGTTTTTTCTATATAATGACTCGGGCTGGTGCGACGTAATCAATGCAATCTATTATGTAATTACGTCGATTTACGTAGCGTGGTGGCAATGGTGATGGTGGCACCTATTCAGAGCATAGACTCCACCGAAGAGTGAGCTGAAGTGAAAAAACCTCGCCCACGATCATCCAAAGTATTTTAATGGTGCTCTGCAAGCTCTGCAAATTAGAAATGGTTCATCACAGCAGTACGACCGCCGTGCTCGAGCACTTGAAACAGAAGCATCCCAGGGCGATTTCTCGAGACGGCAGCAGAAGCAAGACAGCAGGTGTGGGAGCATTACTCCATGGTCCATGTGTGTGACGTGTTGGGACTCCCGCTGATCAGTTTGCCTAAAGACGAAGCTGCTACGTTGTTCTGCTACTGGCATGCTGGTCCTACAAAAACTGATTGTTTGTCCTCATCGACAGATTGAAAATAACAGTAAACAACAAGGATGAGGCAGATCATTGCTGTGTCCCAAACCAGCTCAAAAACAAACCTGAGTCAAAGTGAAATTTAACTCTACACAGAGAAAAGTCAGTTTTGTTCCCTCTGTAGTATTTGTCCATGCTAAATAACATGCCCTGTTCTACTCTGTTTATGATCTCCGGTCATGTCTCTGCCACGGTAGGTTAAACACACAGGTCCTACAGTGATCGTCAGCATCCATGGATGTGCTTCAAACTGGTGCACAAAGCCAAACTGAGTGATCACACACGATACTACGTGACACTGTGGCTTCAGTCATAGTCCGATCACCAGCTTATGTGACTGGCCACCAGTTCGTGATGTCGGCCTGCACATTTATTTTGTGGAGCTCCCTGCGGCAGCCCCGCCACAGCCAAGACCACCCTCATTAAAATGAATAGAGAAACCTGCATCCAGTGTGAATCCTTCAGTCCCGTTTTCTTTTTGTCCTCACCCAAACTCAACATATATTAGAATTACACAGATTACCAGTTAAAACAGGGCTATTTTTAGTTGGAGAATAACGCCCTTGTTGTTGATTGAAGATTATTGAATAAATTGTTGATATATAAATGACAAGTTTTGAAATGTTATTTTGGGTAAATTCGTTGTCATGTCAATCAAGTAATGAAAAAATAATAGTTAGATTAATCCAAAAAAGAATCGTTAGGTGCTGCCCCAATAATGATGCCGATCGTAGATCAATAACAACATAAAATGATTTTCTGTCTGACTAGCCGTAGGATTTAGTCACCCAGAAAGTGCCCAGATGTGCTCCTCTTATCTCTGAAAGTGTAAATAAACCTAAATTATCATTCAAGGTAACCTGAGTTGAAGCTTCCACGTGGTGAAGAAACTTTATGTCCAATTTAATTTGACACATGTCACAGGCAGCTTTGCTTTCTGCAAAAATGTGAAAACTAAAAAACAAACAAGAAAGGAGTAAAAACAAGAAGAAGACTCTTACCCCACTCCTTCTTCACATTCAAGCCGGTTGCTTCGTGAATGACTTCACAGGTGTATCTGGACTTGTCCTTCCTCAAAATCTCCACACTGTCTCGTTTCTGGAACGTGTCGTCTTCATTCGGTCGAACGCCCGAGCTCCACAGTCCGTCGTCTCTATACAGTTTGCGGCCGTCCCTTTTGATCCATAGGATGATGTCTTGCGGGGTGAAACCTGTCGCCAGGCACGTCAAAAGGATGTTTGTCTCCACTTTGGTGTCCCGTGCAAACACGTACATCTCAGGTTCAGCTGGAGAGACAAACCGTAACTTGAGATTCAGGCTTGATAAAATACGATCAATCCTGATCAGAATCGATGGAAATTTCGCCACAACTGGAGCTGAAAATGACATTTTACAGGCTGACAGAAATTATTTGTTTCAGTCGTCTGTCAAACAAAAATTAAACAGATGTTATGTAAATCCCAACTGTTTTATGTCCAGTTAGTATCATGATTCATATTTTAACAACTGGCACAGCAGTAATTAGATCACTAGTGCTACTATTGTTATCTCTATTATAAATTAAATTAAAAACACAGAAAAGGCCTTCAGTAATACATACCGGCATTTTGGAGCTGTTTCTTCCCGTAATCCCAGAACTTGTTCAACCACTGCATACAGTCATTCTCCAGGTAGCCTTCGGTTTTATCTTTCAGGTGATCGTCATCATCCCACCTCCTCTTGGTCTCTACTGCTGCTTCGATTGGGGCGACCCAGACTGTGTGGATGTCGTCAAAAGACAGGAAGTCGATTCCGTCATAGTTGTACCTATACACGCCACGGTAGAACTTCATCTTGCCGTCCGGCTGCATTTCGCCCTCACAGCCAACCATCCACTGAAGAACATGGACATCTGTAACCAGAGAAGAAAGGCCAGGGCAGTGAAAAAGTGTGTAAGGCACTGCAGACGGATAAATGTTTTGTTTTTGTCATGTTTATGTATTGAAAAGATGCAGCTTTTATTTTGTAAACTGCTGTAGTCTGATTTCTGGAAGGACTCTCTGGATAAAAGGGGAATTTAAATGATGAAAAGTAGCCATGTACAGTGATATAGACCACTGAGGCCGTACACTGAGATGCACCAAGAATTGTTTTGCATTCGAATTGTTGACAGCAAAAACCAGGAAGCTGGCGTAAGAAACCTATTCTATTTTGCCTTTCACTGAAGCAATTTTAAGGCTTTGAACTGCAATGTAACTTTTATTTTCTGTTATTGTGAATAGTAATTTTTGCTGGATTTCTGTTGATCATTGTGATAGCTGGGCGACTCGGACCAATTCAGGGCAGAGTAATACCGGGTTCTGGGAACGCCGGAGCTAACAGGAAGAAAAGGTGTTTTTACCTATTAAGCTGTTTTACTGCTGGATTGGGGCCAACTCAGGGCCGAGTGGAACCAAGTGGAGACAAGGGGTCTCTTAAGGTTATCACCGCTGGTTGGCTGCTTTTTCAGAATTTGTAGCGTAAACAAACTGAATTCACGGTGACGACCGGGTCTTAAGGATAAATATAAAGTGCACTGGGACGAGTGACAAGTAGAACAATGGGAGGTAAATCCAGCAAAAAACCAGGAAGCTGGCATAGGAAATCTATTCTATTTTAGCCTACTTTCCTATTTCTTAACTTGTTTTAATGTTTTGTTTTAATGTATTTTAAATGCTTTTACTGTAATTGTATGCGCCTGTAAAGCACTTTGAGTCGCCTTGTGTCTGAATTGTGCTATACAAATAAACTTGCCTTGCCTAGCTGAATCATAATCGAATAGTGAGGCCAGTGAAGATTCACACCTCCACTCTGCCGAGTGCAACTTCTGAATAATTACTGATTAACTGAAAAGCGTCCTGGTCCTTCATGTTTCATGGATCTTACCTGTGTCGTTCTGTCTCATACGATCCTTCAGGATGTTGATGTTGCGTTCGAACCACTGCTGCTTGCTCTGGCGGGACTGTGTGCCTTTGACCCAGTACTCTTGTTCCAGTCGCTCTCTCATCCAGGGCTGTTTGGGAACTCTCTTCTGAGTTTCGCTGTCAAAGTAGTCAATCATCCTGTTGTCCAGCAAACCCATGGCTGTGAACTTGTGGATGCCATCGAGTCCGACATCTTTGGAGAGGGCCGTGTAGATGTAATGGAGGGAATGCCTCTCTGAAAGTCACACAGACAGATATTTCTTAGATAAGAACCATTAGATCTGACATATTAAAGCTTCAGCAGCACGGTGGAGATGTGTTGTACTTTTATTTTTGGAAATAACAGACCGAGAACTTTGGCTTTGAAGCTCTGACGCCAAATTACAAAAAACAACTGGATTAAAAGACTCCTTAAGAATACAAATAGTATATGCAATATTTTCCCCTGTCACTTTTTCTGGAAAACTGTCAGTCTTAATTTTCTGTTGCGGTGTCCAACTGTTGAATGTTGGTGAATTGTGTGGTTATGAGGTTTTTTTAAGAGAAACATAGTGTTAACATTTCTCAACAACAGCTTGATATGGTTATCAAATCTATACCCCAAAGTATAGCATCTTCAGCACAAAGCATACATCTTGATTGACTTTAAGTGAATGCCCTGTGACTATTAATGGAGTTTCTGTACAGAAAGTGCACTGATACTAATACTTGTATTAGAAATCATCCTGATCATATCACAACTCCCATATGTAAATATAGGTGACTTTATTTAGATAGAGAACAATGGAGCACCGTCTTTCTCTTGCCTAATTAATATATAATTCAAACTTGTACACAGGTATTATCCTGTAAAAGACAATATGTGTCAGGTGCTTTTTGTGATTGTGAGAAACTACTGAACATGTTTTTACAGATTGTCTCCATGCTGCTGCCTTCAGGTTTGATTCACAGAAATACTTTTTTCAGAAATGCTTGAAAAAGTCCAGATGAAATGTGCATAATTCATTGAATTATTATTTGAGCAAAATATTACATTCACAGAATGAAGTGGCCTGAAAGATTGCCCTCCTGCCATATTTTTAGAGATACTGATTAAAAATCATATTTGACTTTTATTAAAACCTGAAAACTGGAAAAACAGAAATTGGCAAAAGCTATTGAGACATTTTAAATGTACTCATTTTATTTAGCAGACCTGTGAATTGTGTTTTTTGTCTGCTGAGGCAGAAACTTGTCCATCCTAAGGACAAAACAGCCAGGAGGCATAGACAGAGTAATGTAGTTTATGCTGTTCAACGCAGCAGGACTGCACAAATTTGTACGTTGGGGAAAAAACCAACTTCTCCATAAATGAATGGCACAACACAGGAGGGCCAACTCCTCAGGTCAAGACTCTGCTGTCCACTCACATCTGAAGGAGACAAATCATTCATCTGAGGACAACAATGGAAACATCTTGGCCAGAGAAGACAGATGGTTTGAAAGAGGAGTGAAATAATCCATCTACGTCAAACTGGAAGGACCGTCTTTGAACAGAGGAGGTGGCCTCATCACTTATCACCCACCTACAGTGCTGTACTGAGTCTCTCCCCAGACAGTTTATCACCCATTCACACCTGGGCTCACCGAGCCATAGCAACCCACATGAAGGCCGGTTGGGTCACCGACCCACAAGTGGCCCTAACGACTCTGACACTCAGAGCTCACCTGTCCTTACACTCCCACACAGAGTTCAAAAGCCTGCAGCTCCTCCAGTTAGTTAGAAGTGAAGCCTCTTGGATGAGAGGGGAAACATCTTCAACACACTGAAACAAGTCCAGTTGACTACGATACAGCACTTAGATTCACCATGACCAGGGGTCCGTTTCACAAAGCAGGTTCAACAAACTCTGAGTCTAACCTTGAACTCTGAGTTGATCTACTCTGAGATAGGAAACTCTGAGTTTTCGGTTCCAGAACAGCTGGTTTGAGTTAGTTTGATCAACTCGGAGTAGTTTCTCCTGGAGTTAAGCGCGTGCGCCACAAGTATAAAAAGACAGCGTCAATGGAGCCCCGAGTCACCATGGCAACGGGGAAGAGGAGGGCCACGTTTTTCACCCCACTGGAATTGAAAATATTAATGCGCTCATACGGTGAGTCTGAGCAGGTTTTTAGAAGGAAGTGAAACACCGCTGCAGCAGCAAAAGAGAGGGAGACGGCGTGGGACAACATTGGTGCTCGGGTCAATGCGTAAGTTTAAATGTAGTCCTTTGCAATCACAATAATATTACAGGGGGAAACTGCTTGAGTGGGAGCCTATTAATTTATTTCATTTAGGTGCAATCCCGCGGGGGAGAAGCGCACTTGGCAGCAGCTTAAGATGGAACAGAAAAACATTGTTCAAACAGGTAAGACCTCAGCATAATCTCACGGGGGTACCTCATTTTGATCATGTTTTACATTGTAAAGTAAATATTAAGTGGCTGTTTGACTGTACAGTTGTTTTATCCCCAACATAATGCTGTTTTCACACACATAAATGTCTTCTCATCTATTAGCCGTTTCAGGGCGAGGCACACTTTTCTGACCGCTCTGCATACAGTTGCCTTGCTCAAAGTGCTCTGCATCTCCGACGTTGTATAAAAAACTCCCATTTGCAAAAAACGCAGCGCAACACACAATATCTGCTGGGATGTGAGAGCATGACTTCGGTTGGTAATGTTGGGAATGTAAGGACGGATTAGGTTGTGTATGTAAATGATGGACTGTGACGTGAAACGGTACCGCTCAAAAAGATAATTGCCTGGAAATGCAAGAACATCTATGCGCGGTCTGATCATCATCTCCCGACGAATATTTAATTCTCTGCGCAGTAATGCTGCCTTCATCCACGGGATCATGATCAAAAGGACATGGTAGTGAAAATAGTCGCCACCTAATATAACTTCTAATGTCGCCTACTGACTGACTTTTGCAATGAATTTCTCAAAAAAACAGACGGCAGAACTATATAACGCCGAAACTCGCCTGCTGACTGAATGAATGAGGAAATCAAATACCGTGTGCGGCTGAAAGAGGCGGAACAGAGAAACTTGTGAAACAGGCTAGAGTCACCTCTCTTTCTCTGGTTTGAGTTACCTCCCTTTGTGAAACGGACATCTACTGTATATCTGAAATTCTTACATAAACGAAAACAAACAACAAACAAAGTCATGTGGCTGTAACATTTTTGTGAAACAAGCAGAAAGAAGTCCTGAGTCGTTTAGCTCCTCACAACTTCATGTCTTACTTTCGCTTTTAATCCGTCGCGCATTAACGTGTCTAAACTGTAACTTACCGCTGTTTTTGGCCACTGCTGTCCCCAGAAGTACGAAAACGGCGATCAAATTCATTCTCCCCTCAAACAGGGGTCCATTCTCGGCTCTAATGTCGAGTTGTGTCGAGTTGTGTCGGACGGTGGTCTGACTCTGTCAGCCCTGTACACGGTTTCCTGTTTCCTGGTTCTGACTGGTCTGCGAGGTGCATTCAAGAGCTGGTCGTAAATTACTGAAGCTACGTCGCAAATAAATAATTTAACGGTGGATGACTGGACAAAGTTCTATTCACCGATGACTCCAGATTTGATATTTATGGCAGTGACGGATGCATTACTAAAATAAGTCCATGGATGCTTTCAACTCTAATGTCAATCGACAGTTGAGCACTGGTACAAATGTTCTCTTAAAGTTGACAGTGACACGTATCAGTGAACGCACCATGACTGCAGTTCCTCTGTTTGTGGTTTGTTGTTGTGATGAAGTTCATCAAGTCCAACTGTGAGACCAACAACATCCACCTCAACATGCGTCCATCACTGAGACAATAAGTTAACACACAGGCTGACTGCAACTTATCAAATGTACTGAACAACTTTACCTCACTGCACTGACAGGACATCTAAATAATTATATTCCAGTTACTGTCTTTTAAGAAAAGAAAATAATAATTACACTAAAAATAAGAAACAACATAAGAAAACTAGTTATATTTAAATTGTACATATTAATATATTAAATAACTTAACGTCACTACCATGATACACTTGAATGAATATATATTGTGTATATATATAATAATGAATATGTAATATTCATTGGATTGAGATAATATATTTAATCTGATCTGATTCCATGTGTATGTTTTTTAGATATTTCTTTTCAACATTACATAATTCAACAGGCCCTAAATTTCTAATTTCACCAGGAAACAACATAAAGCTGAAGGAATTAAGCATTAAGATCAACACATTTGAAGGGGTTCTTGCAAAAATTGTGTTTTAATTAGGAGATATATCGATTTTTACCTGGATATGGGTGTTGTGCCAGAAAACGACTAATGACTAACTAACTAACGACTAACCCCACGGACGTAATTTGGGGGGGGGACACAGGGGACATGTCCCCTGCACTTTTTCAAAAGGCCGTTTTGGTCCCCTGCAGTTTTTACCGTCCAAAAACAATGTTACGCTATAGTAAACAGAGACGCGTCAAGCACTAGGACCAAGCAGAAAACGGCCGCTCAAGCTGAAGCCTGTTTCCCTTAGTTTAGACCGCCCACAAGCTCCTCGATTGGCTCAGCCGTTTCTTGTGTGATTGGCCGTCCCCGCTGTCACTCCATCTTGCTTGCACACCGGTCTGCTAGTTGCCCAGGAGTCCTTATTAATCTGCCGCGGTAAATTGGGCATTTGTTCTGCCTGGGTCACGTCAGCTAGAAGGATTGTAATATCAGAGGTTTCATTTACATTAACGTTTGAATCGGTGTCCATGTGCGTGCGTGCGTACGTGTGTGCGTGTGTATGTGTGTTTGGTAATTAGGCGCAGCCAGGATGTCTAGAAAAAGAAAAGTGGACATAAGAGACTTCTTTAGAACTCATGCGTTACACCCATCCTGCAACTGGCTCCCAATAAAGCAGCATATCCACTTCAACATCCTCCTCATCAATTACAAAGCTCTCAATAATCTTGTAAAGTGTCTTTGAGTTGTATTGAAAGTGCTGATAAATAAAATTAATTGTTATTATTGTTATTATTATTGTTATTATTATTATTATAACTGTAGAGCCTCAACAATGCAAAGATTTAAAAAAAAGCTCATATTTAATGCCAAAGAGATACACTTTCATGAATTATTTTTATGTTGAAAGGCAGCAACTGTTTTAAAAAAACACCAACAATGAAAGATTTAGGGAAAAATACAATAAAACCTCAGATTACAAATGGGATTTTATACGTCCAAACTCATGATAATTGTGAAACTAAGTTTTTTCCTCTATAACCGTATCATCAAAATTGATGATTGTTGCTCCCCAAATTGTCCCACTGTTCATGTCATGCATCAATATATTTTTGTCAGGTGACGGATAGTAGAGATGCAGAAGGAGATACAGGAGGAGAGGCTGGAGGAGGTAGAGGAGGAGAGGCTGGAGGAGATGTAGGAGAAGAGGCTGGAGGAGGTAGAGGAGGAGAAGCTGGAGGAGATGTAGGAGAAGAGGCTGGAGGCTCACAGGTGAGGTTGAAAGAATAAACATATGTTAGTCATGAGATTAAGCATTGTGACAAATGTTAGGGTGATGATAATCTGTATCAGAGCTTTCAAAGTTCAAACACCATGCATCTATATATTTTGTCAAACTGGCCAGGTACAGTTTTATATTGAGGCCGCTGTACTAAAAAGTCTGTGTAAATGTGTAAATGTATTATTTTATTGGTAAGAAGTAGTAGCGACTAAGCAGTGAGTTCATTAACTGGGTCAGGAACTCACAGTGGGGAGGGAGTGACATAAATTTGGCAATATTTTTTGTCATTATTGTAATTAATTAAATTATAAGTTGCTCATAGATATTCCACCTTTTGTTATGTTTATCTTAGCTGGATCAGCAGCAGCCAGGGGTCAGTAGATGCTCAGGCAGTAAAGGAGCACAAGATGGAAGAGCAGAAATGAGGTCTGTTTACCATATATTCCAAAAATAAGTGTAAAATTGGTGGTACTGAGTTGGAGTAAAATTGACTAACAAGGTGAAACACAGAATTGGGTGATAATGTTTTGCTACATGCTTTACAACCATTCAAACCAAAAAAGGGAACAGTAAACTTAAAAGTAGCAATAGAAAACTAGAAGAACTTGTGTCCCCCCCACCTCTGAAATCAAAATTTCGTCCTTGACTAACCCCATGGACGTTCCCGTTGGGGAGTCGTTTTCTGGCACGACACCTGCCGCAAAAATTGATCGCCAGGCTACAGTTGTGACCACTAAATCAATAGTTAATTGGACTATTTCCCTCTGCCTGGTGACCACAGAGGTGCAGTGGTTTGATGATTTTAGCTCTCCTGGTAACTTTATTTCCGTTTTTCTCTCCACAGTGATGATAAAAACTAAATGTGACTCACTTTAAGCAGTTAAATGAATGAACCTGTTGCTGAGAGGACACATCAGAGTGTTAAACAAACTGACAGTTGAAACAGAAAAGACTTCCAGGTCAAACACACTTGACTCACAGTGGACAGCCCAGGTGTCTCCGGCCGGATGACCGTGCTCCTGCTCCGGGTCTCTGGTGGAGCCCGCGCCGGGGACTGGGAGCTCCTGGCCGGCCTCTGCTGCTGCGGCGGCCCGCTGCCTCTACCGCGGAGCGTCACCATGGTAACGCTCTCACTCAAGCTAGCAGGCTAGCTGTTAGCTGTTAGCTGCTAGCTTACCGGAGAGTTGTTAGCACCCGGGAAAACGGCGGAAAACACGGAGACAGACGCTTTTAAACGTGTCCCGGTTGTTCTGCTCAGTGGACCGGCCTGCTGACACACACACACACACACACACACACACACACACACACACACACACACACAGTATATCTGATGGAGACGCTCCGCCGTCAAACCGCTGAGAGGATTCGAAAACGTAGCGTTCTGACGCCGCCTAGTGACGCCATGACGTAATATGCGAGCGAAAACGGAAAAGTCCATAAAATAAAATAAAAAAGCAATGAGTGCATATAAATTAATAAAGGGTCAGAAAATACAGCTATAATACATTTATAAATACTTCTAATATTTAAAACAAACGTTTAATTTATTTAAAAAATACAACATTTAAAGTTACATATATTCTTACAATAAGTACAATTCAGAGGTACTTTCCTCCAGTGTTTTCATTTTCTGCTACTTTATTCTTCCACTTCACGACATTTTAGAGGCAAATATTGTACTTTTACTCCACTTTTAAATAAGTGGAGTAAGTGGAATCAAATAATTTAATTACTGGTTACTTGCAGGCTACATCAGAGCCAAGGAAGTTAATTTCTTAATCAATTTATTTGATCAACGATTTGATTTGAAAAAAAAAAAGACAAATCCGGTCTAATCATCAACATGTGTATTATCAGTCAATACCTAGTATACAGTGTATATAATCATGGAAATATAATACTTTATTATATATTTATTATACTTAAATTATTCTTTATACTTAAACTTAAGTACATTTAATAGAATCATGTAGATAAAAAATAATCGTGGATACAAAGTGTCATATAAGAAAGTTATAAAACCAGAAAAGGATCAGTTTTAAAAATGGCAGCTCAAAAGTGCCAGCGTGAGGCCGAAGTCTCTTTTCTAACATGGTTTAGTCACAAACTAAAAAGCTTCAGTCACTTCTTGGTGCATTTTACAGGTTGTATCGGCCCTTTAAAGGACCAGTTGGGTTAAACTCAGCTGCCAGTTAGATTTCTTTCTCTCAAAGCTGGTGAATCACTTCTCAAACACTTCAATCCAACAACGATTTCAGAATATTTTGCTTTATTTATTGAACAAGTGCTTCTTTGATTTCACATGATTCACACTCAAAAAAGAGAAGAACAGTCAATCGACCGACAGGAGAAAATAGACAGAAGAAACAGGAACAAAAATATCAACATTACTTTGTTATCTTTCGTTAATTGGCACATGGATTCACAGGAACATTAATTACCTGGACTAATTCTAACTTTTTAGACAGAAGCTTCAAATATCAGATATTTAAGCTACAGTCTTACAATCCACGTTATCTGTGAGCAAATTTAACTTTTTCTTAGACTTTCTCAGACAAATAAGAGAATAATCATCAATACAATCATGTCAACAGGAGTGCAAATTTTACCACAGAGGAACAAAGTTAATCCCTGACTTCAGCAACTAAAAAACACCTGGATAACACATCTTTAATACATGTAGCTATAAAAGTTAAAATGCCAAAACTTAAAGAATTAAAATAAAATTACATTTTCTTAACACAAAAATATTTCATGAATAATGAAAGTATGGATTATATTTGGAAAGCCAAGAGAGGATAAACTATACAGACAGTGAGAGTTATTTTCTTCTTTTGCAAAGTTTTCATAACTATTAGTTTGATTTTGGATAAAAAATGATCTAATTGCTGATTTAAAGGCCTTTAATTTTATAACAAATGCTTTGGATTTATTTTTCTATGACAGTCAGGTCAGATTTAATCCAACAGATTCACAGCTTCTCAAATGTTAAAAGCTCAATTAAAGTAAAAAACGTACATGAAACGCAGAATATTGAATGTATAAAAGCAGCACTTTAAATCATGGCACTTAAATTATTTCTGCTCATCACTCACTTAAAAAAAGTCGAGTTGCTGCTTCATCATTCCAGTGTTTTTACTACAAATCATGTAAATCGTTCTACATGACTGTTATCTGTAAAAGCTTCTTTCCAAATGTTTCCCTGTTTTGACGCAGCCAGTAAGAAGTAATAACTAATAAGTGCAGATGAGCCAGAGAACGAGTATCAATTCTGTTCTTCAAAATTCATATTTAATCTTTATTTTTTATCACCAATCCTTCTTTTGACGCATGTTTGTTTCTATACTTTTGATTAGTTTCCAACTCTTTGCAGGACTTTTGTGAAGGGCTCTTACACTAAATGGAAAATCTTCCGATGCACTGTATTGAGCGGCTGATTTCGGTGAAATGAAAGCTGATACATAGAGCTGATAATATGAAGCCAGATTGCAACAAACTATTTACAAACTCTGATAAAGTAGGTGACGTGAAAGTTGGTTTGCGATTCACCAGAAACACAGCGAAGAACAAAGAAATATTAAATCATCCATCTTTCCTCACGACATCTGAGCCTTTCTCACCCTCAGTTCTGCATAAAACACAGGTTAGAAAATTATTTTTAAAATACAAAGATGTAAAAAAAAAAAATGATCGTATTGGTATCAGCCGGGGCGGACAGAGAACAATCTGTTATTGTATTGTGTATATTGTGTTTCCCTGTGCAGAACAATACTGATATATTTATACATTTCAACAAGCTCAGACTCACACAGTCGCATCCATCCTGACTGAAATATAAGAAGCTCATTAACGTTTTACACGTTTAATTTTCACGCTTTTCTTCTCTTTTACATTTCTCATCTAAAATCAAGCCGTTATCAACTGAAGGAATCAAATTTGAGAATGATTTTGTTTGAAAGTTGGTGTAAACATTTTGCATAGATCCAGGTTTTTCTCTTTTGTCTGAATTCATTTTGAATCACTTTCCTGAATCTTCATCTTACGTACGATCCTGTAATTCTGTCTGCACATTTCAGACAGGCAGCAGAGCTGAACTTCAGCGCTGCTCACAGGACCGTGTGGATCATGTTGACCTGACTTCCTTCCGATTCCCTTTTAAAATAAATCTAATCCTGTTGTAGATTTAGTAATCAACATCCAAATCAGTATTTAAATTTTCTTTCCCCCAGCTGATTGTTTGGGCTTGTTTTTGAAGAGGAAGAAGACGGATCATCGGCTACACTGAGAAAGAAAGGCAACAGCCTGATGAAGATCAAGAAACGGTGTTCTGGGGCGGCCATCAGCTCAGTTTGTTCTCGCCCACGGTTCAAGTCCGACCTGTGGCCCTTTCCTGCATATCACCCCCCCTCTCTCATCCTGTTTCCTGTCATCTCTGAACTGTCCTATCAAAATTTATACAAAAGAAAAGGAACAGTGTTCTGCGACAGCATTAACTAGTCTTAAAACCTGCACACATAAAAAGCTGGCTGGCACATGTCACACGATATGATAAGAATCCATCAAATGCCTTTTGACACTTTGGAGGCCGTCCTCGTCTCTCATTACAACTCATTATTACAATCATAGTGAAGTATAGAAGAAAATAATGATGGCATGTTTGATTGGGTTTGACAGAATTTCACTGTGAACTTTGAAAAAACAGATTCTGAAGTGGACGTCGAGACATTTTTGAGCTTTATGTTCTTTGTTTGTGTTGATTTTCAAAGTCCCTTTAAATTTCTATCTCAAAGTGAACCAAGTTGGCGTCTTGTTAAATTTCAGAGTGTCTCGCTCTTCTCTGATGAATATTATCCGCAGACTCTTCAGACTTACTCGCTGACAGCCTGTGGCAGGAGGCTGCTGTTCTCGGGGCTGGGGGTTCGTGCAGAATTGGCTGCAGAGATGAACACAATTGTTATTTCTTGACATACAGTGGATACTAAAAACATTAGCAGCTGATCAGGCATTAGCTGCCGTCGTGCAGCAGACAAGAACATTTACGCAAGTCTTTTCCACGAAGATACTTACCACACACACCGGAGTCACCGCTGCTGCCAGACCCCTGAGACCCTGAGAAGAAAATACATTTCATTTAGATATGTATACTGTGTGTGTGTGTGTGTGTGTGTGTGTGTGCGTGTAGTAAAATGTAAATATTCTATCTGTGATTTGTACTACTGCTACTGTCGATTAATCTTTCATTCACTGGAAACTGAAGATAAAACGTGCTGTTAGAGATCAGGAGCTGCATCTGAAGAGGAAGACTAGAAATGCACTCGCACTCCTTTTTGACTGGTGCACTTGGTTCATTTGGGTGAAAAGGTGTACCAGTAGAGTGCATACCTCCGCCATGGCCCAACAGTCCCCTTTATTCAAACAAGCCACGTAGCAGAATAGCGCTGGCTGTGCGCCGAGAGAATAAACGCTGCACGTTCTGTTTTGATTGACAGCTACTGGCGCTATGGTAACAGAGGGCTGACACGCTTACAACATGTAGGCTGATAAAAGCACAACACTCAGTGTTCAGACAATCTGCTGCCACAAAAGCACTTTTCTGTGTCTGTTAAGAGAGTTTCTGTCTGATAAAGCTCAGGACTGACTGAACGAGCTTCTCCTCCACAATAATGTTAAACTCAATAACCCTGTATCACTGTTAATTTTACACAGCCTATAACTTTTAACAGTAATATCATAGATATCAGCCACCTAAATACGATTTTTTAATCTGAATCAATGTATAATTCCTTTGACAAATTAACAGAAATCTCAAATAAAGAAAACTTCAGTGAGCTGCAGCTCCTCCACACTGTCACCTCCTGCTTGTAGCTCGTACAGGAGAACACTTACCCTTGTCACTGGTGTTATCTCCTGGTGTTACAGTTGCCAGGCCATCGTTGCTGTTGCTGTTGTTGCTGTTGCCTACACACACACACGCACACACACACACAATATCAGGGCCCATAATGTTAAAGGGACACTCTGTAGTTTTAGAGAAGAAATTCGAAGTCAGAATTTTCATATTTACAATATTAATGAGGTAATAATACAAACCCTCTAAGGTCAGTTTGTTTATTCAGTTTATTCAGTCAGTGAAGATCACATTAAACAGTGGAAGTAATCATTGATAATGCTTACTAGCCTCACCACTGCTCTTTAAGGTGCCCTTTGTTTATTTTTTTGAAAAGTAATCACAGCAAACACTTTTTAAATTTAATATTATTACATATAAATATACAATATCAATAATTAGCACAATAACGATATAAATGTTCAGAAATAAGACTTCTACCTTCATCAGAATCTACAGCACAGAAATAAAACACTTACCATTGAGCATAATTTTAACTTCATCTGGTTCACCTGTAAAGAAAGACAAAGTGTAAACTCACAAAAACTATTTTGATCCATTCAGATAACTTTGTTATAGTCTATGTGAAGTTCACTGTCCAGAGGTTACAGCCTGAGCAGGGTGAAGTGAAAGAAAGAGGCTGTTGTTGTTGTTCACTATTTTTCTTACTGTTAATAAATCACTCGAATCAAAACCAACACAGATCCAGTTTTCTTGTTTCTGACGTCACAGCTGTCCCAACTCTCAATTATTTATTTCACTTTTCTTACGATGCACAAAACAAAACATTCAGCTCTCCACAGATCGACACTGACATTATTAAATCAGTTGAGGAAAATACTCACTGGAGCCGCGACTGGAGTTGCTGTCGAGAGTTTCTGTGAAGAAAACAGAGGACGCAGCGTTTAAAGGAAGCGGCAGAGTGGAACAAACACAAGCCTCATTCACACTATATATATATATACTGGGCTGTTATTCCACCTCGCCGTCTGTATGAAAGTTATAGAGGTGAATAGGGGGACAGTTTGGTTCTGACTCTGATCCTCCAGCGGAGGTAGTAACAGTGGCGAGACGACGTCTGCGTGGACAGGAGTGCTACCTGAATGTTCTGGTAACGGCTCTCTCAATTCTTTAACAGATTCGTTCGAGTCTCATTTTAGTAATTCAGTGTATCCTGACAATCCAGGTGTGAGAACTCAAACACCACCTCAGCACAGTCAAGTAGGACAGGATCAGCTGGACAGGGAGATGGACTGACAGTTGACTTTAACAGAAATAAAGTAGTTACCTTTGGATCCCTTACGTTCACCTCCTGTAAAAGAAACACAATGTTAACACGTGTGATTGATGCTGGATGAAGTGATTTTGATTTTGATCTCAGGGATCTTTGACTTCAGTGAATTAAGGAACAGAAACACATTAATAATTAACAGGCCTGTTCTTCAGTGTGACCTCTGAACACCTCATCAAGACCATCAGAAAATAATAACAGACCTTTGCACCTGATAAAACAGCGAGTATTTTGTAGCTGGTTTAAATGCACTACACTGAACACTGTAGTACACAATCACTCATCTGGGATTTGTATTATTACATATTAATGATTTTGACGTCGAAATGCTGGAAAAATGTTGCTATGAAGCTGAATTCTCAATAATAACTGATTTTTAAAGGGAAGAAAACTTTCACCTTCCACTCCACTGCTCTTTGTGTTGTAGACAAGACAATGCAAATATATTTCACTTACCAATGATGTGTTTCTTGAATAAGATCAGCACCACAGCGATTACCCCGACCACGACCAGGACCAAGAGTCCTCCAATCGCCCCACCGATGATGATGGGTCCTCCAGAGCCAGAAACTGTGTTGTCTAAAACACAGAAAAGATCTTTGTGTTAGTTTCATATTCGTTAGTTCAAATTTCGAGTTGATGTCTGGAATGAAAATGTAGAAGCTGAGTAGTAAATCTGAAATTTGGTTACATAAAATAACATGAATTGAGTCGTTTGTTCTGAACTTGACAAACAACGATCAGACAAAGAGGATGTTAAAGTATCTGAGAGGAGACTGTGACATGTCTGAGAAATTATTCTTCACCTTCTTCAAGTTCAAACATCTTCTTACTTGTGAATATTGTTTCTTGTGACTTATTATACTCTCTGTGACAAGAACACACAATTCATCCAGCCCCCTCTTCTATGAAGGCAAATGTTTCAGACTCAATGATCCTCTGGAGAAGAAGGAATTTATAAATTATATAAATTATTGATCTGCAGCTTTTAGAGGGCTCTTAATAGATGGATAATAAAGGATTTCCTTGTGGTTTCAGTCTGTGAGCTGGTAAAACACACAGGTCCTACAGTGATCGTCAGCATCCATGGATGTGTTTCAAACTGGTGCACAAAGCCAAACTGAGTGATCACACACGATACTACGTGACACTGTGGCATCAGTCATAGTCTGATCACCAGCTTATGTGATTGGCCACCAGCTCGTGATGTCGGTCTGCATTTCTCCAAACGGTGAGTCAGCCTTAATTTTTCCGCCACAGCAAGCTGTATAATTTTTGTGGTCGTTAGGTGCTGCCCCAATAATGATGCCGATCGTAGATCAATAACAACATAAAATGATTTTCTGTCTGACTAGCCGTAGGATTTAGTCACCCAGAAAGTGCCCAGATGTGCTCCTCTTATCTCTGAAAGTGTAAATAAACCTAAATTATCATTCAAGGTAACCTGAGTTGAAGCTTCCACGTGGTGAAGAAACTTTACGTGTAATTTAATTTGACACATGTCACAGGCAGCTTTGCTTTCTGCAAAAATGTGAAAACTAAAAACAAAACAAGAAATGAGTAAAAACAAGAAGAAGACTCTTACCCCACTCCTTCTTCACATTCAAGCCGGATGCTTCGTGAATGACTTCACAGGTGTATCTGGACTTGTCCTTCCTCAAAATCTCCACACTCTGTCGTATCTGGAACGTGTCATCGTCATTCGGTCGAACGCCTGAGCTCCACAGTCCGTCGTCTCTATACAGTTTGCGGCCGTCCCTTTTGATCCATATGATGATGTCTTGGGGGTAGAAACCTGTCGCCAGGCACGTCAAAAGGATGTTTGACTCGACTTTGGTGTCCCGTGCAAACACGAACACCTCAGGTTCAGCTGGAGAGACAAACCATAACTTGATATTTGACCAAGCATACGATTCTGTTTGTACCGGGGATGTAAAGACAATCTATCACAACAACGACTACAAACACAAACTGGCAAATATCAAACACCACTGCTGTGACACACACTTCCTTTTAGCACTTTACGCCTCCAACAGAGATTTGTTGTCAGATAACATTAATTAGGTTGATACTGCAGAGTTTCTGTGAAGTCACTTTGAGGGTTACTTTATTCAGATTCGATAATAATAATGTACTATTATTATCTCTATAATTAATGACATTAAAAACACAGAAAAGGCCTTCAGTAATACATACAGGCTTCTTGGAGCTGTTTCTTCCCGTAACCCCAGAACTTGTTCAACCAGCCCATACACTCCTTCTCCAGGTAGCCTTTGGTGTAATCCTTCAGGACAGGGACATCATCCCACTTCCTCTTGGTCTCTTCTGCTGCTTCGATTGGGGCGACCCAGACTGAGTGGGTGTCGTCGAAGGACAGGAAGTCTCTTCCGTCGTAGTTGTACATATCCACGCCACGGTAGAACTTCATCGTGCCGTCAGACTGCATTTCTCCCTCACAGCCATGCATCCACTGAAGAACATGGAGATCTGTAACCAGAGAAGAAAGGCCAGGTCAGTGAGGAGAAACAACAAGCTGAGATAAATCTGAAAGAAGAATCCCTCTGTGGTTCAACGTTTCCAGCCTGTGTCGTCTCTGACCACAGACAGAGCCACGGGTGAAGTGCTGTCAGAGCAAAGCAAAATAACCATCTGACACTTTTTTCTTCAGGTGAGGAAATAAATTGTTTGTCACTGTGTATAGTCTGATAGGAAATCATTGACTTTGACTGATTCACAATGTCAACTCACACATCGACTTACATATAAAAAAACACTCTACACAGTTAATTTATGTCTTACATGTTTACGATCCTTAAAAAAGAAAAAAAACACATTTATTTGACTTTATCGTCTGGAGGTCAGAGTGAAAAAGCAACAAAAAGTGTCAAAAATCAAATAAAACGTCGTAGTTTTAACACAGTCATTACTGTACAAGTGCTGACAATAATATGTTTAAATATCACAGATAATATCATTTCCAGTTGATTACCATGCTTTGGAAGATTTAGTCCCAAAACAGTGAAAGTTTATCAAGTCTTTCTTAAAATGTGTCTGATCTAACCTTTCGGTCACGGGTACAGTATTTTGTAAAATCTGTGTAATTAGAGAAAATGACGGTTTTATGCAAAAAGGTTTATCTCATATGAATTTACACACTTAAGAGCTGAACTGAGTTTTGTCATACAGGATGACATTTTTCGCATTTCATTGGTCAATCACTTTTCTGACGGCTTCTTTTTTTGTGATGAATTTACAAGAAAACATCTTAGTCCTCGCCTGTTAACCTCCACATGCTTGTGCTTCCTGTGTCAACAACGCCTGCAGAAAATGAAAGGTAACTTGGCTACGTTTTCATAGCCGAGCCTTTTAGATGAGCTGCAACTTCTGAATAATTACTGATTATCTTACCTGTGTCGTTCTGTCTCATACGATCCTTCAGGATGTTGATGTTGACTTCGAACCACTGCTGCTTGCTCTGGCGGGACTGTGTGCCTTTTTCCCAGTACTCTTTGCCCAGTCGGTCTCTCATCCAGGACTGTTTGGGAACTTTCTTCTGATTTCCGCTGTCAAAGTAGTCAATCATCCTGTTGTCCATCATACCCATGGCTGTGAACTTGTGGATGCCATCGAGTCCGACATCTTTGGAGAGGGCCGTGTAGATGTAATGGAGGGAATGCCTCTCTGAAAGTCACACAGACAGATATTTCTTAGATAAGAACCATTAGATCTGACATATTAAAGCTCTGGCAGCACGGTGGAGATGTGTTGTGACCGAGAACTCTGGCTTTGGACTCAGTCTAGACTCTTGTGTTGTTCAAGATTCATTTTTCTTGTCATTATGCAATCGAGTAAGAAAAATAAAGAGAAGAAGCTGCTCTGTAGTCTTGTGGTGAGGCAGTAAGTACTTCTGTATCTCTTGTTTTCCAACCAGCTTCGTGGGTGAGATTGTTGAACGCTGAGCTGAAATCAACACATACAATATGGCTGCTAGATTTGTATTTTCTTCACAATATTCAAGATTCATTGAATTAATCATTTTCATCATGCAATACCAGATTGTATAATGATATCTCTGAACTAAACAAAATAATAAATACATAATAAAGTCAGAAAAAAATCAAATAAAAAAACCCCACGATCAATCATGTGATCGTCTTCTTTAATACATACACAGTGATTATTATTATTGTAGCCTCAAACTCAAAGATATTCAGTCATTATCACATACGACAGCAAATTCTTATCATTGAGAAGCTGCAATAATCGACCATTGTTTCAGGACAAAATCAGCAGCTTCGGTTCTCCGTCGGTTCAGCCACAGTACCTCACCACAGCTTCATCAGCTCAGAGGTTCATACACAACGACAGTAAAACAGAAACCTAAAACAACTCGGTCGTGGCTACGAGCTGAAGCACAAGTGAAACGTGTGCGGACTAAAACAGAAGTGTGTTTCCGGTCTGATTTCCTGTAACGCCTCGAGCTCAGAGAGAGCGAGTTTAAAGGAGCACTCTGTAGTTTTGGGGAAGAACGATTAATCAGAAGACAGATCACCATTGACTGATTATTAAACAAACCAAATAAACACACTCTCTTTGTGAGTTGACCTTAGGACAACACAATTTCATACTGTTTTACTTTGTTTATGTGGCGGACCCCAGGGACCTTATTTTCCTCTGACAACAGCTTGTTTATTCAGTTATGGTAAAGAGTTTGTATTATTACTTAATCAACGTTGTAAATAATAAAATTCTCAGTTAGAATTTCTTCTCCAAAACTACATAATGCCCCTTTAAGCTTTTCACAATTTATATCAGTATCAGCGTATATCTGCCAATAAGCACCAAGAAGTTGCAGTGCAGTTAACCCACAGGTATGTTTAAAGTATGTCTTAATGTTAAAATAAAACGACAGGCTGGTGATTGGTCATTTAATTTTTGTAACGATCATATCAGTATAGTTTCAGCACCAAGCTCCAGTAAAAGAACAAGGAAATGACTTTATCTGACTTTGTTTGCGAGCCAACGCCTCAGAGATATCATAAATATGTTGTCCGTCCACCTCAGTGACGGCAGGAAATCACACATCGAGCCAAAGATCTTCAGAGCAATAAACACTCAAACATGTCTGCTGTCCTTTGTTGTCTTTATGTCTCAAAACGGACAGTTTCAGCTTCACCTGCTTGATTTTTAAGTCTCAAAATGAAACTATAGTTTTACAAAAACATTAAAAAAAAAAATTTTAAATTAAAATTTCATTTTAGCAGCACATTTACTGAGCTCACCATTTTTTTTCTAATGTAGACTGATCTTATATTTCTTTTGACCTAAATGTATTTTTAAAATAAAAGTAATAATACAGTGAATACTCGTATATAGTATTCACTATAGAAGTATTCTGATAAAACTGTTTGTACTTCTTATTTGACACATAAAACATAATTTTTAGACATCCCCTTGAGCTTTAAGAAAACGTTTTCCGCCATTTTACATTTTAACAACCACTTGAAATGACTGAACGTTTACTTCCAGCTGTAATATATAATTATTTTAGATTTTCTTGTCTGTTTTTTTGAACCAGGCCTTTAGAAAAACTGCAACATTACCAACAATAAACACACGAAACGTCCACAGTCGCAAAACTACAGTAAAATATTCGACAGAAACCTGAATTTTAAAGACGTCACAACTTTGTGTCTTACTTTCGCTTTCAATCTCACGCACATTAACGTGTCTAAACTGTAACTTACCCCTGTTTTGGGCCACTGCTGTCCCCAGAAGGACGAAAAGGGCGATTAGTTTCATCCTCCCCTCGATCACGGCTCCTTTCTCGGCTCTAATGTTGAGTTGTGTCGAGTTTTGTCGGACGGTGGTCTGACTCCGTGTCCGCGCGCCGCACACAGCTGCTGTTTCCTGGTTCTAACTGCTCTGCGAGGTGCATTCAAGAGCTGCTCGTAAATTACGTAAGCTACGTCGCAAATAAAATAATTTAACAGTGGATGACTGGACAAAGTTCTATTCACCGATGACTCCAGGTTTGATATTTATGGCAGTGACAGATGCATTACTAAAATAAGTCCATGGATGCTTTCAACTCTAATGTCAATCGACAGTTGAGCACTGGTACAAATGTTCTCTAAAAGTTGACAGTGACACGTATCAGTGAACGCACCATGACTGCAGCTCCTCTGTCTGTGGTTTGTTGTTGTGATGAAGTTCATCAAGTCCAACTGTGAGACCAACAACATCCACCTCAACATGCGTCCATCACTGAGACAATAAGTTAACACATAGGCTGACTGCAACTTATCAAATGTACTGAACAACTTTACTTCACTGCACTGACAGGACATCTAAATAATTATATTCCAGTTATTGTCTTTAAGAAAAGAAAAAATGAAATAAGGTCTGTGGTTACCACAACATACAGTATTTGTTCTACAACATGAAATACATCATTAATTGCCCCACAATTTAATTAAAAAGCACTAACTTGTCTTAAAAACGGCAGTTGCTAACAAGTGTCTCACTACAGAATTTGTCGGGGACATTAAACGTCATCGCAGCGAACACGGAGACAACTTGTATCCTAACTCTAACTTTATGATTTGTACATTGATCAGTTTATACAAAACGTGCATAGTAATTGTGTAGTAAGATTGTTTATATATTGCCTAACATTACCTTTTAATTTACGCTTCGAAAATCACAAAAGTGGTTTTCATCTGTGAAGAGCCATCTTAGACAGACTATCGGCTACTTTTCAGTTAGAAATCAACACTGCCACCCCAGTTGGCGCTCACTTGTTGGGGTGGGGGGTCCTGGCACCTCGGTATTTCTAACATTTTGGGACGGCCCTGTTAAAAAGTTATATGTTGAAAGGTGATATAGACTGTTGCTAAGAGACAGGCCTGAAACCGTTTGGAGAAGTAACGTTACACACCGTCTGTCCTCCAGAACACGTCCATTTGTAAACAACATTAGCCGTTTATGTTTAAAACCGTTAGTTTTATCTCCGTTAGCTAACAGCCAGCTAACTGCTAACAGCTGGCTAACTGTTATCTGCTGTCACACAGAGACGAGAGTCAACAGCTGTTAACAACAGTTAACTTACCTTTTTCAGTCGCTACTGAGTTCAGCCACATTAATGGCAAGAACAAAAAGATCCAGGTTGTTGCTCGACTCATGGTTTAAAATCGACAAAACGTCAGTAGAGAAGTAAAATGAGGCCCGAGAGGAAGAAGAGTGCGGCTCGACTGCGGTCCTCAGATCAACCAATCACATAATTCAGAGCAGGTTGCTAGGCAGATTACAACGACAGAGGTTTGAGCACAGGGAGGTAAACAGGAAGTGAGCACGTGTCTCTTTTCTTGTGATCCTTGTTTTGTGTTGTTATTTGTGCCAAGTACATGTATAATAAATATAACATTACAAAGAGCAGTTTAATGACGTACTGATGATATTTAATATTATAACAGTAACAGAGGATATTTTACTGCAGAGCATTTTTAATTTTAATGCTTGAAGCACATTTTCCGGATTATACTTTTACTTACGTTTTCAATGCAGGACTTTTACTTGTAACAGAGTATTTTTACAGTGTGATATTAGTACTTTTGCTGAAGTAAAGTATCTGAATACTTCCTCCAGTGGTGTCAAGTGTCATGTGTCAAGTGTCATGTCTGATGAAAGAATCAAACCATGGACCCCAATCTGTGTTGAGTTTAGTATCACAGTCTGCACCTCCAGCTCTTTATTCACTGCTTATATTCAAGCAAACAATATAAGACATTTACAAATGCTTACATCCAATGTATATTTATGTACATTTATTTTTACACTGTCAGACTTTAGACAGAAGCTTTAACATTTGAACATTTATTCGGTCTTTCTGTGCGTCCAGTCACTAAAAAATACATCTCTCCTCTGACTCAGACACGAACATGGAGGACTTAAAGGAACAAAAAAAAAAGGAAAATTCCCTCCTCAAGTTTCGTAGTCCACAAAACATTTCTGGAGCTTCACAGCAAAACAGCGTCGCAGCATTCAGCTAAACAACTGAAGCAGCTGGAGACTTGAGCCCCAAAAAAGGCTCCATACAGCTCGTCCAGCGTAATCCAAGTGTCTGGAAGCCCCGCGATCCCAAAAAGATTTAAAAAGACGTCATTTACACCTTTTTAGAGCCGAAATCTTCACCATAGCTGCTAAGCTAAAAGCGTTAGCATGCACCCCGTCTGAAGTGGGTGCACGATCTCCGGCCGCACGTCGAGGGTGTAAATAACCTCTTTTCAAAATCAGTTTGTGATCTCGGGCTTCTGGAGACTTAGATTACATCGGAGGAGCTGCATGGAGCCATTTTATGTTTTTTGGGTGTTTTTTTTAGTCCCCAGCTTCTTCAGTTGTCTGAATTTACATTTTCGGGTGAAATGTTCCTTTAATGTGTTTAATTGTAATGTTAACTTTTTCCTCTTGTGCATAATTCTGTTCTCAAATTTAAATGATGGTGGTTTTGTCATGTTTGACTCTGTTTGTTTTCTTCCTCCTGCTCTTTCAAACGTTCTTGCTTCTTATTTTCGAGCGGTGATCCACTGGGCAACTTTTCCAGCAACATTTGGTCGCCATGAATCATTTAAATAGTCTGCATGCGTGTGTGTGTGTGTGTTGCCCGTCGCTCGAAGCCATCTTAGTTGCTGAGAAACTAGCTGAGTGTATCACTGCCCTCACTCGGCCTTTTTAACTGAATCACCTCCTCACAGCTTCACCATCAAACTCCTCTTTCCTCATCACTTCCACTTGTTCTCCTCTGTACTCCCCCTCCCTACATCCATCCATCCCCCCTCAGTCCATCTTTTCCTCCCAAAGCGGAAACCGAATCCTCCTTTCTCCCGGCTGACAGCTTGGAGTCCTCCAGCGATCGAGGTCAGAGCTTCATTCTTCTTCCCTCCGACCTCCCCCTCTCCTCCCTCCTGGTAGTGCATGCTCTCTGGAAAGTGACCCCCAGGGAAGGGCGACAGAGGCTGGGCTGCCAGGTCTCCTCTCTGGGCCCTCAGCAGCACATTGTCTTCCCAGAGCCTGCCCTCCTCCTCCTCCTCCTTCTCCTTCTCCTCCCTGGGCTCCAGCTGGGGGACCTGAGGCCACTTGGCCCAGGTGTCAGGCTGGACGAGCCAACCGGTCCTCTGGTCATCCAGAGCAGCCTGGAGGTGCAGCAGGACAGACTCCAGGTCAGGTGCAGCCACCGTGGGCAGGAGGGCGGTGGGGGAGTGGGGGTACGATGTGACGGCCCGCGGGACGGAGCAGAGCAGGGCGAGGGAGAGGAGGGAGAGCTGTGAGGCGCCGAGATGGAAAGAAAGTCTCATCTAGGAACAGAAAGATGTATTTTAACTGCACGTGTCGGGATCGAAACACGCAAAGTGACAGACAGAAGGTGATGATGAGGCTTAATTTGTATATCATGACTATGAAGTTACTGACATTTAAATCTATTAAGATATTTGCAAAAATGATTTAAATTTGGTTGTATCTGAACAACACGTCCTTTGATAGTTTTTGAGAATTTCCCCCAACAACAAAACACGTTCAAAAAAGTAAAAAACCTGCCTGAAAGAGAGAATTACTAAAGTTTAATCCAGTTACATCTTCGGTCCAATAACCTCAGCTACAAACACAAAGTACTGAACTAGAAACCAGAACATTTTCACCATTTTCACCAAAATCACCTAAGTTTGGTTGCGGTTGCCCGACACGTCCAAGAGCTCTGGCTGTTTGTGTGAAATAAATCATGATTATTCTGTTCAATAAATAGTAATAATCATCCAAATGTGTCCCAAATTTGCCGAAGATGAAACTGAAATATCTTTTCATGTGCATTTTGAATGCATCATCAACTTTTAACTTGTCTGATCTGGTTTATAGTTTGAGATATTCTGCGAACACAAACAATCTCTGTAGAGGAAGGAATCAACACGAGCTGCCTGATTAATCTGCAAAAGAGATTCATTGAAAGTGCTTTTTTAATCCAACTACATCTTGTGTCTGTTTAAATCAGCTACAAACACAAAACACTGAATTAAAAATCAGAATACGTCGACACGATTGGATGAAACTGAAATTGGATGAAAAATTAAAATATAAATAACATTTTTGTTGAAGGAAAAAACCTTAAAGTAAAAGTAAGTGCATGTTTAATCCAAATACATCTTCTGACTTTTTAAAACTACATTTTCCACAATTTTTTCACCTAAATTTGGTTGAAATCATCCGAATGTTTCCCAAATGTTGAAGAAGACTGGATGAAATGTTTTCAGTTCCACCAAAAATATCTATTTAGATGAATTTTGCATCTTTCCCTCCAGGTTCAGGACTCTGGATCCAGACTAGTTACCTGAACACTATTCTCATGCATCACTGCCAATCCAGTTACAATCCTCCAGTTATCTTCTTCGATCACAATGTACCGAAATAAAAAACAAAACATTTCAAGACATAATCAAAACAAAAAATAACATTTTAATATATTATTTTTACCCTCCCAGGAAGAAATAAATCTTTATTCTCAATCACTGAAAACTCAGAAACAAGTTTAACTGGTTCTTGCTTCACTCATTTTTAACAAAAAACAGTTTAGCTTCACATGTGGATGATGATGAGTCCACGCCTGTAAAAACACATTAATGAGAAGTGTGAAATATTCATAAGAAAAACAAAAACCAAGTCAGCTCTCGTCTTACCTTGTGTCGCGGTCTAATTGCTGAGTCTTCTCTAAATTTCGTCGCCTCTGACCTTTTTAAAATCAGCTGCCCTGCGCCCCCCTGCCCGCCCCGGGGTCACAGGCTGCCCTCGCCCATTGGTCCCTCGGCTCTCTGACGCACACAGAGTCGGTGTCATAACCTTCATTCTTTCAGCCGAGAAACCTCGGTTCAGCTCAGCCGAGTGTCGCCGTAATTATCGCCACTTGAATGTGGAGGCAATTCACAAAAGAGGTGGCAGCCGATTCATTAAGATGCTTCTGAGGGTAGAGACATCGCAGCCGGGTCGAGGGCGCGGAGAGGAAGGCGAGCAGTTTGAGGTTTCTTTTGTTGTCATGAAGGTCGTCTCGCTGGGGACGACGCAGACACACCTGGAAGAATGTCATTCAGGCTGTCTGGTTCGGAGGGATTGACAAACCATTAGTCACTCCGAGCTAAAAACAAACGACTTAATCTGTCTCCAATTATACGACAAACGATCCGCGAGGCCTCGTCTGGCTGCTGATCCTGTAACGACTTCAGGTTATTTCAGGATGCTCAGGACACATGAAGGTTAAAGGACCAGGCTGGAAATCAATTCTTACTTTGGTTGTTTTGTTCATGTGTTTATTAGTTAGCACAACATTGTCCTGTAACAGCTGAGATCTGGGAAATCACTAAACTCAGGTGAGAAGGTGAAGAAACAGACGATCAGACAGAAAATGTCCAAAGTGATGTTTTCAGTTTTCCTGTTTTTTGTCTGAAGAACAAAAACATTCAGTTTTCAAACACAAAAGACAAAGTAGAGCAGAACATCCTCATGACGTTTGGCACGTTTGCTTAAGAAAATAACTTAAAGGATTAATTGATTGTCACATTAGTAATTTGCTGACGGATCAATCAGCACAAAGAGGAAACTTGAAGGAAGGAAACGTTGGAAACAGTTGAAGGTTTATTCACACAGAGCTGCAATCATACAAGAGTCACCTGATCTCAGCAGACGTCAGAATGTTTCAGTGTGTTTGTTTTGTCTTGTTATTCTCCAGGACCACCTAGTGCTGCCACTAATTCTATTATTGATCAGTTATCTATCAATACAGATTCAGAAACCTGATGAGTCTATGTACAGTGATGAGTCGGTGCTCAGCTTGATTCATTCTCAGTCACACAAGAAAGTTACATTTCTCAAAGTTACAATCTTAAGAGTGTTTTTTTCTGCACATGATGATTTATTGGGATGTAATTTACACAAAAGTGAGGCGAAGTCTTCCAGTTTACCTCACGGGACCTTGTTTCATGAAAAAATACGTAGCCTACTGTAATTAAAATGATGAGAGACAAATCTTTTTTTGATCCTGTTTGAATTGTGCCATAAATTACACACAACACGTTTGTCAATTTAAGTTTTTCGTCTCGCACAATTCACATCACGAACACCACCGCGGCCGTTACTTTGGCACAGACGGAGTATTTAAAAGAGTGGAAATCTCAATAAATGTGGTCATAGTGAGGTTTCAGCGAGCGTTAGACGAGTCACTGACGTAACTTATACTTGATTCGTTTTATGTCAAACGGCGACTTCCTCGAGTTGACAAATTGTCTTTTAAATTGACGAACATTCAGCCCGTCCTCATCGGAAAAACAGACCATAGGGTGACTATGAAAGCAGCTTATTGTACATTGTATTGAAACATACGTATGTTTGTAACTAAGTTTTAAACCAAACCGTGACGTTTTCCTAAACCTAACCAGACTGTGAGCGCTCGATGTTTCAGAGTCAGTGGTGTTAAGTTTGAGGATGTGTTGTGAACATACGTGTACACATCGCGTCATCAAAACAGAATCAAAAAATGTCCGACTCCCTCGTCATTTCTTTCATGAAATAAGGTCTCATGGTGGTCCACGGGAAGGGGAGGGATTAGTGGTGGAGTCCGCCACATTGGAGCGAAGAGTCAGAGGAAACGATGCAGAGTGTAATCCAGTATTATGTTATTTGAACTCACTGATATCAGCCTCAATGTTCTGATTCCCTACTGATTTTCTTCCGCTGTTGCTTCAAATTAAAAGCTCAAATCTTAAGGATTATAACTTTAACTATCCTCTTATTTTGAAAAGCTACTTCCTCAAGTGTTGAAGCAGAGCGAGGACCCTAAACTAGCAGTAATGTGGTCTAAAGGAACTACCAGCATCAGCTTCTCCCTCCGCTGCTCCTCCTCCTCCTCCTCCTCCTGCCTCTCCAAACTCCTCATAGGCCTCTAGAGAGGAGGAGGCACACCCTGGTGCACTCTGGGAATCGTAGTCCAGGAAGAAGGAGGGGTGCTGCAGCTGATGCGACTGGTCGATGGCCGGACTCGCCGGCGGCTCGGCGAGTGGGGCGGTGAGCAGGGACAGCTGCAGCTGGTCAATGGTGCTGGTGGGGAAGGGCTGCGATTGGTCGGGAGGGGAGCAGCCTGGGGACGGGGAGCCGGTCGCCATGGTTGCGCCTCTCTGGGGACCGGAGGGTGAGTTGACCTGAGAGTCGTCTGTGGTGAGGGAGCGTCTCAGTTTGGCCCGAGCGTTTTGAAACCACACCTGTACGACCAACACGTCAGACATTTTGTGTGTAGAAACAGATAACAGTCTGAACCTTTAACGTCTCTGTCATCTTCATCTGAAAACTTTAACTGCAGGATGATGTAAAATCTACGTTACCCTCTGTGTTTGTACCTGCAGGACTCTCTTGGGCAGGCCGGTCTTGTGAGCGAGGCAGGTCCAGTCCTTCCCGTCCGGGTTGTGCTTCTGGGCGAAGTACGACTCCAGCGCTCGGAGCTGCTCGCTGCGGAAACACGTCCTGATTCGCTTGGTTCGTCTGCGAGTCCGCCCGCCCGTCACCCTGTCGTCCAATCGTGGCTCCGGACTGCTGACAGACTCCTCCCCCTCACCTGACACCTGGTTTTGAGCTGTCACACACACACACATACAGGAGTGTTTGTTAGCTAGCTAAAGGGGTCTGAACACACCTTCAGCTTTTTAGCTTCTTTTAGCTCCTGGTTTTGGTTTTGTGCGGTTATTTGGGCATTTTGTTGAAGTAAGTAAGTAAAAGTAGTGTAATAAGTAATATATTACTCTACGCATACAGTAATATTGTAATGTTATATATTACTTTAAAATGAAGGTAACTAGTAATATGTAATCTGTTGCACTGTGTTGCATGTAGGCGGAAAGTGCCAAGAAGTTCCCACTTCAATGTAAAACCACTCATTCCTGTGAATCAAAAACACCTCCCGCTGGTTTGCTTTGTCTTCCTCCAACAATTTCCTTTTTGTGCCGAGCAGCACTTCATCTTAAAAGATCTTAAAAAGGTAACGGATACACAAACAAGGGATCCAAGAAACTACAATATTAAAGATACGCGGCCCCTCGTGATGTAGATGATGTATTTTCCCCCTAAAACCAAAGTACAAGACACACACACACACACACACACACAACGCAGCGCTCACCTTCTTTCTGGTTTGCTTTGGGCTGGAGATCATGTGACAGCGGGACACTCCCGTCGCCATGGTAATGGGTCTGACAGTAGAGGTTGTGGCCGTGCATGACGTACAGGTTCCCCGGGGTCAACTTCACATCACACTCCTGCAGCACACGTTCGTCATCATCATAAACATGTCTGCTTCTAACATATGTGAGAACTTAGTGTGCAGCAACTGCATTACAACGCAGGAAAGAGCTCAGATCAATAAACTGTATATGGAAATCATATTGATAAAGAGACATCCAAGATCTTCTAAATACAGCCTACATGATGCTCTGAGCAGCTCGTACTTTATGTCACTTCTAACAGAGTTGCATATTGATACGTACAATAACAAGTACAGGTAAAGTGAATGCTGTTAATTCAACACGCACGCCCAAGTGTCCTCAGATCTGCACCTTGATACGCTGACCTATGGCTATTTCTTCACCAGGTGTGTGTGTGTGTTTGTGTGTGTGTATGGATGAAGTTTCCAACTAAAATACTTGATTAGGTTTAAGAAAATGTGGTTTGGCTGAAAATAAAAGAAGGATAACGTGTATTTGTGCTCATGAGAAAACATCACACGGAGGTAAGTGTTGATTTTGGAGCATTATCCAGTGTGCAGACTCTGTTTTTGTGTTTCTTATCATAATCATAACTCTGACCTGGCAGGAGAAGCAGTGAGGGTGAAAGGTCAGCTCACCAGACCTCATGACCAAATCAGATGCTGGGATTGGCTGGAAGCAGCGAGCGCACTGACCGCCTCCGAACATCCTGACAACAGGGAGAGAGACCAGACAGAAAGTCAGAGACATCAACAGAAACCAACCTGGAGAAAACCTTTAACTAACCTGGAGAAAACCTTTAACTAAACCTTTAACTAAACCTGGTGAAAACCTTTAACTAAACCTGGAGAAAACCTTTAACTAAACCTGGAGAAAACCTTTAACTAACCAGGTGAAAACCTTTAACTAAACCTTTAACTAAACCTGGAGAAAACCTTTAACTAAACCTGGAGAAAACCTTTAACTAACCAGGTGAAAACCTTTAACTAAACCTGGAGAAAACCTTTAACTAAACCTGGAGAAAACCTTTAACTAACCAGGTGAAAACCTTTAACTAAACCTTTAACTAAACCTGGTGAAAACCTTTAACTAAACCTGGAGAAAACCTTTAACTAACCTGGAGAAAACCTTTAACTAAACCTGGTGAAAACCTTTAACTAAACCTGGAGAAAACCTTTAACTAAACCTGGAGAAAACCTTTAACTAAACCTGGTGAAAACCTTTAACTAAACCTGGAGAAAACCTTTAACTAAACCTGGTGAAAACCTTTAACTAAACCTTTAACTAAACCTGGTGAAAACCTTTAACTAAACCTGGAGAAAACCTTTAACTAAACCTGGTGAAAACCTTTAACTAAACCTTTAACTAAACCTGGAGAAAACCTTTAACTAACCAGGTGAAAACCTTTAACTAAACCTTTAACTAAACCTGGAGAAAACCTTTAACTAAACCTGGTGAAAACCTTTAACTAAACCTTTAACTAAACCTGGAGAAAACCTTTAACTAAACCTGGTGAAAACCTTTAACTAAACCTTTAACTAAACCTTTAACTAACCTGGAGAAAACCTTTAACTAAACCTTTAACTAAACCCGGAGAGCACCAGTGTTGAGCACAGTTAAAGGAGCAGTCCGGTGTTTTGTGACATCATGATATGATGATGGTGATGTGGACCTGCAGTAGTCCTGCTGGCAGTAGATGTTTCCGTCTCTCCAGTACAGCGACGGGTGAGTCTGCAGCTCGCACTGACACACGCTGCAGCGGAGGCAGACGCTGTGCCACAGCCGGCCTGCAGCCAATAGGAAGAAGCGGTCGCACACCTGCTCGCCACAGCCGGCACACGTCATTGGCTCCTGGATGGACACAGCTGTCGGAGCCTGAGACGGATGGAAAGGTTTATATTAATGCAGGCTCATTTACTCACATTTCACTCGTGTTGGGGTATTTTCACAGTACTTGTACTTGAGTGAAGCTTCCTCCACCTGCCATGCTCACATTATCTACAGCAGCACTGTCCTCCACCCCCGCCGGGCCGCCGCTCAGCTCCGCCCCCTTGGCCTCATCACCAAGGTCACCGCTGTACAACAGGTCCTCGAGGGCTCGGTCGTCTGGCGACATCATGATTGTCCTGCGGAGGTGGAGGTGGTAATTATCGGTCCACTCGTTAATCACAGGCCTCATTAGAGAAGTTTCTATAAATAAACAGCATCAATACTGACATGTGACGTCACATTCAAGGACTTCTCAAGGAGTTTCAAGGTGTTTGGTGATTTTTAGAGAGTAAGTAAGTAAAACCATCACATCCAGTTCAACGTCTTTACATCACGTCTCCTCGTCTCTGTCGGGATCCGAGTTAAAACACAGAAACACTTTAAAGTTTGTGTCGACTGTGTCTTCCTTTAAACTTTGTTTATTGTACTTACAAATGTTTGTTTGTCGTTGTTGTTATTATTATTGTTCTTATTACAATTTTTAATATTATCACTTAAATTCTTCTTGTTATCATTATTATTATTATTGCTGTCGTTATTAATATGTTGTCTTTATTGTTATTATTGTTATTATTATTATGAGCATTATTTTTATTATTACAGTTCTTATTGTTATAATTATTGTTATTGCCTTTATTTGTATTGTTATTGTTGTTGTTATCGTTGATATTGTTATTATTTCTGTTATTGTTGTGGTTATTGTAATTATTTTTGATGATATTGATGTTATTATTTTGTTAATGTTGTTATACTTTTTATTATTATTATCATTATTATTATTATTATTATTATTATTATTATTATTATTGTTGTTGTTTATTCATCATTAAAATAAAAATCTAAACTGTTATGAGCTCAGTGTTGTGTCAGTTTTTCCCTCAGGTATCAAACATGGAGTCAAATATAAATATTTTTCAAGTGTCAGATTTCTCCACTAACCATCTTCCATCAGTTATTTTCTGTTTCAGCTGGTTGTAAACTGGGCAGGTTCTCTTTGGACTGTTGTTCAACCAGAACACGACATTGAAAGATGTCACCTTGAAACATTTTATAGATCATTTATAATCTTTCAAGAAAATAATCAATATAATAAATGATTTGAAATTATTGTTGCAGCTCAAAACATCCTAACATCCTAAATGTAAAGAGTTCAAGTTTGCAGTAAGTCAATAAAGATTTTCATGTTTGACCTTTTCTTGTCCAGGTGGACAGAAGAAGAGGGAGGAGATGAAGCAGAGCTCACCTGTCCTGAAGAGAGGCTCCTGATTGGTTATCCACCCTTCAAACAACTCGACCTCCTCAAACGATCTCACCAGAAAACAAAACGTTCTCCTCTTCTCTTCTCCTGGACGTCTCTGCTCAGCGCCCTCACCTCTCCAGGTGTCTCCCGTCTTGTGGTTTTGGGATCAGTATCCCTCTCTGAGCGCTGACCTGAGATCTGCCTCCATCTCACTCTCCACCAATCCCAGCCGCAGCATCCAACCGAGGCTCAGCACCTGTCCCAGGTGACGCGCCTGCCTCACACCTGTAAACAAGAGGCCCAGGTGGCTCAGAGTGCAGGTGAGGACTGGATGTGATTGGACGCCCGCTGAGCAGATGGGAGGAGGGGGGCTGCACCCCGGGGACCAATTAAAAAGAAACACAAAGGGTGTTTAAAAGACATCTGGGACCAAACTGAGGGTGAAAAGACGGTTTGGTCCCTCGACTGCTCCGGGAACAAACTGGTTTCTTCCATCTGACTGTTTCACTGAAAAATCAGGACTGAGAACAAAGAGATCAAATATTCACTTCAGACACACACAATCACACAATAAAGAGTAGAAACACATTAAAATCCTGCTTAACATCACAAAAACCCTCAGCAGAGGCAACAACACCAGACACTTCCACATCTCACAGGCTGACATTGTAGTTTTCACTCCATCACGTTTACTTTTTAATAATTTTATACTCCAGACAGGTAAAAAAACAAACTTAAACTACATACGCACTTATATACTGTATATATAAACATCGTTGTGCCTCAGAGGGGATATCTGACTGTTTACATTTGACCTTATTTTGTGGGTTTTATTTAAAATGATGATTTAACACATGAACAGTTTGACTCTATATAAAAATACATCGCCGGGACAAACTTACACAATCTTTTTTAATTGTGTAACATTTGCCAAATTTACAAGAGAACCCAAGTTATTAATAATTAGTAAGAGTGAGAGTTTCACAAAGTTCACGAAGTTCCTCTAAATGCAACAACTCACAAAATTGAGCAATTTCTTAAGGGAGTCTGGGGACTTTCTCCAGGAGGACAAGGAAGTAGCCCATTGTTGCTTACCGTCATATTGTTGAGGTGATATCTGACTGTTCAGATTCGACCTTATTCTGTGTGTTTTATTTAAAATGATGATTTTACTTACACTTAAATAGTTTGACAAAACAGCATTATTAAAAAGTCCTCAAGTTTTGTGCATATATAGGCCCTTTTTTATCTAAATATAGATCCAGCAGACTGAATATACTAAAAAGAGGTAGTGTAGTGCTCGAGGACCATCTTTATACGATTCTGAAGAAAAGTGTCAGCACATGAGATTGTTTCGTTTTACCCGACTGGTATTTGAGAATAAAAGGATGTAAGTTATTTCTGAATCACTTCACCGTTGAACAGTGTCTGCAAAATAACACATATAGAGAAAAGAAGTTATTGACTTTATTATTCACCTGTTTGGGAGTAAAAGTAAAGTAAAGGAATGATTCCTTTGTGATTTTATAATTCAAACATGATGAGCGTAATTACAAAACAGCTCGTCTGCTGTGAGTATTTTATTAAAACAACAAAAGCAACAATGCAGTTTTTTATTTTCAATCATTTTATTGTCGTATTCTTTTCCGGGGGGCAACATAAAGAGGAGAATAACACATGGAGAGATTTACACCAAGACGACACAGAAGGACAAACATAATATCTCCATCACTCACCTGCTCGTTTCCATGAACGTTACCACAGACTGTTCACTGAGGGGCCACAGTGCAGCCGATGTGTCTCACAGTGAGCAGCAGGGGGCGCTAACGAGCTATAAAGCAGGGCTGACGCAAAGACTTAAGGCTCTAAATGACAGGTTCAGTAACAGAGTAACACCTGCTGTCAGGTCAGAAAACGTCAGAAATACATCAAGCTTAAAACAAGACTTTTTATTATTTTCTGAATAACATTTTGGAGACTTTTGCTCGACCAACACTTTGTGTAGAAATGATTCTGCACTCTGCTGCATGTGTAACACTTATCTGTGACATTTATTTACATCAAAAACAACAAAAAACCAAACAGAAAGTCACTTCTGAGCTTTGGAGAACCTGAAAACAAAAACTGATTGAAATGTTGCAAACGTCAGCGACCAGGGACGCAGGAAGTTTCGGTGCTGAGCGCCCCAACGACTCGAGTGACCCCAAATGACAGGATCTCACGTTCCCACTCTACATGCAAATACATCGCTGGGACAAACTCGCAGTCTTTTTAAATAGTGTAACATTTGCCGAATTTACAAGAGGACCCAACAACTCACAAAATTTAGCAATTTCTTAAGGGAGTCTGGGGACTTTCTTCAGGCGGGGGACAAAGAAGCAGCCCACTATTGGTTACTGTTGACTGTGTTTGTGAAATAAAATGTTGTTGAAATCGTTGTTTCATAATGTTTCAATAATTGAGTGTAAATTGTGAATTCAGTTGAATCAGTGTGTTCAAACAGCTGCTAAATGTTTGCAGGTAAGTAGCACTTTAGACACAGGAGCATGCAGACAAACTGACACTTTTTATGAGGAAACAAACAACTTAATGTCTTACATTTAATGCCGAATTTACAAGAAGGCACCAACGATTAAGAATTTGACAAAGACAGCATTTCACAATATCTGAAGTTTTTCTTAATGCAGCAACTTATGAAATTGAGCATTTTTTTAATGGAGTCTGGGGATTTTCTTCAAGGGTGACAAAGAAGTAGCCTGTATTGGTTACTGTTTCCTATATTTGTAAAAATGTGATTTGTTTATGGTCAATAAAATGTTGTGGTCTTTCATAAATTCAGTGTAGATGATGAAATCAGTTGAAACAGGTAAGACACACTTCAGACACAGACTCAGACAGGCTGGTGCAGCGATGCTGTGACAAACCAACACTTTTTACAAGAACAGAAACGACTTAATGTCTTACATTTAATGCCGCATTTACAAAAAGGCACCAATGATTAAGAATTTGTCATTGACAACATCTCACGATGTTTATGAAGTTTCTCTTGATGGAACAACTCACAAAATTGAGCAATTTTTTAAGGGAGTCTGGGGACTTTCTCCAAGAAGTGGCCTACATTGGTTCCTCTTTACTGTAATTGTACAAAAACATTCTCAAACTGATGTAAACTGTTGTTAATAACAAGAAGTTATCCTGGTTATTCAAATTATTAAAAAAAAAACCATGAATATTGTGCATCATTAATTATGACATCATCATATAACCTGACCTCTCAGCATCCCCCCGCTGTCACTGACTTCCTGCGTCCCTGCAGCTACATTTACAAACCAAATCTATCAGCACGTGCAGACGAGAGGGAAATATGTGTTTTTGTAGGTGAACTGACCCTTTAAATATAGAGGAAGTGGGAGGAGCCCCGCTTTAAAGAAGAAAATATAAAAAAAGTGAAGAGACTGTACAATCTACAGTAACATACTGATAACTGACCTCTATACACATGAAAAAATACGTCTTCATCTCCTCAAGTGAGAGCCACGCTCCCTGTTACAATGACGGTGTGTGTTCTCGTGTGTGTGTGTGTGTGTGTGTGTGTGTGTGTGTGTGTGTGTGTGTGTGTTTAGCAGTCCTTTATCTTCTTCTCCCTCTTTCATCCTCTGATTGGACTGAAGGCTGCCGGTCTCATCTTCATCTCAGTGAACGGGATGGAGTGGTCCTTTCCTTTCCAGGAGGTCCAGATAACACCCTGACACACACACACACACACACACACACACACACACACACACACACACACACACCTGTTAGACAACAAAAAAACAAAGGTGCCCTCATACTTGACCAATAAAAATGTGATGAATACATGTGAACTGCTACAAATAGTTACACAGAGCGCCTTTAATTCAGTACATTTTTAATCGGGCACAGCTGAAGTACAACATGTGGCAGCTACAGGAGGGGTTGAGGTGTGACGACCAGCGAGAGAAAACAACAATGGCGGCTCGTCAACAGGACGATTTGTGTGACGATGTTACCTGGTGTTTGACGTCGATGCCGTAGAGGCCGTTGAGGTTCGCCTCGTGGCAGTTCTTGTACCACCAGCCTCCTCGGTACGACATGGCGCAGCGGGTGATGAACGGCGCCGGGTCGCGGTCTCTGGTGGAGAAGACTCTGTTGTTGTGATAACTGAGAGAGTCGCCTGGACACGTGAACAGAGAGGAGACGAGAGGAACAGACGGTTTAAAATAATCCTTCAGGAGATGGTACAGGAACCAGGATCGCTTTAACACCTGTCGGTTCCTCTCACCTGCAGTGCCGCTGTATCCGCCCACACTCAGTCTGTAGTTCCTCTTCGCCACCTCGAACGTCGAGTATTTAGCGAACACTGACTCGTCTTTGTCTCGCAGGTCGACACGCAGAGTCATCCTGGTCGTGGTTGTCAGGTTGTGGAGGTTGTCGAGGCCTGAACCAGCAGGAGACAAACTTAAGTAACCTTTATTTTAACAGAGTTGTTTGAGCCTTAATGCATCATTTAAAGGACAAAGAAAATGATCGGACAGCGTCTCTCTCACCGAGCCAAAACTCTCCACTCAGATCTCCGAACCCTCTCATGTACTCCTTCCAGCCTCTGAAGAAATCCACCGAGCCGTCCTTCCTCCTCTGGAACACCTGCAGACAGGAAACAGAGCACAGACCAGACTCCACTCAGAAAAACCTTTATTTAACCTGACAAACATGTCACTGATCCACTGATGTCCTCGTACCGTCCAGCCTCCTCCGTCCGTCTCCATGTCGCAATAAACCATCATGGACGTCCCGAGCTTCCCCTGAGGGAAGATCTCCACCTCGCCGGATGTCCTGATGCCGTTGAGCAGCTCCTGAGAGCAGTCTGTGGGGAAGGGGAACCTCAGGGTGCCTGAAGAGGAGGAGGAGGGTTTTAGCTCTTCATCAGCAAATCACATGACAGTAACGTAACATGTGAGCAGCTTTTATTACCGGTGGTGAAGTCGGTGACGACGGCAGCAGTGTATCGTCCTCCTGCCTCCGCCTGCAGCTGCACCGTGTACTTCGACGCCGGGTGAAGTCTGGTCAGGTTGTACTCTGTTACTGAGGCGTCTACAATCACTTCCTGTGAAGGAAGAAGCACAAAGACGAGAGACGTTCGTCCAGCGAGAGAGTTCAGAGTTTAAATGAGCACTGATACATTAAAAACATTAGAGAATAGACAGACGGAGACATTAATGTGAATTCATTGATTCAACTTTAAAAAAATGATTTAAACACTTTTCTCACCTTCATTTCTTGACCTTCAGTCTGATAGGTCAGTCTGTACCTGCCCACGGGATTTGAGGGTGGTTTCCATGACAACAGGGCAGTGCGGGGGGTCACATTGCGGGCCTGGAGATCCTGAGGCCTGTCGCCGTCGCCCCCAGAGCCTGGAGAGGAGGATAATGAGGGTTTATGGTCCTGTAGATGAGTCACAGTGTGTGTGTGTGTGTGTGTGTGTGTGTGTGTGTGTGTGCGTGTGTGTGTGTGTGTGTGTGTGTGTCCTGACCTCTGGTGGTGGTGAAGGTGGTGGTGGCCGGCGAGCTCTCCCGGTCGCCCAGCTGGCTGGTGATGGTGACGGTGTAGGTGGTGGATCCTTCCAGACCGCTCAGCTGCTGCTCGGCTGCGTTTCCAGACACACTGACCCTCAACTCTGAACCTGAACACACACACACACACACGCACACACACACACACACACACAATCAGCTGTTTAACATGATAACATGTAGGCTCGGTGATGTATACTCCACTACATCTCTATCATCTCACCCGTCCCGGAGCCATAAACGATGGAGTATTTATCAATGGCAGCCAACGCTGGACGCCACAGTAACAGGGCCTTGGTGTCCGTGACGTTTACGGCCCGCAGGTCTGTCGGAGGGTCAGGGACTGAAGGGAAATACAGAAAGTCATTTTTTATATTTGTTTTGTTTAATTTGCAGCAACACAAAACTGAAAGACACAGAAAGGAGTTAAAAAACAACTGAAGACTGAAGACGGACTGAAAAACAAAGGGAAAACAGACGGGATGGTTTGGTTTGCTGACTGTTACACCATCAGTGATGGGAACATCTTTAAAACGACACCGAGCGCTGAACAGATCCAAGACCAGCTCCTCTGAGAATAGATACACACACTGTTTCCAGATTCAACACCTGCTACAGACATTACAAAAGACGTGACTCGAGGACAACATGTGGAGAGAAACTGAGGAAAACATTTATGTTTGTGAGGTGTTGAAAATCTAATCTCTCTGTTCTTGCCACATGGATGTCTTGGGCAAGACGTCCTCCTTCAGCGTGTGTTCTGGCAAAATCACAGAGCTGTCCTCTGTTTTTATTTTGTTTATTCACTACAAGAGGGATTCAGCACCCCATACTGAAGCTATATACCTGAGCTCAGCGCATTGTCTCTCATTTGCATTTATTACACTGTCATTGTGTTTAGACTCGCTCAGCTCAGCTGTGTTACAGTAAAACAAACCGCAGCACTTACGTGTCCTGACAAAGTCTTTGACTGGATCGCTCTCGTCCAGTCCGAGGATGGAGATGACGCTGACCTCGTAAGTCGAACCGGGAGTGAGCTGCGATAGGCCGAGGGTGGAGTCATCTTTGTCCACCGACACCGACACCGGCTCACCTGCGGAGACAGTTAGCAGTTAGCTTGCTAACACCACGTGGTTGTGGCCTGCACATTTTTTAAAAGACACCTATAATGAAACTATAGACCTGAATGTTTAATAAAACATGGATATCAGTTCTCACCATCCTCCGTGTGGGTGTAGGTGACCTTGAAAGCACTGATGGGACTCTTGGGTTTGGTCCACGACACCGTCAGAGAGTTTTCTGTCACCTTGCTGAAGATGATGTTGGTCGGCGGCTCCGGGCCTGAACGGTACGAAGAATACCATGAGAGGTGAGTGAAAGCCCGGGAGGAGAGGAAGGAAGTGAAGTACAAGAGGAAGGGGGAAGAAGAAACTGACGAGATAAGACGACAAACAAACGTGAAGTTTTTTACAGATTTCAGATAATAGAGAGAAGAGAAAAGACAAAATGTCCACTGAAAGAGTGAAAACAGTGTGTACATTATTATTTATTCATATTAGTGCTCCGATTGAGTTTGTGTGTATATATGTACAGTGCAAACATATATACAGTATACAAATCATATACAGACATATAGTCATTAATCATAACAATCAGAGGCAGGTGATGGATCCTGGACAGCAGCGAAGGAAAGAAGGATGAGATTTAATAGTTAGCCGGTCGCTCAAACCTGAAAACGAAAGCGTGGCAGGAATGAACAAAAACAAAAGGAAGAAAAGTGGACAATCTTACAGGACAAGTGAAACAAATACAGTCAGATATTAAGACAACGCAGTCAGAAGAGCTGAAAAAGTGAAGAAATTATTCTGTGGACATATTTTTCAATTTAGTTTCCTCGTAAAAAAAGGACAAAACTCTAAGAGGTCTGGTCCATTGCTTTGTTAATGTCTCAATAAATGTACACATTTTTATTACAAGGAAATACTAAACTCTTATTCTGATCCTGCAAAGTTAAATATTTACCGTCAAGTCAAGCTAGAGAAGTGAAACCAGTTAAATTATAAAATATCCACGTGTTACTCTTTCTTAAAGGATTAAAATGTGCACACGTTGCAGTTGGATGTGAAAGGTGAAGACAGAGACCAGCTGTGGTCTTACCCTGGTTCGGGTGAGAGGTGAAGGGGTGTCAGTGAAGCTGGCTGTTAGCTTACCCTGAATGAGAGAAGACCAGAGCAGCAGTGAATGAATTGCGTTGTAATGATGTTACTGATGTTATCTCACTGGATGTCAACTCAAAAACTACACTGGATAGTCGCCAGTTTGTTCTGCGGTCCTTGAAGTCATTCATTAATGTGGCTTGTGGTTGCGTTTGTGTGTTGCAGATAAAGAATTATTAAAGTTTGATTAAGTTTACGCAGCTAAAAAAAGAAAAAACATGGTTTAGAGAAAGATGAGAAAAATGAAGTGTCCTTGGGGTAACTTTCCAATTATCTAAAGCAGTGACAAGCTCTACCTGGTGATACGCAAGAGCCCAAAGTGGCTCAAAGGGAATAAACTGTCATTTAAATTGATTGTTATTACAGAAGAAAATTATATACACATATACTGTATACACATCACTTTAAAACTGGCGTGACATGAACATTACGTGACTGCCGACATGACCTAGTTAGCTTACAAACGCAGTCCGATTCAAACTCGTCAGCTGTGGATTAAAGCTGCATAAAAAAAAAAGTAAAAAGACGCAACAAGGCTAGCTAACAATGTGAGAAACTATGTCAATGCACATCTGAGGTTTGACATCAAATAAATGTGTTTTAATTGTTTAGTGTTGATAATGTACGACTGCTACTTCATTTGAGTGTTTCAGCCTCATGAAAGCTGACAAATGAGTGCACAAATAAAGCATTAACACAAAACACAACAGCTTAATGGGCATTTTGAACATCAAGATTAACTGACGACAAACAAAACAGGTTATGCGATTACCGACCCAGTGATTAAGTGACAAATACATGAGGTGAAACTGTAAATCACAAGCTTACAGTTTGCAAGAGCAACACAGCGCTTGAGCTCTGGAAATGAACACGGACGAAGCATTTAGTGGGTGAAGACTGAAGACAAGTGACGATTAACATAAAATGATTTTTCGAGTAAATCAGCACAAGAAACGGAGATGTAAGATGTGTGCATTAACAGTTTTCCTCACAACATTGACAGTAATGTTGTAGCATTGTACAGTAGTAGCTTATGTTGTTCTACTGTCACAATGGCTTGTACCTGTACTGATGACAAGCTTGTGCAGTCTGGACAGAAGACCAGGACCCTTTCCAAGCAAAGTCACGGTGTACTCGGTCTGACGAGGCAGATCCTCGAACTGGAAGGAGCGAGCTGAACCAGGAAGAAGAACTTTTTTGAAGGTTTCGTCACTTCCTGTTGGCGGTTTGGCTGTTGGAACTGGTGCACTTTCAGGAACTCTATTTTCATCTTCACTTCTTCCATCGTCTGCTTCTGTTTCTTTGACTGGTTGACGATTTGCTTCCTTGTCTTCTTGATCTTCCGTCTGCTTTGGCCCTTTTCGAACTTCTTTCTTTGTCACAACAAAGTTTTTGTACTTCCCTTCTGGCGAGTCCCACGTGAGCGTAAATCCATCAGAAGTCCGGTTTGTCACTCCCACATAGTCCAAAGGTTCCCTCGTGACTCCGGAAGAAGAAACGTCTGATCCCGTCAGAGGTTTGGGATTAGGACTTCTTCTCTCAGTTTCACCGTCAGTCAATCTTTTTGCAGTGTCATTTGTTTTTTGGCTGCCACTGATGGAGTGTCTCATTGGATTAATTCTTGGTGGTGGTTGTCTCTTTGGAAGTGTGACCGGTCTTGGGCCTCCATGTCTTGAATCAGAAGTTGGTTTCAAGGCGGGTCTACCTCGACTTGTATAACCAGTCCTCTCACCAGCAGTGATCCTCTTTTTATAGTTGTCAGAATCAGATTTAGTATCTGGGGTTCTTGTCTCTTCTTCCCCAGATTTGATAGTTTGGACGGGAGCCTTGTCCCCCAGTTCTAAGACTGGTTTTGAGGCTCCATGTCTTGAATCAGAAGTTTGTTTCAAGGTTGGTCTACCTCGACTTGCAGAACCAGTCATATCAACAGCATTGACCCTCTCTTTATGGACGTCAGAGTGGGAATCTGGGGTTCTAGTTTCTTCTTCTCCAGATTTGGTAGTTTGGACTAAAACATTGTCCCCCCCTTCTGAGACTGGTCTTGAATCAGAAGTTTGTTTCAAGGTGAGTCTACCTTGATTTGTAGAACCAGTATTCTCACCAGCATTGACCCTCTCTTTATAGATATCAGAGTCAGAGTTAGAATCTGGGGTTCTCGTTTGTTTTTCCCCAATTTTGATAGTTTGGACTGGAGCACTGTCCCCCCGTTCTGAGACTAGTCTTGAATCGGACGTTTGTTTTAAGGATGGTCTACCTCGACTTGTAGAACCAGGATCCTCACCAGCATTGAGCCTCTCTGTATGTACGTCAGAGTAAGAATCTGGGGTTCTTGTTCCTTCTTCCCCAGATTTGATTGTTTGGACGGTAGCCTTGTCTTGTGTCTGGGCGCTTAGGATTACCTCTGTAACAACTTGCTCTCCTGATTTGTTATCTGGGATTTCAGGGGTACTACTCTTTTCTAACTGGCTGATTTGACTTCTAACGGTCATGCCACTACCTCCATTAAGCTTTCTGGCTGGGAGAGGCTTGCGCACAGGACCTCTGTATGGATGCTGAGGCAGTCTCAGGTTTGTGCGGTTCTGGTTTTGGTAAGGACCACCATACAGCCGACGGACGTAACCAACTTTGGTGGCTGGCTGATGGGAGGAAGGTGCTCCACTCCCTCTGAGGGTCTGACTGAAATCCGTGGACATGTTTGTCCCAGCTCTGTCTCCTTTTGCCTCTCTGATTGGCCCTGTACCTTCAGCTGGATAGGATTCTTTAGATACAGGAGGAGGTGAAGTGGCCGGCAATTTAGAGTGAGATACCTGCTCTTTCCCTGTTTCTGGTGCAGGAAAAGGTTGAGAGGGAGGAGGGAGCAGCCTCGAAATTGGACGAGTTCGGTTCCGAAGAGGTCCAAAGTTTGGATTGCGCAGGTATGCCCCTTTTAGAGGAGCACGACGAAGTGGAGTTCGACCTCTTTCTGGTGGCATCTTTTTCTCGTTTTGTTCAACTCCAGTGGATGCAGGTGCAGTTGCCCCATCTATGTATCCACTTGTATCGCGCGCTGGTGCATTTACCTCAACTGATGATTCCTCTGAAGCAGATGAAGATGTTGAAGACAGTAATTCACCTGTGGATGTAAGTTTGGGCTCTGTTTCTCTTGCAGGGAGGAGGTTCAAATGAGGGGTTTGGTGAGGAGTTCTCAAATTGGGATGGGTTTTGTTCTGAAACCAACCAATGTTTGGTCGAGGGCGACGTACATATGTGCGGCGGAAAAGGGGTACGCCACCTTTTCCTGAGGGTGGTACTTTTCTGTCTTCAGGTGATGCAACATCAGTCGTACTTTTGCTGTAATCAATATCTGGTTCCTTGCCTCCAACTGAACCTGACTCGTCTGAGCTGGAAACGGATGCTGATGTTGATGGCTCTGCTGAAGGTGATTCAGATGATGATGACGACAATGGTGATGATGTTACAGCTGATGACGACAATGACGACAACGGCATCAGTCCACCTAAAATCTGCATCCTCACTCTTTCTGCATCATCAGAGTACTCTGATGGTTTGGCCAGGTGAACAGAAAATGTTGTTATATTCAAATTGTTAAAAGTGTCCTTCACAAGTTTATGTAAAGGATCTGGTGAATAGTCGACGTCCGTCTCTGCTGACTCATCCGTGTCAGAGGAACCTTGATTTGAGCCTGGTGTCTTTCCTCCCAGCACTGATCCATCGCCTCTACACCCACTGCCTCTTTCCTTCAGGGGTAATCTGATGTGTGTCACTTTAATTTTGTTCAGACATTTCTTCTCTTGGCTTTGAACAGTCCCAGTAGGCTCAGAAGACACTGGGGCAGTGTCATTTCCGTGGCTTGCCATGCCAACATCTGGTTGCTCTTTGGCGCCAAGAGTTTGTCCCTCTGAGCTACTTTGTCTGTTTGTCACTAAATCAGACCCAGACATTAAAGCTGGATATTTGGCACCCTCCCTCTCAGTGATTGATGTCTCTACCCTTGGGTCTCTCCCAGTCAAAGCTAATGTCTTGTTTCCTAACGTGGGGACACCTGGTTTAGTTTTCTTGGGTACTATAGGTACCCTCCCTGGGGGCTTTTTTAAAGGGCCTGGGCCAAACCGTCTTTCTCCGGGCACAACTCTGGTCGTGTTGAAACGGAAAGCGCCTGGAACCTTTGGCTTTTTGGAAAATGTAGGTCTTTCAGGGAGTTTGGGCCTGGTGCCATCCCTAGCTGTATTTCTGCTGACCACCAGAGGTTTAGTTCTTGCAATCACAGTGGCTGAAGAGTCTTTGTTGGGTCCATCGGAGTCAGCCTCTCTCCTTCCTTGTCGGTCAAAGACTTGCACCGCAGGCGTTGGGTCAAACTCTTGGTCTCTGTCGCCGACATCTTGTCCAGGTGTAACATGACCCTGCATGGTCAAAGCTGCCATGGTAACTGTTGGTAATGGGAGTGAGCATTTTGATTCAGTGTTAAGGTAATAATCCAGAAGAGATCATGTCTAATAAAGGAAGAAAAGCAGTTTTAATGCAATCAAATAACTCAGGGCAGCGGTATCCACGAGGAACCTGCAAGGAGAAGATTGAAATAAAATTAATGTAATGTTTAGACAGATGAATTCAACATGCTGGCTTCTGTGTCACTGTGGAGAAGGAAAATATCATGACTGAGCTCAAGCAAATGGAGCAGTTTAAGGAATACTCTCTTTATTATTTTTCCCCGGCAGCGTTGAGGCTGCACCTCACTTTATTAACTTTAACAGTAACATTTATAATGTGTTTTATATGATGTTTTCCACTGAATCATGAGGTGTCAGGACTCATAAAGTTTCACATAGCTGGAGTCAGTCTGTTCTCACCTGATTACAGTCGGGACAAGAAACATTTGACTTGCTCACACTTAAACGAAGACAGTTGAAGCGTCCTCAAATGTATCTGTTGTTTGTTTCTTTGAGTCTCTATTCGAGTATATACCTCCATCTTTTTTCCACTTTCTCAGTCTCTCTGTCCTATTTCTACCTTTCACCTTGGTAATATCACTAAAAATGTTATCACTCCTCTAAAACCATCAATTTCCAAGTTAGCTGGATTGTCTGATGGGATTTCCATCAAGTTTAAAGTGAGAGGATACGGCTCAAGTTATTCCATATTGTTTTAGTTTTCCAAAAATCCCAAGAAAGACAACTTTCTGACACCTGAACCCTGTCTGTGGCTCTCAACTCCAAACACACCGGTTCCTACTAAAGACGTAAACTTAAAAAAAATAGCGCATAGTTCCATTTTTGCTGCTCACTTTAGTTTTTAAGTCAAGCAAAGAGGAAATAGTGCATTTATTGTAACACATTGCTCTATAGTACCAAACCCATCTGGTTCTTATGATGCTTCTCTTTCCCCTGGAGAGTCAACAGCTTTAAGGGATCGTTTTAGGTTTTAGCTTTACGTTTTATCTAATCCTTGGTCATTTTTCCCGAAACAGCTGTTAGAAAAGAGGAGTTCATTTTATGAGAGCGGTCTTAAAGGTGCAGTGTAGCAGACCTGGAATACAATCTTCATAATTATCTATTAATAACTGTTAGTTATTAGTGCAGGTACTGGTACCACTAAATCCTCCATAGTCGACCTTAAAATTGGAGCTAAAATAAAAGTCATTGACCTCAGTTCAGCGTCGTTGGTCCTACTCACCTGGAGTAACCTGAGTGGTTGCAGGTTCACTCCGACTCGAGCCCTTCTCCGCCGTGAGTATGATGTCATACAAACGACCCGCCTCCAGCTGCTGGATGTGGGCGGAGTTTTGGTCAGATGGGACGGTCATTTCCTGACTCCTCCCTGCTCCGTCGTTGGGTGTGACGGTCAGGCGGTACCTGTCAATCTCACCCAGCGACTGCTCCCATTGGACCACGGCTGACGTCGTGGTCGTCTTGACAACTTGGAGGTTGGAGGGACCAGAAATCACTGAAGAAGAAGAAGAAGAAGAAGAAGAAGAAGAAGAAGAAGAAAGACACGATGTCTTTATTTCTCTACTCTACCTGGTGAAGTGGGTACACAAACATCCACTCACACTTTTTCAGCCTTAACTTTTTCTTGGCTCTGCACGTTTCCTCCTCTTTACTTTCTAAACTCACGGTTGGACTCGCTGCTGCAGCTGCCACAGATTACATCTTTCACAGGAAGGGCAGCGAGAGGGAAATGTTTGAATTAAATCTGCCAGTTTGGTGATTTGAGCTGCTCACACCGGCCAACATGTTGGTCAGAAACTCAGTTTTCTAATGACTTCACCTGAAACTGCACTTTTACTGGGACAGTTTTCATTTCTAAGCCTTACTGTCAACTGCAATATAGTTATGATTGGCACATGTGCTGCTTATCAATAGAATATTTTTATATTTAATGTTTTCCAGAAATGTAGAAATGTCCCTGGAGGAGATATTTAGGACATTAAAGGATCAGTTCAACAATTTAAAACTTTAATCCAGGTATTCAAAACTATTTTCCTCTGTCTCCTGCTGTATACACTGACTGAGAAGCGAAAGTCATGTGTGTTGTATTAAAAAATGAAACTCACGGGTCATGAACTCAGCAGAGCTCTCGGCTCCCCTCCGCCCGTCGATCTCTCCGGTGATGCTGACGGTGTACTCCTGACCGGCCGCCAGCCCCATCTGGGTGAAGGTGGTCAGGCTGCCCTCCACCTGCACAGTGATCTGCTGGTCGCTCTCCTTCTGTTTGGGTCAGACGGGGAAAATAAACTGTTTAGTCTCTTAATTTTTTTACAGCTGTTTTCTGTCCCAATCTGAACACGGTGTCGACTTTAATCCATCACAGTCTAAAGAGGTGACATTGACCAACAGAAGGTGTGTTTACTCCCGTTTCCTCGCACACTGACGGCCAATCAGTAACTCCATTAAATCTCTGAACTGTTTGTTGATATAAGTCGTACTCTGACTTCAGTTCAGACGTCTGAGAGAAAAAAACACAACCTCAGAATAATAATTAAAAAAATCAAGATGCAATCATCCCGACGAGTCTGATCAGACTGAGTGGAAACACCGAGCTGTCTGCAGGGCATCAACCAGCGTGTGTGTGGGCAAACACACACACACACACACACACACACACACACACACACACACACACACACACACACACACACACACACAATCAGAGTTTACTGAAGCAGAACAAAAACACTCCTGAGGGGATTCGGTGATGTCACCGAAACGTTTCCCGTTTTGTTTCTGCAATCACAAACTTCTTCATGTGATTGAAGGTTGACTTTAAATATTCAGTGATTGCTGGAACAATAACGAGACACTGGAGCCATTTAAAAACCTAAAAATACAAATCAAATGATTTAATGAAATTTAAATGATTAAAATGAATCTTTCCTCAGGCAGGACGAGGCGCTGCATCAACAGGAGAGCGTTCAAAGTTTACAAAATGGGCGTATTTGGATTTTTGCACAAATATTTTTATACAGCAGATGTTTCTTTGAAGGTTTTCCGATATCCAAAATAAACTGTAAATTCATGGCTTCGTTTTAAATAGTTAATGAGCACTAATAGCCACAAGCAGGCGGCTGTAGGTGGAATTAGTTGTCGCACTGCTGCCGCCAGAGGCTGTTTTCATGATGCAGCGAGTCACATTTTAGAGTCCAACTGAAAATAAATGTTTCTGTCTGCTTTCACATGAATAATCTCACGTTCTGTCCTGATCCTTTGGTTGTTTCTACTCTGAGGAGATCAGAAATGACCTGGTTGTCTTCGTGACAGCAGCAACGACAATAATACCACTTGGAAACACTTAAAAAAGAAGTTCAAAATATGTTTATTCACTTCCTGAGGAAGTCACCGTACCTGAGCAAGAAGTAGTCCATTACATAACCTCTGCGTTAAACCACGACTAGTTCTTCTATAGGTATAACACATGATTTTGCGAGCTGTAGAGCTGCTGGTAGGTGGATTTTCTTACGTTTCGACAAAGGCCAGGCTAGCTGTTTCCACCTGTTTCCAGTCTTTATGCTAAGCTAAGCTAACCAGCTGCTGACTATAGCTTTATATACACAAGACTGGTGTTAATCTTTGACTGTGAACGTTTCACAACGTTAACTATATGATGTAAAGGTCCAGTCACTGTAATTTTGGGAGTCATGGCACTCGACCTAATCAGTGGTTAAGATCTGAGAACTTGTTTTAACTGATCGGTGTTCAGATGTGTTGGTTGCTGCTGGTTCAGCCCACATAAGCTCATCCCAGCTTCGCCCTCTGAAGACCTAAAAACATGTTTTTTACTCCCTGATTCGAAACGCGAGACAGACGAGGGGAAAAATATTAGAAATTAACAGTTCTCTTGTATCTCTGATTACCTCGATGTCATTATGGACTCTGTGGTGACTCTGTGTTCAGTGTAAGGCCGAGGCTGACTCATCAATTACTCAGCTGGGAGCTTTTGGTTGTCTGACGTTTTCCGGACCGTCTAATGAATGGATACCGTGTTGTAAACTAAACGGACCGCAGCCGGTTGCCATGCTGGTCACTGTGTTGGCTGCCTCAGAGGTCGTCCTGGATCAAAACGCTCGTCCATTTCCATACAAATGAGGGTGACATCACTCACACTGACCCTACAGTAAAGTCACAATCCGCTCTAAAACCAGTCGAGGCTCGTAGGCGTCTCTGCGGGGCGTTCAGGGACAGCACGAGGTGGTCCGACTGAGCCATCGAGTGACTCTCAGTCTGCAGGTTTATGACGGAAAGTAAATCGAACGTCTCTGCAGGACGACTTTCTCTCTGCTGGGCTCCAGTGTCATCAGCAGGATTACGACATTAAGATACGACAGCCAGCAGAGCGCTTTACATGCTGCCTTCAAACCTTACACAGTCACAGGAGGACGTCCTGTGACTCTGATGATTTCAGAGGTCGACTGTATTTCAAATCCCATGTTTATAATATTCCTGAATCTAAATCTTTGTATGAAAGTTGATTTTTGAGTCTAATTTCCGACTCGTCAAATGCTTTAGGATGGCGGCCGACCATCCAAAAGTGTCAGTATTTGATACGAGACTTAAAAAAATCAACTTTCTTACAAATTGGACGTTTCATCTGTCACGTTCTTAATTAAGAAAGTAAGAATCCTGAAGGCCGAAGTGAAAATCATGATCATCCCACTAAATGGGAACAACACCAGCGTGTAGAGGCGGGATATTTTCATGTTTCTCTGTGAAATGAGGATTTATTTGGACCGAACCTGAATGTTTCAAACTATTTTACAAATTGCTTCTGTCTTTCTTTCTTTCTCTCGCTCCAACATATATGTAACTCAGCGTAAACATCATGTAACTTCAAATACAGCCCATTTAATAAAGTGTGGAAACAGCTGCATAAAGAGATATTTAAAGGTTTAAGAGTTTAACAGTTGGTGCACAAAAAAGTTTTTGCTAAAATAGTTGATTGGACGACAAAAGTGTTAATTGACAATAATTGTGATAATAACTTATTATTTGAATCATTTATCGAGCACAATGCCAAATGTTTTTGGATCCAGCCTCTCAGCTGATTGTTTTGTGTTTTATATGATTGTAAACTGAGTTTCTTTGGGTTTTAAGACTGTCGGTCGGACAAAAGAAGGAATTTTAAGACGTGTGAGGAGCAATTTCTGAAAGTTTACAGCACAAAGTTTTTTTTACTGAATAAACAAAATAACCAATAACATAATAATTACTAACAGTCCTGAAACACTGCTGACAGCGCGCTGCTGTGAACGTCTGTTATTTTGAGGAATAAAAATGTGGAGATGAATTTAAAAAGAGGAGAGTTGATGATGTCACCTGGAAACAATAAATATCTGGAGGAAGTGAACTCCTCGAACATCTTTGTTCCTCAGAGACAAATCTGTTGTTGTTGTTGTTGTTGATCTGTTGGCCTGGTAAACATCCCCTCCCTCTCCGTCCTTCTCTCTCTCTCTCACTCTCTCTGTGTCACAGCTGTGAGTCGGCGGTGATGTCATCTCTCTGGCAGTCGCCATGTTTTTGACAGTGTTTACATGTTTCCGTGGCAGCAAGCATCCCACATCTGCATCCCCCCGTCGCCACCACCTCCTCCCAGCGCTCTGTTCATTCACCGCTCTTCTGTTTTCATTCTCTGAATTTTCTTCCCTTCTCTTCGGTTTCTGCTCGTCGGGTCCAGATTCTCACGATGTGACGGCTGCAACGAGTCGTCCAAACTAAACCACTCTGCCTTCCAACGCCGTTACCAACTGATATGTTTTAATACACCGCGACAAGAGTTCTGCTTCTTCCTCTCCTTCTTCTCCTGCTCCTTCCTCTTCTTCTGCTTCTTCCCCTTCTCCTGCTCCCTCTTTTATTTTTATGTCTTTATTCCAGAGCTCCAGCAGAGAAATGAGGCCAGCGTCGCCCCTTAAGGCCTAAAACCTGAACCCTCATGGATTTATTTGACGTCAAGCAGCTTATCGTGACCTATTTACGCTTCCTATTTATGTGACGACCTCCAGTGTGCAAAAGACCTTCAGCCGAACGTCTGGTACGTCCGTCTCTGTCGCGTCGTGTCTACTGCAGAGTCAACCGACCCGGGTGTAGATGCAGAGTTTGCACATTCCCACTGCGCACAGAAGCCTCGTCTCAGCGGGTCTAATGGGACTTTTGACCAGCGGAAAAGGGGTAAAAGTCTGTGAAGTCATCATTATAATCTGTTTGGACGAACCATCTGTCTGTCACTGGCTAACCAATCAGAGCAACAGAGCTGGAGCCACTTCATGAAAACATAAAGTACAGTTTTCATGGAGAGAAGCCATCAGTGTCGTTCTCTCAATGAAATAAAGTCCAGTTCTGGTAGAAGTGATGCTACAGCAGCTACGCTAACGTCTGGAGGAGCCAACAGCCGCTTCTCTTCCTTTGTCTTAACTACAGTCTGCGAGTCTGTGAAGTAAACAAGACGAGTTGTCTTATTGTTTTCATCACATCCTGTCATCAGCTCCAGTCTTATTCCCTCTGCAGGAGTCTCTTCATCACCTCCTCCTTCGTCCTGACTCTCCACATCCATCCATCCTGTCTTTCCTCTCTGCAGTTTCTGGATCTCGTTGTGGATGTTTCCTCCGGTCCAAACGTCTCTCAGAATCATTAGCGAGGTTTAATCCCTCGATGATGTCACTGCGAGGAGATCACTGCTCCCAGAACGAGCTGATCACAGCGACTGTGTGTGTGTGTGTGTGTGTGTGTGTGTGTGTGTGGGAAAACATGTTTGAGAGGAAGCCCGGACATGTGCACGGAGGTGATTCCTCCAGTGTGTGTGTGTGTGTGTGTGTGTGTGTGTGTTTCTTTTCATCTCAGTGACACTTGTGATTCGGACTGATTTACAGCGCGAGGATGAGAGCGTTTCCTTTGTTCCCTCTCCTCCTTCTCTCATGAATACCAACGCAATTAGTAATTTTCCACTTGTTTGATGCCTCCTGCTGCAGATTGATCACACGTGTTGGAGGACGGACCGTCCTGACGCACATGTGAAGCCGAGGTTACTGGTTCAGGAAGCCGAAGGAGGAAAAAAATGTCACGGCGCTAAATGGCCAAAAATATCTGAGGGGTTTAAAAAGCTCACGGATCCATTTTCAGAGATGAAGAAACGTGAATGAAAAAGCAGTTAATGTCTAATAAATGTGACTCACAGCTCAGTAACATCTGGAAACACACACACGATACACACATTTTTAGAGTCATCGTGACTTTAACTTCCTGAGAAAATCTTTGATATTGATCTCATGACAAACGTCTGTGAACCCACTCAGGAACCACAGAACAAAGGATGCTCCTGATAACTGCAGAACTTGCCTGAGAATTTTCCTGTTTTACGTTTCTTTGGGTTTTAAAGTTACCCAGCGACAGTTTGTCCCTTCATCTATGAGTCCACGAGAGGTTACTGTGTAACAAGAAATGTGGGTCATAATAGGCTTCATGCTTCGTCAACCTACAGCTCATAGTTGTTTTTTCTGAGGAGGATGAGAAAACAAAGTCAAAGTGACGTCTTCAATCAGCTTCTTATGTCCAAAGACTCTTCATCTACCGTCAGAAATGACAAAGATAAGCAACAAATCCTCACATTTAGGAGCTGGAAGCAGCAGATGTTTGACTCTTTAGCTTGAAGAATCACTGAAACGATTCATCGATTATCAAAATTGGTGGTAATGTTTAAAGATGAAATATGTAAGATTTGTCCAGCTAATGAATTAATATTTAACATAAAGGGGGAGCACTGCTGCTGGCTGCTGGAGGGTAGATAGCAGGGTTAGCCATGCATCCAGCACTGCTGACTGACTGACTCCTTTGTTGCTACGCTGCAGGTTTGTGTTTTGTCCAAATGTTCTTCTGACGGCTGATTTGAAGCTGTTTGTGTTGCTAACGCCGTCACTAGCGACACACCCGCTCTGATCCTGTGAGGGATGAAAACCTGGTTTCAGGAATCATCCAGGAAATACAACACATTTTTAAAAACAGAGATGAAGTGTGACTGTCCTCTACGAGGGTTTACGCACGGCTTCATCCAACTCACATCAGACAGTCTGAACACAAAACCCACAGCCTGTTTTTATGCTGCCTGTCAGACTTGGCTTCAGTTTTGTTTTTGGTCCGTTAAAAACAGAAATCAAAGAGGGAACAGTGACCGTCTGAGTCACTGATGTGTTTCTGGCTGCTTCCTCCTCAGAAATGTGGGATTCATTCAGTGTTTGCAGCGTAATCGTGTCTGTTGTTCGTGTTTGGATAAACCAGCATGAAATATTATGAACATCAGGACGTTTGTTATAGATTAAATCCATAAATACTCATTAATGTGTGGATTATTTCATGCACAGGTTATTAATTATTTATCCTGTGAATCAGATGATGTTTGTTTCTGTTTCTGCGTCTGTTTTCCTTTTGTCGTCAGCTTTATTTATTACATTTCATCACTGCATCATCCTCGTGCTTTTCTTCTTGTCATGTGCAGAATACAACTTTGAGGATCGTATTTTATGGACGAGATCATGGAGACACTGAGGACCGCGTGGGCGTCTCCATCTGCTCAGTCGGGTCACGCAGGTGCAGAAGGAGTGGCGATTATTAAATACAATAAACTGCTGGTAGAAAACAACCTCAACTAACGGAGAACAGAAGAACTCGTTGTCTGGATCCGACACCAATGTCGTAATTCTACTGTTTTCTCGACCTGACTGGTTAAATCTTACTGAAACTGATGCGACAGAGTCACGATGATTTCATTGTGAAGTGGTTTGAATTTCTCGAAAGTTTTCAAAAGCTTCATTTAAGGCGGGACCCTAATGTGACATGAAAACCACGGGATATTTTTAACAAGACATCGGGACATTTTCCAGCTGCGTTTGCACCGAAAAACAAAGGTTTTAATCCAAACCATGATGTACCGTGAACACTGACCAAGTGTTGTTGTACCAAAACCTAACCAGAGAATAAACACAGTGTCGTGACAACATAGTTTTAACATCTTCATGGTCAACAGAAACATTTCCTGTCAGTTGGTTGTTTAGATGATAATTTTAGTTAAAAGATTTATTCTATTAATGAGCACATTTAATTACAATGACCTCATTTAGATATTCAAACATAAAACATCAGAACACCTGTAACACAAAAACTAATCGTCCTAATGTAAATAATCAACTTGGGACGTTTCATGTTGATTATCAATATTTTATTTTTTATTTTTTAAACGTTTTGAAAACGTTGCATGTTTAGACTCTAATGGACGACCGTGATGACTTTAAGGCAGTGTCACAGATCATTTTTCCTGACGCTGCTGAATTCCTGAATCTGTCGTTGGTCATGTTTTCAGGGTTTTGTGGGAATTGCATGGAAGTTGTTTGTCTTGTTGTTGGAAAAGATTCAGTGAAATGTCTCGTCAACAGGAAAACAACCTGCGTACATCAGATTCTCACCTGCGTGTTGCAGAGAGCTCCAGTGAGTTTAGCTGAAGGTCAGATTGTTTGTTTGAAGCTTCTCAGAGAGGACGAGGTTGTTTGAGGTGACGCACAACAGATTTACGGTTCTGTCTGCAGACCTCATCCTCGTTTTTTAAAACTCCCCGAGGATCCTGAGTAAATTTCAGGAACAGTTTTCAGATGGACCGTCCTGAGTTCATCTCTGTCCTCTCGACATGCCGAGCGTATGAATGTTTGGACCTCCTGCGCAGCCTCTCACAATCCTCAATGCTCTGAGAGAGCAAGCTTTGGTTGTTTTGGTGCCGAGCCACGACTGTCGTCAATCACATCTGCTGTCTGAATTGTATCTGTGATTCGTCTCTCTGCAGATGAATCAGGAGCGTGTTTATCAAGATTATGAGGCTAAATTCTTGACGTATGTACTTGAATGTCATCACATGACATCTTTTCTAAATGTATTTTTCACCTCATATATTACAATCGAGTTGTTTTTACTCAGATTTGCTTTGATTTGTATTCTTCCTTCCTTTTTTAGTGTTTACTTCTACATCCATTTGCAGTTGCTGCCTTTTGTAAGTGAGTTAAACATGAACATTATAACTATATAATGGTTCAACACAACCTTTTAAAGACTAAATTAAATGGACATGAAAACTAAATCGTGGTCACTTCTTCGAGTCGAATCTGTCATCTCTCTACTGTTCATCTAATAAAGACATAAAATGCCCTCAACAAACTAGAAATAATTAGTTCTGTTAACACTGAGCATGCAAACAAATTCAAACTGAGGGAATGAAGGCTCAACGTTAGATACAGATAAGGACGGTCCATTTTTCGTACTTTGCGTTCATTCAGCCGTATTTGTGAGCGTTTACTGAAAGCTGAGGACAGTGTGGCCGACAGTTCAAGCCAGACGGCCGAAGACGTTTGAGCAAAGAGACAAAACAGCCGCTGATCACATCAACAGGTTTGTACCTGGCTGCTGAAGGTGATGTAGTACGTCTCGTACTGGACGGGAGGTGGAGTCCAGACCAGAGTGACGGACGTCTCCGTGATGTCCTGAGTGCTCAGCTGAGAGACACCTGACATGGCTGCAGAGAGAGAGAGAGAGAGAGAGAGAGAGAGAGAGACACAATGTTTACATGAACAAAATCATCTCAGTATGGACAGTAAATAATATTTGGACTAACACGTTGGTGTTTCAACATTTGTAAGTGTTACACGACTGGACTCTTTTAATGTCACGTCAGGACTCCGGGCAATTTCCAGAACCAACAGAACCAGTTATTTAAAGCAAAAGCCTGATCTTTTCCAAACCCAAACCCTAACCACAACCCAAACACCAGAACACATTTTAGCTGAGTTTGTTTCTGCGAGGGCGAGTTTTGTTTAGGTTGAATTGTTGAAGTTTCTCTCTCGTCACAACACTGTGCTGACGCTCCTGTTAGGTTCAGGCACAAAAACCACTTGGTTAAAATTAGAAAAACATCATGGTTTGGATTAAAATACCTCTCATGGCTGGAAATGTCCCTGAAAATACCCAGTTTTGTAGCCATAAATAGAGCAGGAGATGGTCCGACTTCCCGTGCAAAATATCTGATTTTGGTCCCCACAAACAAGGCTGGAAAAGCCCCAAAGTCTCCTTAAAAACAAGCGGTTCTGTTGCCACAAACATGGCTAGAGATGGTCCAAATTCCTGAGAATAATACCTGGTTCTGTTGCAACAGACACGGCTGGACATGGCCCGACTTCCCATTCAAAATACCCAGTTTCAGTCTCTACAAACCCGGCTGGAGTTGTCCCGAAGCCTCCTTAAAAATGACCTAACCTAACCAGACCATGAGCACAGCGCTGTCACAGGACACAATTTAAAGTTGAAAGTAAAGGAGCCTAAAGTTCTGTGGGTCGTAGGAACGTACATTGCCGACATTTGTTCTGGTGACTGGTTGAGATTTGTCAAACGAGTCTTTCTCCTCCTGAATTTTTCCTTCTCAAAGAAAGTTTCTCCCTCGTGTCTGTTTTTCTGTTTCATGTGATTGATGCGGTGGAACAAATGAACCAGCCGGCCTCCGCTTGTGCTGCCGCTGAGTTTAGCTGAAATTGAGACGTCCACCTGATGAGAACAGAGCGATGTTTGTATCATAGTTTGGCGTCAGACTCGATCAAAATCGCTGCTCGCTGGCACCACAACAATGAAACCAACTGTTCGATCTGATCTGCTGCTTGAAACAGTTCAGAAGCTGGAGATGGTTTTGTCATTAAGGGACACGTCCAGGCTCATGATCTGCTCGTTTGAAAAGCTGGAAACTTTATGTTTTTGCTTGATATGTGATGAACTGATTATCAAAATATGTTGGCAAATCATTCTCTGTAGATGGACTCATTTTACTGACTAATTGTCCTTTCAGAGTTTCAGAGAGTCACACAGACGACCGTCCAAGAGTTTAAGGTTTATTAAATATTACAGTGTCTTATAAAGCATCATTCACTTTCTGTCACGTCCCATCTACATGTCATATACATCACGTCTTTGCAGGATGCAGTTCAATGCTGACACATGTGGCGCTCTGTGACGCTGCCAACACGAAGCCCTCGGCCTGGCAGAGCCACACAGCGAAGGCCGACTTGATAATAATTCACAGATTTGTTTTACTGCACGACTTTCTCATAAAATTAGTGTTGAAAAATTCACTGCTCAGTGGGTCACTGCGAGTCTGACGTGATGTTTCCCCGAAACCAGTGACCAAAATCAGACATGCACTCCACACACACACACACACACACACACACACACACACACACACACACACACACACACACACACATAGAAGCATAAAACAACATTTTATGCAAATTCCCAAAAAGTAAGATGTAAGAAAGTGCAGTGTTTTTCCATCAACTGCTTTTATAGAAGATCAGGACCAAGAATAAAAGAAAAGAGCAGCTCTGCATCTTTTATTGCAGACTCCCACGGGAAATAGGATTTAAAACTCTTTATTCTTCAGTTTTTGTTCTTTCTGGATGTCGAGGCAGCCCTGAAGCACATGAGGTCATATCCTCAGTAATTATCTGTGAATTTTGGCGTTTTAGCAACCTGATGCTCTACAGTGAAAACAAGAGTCTGCGGCCATGAGAGCGGCTCTGTGAGGCAGCAGTGCTGTAAGCTAAACGCTAACGTCAGGATGCTAACATGCTCAAAATTATTATATTTTGATTTGCTGTATTTTGATTTATGTATCTAAAAGCTGCTGTGCTTTAAATACTAATGTGTTTGTTTGCAGCTGAACTATTTAGATTATTTGGCTTTATCATCTTTGGGACTGTGTTGGACTGTTTAAGTATTTGTACAGCTGTGTGTCTTACTGTTTATCTTGTAGTGGACCATAATTAAGAGGACGAGAAGCCAAACACCTGCCAGGAAACAAAGCTACAGATGAAGGATGTTTAAAGCAGCGAGGACTCAAGCAGACGGAGGTACCCAGCCACACCAAAGGAGAACGTCAAGACTGAGTGCATAGGCGGCGGGTAAGGATGAGGACAGGGGAGGTTAATATGTGACCAGCAATCATAATAATTTAACACAGTTATTATTATCATAACTAAACCATCATCATAATCAAAGCTATTTATTAACTTTTATTTAACAAGCACAAATAAGTGTTTTCTCTTCTTCTGTTCTTAACGATATATATTTTATGATTAGAGAGGCTGCTTTCAGTCATTTTTCAACATTTCCATGCGTATCGTAACTTCACTGCAGCAAAAATAAAAGCTGTCGTTACAAACTTGACAGGACAGAGGAAACTCTCCAGAGGAAACAGAACTTAACTGATAAATGAAATAAACATTGTGACATGCTGGACCTTTCTGCAACAACTGAACTTTGGGTCAACTTTTTCATGCATTTAAGCTTTTACTAAAGACGTATTCTGGGACTTAATAGCTGTTATTAAGACATTTATGGACCTGAAAGCTTTCAGACAAAACTTTCCTGGATTTAAAAGCTTTTCTTTCAGGTTTAAGGACAAAGTTATTCTGCTGGATTTCATTTTAGCTGAGCTAATGAAAAGAAATTAAACCAGTTACTTACAATAAACTGCTCTCCTTCTGAATATCAGCACTGAGAGTGACTAAGCTCTTACAAATCTACGTAGCGTTATAAGACGACAACTTTACAAGAATTAGTCACACTAACATTTTCTTATTAGAACTAAAATGCAAAATGTCATATTTTTAGCCTCAGTGCACTAAAACACCACCAGTTTTTAAAACAATAAAATAGATAAACAGATAAGTGAATCAGATCAGTTAATACATGAAATATGAAAAACTGGCCGGAGTTTTCTACGGAGGAGTGAGGTGCTGTGTGGGACCTTGGACTTATGATGTCCAACTTTTTAAAATCCTGGTCTCTGCCTTGACTGGAAGCCTGTAAATGTGGGCTATTGACATTAAATTCAGGAAAAACTGAGGGAAGAAAGTGAAGAAGAAGCCAAAGCAGTGTCACTATTTCAGCTGAAATGTCTGTTTCCATCTGTATCTTTGCAATAAAAGCAACGTTTTCACAAATCCTAGATGTGAATAAACAGAGGTGGGCGGAGGTAAACTCAACGGCTGCTGCTGCCACCTATCTCACTTTCTCTCTTCAAATTGTAGGACTTCCCTCCAATTAAAAGGTCAGTCACATTTGGGAAAGCACTTAACACTCCCACACGTGTTCATCCTGTTTCAGCCTCAAGCTGCACAGAAAGCCATTACACAGCAGTCTGGGGAAGTTTATGGGCGGCAGATCTGGATGCTGCTGCTCTGTTAATGAAACAGTTCCCTCACTCGAATCACTGCAGCTTGACGAAGCTCCAAACAGACGAGCTAATACGCTAATGTAGCCTGGCAACAGCAATGACAACAACACAAACAACAATAAAACACCGCCTCACTCTGTGAATAACGATGCATCTAATCCCCATGAAATACAAGTGTCTCTTTTGAGATGCAGGTGTTGAATCAATCTCAACAAGCCCGACCCAACAAACACTTAAGTTTCATTGCTCAACATTTCCAAAGTCTGTTAAACATTTATTATCTTCATCCTCCCAGAAATGACAAGCTGTTTGCTCTCGTGTGGACGACCCATTAAGTCGTTATAAGAAAAAAATTACACCAAAACAAAGCATCTGGGATGTGATAGCTCTGCTTACATACCAAACATGTAAAGTGTTCTCCCTGATGTATCAAACCTCAAACTCACACGGGGAAAAACAAAGCCAAACTCACCGGAGAGGGATATTTAAACATGGAGGAAATGTGTGATTTTACAAGCTTTTAGCAGCTTTATTGCCACCAAAAGATAGTTCCCCTGCATCCTGTAATGATGCAGCAGATGGTAGTGAGTAAAAAAAATAGTGAAGTGAAGATATATCGCAGTTCTCTTGAGCAGGCATCTTGAAATGGTTTACAATAAAAAGTAAAAGCCACACATAAAGAAGATGATGAGGATGGGTGGCTGATGGACGATGGACGATGCAGGACGAGGCTTTCCTTTGAGTAAGAATTGAAACTTCAGTATTTGTGGGAATTACATTTTATGACATTATCTACCTTTTTTTATTTAGATCTGAGGCAGTTAAATGTGCGATTCTTGAACATTTTAAGGGTAAATGAGATGTAGAATTACATATCATCTGCATAGAGGTGATATATAACAGCATAAAACTACATATTTGCCAAGTTAAAGCACATTCAAGGCATCACAGATGAGGATGAATCATGAGTATTGTATTGTTGTGTGACTTTATGACTGGCATCATGACGCCACTTGTAGATATACCTTTAAAACTTCATATTATCTTCCCACAGGTTAGCAAGAAAAACAAAATGGGACCCTGAATAGAACCCTGTGGCACACCACACCACTAATGCATTAGCGTTAGAAAAAAAGACTTGTGTTACAAACTTTGAATTAGACATTTAGCTGCACACTAGCACAAGGTACTGATGAATTGCCCTTTACATTGTTGTAAATATTTCTTATATATAGTTTGTAAAACCGCCGCCATGATTGTACTCCAATCTACTTTTCAGTGTCACAGATAAATCCAAATGCATTGATTTGCTTTTTGTCTTCAGATCAAAACATTAAACTTGACTCCAGGTTTGAGTAAAGATTCCTTAATTTGTTGGTTTGACTCACCTGTATCACAGTTGGGTCCGGTCATCCCCTCCTCACACTGGCTGCAGTCTGGTCCGGTGAACCCACGCCGGCAGACGCACCTGCCTTTGACGCATCGTCCTTTGTTGTTGCAGTTGTTGGGACAGCCTTTGCCGGCGCAGTCGGGCCCGGCGAACCCAACGTCGCAAACACACTTCCCATTCACGCACTTCCCGCGGTTGCTGCAGTTTTTGGGACAAGCTTTCTCAGAGCAGTCTTCACCGGTGAATCCATCATTGCAGACACACTGTCCATTAACACAGCGCCCCCTGTTGTTGCAGTTTTCTGGGCAGGAAGCCTCAGAGCAGTCAGCACCGGTGAATCCAACTTCGCAAACACACTGTCCATTAATGCAGCGCCCCCTGTTGTTGCAGTTTCCTGGGCAGGAAGTTTCCGAGCAGTCAACACCGGTGAATCCAGCATCGCAAACACACTGTCCGTCAATGCAGCGCCCCCTGTTGTTGCAGTTTCCTGGGCAGGAAGTTTCCCAGCAGTCAGCACCGGTGAATCCTGCATCGCAAACACACTGTCCATTAACACAGCGCCCCCTGTCGTTGCAGTTTCCTGGGCAGGAAGTCTCAGAGCAGTCAGCACCAGTGAAGCCACTGTCACACTCACATATACCGTTTACACACCTTCCACGGTCGAAGCAGTCATTAGGGCAAATTATTTCTGAGCAATCTGGGCCGCCGAATCCTTCATTGCAAACACACTCTCCGTTTACACAGCGCCCCCTGTTGTTGCAGTTTCCAGGACAGGCAATTTCAGAGCAGTCTGCACCGGTGAAGCCGCTGTCGCACACACATTTACCGTTTACACACCGGCCGCGGTTGCTGCAGTTACCAGGACAGCCTCTTTTTGAACAATCAGGTCCGATGAATCCAGCCTTACACACACACTTTCCGTTGACGCAGCGCCCCCTGTTGTTGCAATTTCCAGGACAGGATTCGTCCGAGCAACTGGGACCTGCGAAGCCGCTGTTGCACACACACTTGCCGTTCACACACCTGCCTCGATTGTTGCAGTTGTCGGGGCAGCCTCTCTGCGAGCAGTCGGGACCGGAGAAACCAGGATCGCATACACACTGTCCGTTCACACACCGTCCGTTGTCGTTGCAGTTTCCGGGACAGTTGGACTCGCTGCAGTCCAGTCCGCTATAACCAGGGAAGCAGACACACTTGCCGTCCACGCAGCGACCCTGATCACTGCACTCGTTGGGACACTCATCGATGTCTGGTTTGATGGAGCAACCTGCACCTGGAGCAGAGGGAGGGGGAAAGAGTGGAAGAGACACTGTTCAAAAGCTGATAGAAAATTGATCAGTCACTCGAGAACACATATGTCCTAGTTGTGATTTATTTGTTGCATTACATCTTTTTCCACTCGTGAAACCACCAACCAAATATCTTTAATGAAGCATCAGGTCGTTTTATGACTTGTAAGCATGAAACCACCGGATCGTTTCGATGAGGGACCACATCATTTCAACATTTGTGAGAGTGAAACCACTGGATATATTTAATGCAGAACATGTCGGTTCAACATTTGTCAGCATGAAACCACTGGTTATTTTAACAAGACGTTGAGATAATTTCCTGTTGTGTTTGTGGCGACAGAACCAAGTATTTTAAGCCGAAACATGATCTGTCCCTAACCCTGACCAGGTGGGTTTTGTGCTGAAATATCAAACGATCATTAGCACAGTGCTGTCACGCCAAAAATTGAAATTTAACTTAAAGAAACGCAACGTCTTAACATCTGTGGCCAATATTATGGCTCACGTCTTGAATGAGTTAAAACAGAATACTTTTCATTCATGGAGGTCTAATCCTCTCTAACTAGAGTGAAACACACTAATCATCCCCCTGTGTGTGTGTGTGTGTGTGTGTGTGTGTGTGTGTGTGTTGTTGTGGTTGAGAGGAGGGCGGAGGGAAGCTGCAGTGGACTGGGAGGAGGTCGAGACTGAGATCACACTGGGCACAGAGCTGAACACACACACGCACACACACACACACACACACACACACACACACACACACACACACACACACACACACACACACACACACACACACACACACACACACACACACACACACACACACACACACACAGCAGAGTTAGCTCATGCTTCGAGCGCTGCCAGTGTATAATGTGATCATTCCTGAGTTCGCTCTGCTCTGTGAGTGACGGACTGAAGCTCACATCAATCTGTCAAACTTTTACACAGATCAGAGTAACTAAGTACATTTACTCGAGTACTGAGCTCAAGTACAACCAGGAAGTAATGACACTTCAAATTTCCATTTTGTGCAACTTTGTACCTCAACCTCCATTACGATTATTCAACCCAGTGTCACATCAAAACAACATGGTCTCCTCCTGTGATCGAGTGGGCGTCTGCTTATACTTTCAAAATAAAAGGCACCAGAACTACCTGGTTAGGTTTAGGAAAAGATGCTTTGGCTTAAAGTAAGTGCTTCCTTAAAACATCAACATTGATTATTGGCTTCACATGGTTTTCAAATCCAGGCCTCTAGCAGTGAGCGTGTTTGTTATATTTGATTATAATATAGTTTTGATGTTGGACTGAATGTTCTTGTTCTGTCTTTGTTTGTGGAACAACGTCTGCCTTCAGATGCACGACACATCAAGATGAAATCTAAATTAATCTAATCTAAAACAGAGTCAACTTCAACTGATCCAGACACAGAGTTTAAAATAATGCTGTAAAGTAAGAGAAAACATTTACTCAAGTAATTTATACAATTTAACTTGAGATGACACTAATTTTACTTGATTACAGATACACAAATACTGTGGTTACAAGTTACAATACCAGAATGAAGAATCTGTGTAGCGTTAATGTAGCTCTGTGTAGTATTAATGTAGTTCTGTGTAGTATTAGTGTAGCTCTGTGTAGTATTAATGTAGTTCTGTGTAGTATTAATGTAGTTCTGTAGTATTAATGTAGCTCTGTGTAGTGTTAATGTAGCTCTGTGTAGTGTTAATGTAGCTCTGTGTAGTATTAATGTAGTTCTGTGTAGTATTAATGTAGCTCTGTGTAGTGTTAATGTAGCTCTGTGTAGTATTAATGTAGTTCTGTGTAGTATTCATGTAGTTCTGTAGTATTAATGTAGCTCTGTGTAGTGTTAATGTAGCTCTGTGTAGTATTAATGTAGTTCTGTGTAGTATTAGTGTAGCTCTGTGTAGTATTAATGTAGCTCTGTGTAGTATTAATGTAGTTCTGTGTAGTATTAGTGTAGCTCTGTGTAGTATTAATGTAGTTCTGTGTAGTATTAATGTAGTTCTGTAGTATTAATGTAGCTCTGTGTAGTATTAGTGTAGCTCTGTGTAGTATTAATGTAGTTCTGTGTAGTATTAATGTAGCTCTGTGTAGTATTAATGTAGTTCTGTGTAGTATTAGTGTAGCTCTGTGTAGTATTAATGTAGTTCTGTGTAGTATTAATGTAGTTCTGTAGTATTAATGTAGCTCTGTGTAGTGTTAATGTAGCTCTGTGTAGTATTAATGTAGTTCTGTGTAGTATTCATGTAGTTCTGTAGTATTAATGTAGCTCTGTGTAGTGTTAATGTAGCTCTGTGTAGTATTAATGTAGTTCTGTGTAGTATTAGTGTAGCTCTGTGTAGTATTAGTGTAGCTCTGTGTAGTATTAGTGTAGCTCTGTGTAGTATTAATGTAGTTCTGTGTAGTATTAATGTAGTTCTGTAGTATTAATGTAGCTCTGTGTAGTATTAGTGTAGCTCTGTGTAGTATTAATGTAGCTCTGTGTAGTATTAGTGTAGCTCTGTGTAGTATTAATGTAGTTCTGTGTAGTATTAATGTAGTTCTGTAGTATTAATGTAGCTCTGTGTAGTGTTAATGTAGCTCTGTGTAGTATTAATGTAGTTCTGTGTAGTATTCATGTAGTTCTTTGTAGTATTAATGTAGTTCTGTGTAGTATTAATGTAGTTCTGTGTAGTATTAATGTAGTTCTGTAGTATTAATGTAGTTCTGCAGTTCTCTGTATTGGAACGATGTTAAACTGCGACTCTTTCAAATAAAATTAAAATAAAATAATAAAACATGTAAATATTTTGCATTTTACTCGACTACATTTATTTGGCAGTTAGTTTCTAGTTTAACTGAAGATTCAGATTTTACTTATTAGCAATGGTGGTACATTTACTCTCTCAGTACTGCAGTTAAGTAACAATTTGAGGTACTTATGTATTTACATTGTATGCTACTTTCTACTTCTACTCCACTGTTTCAGAGAGAAATATTGTACTTTTTATTGAACGGCTTTACTTGCTAGTTATTTTACGAATCAGTATTGTTCAATAAAAGGAAAAGATCATAAAATGCGATGTTTTGTATCACAGCTGTTTATACAAGTACAACTTCATCATGTTAATCATAAGCCCACTGAGGCAATGTGATTGTGATTTTGGGATTTATAAATAAAATTGATTTATGAATACAGCTCTGCCAGACTTTATTGACTACAGCTTTAGGAGTGTAGAAGGAGCGACTTCGGCCTTCTTCTTTCGACTTTTACTTTGTTTTTGTTTTTCTGTTGTCGATTTTCTTTTTCATGTGTTCACCTCTTTCTTTGTGTTCGTTCACTATAACAAGAAGAACTGGAGAGAATAAAAGCTTCATTCTGCTCCGAGTAAAAATAAAGTGATTGTTACAAGAAACTCAAGACTTAAAAATGTGTCATCCGTTGGCAAACTCTGCAACATTTTGTGTGTGTGTGTGTGTGTGTGTGTGTGTGTGTGTGTGTGTGTGTGTGTCAGGATGAGTCAGCCGCTTCAGGCAGAACAGTGAAGTAACATGAACTCACGTTTTTGGGCAGATTGTGACCGAGTGACTGAATGTGTTTCCGGCTGTGATGAAGAGCTCCAGCAGGAACAGATGAAACATGAAGTGTGAGGAGGAATAAATGAACTGTGAACTGGAGTCGGACCATGTTTCTAACGAGACGTCGGGACGTTTTCCAGTCATGTTTTTGGCGACAGAACCAGGTGAAAAAGTTGTTTTTACAACACGATCACCAGAATGAATGTTAGCTGGGTGTTGCAGTACAGAGTTTTCCCAGATTTCTGGTGATTTGTGTATGTTGGTGTTTTATTGTCAGAAGTTTCTCCTCCTCACATTTTCAAAACAGGCTCGTTACTTTAGTTTGATGCATTTCAGGGGAATTATGTTATTACTTTCCAAACATCACAAAACTGATGTCGACCTGTCAGAGCACATCACGCACGGCAGACGCAGCGAGACGAAACAAAGACGTAAAAGACGTGAACAGACAGAGAGGGAGGCTGAATGGGGAGAAAAGGCGTGTTAGTGTCTCGTATCTGCAGAGAGTTTCTTATTTTCTCACTTTGTTGCTGCTCGGGACGCTTTACCAACCCAACATGTGGCTATTTGACGTCCTGGGAATGAGACTCAACTATCAACTATCAACTATCTTTGTGGTGCGTTCAGGAACAGCTGGGACAAATCCTACTGATTCTACCTTTAACTTTAACAGTCTTTGAATTGTATTAATATGACGTGAGCTTCAGTTAGCTTTGACCACAAATGTCCTTCAGATGGAGAAATCTGAAGGGGATTTTTTAACAAACAGATGAATGTGTGTAGTTTCTGTACAACACATGTTGCTATAAACACATGCTGTGCAGTAAAGTAACAACACTGAGCTCCAGATGTGACTGTAATGAAATGAAATTGATAACAGTGAGAGTCTAGACTGTTAGTTATTAATATTAAAGAACTGTATTGAGTCATATGAGGAGACGTGTCTTTGTTGTCCTGGCTAACAGCAACAGGGATGATTGTGTTCAGATGTATAAACTCAGGCTGCTTCACGTACTCGGCTGTAAACAAACGACCGGCAGGTTTATTTTACCTTTGCTCTCCTTGGAGGTGCAGCAGCCTCCTTCAGCTCCTCCACATTTCTCCCTGAGGGCCGACACCTCCCTCTCCAGCCTCTCCAGACGCTCCCGCAGGGCGGCGAAGTCCGTCTCACAGCCACAAGACCCGGGTCCTGAACCCGACGGGACCAGTTTGATCTTATGGGTCAGGACTATAGGAGAACCTGGAGACAGGTCGATTTCTTTACCTGAGGAACACAGACAGGTACAGGATCAATTACATCTTCCAGACCAGTACTGCTGGAATGTAATCAAGTACATTTACTAGAATACTGTAATCCCACTTTAGAGGAAAATATTGAACTTTTTCCTTCATCGCATTTTTCTGACAACTTTAGTTTCTTTACAAATTAAGATTTTAGGACAAAAAACACACAAAGAGTTAACAAAATGTATAGTTTTGTAATAAACTAAACATCCCAATAGTTTATAGAAGATCAGCAGAAATGATTAGTTGATTGACAGAAAATTAAACGTCTAATATTCTGATGATGTTCATGTTGAAGTTCGGACTAAACCAGAAGGTTTCACTTGCCTCTGGCTCATCGTCACCACATTTCTCACCAAACAATCAGCAGATCAGAGGAGAAAATAATCATTGGTGTCTTTTACAAACAGTAGAGAGTGTAGAGGACTTGTACAGTGTTGTATTAGTACTTTTACTTAAGTAAAGGATCTGAATACTTCCTCCATTACTCTCAGCTCTGACAACGTTGTAAGAAAAATGACATTTGTTTCTCAACAGACGTGTCAAACGTTTCAGTTCTGCTCTCTGCAGGTTTTTACCTCCCTGGCTGACATCAGATGAATCTCCCTGATTGGTGCAGCCCTCTGAGATCACCACCTGTAACACAGACAGTGGTCATGTTAGCCTCGATCGTATTTCTTCACAGATATCGTGGACGGTGTCACGGGGGAACTCTTTTAAAAACATAGTGAGGCAAGACCGGGCATGAAGATGGCCCAGTCCCCGCTAAAAGCAAAGGAAACAGCTGCTAGCTTGTTTAGGTTTGTATCGTTAGAGACTAGTTTAATAGTTTCATCGTGTAGGTTGCTATTTTGGAGGTTGTCGTTGTCTCACGCAGGGACGGAGATCTTGAGAGCAGCATCAGGCTGATGGCTGAAAATAGACAACAAGTAGTTTTATACTCACAGTCTGTCCACTGAGTCAGACTACGGTTGGGTCAACATTAATATCTCATTGGGTTACACCCTGATTCTGGGGCTTCATCCAGTTAAAGGGGCTCTGTGTAGTTTTGACTACAAACTCTGAATTTTAATATTTACAATAATAATGAGGTAATAATACAAACTTTCCCCTTCAGTGAATAAACAAGCTGTTCTCAGAGGAAAAAAAGGTCGCAGAACACTGTTTGAAGCTAGAAAGGTGGCAGGGTCCGCCACATATAAACAAAGTAAAACAGTATGAGATTGTGTTGTTCTTTAAGGTCAGTTTGTTTATTCAGTTTATTCAGTCATGACAAACAAAGAGAGAACAAAAAGATTAACATGTCCTCCTCACTACAGGGCGGGCCTTTAAGGAAACCTGATGACTGACCTTGATGGTGTCCTGCTTGGTGTCCCTGGGTGTCCTCTGACCTCTGACCTGTAACTCCTGCGAGGTTGACGGAGTCAGGAGGGCCGGGGCAGCCAGGAGGAGGACGAGGAGGAGGGAGGGGACGGAGGGGAACATCTCTGAGGTCGGACCAGGAAAACTCTGGACTCCTCAGGAAACCTGAGCTGACTGCAGCCGTTTGTTCGGTTGAGTTGAAGCCGATTGTTTCCAAGATTTTCAGCGTGATGAGCAGATTAGCAGCTCTCTGACTGCAGGTCAAACTGATCTCAGTCAGCTGCTGTCGGTTCAGTCCGACGCTGCAGAGGTGATGGCAGTTTGTTGTTTCCTCCCACCTCTCCGTTGTTCCTGCGGGATTTTCTCCCTGGAACGAGGACAGAAAACCCACCATAAACTTTCACGTTCACTCAGCAGACTCCACTTTGGTCACAATTAGCTTAAATGGGGCCATTAGCTGTTTATGGGCCCGCCAGTGTAGCATGTAAGCCAATAAACCACAGTGGAAAAAGTAACTTGGTCTGAAAGAGTAATTTGTTACCCTGCAGCCAGTTTTCTTAACGCTCGTACCAGCTCACAGGACGGTGGCTCACAGATCAGACGCTGAACGCTGATCCTTCCCTTAACTCGTCTCTCATGTCTTATTGGCTTGGCTGCGTTCGGCCTCGCCTGCTCTGATCTGATTGGTTTGGAATTTCCCGACAGAGTTTCCAGAAACGGTCGAGATCAATCCTGACGACCGGGATGTGTTTTAATAATCTATCAGAGCGTTTTAGGAAACAGTGATTGCTCGTGTTGTTGACGCCCTGACATTAAGAGAGCAATGATTTCAATCAGACGAGCGGTGGAGGGAGAGGAGTACTCAGATCGGGAACATAATATTAATAATTCATAGCTGTCATTAGTGTTTAATCACCCGAAACTAAGAATCATGTTTTTGTTGCCTTTTATATCTACAGAGGGAGCAGCCACTACAGGGGAGGGTGAGGCGAGGGGTGTTTAGTTGGTTACAATCTGCAGCCTCACCACTAGATGTCACTAAATCCTACACACTGGACATCTAAGGAAATGTAGTTATAGTTGACCAATCAGAGCAGACTGGATGGATTCCTTAAAGAGACAGGAGCTAAAACAGCGTTCAGGCGGAGGGTGAATAGAGGTGCTGCAGCAGTGGACTGTACGAGAAAAATAATGTCTTTTTTGGACATTAAAGCAACAAAGCATTTTCTTGTAGAAAAATAAAAATATGCACCCGGATATATACCTGATACAGGTCTGTTAAAGGCATTGCTCTATTATACAGTCGGCTGTGTGCTTAATGAAATGGTTTTCAGTGTAAAGTTATCACCACCACACTTGGAGTTAGAAGTTTCCTCTGACATTAACTCCAACACACAAACAGTAGCTGAGAGACTCCACAGATATGAGTCAAACCCTCAACAATCTAACCACCGCGTCTCCCCCGAGAGGTTAATGGCCGAAGCTGGTTAAATCCTCCGCTGAGCGTCCTCCCTCCAGCAGCAGCAGGTTCGTATGTAGAAACCAGCTGCTCAGAGTTCCCACTCCTGGGCCGAGTCCACAACAACAGCAGTAACGTCATCCATTCTGCCGAGCGAGTCGCAGTGACACGTGAAGAGAAATGTATTACTTTAAGAACCAAAATATGAATTAATGTCTCGAGGGAGCCGGTCTGGAAACATATTTCACTCTGAGGAGTTCTGCTTCCTTCTGTCCACTTAGAAGTCCTGTAATTATTTTCAGTATGTTATTTTAAGAAGCTCTAATTCATCCTCACAGGTCAATTATACACGTTTTCTATGTACAGTTTGGCATTTTTATTACCATTCAGCAGAGTTCTGCACACTGTTGATTACTTGTTCTCCCTTTATTAACAAGGATTACGGACCAAAATACTTTTAATGAAGGGGCTGAAAGTTGGCAGGAAGTCAGCCTATACTGTACTGCAAGAGATGGAAGTCAGTGATCACCAAAGTCAGTACAACTCATCATCTGGGAACCATGAATGTGGTTGAATGTGGCAATCCATCCGGCAGATGTTGAGATATGTCATTGGATACATGAAAACCTTTACCTTTAATTGGCACGAGAAAAAAGCAAGAAGATCATCAAAAAGTGATTAGGGTTTATCCTCTGGGGACCATGTGTATCTGTACCAAACTCCACAACAATCCAGTACACAGTTTTCAAGACACTTCATTAAAAGCCAAAAATGTCAACCTGCTGATGGCAGCAAAAGTTACAGGATCACCAGTAAATAGGATTCATCCTCTGGGAACCACGAATGTCTGTAAAAAATACATCCATTAGATTGAGATATGTCAGTGGATACGTGAAAACTGTGACCTCTAAGTAGCATGAGATAGAAGTAAGAGCGATAAGGGTTTATCCTCTGGGGACCATGTACTGTATATTTATACAAAGGTCCACAGCAGACCAGTCAATAACTGTCAAAACATTTCATTAAAAGCCAAACAACTAATTTTACAGGTAGAGTTGCAATAAAAGTTACAAGTTTACCAGCAGGATTCATCCTCTGGGGACCATGTGTATCTGTACCAAATCCCACAGCAGTCCAGTCCATGATTTCATTAAAGAAACCAAAATCTTAACTTGTTGATGGTGTCGGTTTTAGCTCCTTTCTCTTTAAGGCCCCTCCCACTGAATACCCAGTCTGCTCTGATTCGTCAGCTCACACATGCCTGACCCTGCACAACAGAGCAGCTGTGTTAAATCCTTAAGTCCTGTGTGCCAAACTAGCCACTATAGGCATAAATAATGCAGTGGTGTGACATGGTGACGTAGTGTGATGTCACAAAGTCACAGGATTAAAGGCGGGACTACTGACGAGGCGTTTCAGGAGCAGACAGAGGAGCTCTGCTGGTACGAACTTTTGCCTTTTCAACTTTAAGACCTTTCACACACAGAAGAAAAAGAAAAAAATGGAAAAGCATCAGATCTCCTTTAAAAACCTGCAGGTGCACTTTCAGCTGAGTATT